>NC_141539.1:41747500-42377857 GCF_021556685.1 Rattus norvegicus | reverse complement strand
GGAGGGGAAATGGGATAAGGAGTTTGCAGAGAGGAAACAGGGTAGGGTAATAACATTTGAAATGTAAATAAATAAAATAACCAATAAAAAAAAGAATTTCTCCTAATCTGTGACCTCAATAACATTTATTATTTATTATCTTGTTTTATAACAGCCATTGTAACTGGATTTAAATAAGTTGCTGTGGTTTCGATTTGCATTTCATAGAACTAGATATTATATTATTTATAACTTAACATAGTATAAATGCTAATCTCATTTAAATTAGTTAATTATCAAGTATATACTATCATTTATGTCTCATCAAAGTCCCAAATGTCTGGCAGGCAACAGCTTGACAACAATTTAAAGCCATTACCATATTACTGACTGACATTTGGCCAGTGTTAACCGCTGTGGGACTTTCCTAAGTCATGTAAACCAGGAAGGTACTGAGTGTGTCCCTACAGGTGGTTAGTGCCATGGAGCCCCAGCATCTAAGAAGCCTGAGAAGACCCGGTGTGACACAGCATCAAGCCACTGCCTACAAATACGTTTAACTGGAAGAGAAGGCAGCGCCAGTCACTGCAAAGCTTCAACAATGTGCTCAACACCTCTCTGCCCAATGTGCAGCCTGAGCTTTCTCCAAGTCACCTCTGCACTGAGTGCAGACCTCCAAAACCAACCTGCCATCATCCACGCCCTTTCCTATAGCGACGAGAGCCTCCAGGTCTGTGCCTTTCAAGCCATACTGCAGCAGTTCCTTGGCAGCGTCCACATTCTCAGGAACTCTCTCCAGACACTCATGGAGAACCCAAGACCGCTTCTTGATTTTACTCTACACACAAAGACAAGTAAACAGAGGCATTTAAGAACACACTGCACCTTATAAAACCTGATGCTTACTTTCTAGAATTACAACTCCACAGAAGGAATTAGCGGCATTAGAGAACTTGGTCCTAGGTAACGCCTTACAAACTGCTAGTTCACTTCACATTTGTTCACAGCAACTGGATCGGGAGCTGTGATTCCGCAGGATTTTGTTTTCAGGTTTTGTCTGTTTGTTTACATTTTCATAAATATGCTTTGATCATATTCTTTCCCCATCCCCAGCTCCTCCCGGATGTTCCTCACATCCCTACTGAACCAACTTCATGCTCTTTCTTCCTCTCTTGCAAAGGGAAGGGGTGGTTTAGGATCAATAGAACAAAAACCACCAAAATGAAACAATACGTGCAAAAAGGAAAGGGGAAGGGGGCGGGCGGCATGTAGTTCTTTATGTGTTGGCCAACTACTCCTGGCCATGGAACCTGCCCTAGAGTGTGGGTGACAGTCTGTGACACTCCACTGGAAAAACCTGATTCTCCATCTCCCAGCAGGTATCAGTTGAAAAGAGCTTCTTGGTTAGGGGTGGGACTTTGTGTCTACTTCCCCTGCTCAGTGCTAAGACCCCATCTGTGCAGGGCGTGCACACACTGACACAGCGATCTGTGAGTTCATAGGTGAATCACTTCTGTGGCGTCTGGAAGAACCCTTAGTCTTCATCTTATAATCTTTCCTTCTCCTCTTCCACAGGACCCGAGTCTGAATCCCAGCCAGGCTTGCTGCTGTCGATGCCGGGTAACAAGAAGCTTTGTGGGTTAGGAGCACAGAGCAGTGAAGGAGGGCAGGAAGAAAAGACTCAAAGGGTGGGGAAAGCACTAAGCAGCCATGTCCATACTAAGAGACAAATTTCAACAGCATCCTTTTTAACTCTAATGAGCCACAATGAAACACAAAGCCATAGTATTCTTTTCTACACGTATAAAAAAGATCTTTTGTAGATACCTATAATTTGTGTCTTGAATATAAAAGAAAGAATATAAAACAGAGAAGTAAAATTTTGCCCCCTAAAGTAGTAAGCATATTTAGCTTCAAAACAGATGCACACACCACAGTTACACCTTTATTGACAGTAAAATCTATCACACAGTGTGAAGCCGACTCACTCACACTAAGTCACGGTCTGCTGTTCGTCAGAAGGACAGAAGACCAGTGCTACCCTTCCAACTGCTCCTTCCATCTCCAAGATCTCTGATTTGCCCTCTTCCTAGACACATCTTAGTTACCCGATAATTCACACCCTACATTTCTCTATACATTCTACCATCAAGTAAGTCTAAATCACCTAAGGCTTGTCTACATCATCAAAACACGATGGCAGGAACACTGTAGGATTCCCTTGACCCCAGCCTGCTTCCTTACACACCTTTCCTCTTACTCCAGTCTTGCTCTACACAAATCCATCATAAATCCATCACTGCTTATACTACCCTAAATCAAAGCCAAGTGATCACAAGCTTTCATCATCCATCCAAAGGCAAATCAACACTCTTCGCTCCTGTGTCCAGTGTGCACTACCATTACTCACCACTGACTCACTTAATAAACCTCGGCTCTCCATGAAATGCTTAGTGGGTGTCTACTATGCTTCAGGCACTGACGTGGACATGAGGACAAACAATAATGACTGAGATAGATTTAGCTGTCACCCAAATGAGCCATGTCACAGTCTTAATTTGCTCCTTCTGCTTGTACACTCGACAATATCCCCTCTTCTGACTCACAAAGGCTGATTTTGAACTTTTATTACAGAGAGCCTTCCTTTATAATCCCTGGGTCTTCAGTGATCACAGCTGCCACTGTGCTACAGGTTTGTGAGCATTCTTCTGGTGTGGCTATGCACATGCTAAGTATGAGGCCCTCCTCCTCTCTATGAGCTCCGTAACAGCAGAGACTGCCTGCACACCTAGTTACACCTCTATCCTCTCATTTTTGGCACCGGATCCTACCCGATTTTGGATGGCTTGGCAATTGCTCCATGCCCAAGCTAGCCAAGAGTTTGTGGAAATCCTGTATTTCACTGAACCAAATATTTTCCAAACAAACACAAACACAAACTTTGCTTGCTTTACCTGCACCCCAGAGCTCCCATCCTAACCACACGATGAAAGATGATAAGGATGGGAATGGTGCATTTCTAAGCCCACGGCAAACAACTCCGCCTTCTCCCTTCTGCTGTTGGCCCTGACGCTCACTCTCCACTGGCAGCCAGTATAAAGACTAACAGTTAATCATACTATTTGGTTGAAATACCAATGCCTTACAAACACTTTCAGACCACAGTTTTGATTTAATTATTCACATATGTGAACATTTAGACAAAAAAAATTACCATGAAATTTTCCCAGCACTTTCTAGAATCTTCCTAAAGGCAAAAATGTTTTTCTCTCTAAATATGAGATCAAAAGCTCCAAACCTTTAACCTCATCCCATGAGTCTAACTACTTCCTGGCAGAGATGTCAAGGGTCAAAACACACAGGCTTGTACCCAGACATTATATGTTGAGAAACCACCCCACCAGAGTAAGAGCACACGTCCTTAATCCCAACACTGCAGGCAGAGCTGAGTAGACCTTCATGAGTTTCAGCCTAGCCTGGCCTACACAGCACATTTCAGGCCAGTCAGAGTTAATACAGTGACATTCTGTCTCAATACAGACAAACAGACAGTAAGACAAAATACTATCCACAAGGTAATGGATTAGTGCCCAAAAGACTAGCAAGACCTGTCTCTTCTGTCAGTGTCCTCTGACATTCAAGGATACAGCAAAAAGGGATCCATCCGCAAACCAAGGTGAGTGGTGGTATCACTAGGAACCAATTGGCTGGCATGTTAATCGTGAATTTCCAAGCCTAACTTTTTCTTGCTCAAGATGCTGAGTGCATATTTGTGCTATAGCAACCCAAACTTACTACTAAGGTGCATACTAATTATAACATGGAGGCCTGCAATAAGGATCCAACTGTGGGGTTTAAGCCAAACACACTATATTTGACAAGTTTATATGTCAGTTGTCCATTTACTCCGAGTTTCCTCTCCAAGCTGGTGTACTGACAGCACATCTTATCGTTGACGGAGTGAGCAGCAGCAGCATTACAGACAGCTCTGACAGCCACTGCAAAGGACAAGATACTGCTCTCCAGTTCACAAGCACTTAGGGCCTCTTCCCTTGGTCCTCAGGTCTGAGAGTGTTGGGGGAAGGAGACAAGCCAGGTGGTACTAATGTTGTCCTACTGTTAGGACATCTTAACACTGGATATCAGAGGCACTCCTGTGAGTAGATTCTTCATACCCAATCTCTCTTGCATCTATGTGGGTGGGAAGCATCTCCACATAGGAGTAGAAAGTTTTTCTTGCTAGTCCTAGTATGGTTCTTATTACTTACCAACCCTGATTTGTGTGCTGCTTCTGGGAAGTGTCCTGCTTGTTATTGTTAGCACCTGGCCTTAATGACCTTCTCAGCTCACTGGTACCTGAACAGGAGACATCCAGCTACTCTTTCCATATCATACCAAGACAACTAGAGACCAGCTCTGATCCAAAACAATACTAGAAGTTCCCTTCTATGCAATTTGTCCCAACTACTCTTTCTTCAACAATGTACATCCCAGTAGAAGGGTCTGCTTCTAAATGCAGTCTCTTTTTTTTTTTCCACATGGAGAGGTTTTAATGGGAGAAGGAGATAAGGGGGAGGAGTGAGAGAAAGAAGAGAAGAAGAGCGTAAGTGCAGTCTGTTGGTCTGAAGGTATTCCTTCAAGTTCTCTTAATCCCTTTATTCATAATCTCTGGTTGCCAGAAACACGAATCTCCTCACTGAAACTCTGCTAGTGGTTCTTCAGTAGGTAGGCCTTAACCAATGTGGATGCAGAGAGGGACAATAATGGAAATAATCAGGGAAATGGCTAGATTATCAGAGAATGTATATTCGATATCTTCACCATCAAATCTTATGCAGAAGCAAGAGATTCTGACAGTTTATTCTAAGAAAGCACTTCTTTACCTACACAAATATTAGTGTGGGAAGTTCTCTAGAAACAAAAGATAATCCATGGATATAAATGTTATCATGTTACCATAACTATTTATACATACCAAGTAATTCTGAATTGAAGCAATGTTGACAGCTGACTTCCTCCATTGCCTCTGATAGACAAGGTCAGTATCCAGGCCGTAAGTGTGAGCCAAAGACAAGGCTTCTTCATACTCTTCACTTTCAATCTTTGTCAAGGAAACAGACATGAGTGATGAATTACCCATGAGCCCATTCTGATGAGAGGAAGAATCAAGACACTCACCTGGCCTGTGCAACAGGTTATGAACACACATGCAGAGTGTCATCAGAAGCTCACAGACATTCTGAGAAGCAGCTAGATCAAGAATTCCTTTAGCACTTTAGCAAATATGAAGAAAAGCTCTCATTTATATTTCAGACGACGGCAAAACCTGAGACTAGAGGCAGGTTGCAGTCTAGCCCACGTCAGTGCTCATTCAAAATATTACAGAGCACAGCAAATAGCCCGGTAAGCGGCTGTGCTGGCCACACAGGCTTGGAAGGCAGATGCTAACATCTTCCCTCACCACCTGTAGTCTAGTAGAGATCTGGACTTAAGTACACCGAAGAGGAACAGCGGAAGGCACACAGCAGGGAGCCAATACCTCAGACTAAGAGCAACAAGATGGTTCAGTGGGTAAAGGTCCTTGATACCAAGCCAAATGGCCTGAATTTCATCACTGATAGAAAGAAATAACCACATAATAGGAGAGAACTAACTCCTGCAAGTTTCCCTCTGGCCTGCAAGCAAGCACTATGGAACATACTAAAACACACACACACACACACACACACACACACACACACACACACACACACATATGCACACACACATGTAAGGTATAGGTCGAAGCTGGATAAACATCTTCAATTGCCTTCTACCTTTTACAACAAGGCAAGGTCACACACTTAAACCCAGAGCTCACTTTGGGGATTCCAGTCTCTGCCTCCAGAATAGAGGAGCTACCGCAGGGCTACAGGCCCACCGGGCATTCAGCTGGATACTAGCCTCTGACTTCTGGCTCTGCTTTATCCTCAGGCTCTCTTGCAGCCCCAGAATTTTCTATCACTGCCTTGTAATTACTCAGTTAGAAAGAGGACATTATTCTAAAAGCTTATGAAGCTGATATTTTAACATGTCAGGGAGCCAACATGTCCTCCTTTAATTTCTCTCCTCAGTGAAATAGTAGCAACTGTGCTACAAAAGCAGGGTGCAGCAGGACTGCTCACCTTCCTCTGATAAAGCTCCTCTGGGGTTGTGGAGCGCAGACTCACAAGGCGGTAGTTCTTCGTGATAGTTCGAGGCCGTTTCCGAGGAGGTGCGAACCTCTCCATCTCCGTCACTAAGTAAAGGCCTTGCTTGATGTACCCGAAATAGCGAGCCTTGGCAGAGGTTTCATGATCCCAGTCAGAATCCACGTCGCCTTCATCCTCTTCTCCAGCCCTCATCTCCACTCGAGACCGTTTGGGGGCAAGTTTAATTTCACACTAAATTGAAAAGGGAGATGTAAAATTAATGATAAGAAACTAGAGACAAATTTTTTAAGAGCTAATGAAAATATATTTTAATTATACTCTGGGTTGATTCATTACATGTCATTCACAATGGATCCAAAGGAAACAAAGCAAATCAAAGCCCTAAGATATCCACGTCCATGTGGCTTTCAACCTTCTAAAGCCAAAGGCCATTAATAATATTTGCATTATCTGACAGAATATAAAGGCTGACAGTGTGAATTTCTTTAACTACTAATATACCTGCAGTTACTGTAAAAAAACAAGAAGACAATTTAGAAAACAACATGAAGGTATTTATTTCCCTTGCCAGGAAAAGGCTTCTGATGTCCATTTTATGCAGTCCACCAGCTCCACAAATGCCAAGCGAGGCTGAGCGCCTGGCTTCCAAAGATAACTTTCATTCAGACTTAACAGAATTGGCTTGGAGTTTAAATTGCCGTTTTCTATAAGGGAGATCTCTGACTGGAAGACAGACTTCAGACAAACGGATACCTGTCACTGTACCCTGCAGAAGTAAAGCTACACAGGACTGTGCTCTTGGAAGACATAATAAGAACTCTAATGACCAAACACAACTAAAAAGAAATGGCCTCTACTCTCAACTCTTTCATGGTGATAAAAGTTTTTCCTGAAAGAAGAAAAAAAATTAGGTCACCATCCTTTCACTAAATACTAATATAAACATTAAGTAATTCCTAACCAAGCATTGACAGCATTCTACATTTTCAAATGGCTCATCTAGAAGAAAAAACAAAAGAAAGAGAAAATGATTAAGTCCAGCGAGGAGGAAATGTTTTAAGGAAACAAAATAGCTATAAATGTTTTTATTCTCTTAGCAATATAATACATTTAATTCATGGTTGACAGGATATTTTATTTCAGTAAGACTTATGGTTAAACACAGAACTACATGACATACACAAATAACAAGGCAAATAGACAGATTTCTAACGCAATGTGCATTTACTGTCACAGGGAGAAACCTCACCTCCAAACTTAAGAATCCCCCATCATGGGTTGCAGTGACCTGTGGGGATGGCTCAAACCATTCACAGGATTTTCCTAGTAAATTCTTCAAACTTTTGGATGATGAAACAGTTAATGCACCAGAGCATCGAGCCAAGGTCACTGCGCCATCTGCCCACCAATTGACATCAATCAACGGATAAAAGGACTCTTTATCTAATAGGAAAAGAAAATTCAAACACATTAGAAGTGATTTAAAAGCAAATATTTAATGTAATATTTTAAAATCCAAGTTATTTCATATTTGGAGGTCCTCAAAGATGCTTTAAAAATGGGGAAAAAATAAAACTAAATCCATCATTCAAATTCTTACTCAGGTAAAGATAGAAAAGGTACAGCAATTCAAAGTCTGCCTAAGTAGCCACAATCAGCCAAATCTATGAAAGGAAAGAGTAAGTAAATTAAGGTCCTCTTCCTCAAAACAAGGTCACTGTGGGAGCTCTTGCTTAGCATTTGTAAAACTATGTGTTTGGACCCAAAGCGGAGGAAGCTTACTGACAGGTGGGGAGATGCCTCGGCAGTTGAGAGCAGTGTGCGCTCTTCCTGAGGACCCCCAATGCCCAGCACATACATGGCATCGTACATCTGCATGTAACTCCAGTCCAGGGCTTCTGACACCTCACACAGACATATGTGCAGACAAAACAGCAATGCACATAAAATAAAAAATAAACATTGAAAACAAAAATATAATTATATACCCAAGAAAGAGATACGTAACAAGGTTCGTGATCTTAAACTGAAAAGTAAATGTGAATAAATTTCACATATACATTATAAAAGCTCTTAGAAAATGTCCTAGATCATTTTCAGACACTTATTTAGTAATTAAAAATATATAATATTTAAAAAAAATAACAGCTTCCAGGGCTGATATGCTCCTAAACATTTAACAGAGGAAAAAATTCAAGAACAAAGAATTTTGAAGCTAAAAGTAATCATGGTTCATCAACCTGAGGGATTTAAAGAGAAATGTCATGGTATTTTGTTATAATTTCAGTGTACTTTTTCTTAAGCAGTGGTTACTCCACTGTGGATATGATACAGCTTAGTGATGCCTGTCACAGTGAGTCACAGAATTGAAGGCACATGCAAACTCAAAAAGAAGAAGGTTAAATTAGTTAGCCAGACTGAAAACAACTCATTATTACAATCAAAAACAAGAAACCCTAACAGATTTCTTTGGCTAGAAACCTTGGGCCATTTGTTAAATTCGGAGTTCCTAGATGTATGCCTGCATCTGGGTATGTTCCCAGCAGCTGGAAGGAACAAATGCGACCATCAGTAAAGAAGAAACAGGAAACGGGAAAGAAGCAAGCATGATGACAACATCCACAAACTCTAGGAAACAAGGAAGCAACAAAACATAAACATCCCTGAGGCAGAAAGTAAAGGGAGAGAAAGGCTCATCCACCAAAGTACAGCAGAAAGCGCTCTAAATACAGGGGAAATGAGTACAAGATCAGACACAGTGAGAAGCCACAATAAAAATGAATCGAAAACCAGCCCGCACTGTTAAACGTTCCAAGAGGAAAAACTCTACTCTCAAAGTCAAAACACAAAATTCATGTCCAACCTCCCAGCAGAAGGCAACAGAAAGAATGGAATAACAGGGCATGTGAGGCCCTGAGGTAAGTCACTGCCAACTATGACGGCAATAAAGTCATCTTTTAAAAAAATCAATAAAGGAGCGAAGGTGCTTCAAGCTGAAGTGTCAACTGAAAAACATCCTAGCTACCAAGCCAGCATTGCAGAAGGTACTTAACAGAAACCCACACATGTGTGCAGTCTTAATTCTAAGAGCATAGGAAACAATAAATTTTATGAGGAAGAGAAGAACAAAAGAGAAAAGACCAACCATGTCTAAGTAAACCCCTGAAACGAACAAGGACTGAAAGAAAACAACATTAACTGAACCAACCAGGTAAACAAGCAACAAAATTACACGAGTCAGCACACCCTACTGTAACAACACTAAAGATAAACGGTCTTACGTTTCCAATTAAAAAGCCAGTAGCCGATTGGACTAAAAATCAAGAGGCATCATTGGGTTATCTACAAGACACATCTCATTGGCACATCCACACAGACTAATATTAAAAGGTTGAAAGCTAATATAATCTAAGACAAGCAACAGTAACTACACCTATATCTGATAAAGCCAAAATCAGTCAAAGAGATTTTTAAAAGGCTACTACATATTAACAAAGGGAACAATCATGCAGAATATATAACAATTATAAGTACATAAAGTGAACATTAGCAAACACAATTTCATAAACTGCTAGACAGTAAACAGAAGAGACAGTCTGAGAGTCAACACTACCACCTTAACACCTTCCTCTACTGCACAGACGGATCATCCACACACACCCCTTCAAAACAACTACCACACAAACTTGAGAGCCAAACTTCACCATATCAAATGGACCAAATGGACATCCAGAGTGTTCTATCTAAGAGCTTTGGAACATGCATTTTTCATAGTAGCCCATGGGGCACTCTTAGAAATAGATTACTTCTTAGGCCATAAAGCAAATGTTACCAAAAATAAAACAAAAAAATAACAATCATCTCTTGGTTGTATTGGATCATAGTACAGTAAAAGTAAAATTTAATACCAAGAGAGAAACTACAAAATCCACAGAAACTGAACATTCTTGAAAGATAGGCATGTCATTAAAGACATCAGAAAGGAATTTTTTTTAATTCCTAGAATCACATAAAAATGAAAGTACAACTTTTCAGAACCATTGGGACCCAGCACAGATGGGTTTATTAAAAGGAAAGTTTATAGCTAAGGGCCTTTACATTTAAAACTCAGAGTGATCTCAAGTAAACAATGCAGTAAATCAGTGCCGGGGGTTGGGGGTTGTGGGAGAAGCCAAACGCAAAATCAGCAGACTAAGAGTTAACGATGTGGAATTAATGAAGTTCAGACTAAAAGTACAATACAAGAATAGAAGAAACAAGAATTGGTTCCTTGAAAAGATGAAATTGACAAACCCTTAGCCAAATTAACCAAAGAAGGAAAAAGACCCAAGCAATAACATGAGAGCTAATGGGATGGGCATTAAGACAGCACCACCAAAATCCAGAAGATTATGACGGAATGTCGAAAACCTGTACTGCACTAAAGTGGAAGGCTGAGAAGCAATGGGGTAAATTCCTAAACTCATATGACCTGCTAATATTAAATTGAGAGGATGGAGGCATTTGCAGCAGACCTGCTGCACGAGAAGACCGAAGCAGTAGAGTCGGAGAACATCAAACACACCAACCCAGGACAGAACAAATCCCTGTCAAACTTCACCAGACCTTAAACGTCAGCATTCCCCAAACAGTGCATAAGACTGAAAGGAGAACACAGGAACAGACATGTCTCATCATGCCAGGATTAGCCTAATAAAAAGCTACAAGAAAGATCAACAAGAGAGAAAACTATAAACTTAAGTTCTTTTCTTTAAGTTCTTAATAAAGTACTTGGAAACCAAATTTAATAGCACATGAAAAAGACAGTATATCTAAGGCCAAAAAAAAAAAAAAAAAAAAAACAAAAAACAAAACAAAAGATCTCTCATTTTTTAATGTTTTAATCTACTATTTTAAACAACTACTTTCACTTAACAGTAAATCTTGATTTCCCCCATTCCTCATTCCCCAAAAGAAATATCTGCTTATCTTTAAAAAAAAACAAATTATTTTAAATATAGAAATGCATAAAGATTTTAAAGAGAAAGACCTATAACACTATCAAACAAACAAAAACCATAAAAGGAAAAATAAAACAAAACAAAGCATTCGTTCTGCTGCCTTGCTAAGATTCCATGGTTGTTCCAGAGTGAAACAAGAGATTTTAGAACCTTTTTATATTTAAAGACCACTTGAGCAATAAGAGGACCCCTGTAAAGCTGTAATAATCATATTTCTTATACCCTACTCACCTTTTACTTTCTTTCTCTTCTCAGGAGACAATGTCCAATCAGGATTAAGCTCATCATAGCCTGGCTAAATACAAAGATATGTACATAATTTTATGAGTCAAACATGTTAAGAAAACTATGAAAAACTCACCAAGACCTATGAAATTTTTACAATTAAAAAAAATACAGAAATGATGCTTTCCCTTGATCTCTATTCCAATCCAAGGCTTCCTCAGCATTAGCATTTGGGGAAACAAATGACACTGGACTTAATAGTCACAGACAGGAACTAAGACTCAATATGTACACAAAAGACAGGATACAAAGTTGATAACACAAATGAAAGCTAGCCACCCTGTTTCTTCTATATCCATACCCCACATTACAGAGTAGTGTCTGTTTTGCTGTAAGCAAACACTGGCCTGGGTATACTCCAAGCTGCTTGTCCACTATGTACATACACTGAGAGGAGCAGCCCGTAAGATGCGCATGACTTACAATGGAGTATACCCAGGCCTTAGAACCACACAAATATAGTCTAAGAGACCCTTCCTGTCTCTTCCTTTCCTCTCTGTAGGAGCTCAAAACATATCGCCTTAGGCTGGTAACTTTGAAATGATAGAAACCAATGTTTCTCCAACCTTCTCCTGCCCTCTTATCCCCAGCTTCTTATTCTCCCCAAAAATGAGTCATAAGAACCAGAATTCCCAACCATCTGTAATGGGATCTGATACCTTCTTCTGATGTGTCTGAACACAGCTACAATGTACTCCTATACATAAAATAAATAATTTAAAAAAAAAAAAAAGAACCAGAATTCCCCTCCTACGAGGAGGGTGGGGCATTTAGCATTTGGGATATAAATAAATGAATACATAAATAAATAAATATTTCTTGACCTTTTTTAACCACTAGAATCAGGCTCAGCCTCCCATGGAACAGGAGCAATATTTCCAATGTGCATTCAGTGTACAACTATTTACTAGTGTTCACTATGCAAAGCACATGGTAGAGCTCCAAGTGTTGTCCACCCAGTACTATGTGTCCACAAGTCCAGTTTGGTGGAGCTGTGAAAACAGCTGTGGGTCTACCAAGACTAGTCACATAAGCTACCATCCTCCCACTTGTCCTTCATTGATTCACCATTTAACAAAATTAATCTAACACCTACTCTGTACCAGAGAGAAATAAAATTAAAATGGAAAAGATAAGCTTCTATTTCACTTTCTACACCCACACAGAAGTATGGGTCAGAAAGTAATAAAACTTCAAAGAAAAATTAAGGCCAAAAACAAGATGTAAAGATATAAACATAACATATGGGAAATGTTTGAAATGAAAATTATTGAAACAATTTTACTCTCTTCTAGACATGAACAAATTCAACACACAGATTTCCAGCCAGATGGATGCTTCACACTGACAATGAAAGCAAAAGTATTTAATCAACTTAAAACTGGATACAAAGTAAATCAGACTAGGCACTCCCATGACTATCTCTAATCATTAGTCTTCACAGAGAAAATACTCAATCACACAAAGTACATTATAAAAACTAATAAAGCGGCAAATTGCATAAAGAGAGCCCCAAGTGAGCTGAGTGCCCAATTTTGGTAAAGGACTATAAAGGAGTGCAGGACAGAAGTAACATTGTTTTCTTCTCAGACAACTATAAGCACTATAAGCTGGCTATATTACATTCAGCCATATAACAATTATTAATTCATTCATCCATCCCTCCTTTCCTTCCCTAGCATAGCCACAGAGGGAGGCAAAGTTCTGTGCTGCCTGTTGGACAGGCTCACTTGATGCCTGCTAGAGAAATGAGAAAACTACATCTGCCCAGGCATGTGTCAGAACATGGGATTCCTCTTTGAAGAAGTCCAGTGATTTTTGCATGCACTGCTCATATATCTGGTAAATGACAGTATTATGCCCCTCCCTGATGGCTACTGCATTTGCACATTTTTTAAGTGTCTGCATAATGAGCTGTACATAATCATGTGCCACCCGGCCAGACTACAAGGTGCTATCCCTCTCTTGAGCACATTAGTCTCAGACGCTAGCACCTCATTTGCTCAAACACATGTCAGTATTTCTAAATGCAAACACTGTTAGTCACTATTCTGAAAAAAACTGGAATCTTGATTCCAACACATAGTGATTTCATGTTACTTTCTTTTTGCACTATTTTACATGTATTAAAAAGGGAATAAAATTACTTTTTACTAAATAGAGTTGTTTTAAGCCAAACTGCTCTGTAAGAAGCCAAATCTCAATGTGCAAATTTATTTCCAAGAATTCTCTCCAACACTACAATTACAAGCCTCGCTCTCCCTAAGCTTTTCCTTTTAATATTAAAATGTTACCTTTTTCTGTATAATTGTCTTGGCAAGAATATAAATATCTTAAGGGTACAGACTGACACCTACCATATTTCTTACTGCAGAGCTAAGCAGAGATTCAACATCATGATTTTATGATGATGTTACCATGGTTACAGGACAAGCTATTCCATTTTACAGATCAGTTAAAGCTAAGCCTTGTCCCACTCTCTACCGTGCAGCAGATTTTGTTGCTACATAAGCTAAAGTCCCAATATAAAATACACAGGCAGTGTGACCACTTCCCAGGACATAGGTGACTCTGACTTGGTTATCTGTTCACATTTCATAAAAAAATTATCTCCTTCACCTTGTTCTAAGCAGTGTCACAAGTCCTCCAGATTTCTGTAACACAGCTAAATAATTATTTACTGTGCTACCTGGCACATATACACCAACTAGCAGTTCAAGAGTAAAGCACATCTCAGGGGCAGTAATGAAATCAGTGTTCAATCCAGAAGGAATCAAGACTCGTCTCCAAGCATTTAAAGATTGTCAGATGATGACCTAATATAAAATAGCACAACCCGGAAGGATGACTTGGGTCTTCTTAACCTGTCACACAGAAATCTGACCTTTCAAATAACAGAATGTCCCCAAAGTAAGAAGAGGATAAATAATATAAACTCAGAAGTATGCTGGGTATGCTGGCTAAAGAGAGAGACAGACCCCAATGTCATCCCTACTGCTGACCTGGTGTATAAAGTACCACAAAGTTAAGTGCTCACCAGGTATCAGTGAGTAAATCTTACAGATGTTTCAGAACACTATACCCAGGCCCTTCATGCTCCCAGGCCCTACTCGTCCTAGACAAATATACTGAAAGTCCAGTGTGTGAAGAGCTGAAGCCTCATGTGAATATCTGTGGTAGAACGACACTCTAGAAGACACAGTACAAAGGATTAGATAAAAGCAGGCAGACAAGAGCCCAAGGAGCAAACGTGTAGACTGACCAGACTCAACTCAATGACAGAAAAGCAGAGGACTTTTGCATTTTGACAATAGAATTTTATAGAAAATAAATAGACATTTTTCATTGTTTCCAAATTTGAACCAAAATTTCTTTTGAAGCTAAAGGCAATGAGAGTCTCAGGGGTGGAGTGGATGGCTGTAGCAAACTTCTCAGCAGGCCGAGCACTACATTTCTAAGGGAGGATGTGGGCATCAAAAGGATGGCAACTGATGCAGGGTTAGGCTTGGTAACTATGGCTAAGCCCTACTCCCTCAGCAAAGGACATTACAACCTGCACAAAGCCCACTGTGACAGCAAATAGGTCTTGTTTGTCAGCTGTGTGAACAAAGACCTTATACTTCTTGCTTACTTAGGTATTCAATGGAAACCATGCCAACCGAGGCAAAAGAAAGTAGCATGTATTAAACATGCAAGCTGTTAATAACAGATACAACACACATAAGGTGAACTAGCATGTAACTAAACAGGAAACAGAACACACAACACACATGACAAGAACAGGTATGTAAACATGAGAACCCTTACTGATAGAAGCATTACCTCCAAGAGTAAGGGGGTCTCTGTCTGACTCAGACTCATGCTCAACCTAAGGATTGTGTGGGGAGCACAGAGTTGGAGCCATAGGGGCAAATGTCTAGCAGCTGGGGTGTGGCAGCAGCTGCCCAACTCCCTCACTGACGTTGAGGGTATCTGTGGTCTACAGACTCACTTGCTGGACGAAAACTGCCTGCTTCTACTCCTCTCTTACGTATATTTCTTCCACTTCGGAAAACTCGTCCTTCCTGTCCCATTATTTTACTTGACTACATATTTAAAGTTACAACGATAAATGCATTTACTCATTCCCAGATTTTAAGGTTTTTAAGCAAATTTTAAGTTTTAGTAAACTCACTATTAAAAGCTAACTAGGATCTGGGAGGAGTTGAAGGAGGGAAAACTATCATCAGAATATACTATATAAAAAAGAAAAACTGGGGCTGGGGATTTAGCTCAGTGGTAGAGTGCTTACCTGGGTTCGGTCCCCAGCTCCAAAAAAAAAAAAAAAAAAAAAAGAAAAACTATTTCCAATTTTTTAAAAAGCTTAATTACTAAATAATATTAAAGAGTAATTAATCATAATGGCTTTTACTCACAAATAATGGTGAACACATGTCATAGAGAGTTCAAGAAGCAAAGGAGGTCCCTCAGAATCTTGACAAACATCAAAAGCACACTGATCAATTTTACCATGAATAGTGAACGCACTATATATTTGAGATTGTTGATGGAATATTAAGGGTACTTCAGACCTTGGTCAATATTTCTATTACCTGACAGGATATAAGATAAGGGAACAGAAAGCTGAGGAACCTCACTGTTTAAACCTCACCATTTGAAAAGACACTTCCAAATATGGAGAGATCTTGAGCCTCCCAAGTGAAAGAAAGTGAGCCCTTTACTACCACGTACGGCGGGGGAAACATGCTGCACTTGGACACTATCTAAATAATGCAAAGACAAACTTGGTATTTTGCCTCAGGAAAGAGAAACCACAGGTCATATGTGCTAATCAGATTAAGCCATACCCCACCACCTGTCAGTTCGCAGCAGCCTAATGGAGACTCTGTGTCTAACACACACAACTAAAGCATGGAGCCCCTGTAAAGAGCAATCACTCTACTTAGCTATGGTGTCAGAACAGAAGAAAACTGTGCCCTAGTAACACATCTCCTGGGCTCTATGCTCAGGAGCATCTCTGCGCATGGCGTGAGGGAGTGGTAGGCATGTGGACTCCACAGTAAACTGAAGGGATGGTCAGTAGGAGTGGTGGGAAACCTTAGAGTTGCAAAACGATAAAATAATAAGGAATAAATAGTTAACAAGACGGCTTATGTCTTCAGGAATCAGCCAAAGCCATCACTAAGGTTCGCATTCAGCCTGGTCTGCCCAGTATGTACCAGGCCAACCAGGAATACACAGGAAAGCCCTATGACAAAAACGCAAACTACTAGGGACTGCACAGGTGGCTCAGCTGTCTTCAGAGCACGTGTTACTCTCATAGCGGCCTGGGTGCCCAGCCTCCACATGGTGGTTCATACCCATCCTTAATTCCAGCTTCAGGAACCCCAAATGCCCCCGCTCACCCTCTGTGATCACCAAGCATGCACACAGTGCATATCCATATAAGCAGCTAAAAAGTGTTCATATGCATAAAAGAAAATGAATACATCCAAAGAACATGACTACATTTTAAAAACAATAGTAATAAATCTCTACTCTGTCATAATTCATGGCTCCCCACTTTTCCTTTATATATTAAATTAAACTATTTTATAATTCCGTTATGAATATAAATTGAAATGGTTGAGTCTACCTGTTACTAAAGAACAAAATCAGCTGATCTTGAACTTGTTATCTCAAGACATTAAAAGATAAAAATGTCCCATCTTTCTCCATGTCCCTTGTAGGGACAAACCCTAAACAAGTATAGCTACACTTACAGGAGCTACCAGACTCTGGGAAGAAAAGTAATCCTTTTAGCATTTATATCCAAATGATTGTTAAAAACCTGTTTGCTGGGGTTGGGGGTTTAGCTCAGTGGTAGAGCGCTTGTCTAGCAGGTTCGGTCCTCAGCTCCGGGGGGAAAAAAGTGTTTTGTTTTGTTTTGTTTTGTTTTTTTGGTTTGTTTTTTTGTTTGTTTTTTTTTTTTTTTTGGTTTGGTTGGTTTGTTTTGTTTTGAGGGGTGTTTTTATGGTTTGGGGTTGTTGTTGTTGTTGAAATGTTATAATCTCCATTCTACTTTTATTTTTAGCATTAAAGGACAAAGAGTGCCTTAGAACCTACATGGTGTGCAGAGTATACAATGTGACAAGTTGGAATTGTCACATAGAAGCTCTTTCTTGTTGTTATCAGCTGATATTATAATTTGACTTAGGACTGTGATGGGTTTGGAAAGATGAGGATAAATGGCTGTGTGGTTCAGAAAAACATCAACAATATGAAATTACTACTGCCACTCCACGACCTCAGCCGTGACTCCACCAGCAGACGCACCTGCTCATCTTGCCGCCAGACGCCTTGCTGCTTCAGAGACGGAATAGCCCAGATGCTCAACTTCCCTGAGAAGTGAATTGCCGCAAGGAGGCTCCCGTCAGGAGAAAGGCTCATCTTGAAGATTCCATCCTATACAGGAACAGTGTGTACAGTAAACACCAAAGACTTGTGGATAGAAAAAGCTTTCAGAATTAAAACAGTGCTTGGCAAGCCTGCATGTTACACATCATCACGAGCAGCAGAGGACTGCCAACATCACACCTCGATCACTGCTCCATAACATGACAGACAGCACTTTTGCTTTGGCAAGTCCCTTGCCAACTTCACAGTGTTACTGTTTACATCTACTCCAGACCCACATGTGCAAGCACCAGAAATGTATTCCCAGCCCAATCACCAAGATTTCCCAATTTTATAGTCCTGTGTTAAAGGATTATGAGTTCTTGGAAATACACACCGATACTTGGGAGTAATGGTTAAGGGGTATGTGGTTTTTTTAAGGTGAAAACTTGAAAAATTGGGACTGAGATGGTTGAACAATTCTGTGACTATAATAAGAACCAGAAAATCACTAAAAGGTGACTATAAGATTTCAATAAAGCTATTTCACAAAGTTATTAATCCACAGTTGGCTCAACACAATTTCATGTACCTTCCCACTTACATTAAAGTACTCGCTCAAATGCCCATTGGTTCTTTTCTTAGTTATAGGCACTAATTAAAGGCTTCTGCTACTGGCATCAATATTTGAAGTAGGACTTGTACCTTCATTCAAATACTGTAATAAAATTTCAATCCTCCTTAAGACAAGGGACTGTTGTAATATTAAATAGAGTGTTGTACTGAGATTAGTTTAAAATAGCCCACTTTCTTCAGTTGCTTACCACCTATATGGAACATTATAAATGAGTATTCTCCATTACCTACACCCTTCAACTGTACAAGCAATAGTAAAATTAAAAGTACTGAGTACCAGTGAATGCATTAAAAAATGTTCTGAATCTCTACATATTCTTAAAGAAAGAAATGTCAAATCAATAAAATATAATTTTCTAAGTGAAGGTCCTCTAACATTTCACAACTACTTACTGAATTTTACGTATTAAACAATAAATACTGCACACCAGGTTCTGTTTTTACACTCTGATGGCAGCAGTAAACAAAACACAAATCCCTGCCCTCAGGAAGCTTGCCAGATGTTAAGGATCCAATCCCTAGCGAGCATCTATGAGACCCTAATTTGACTCCAAGTGGTTGTTCTTTTAAGTTTATATATTTTAGTCTAATGTAATTTAGAATAAAGAATATAGAATGGAGGGGGGAGGGAGGGAGAGAGAGAGAGAAAGGAATCTTTCAAACTGAGTGACAGCCATCCTCAATAAAAGTATGAAGAAGAAAAAAGTCTTGAGAAAAAAAATTTCCAAGCTAGTTCCACTCAAAAATATGACTAGTTCTAGTTATTACAGTATTAGGGCACATACAGCACAAACAAAGCTAGTCATTTAGAGCCATATGAGATATAAGCACATTAAACCATGGTTTTTTAAATAAATGTAGAAGTCTGGGGAAATGACTCAGTGGAGTAAGGTGCTTACCACACAAGATTAAGGATCTGAGTCTGAACACCAGAACCCACCTACAAACCAGGCATGGGAGAATGCGTCTGCAATCCCAGACTCCTGCAGCAAGCGTAGAGGCAGAGACCAGAGCCTCTGAAGCTCTTGGGCCAGATAACTTACACAGTGGTGAGTAACAATGAGATCTTTTCGTAAAACAAGGCAGAAGACAAGGACACCCACTGCTGTCCTCTGACCTCCACATATGTGCATGGAACAAGCTCACGAACATGTGCACATACAGGTGCACATCATATACATACATTGTACATACCAACAAAACAAATTGAAACCCAGCTGCTAATTATTGGTCCTATTGTTAACACAAAGAAATTAAGACCCACCATCACAGGATTGGGGATTTAGCTCAGCAGTAGAGCGCTTGCCTAGCAAGTGCAAGGCCCTGGGTTTGGTCCCCAGCTCCGAAAAAAAGAAAAAAAAAAAAAAAGAGCCACCATCACAAATCAACTGAGTATCTACAATGTGACAGCCACTGATTTGAAGTCTGACAAGCAAACATGAAAAAAATGAACCAAATGGTAGTTGGATGGTTACACAGAACAGGGCAGCTCATTTTAAAACATTTATAGCTAAAAGAAAGGTTTCACTTATTTTTCATTTGTGAGACAGGTCTTACACTCTAGGCCAAGATGGGGCTAGAACACTTAACAATCCTCTTGCCTCACAATACATCTTAAAAGAAAATATAACGCTGTCAAACAGTTGTCTTATCTATAACAGTTATTTTATGGAAGGGAAGAGTAGATCGTCTCTCCACAGCACAATGTAACCTGTGATCTTGGCTCCTCTTGAGAACAACACACCTTGCTTCTATTTCTTCGCCTGTCCAGCTTCCCTCCAAAGCTAAACAAGTCAAAATCACCACCCATCAAAGTTCTTCTAAGAACAGACAGAATCTGCCATGTCTACCTAAGTGTGCTGGGAAGGCCACTTGTCTTGAGGCTTCAACTTTTTAATCAAGAAAACAGACATTATCATGTCAGTCACAGGACTTTCTGTGAGATCATATGAAATTACCTGCTAGTTAAACTTTGTTCTCAATAGGAAGAAATCCTTAGGTTCTCCCTAAGTCCCAACAGCTCTAAAATTACAACACTAAAAATCTACAGGCTACAAATAGAAATGTCTAGATACAAATAAGATAACACAAATAACATTCAGACATCTTCTGGAAAGCAATAGGTTTAGAATACTAAATTCAAATGTGTTTTTTCAAAGCCCAGACATGTTAAAGACTTGGGGACACTGTCACAATGCAGGATCAAAATACAATGAAATCAATTGCTTGCTTCTCTCTGCATTTCACAATTACAGAGTGGCAGCTGCTGTGTGGACCACCTATATACATTCAGTGGCACTGCCAAGGCCTCTGTCCTACGGCCACACTTCTACCAACGAAGATCAGCATGGCTTGTTTGCTCCTGGGCAAGAAATAACCTCACACCGGAGAAGAAATTTCTTAATTTTATGACACCCACAGATCTCTATGGATGAGACTAAATAAAATCTTCATTCAATTTTTGAAGTAAGAGATCCATAGAGATAGATTGTGTCTAGGACAAGGATTTTTTCAGTCTAGATATTCATCCTCCAAGAGAACCACTTATATTCTGATGTTTTAGGAGTAATACATGTTAAAATTCACAAATTTTTCAGGAAATTTCTCTATAAATACTTACTATTACATATACCCAGGTGGAGATCTAGAAATCATTCAAGGTTTATGTTGGTTGCCTTGAATGTCCCTTTGATCAGATAAAGAAGTACAAGGCTATTCCAGACAGGATTAGCTCACAGAGGCTCCAACTTATTAAATGGTCTAATCTATAGATAGCTTCAGTTTCAGAATTAGAAGTGGAACTACAGAAGGTGAGGTGTGGCTGGAGGAAGCACACTGTACCTCTTTCTGATTCTGCCCTTCCTCACTGTGAAATGAGCTCCTCCACCTGTCCCCCAGCTGCCCTGAGTGAACCATCATGCTCTGCAAGCTCCCTTTACCCTGATTTACTTCTGAATCCATGAGCTTGTCTGCCCCTGTAGTGTGTCTGATATCACTCACTTTGTTTTATCCCTGAAGAACTCCTCTGAAAGAGTTTGCAAAGCAAAGGTAAAAAATTTAACATTAAAAATTTACATTACCTGTTCTTGTCCCTGCCGAGTGTAAAACTTGACACTTAACAGCTTTAATAATCCCAGTGTCTTTGGCACCTATAAAATTAAGATGCATCATATACAAAAAGATTAATGGAATGTTTTTCATTATCTAAAATCCTTTTATCAAGAAATTAAAAGCACAGTAAATCAAGTATTTTTAATACTAGGTAAGAGGAGCACCAATGGGGCTAAAGATGGGGTTCAGTGAGGACATGAGCGCTGTATGTGTGAGGCCAACCTCTTACACATACAATATTATAGAAAGTGCATACAGTTTCAACACGGTACAAATTCAAGCATCTTCAAGTAAAATAATAATTATTAATATTAATAATTAATAATAGATAGATCGATAGATAGATAGACAGATAGTCAGTCTGTAATTCTGGCACTCAGGAGAGAAGCAGGAGGATCTCTGTGAGACTCCATCTCAAAAGTTAAACAAATGAGTAAAACCCACAGGTGCGGAGGGTCTTGTTGATATTCTGATGAGGCAGGAGAATCTACCGAGTGGTAAGGGCTTACAAAATAAGCACCATCAGATGCTTCTATCGGTAGGCAAATAACAGGCCTAACCCAGCTTAGGTAAACCAGAATCACTACATGTTGTCAACTGAGGCTAAGGTTGACACTTAACTCCCACCATGAAGAAATCCAAAAGTTCCCATAGGAAAATCATTCATTTGGAACTGAACCTATTCTTTCAAAATCCAAAGGGAAAAATGACACTGAGAAACCAATATTTAAAACAAGAAAAGAGGTGACTATAATTTTTGGAAGGGAAAAGGTGTTATTGAAAATGTCAAGAACTTGCTCTGATTTGGGAATTATAAAATAGTACAGTCACTGTGGGAAAGTTTAGATCTTTAAAACTGAAACAAAATTATCATATGGCCTAGCAATTCTTTCCTAGGTCACTAAACTGCACGCTTTAAAACAACAGATTTTGCACTGTAAGAATTTGACCCCAATTCTGTAATAAGCAAAATGGAAGCTAAATTTGGAGGCTCATCACCATCATTCTCGGGACTACAGAGGACTATCATGGGTTTGATGCCACCCTGCCCTACATAGCAAGTACCATGCTAGCCTAAGCTAAGTAAGACGCCATGTCTCAAAAGCTCAAAACAAGGCAATGGAGTTAGAAAAATGGCTCCATACTTAAAAAGTGTTTACTACTGTTGCAGGGAACCCAGCCTCAGTTTCCAGCATCCACACAGTAGCTCACAATCAAAGTAGCTCCAGTTCCAGGGGTTATAATGCCCTCTCCTGGCCTCCACAGGCACTGCACATACTTATACATGATGGATATAAACTGACACAGACAGACAGACGCACATACATATATACAAATCACCTAAGAGCAAAAGGGCTTCCTGTGCAGTAAAGTTAACAATGAGGCTACCAGAGCTTTTAAAGAGCTGAAGATATCAGTGACGGCCTATCTACAAACCTCCTAATATTTCCTTCAAAAACAATAGAACACAGGAGGAAGAAAACAATGTAATTGAGAACCACACAACCAGTTTGGCTGGAATACTAATACTATTAATATTAATTTTCAAAATAATTTTATATAAAAAGAGAAACACTTGAATGCCAGTTTCTCGTGTCCATGGCTCCTGCTTGGGGATGAGGAAAGGAAATGGGGAAAGTTCTGCAGGGTCCAAGAAGGACAGACAGCAAGGGACACTAGCAAAGAAGGCAAAAGTCTATCTAAATACAAACCAAAATATCAAGTCTACTTAATGTCTGAAAACACTGAAGAGCACCCGTGTCAGTGAGCCATGGCGACAGAGAAAGGACAGAAGTGTCACTGTGCTTTGCAGGGGCAGTCTGACAAACACGAGGCTTCCTCAGGAAGGCGATGTAAAGGGAAGAAGTACATCTCGCCATCAGAAGTGTTAAGGGTGGAAGAGAAGGGAGCATGGCCCACTGCAAGGCAAGTGAGAAGCCCTGTGTGCACAGCCCAGAGCCTTGCCACCAAAAGCATCTACAGAGAGCTGGAGTTCACTCCACTAACAACACCAGGCTCAGAATTTTGGAAAACGTTCTAATATCATTACAACGAACTGGAGGAAGACTCATAAATATCTTGTAGAAAACCAGAGGCACACACAAAACTCAACAATTCCATAAAGTTAAGGGAAAAGAAAATCAAGAGACAAAAATTCACATACAAACAAGGGTAGCTCACCCCTGGGAAAACAACCAAGAAATGTAAGGAAACTAAAAATAATGCTTTAAGTAGAACTTAATGTGCTTAAACAAGAATTTAAGGACATAGGAAACATTTTTAATGGCCTTAAAATTTAAAGCACAGTAACTAAAAAGAAACTTGGCCCAAAAAAAATGTTTAAGGAAAGACAAGCAGAGCATCAGCTTGTCTGTAATTCTGGTGCCTGGAGGAAGAGGCAGGATGATGAAATGTGTGAGCTGCTGACAGGAACGGAAAGGAAAACCGGCCGAGGGGAAATGGAAAGGACAGAAGAGACAGACGGCGGGCGCTGGCCAGCAGCAGCAAGAGCCCAGGCGCACAGGCACAGTGCTGGGCAGTGGCAGCAAGGGAAGATCCACACATGGACAGTTCTGGCCAGGAGAACCTCACGGAAGTATTCCTTGCTGCCATCTTTTCAGTAAAGAGAGATTTCTCAGAGAAACAAAATGCTCAAAACACCCATATCCACAGAATATGAATTAGTGAAAGGACCATGATCCCTAACAAAACTTTAGTGGACTTTTATTCACTTTTCCATTTCTTTATCTAAATTCTGATCGTAAAACTCCCAGGAGACAACAATAACTATCATGTATACTGTAGGTCAGTGAAAGGCACCCTGGTTCCTGGTTGAGGAGGCTTAAACCCCAGAGACCCTGAAAGGGACAGTATGCGTTTTGCCGGACTCCTAGAAAACTAGGCCCGTCACTAGCCTGCAGCCCTCCATAGATTTGTGGCCATCAGTCACGTAAGGGCAAAGCTCCAAGCCCCTTTACAGGTTAGAGGACATGACCACAGGTCACATATGCTCAAGACAGATCTCCATTATAATGATGTACCCTAAAGGCCTAGAGGCTTAGCCAATGAATTTCCCTGCCAAAGCTATCTAATCTCAGGCCCACTCCAAGAACCGGTACGGTTTTATTTATCCACCTTCCGCCATAACAATAAACACCTTGAAACCATGGACCATCTCTTTTCATCGGGAGCACTGTGGGGAACCACAGAGAAGGCCTTCAAAGTTCAAGCCTACTGCTTCCAGACAAAGACTCCTGCCAGCGGGGACCATCAGCCAGAGCTCCCCCTCTTTCCCCTTCGGTGCCGGGCTAAGCCCCCATTCTGTTCTGTTCTTCCGTGGCATCCTAGTGGCGCCTGGATGCCCAAGATCCTGAGAGCCAGACAGCCAGGCTTCCTTGCAGGCCGAGCTCCAGCTGTGTCCTGCTCCCAGACTGCGCTTCCCCACCCCCGGAGCGGTACCCGCAGCTTCCCACAGCCCAGCACCCAGGCAGAGGCGTGGGGTAAGCCCGGTCAAACTTCTGTGTCCTGCCTCCAGGAGTGGCCTGAGCCCTGGGATGGAACAAACAAAGGACCCCACACTAAACCTACCTATATTGTGCTAAAAGTTTGATCAACTGCCTTCACACGGATTGCCTCATTGGATCCTGGCAAAAGCCTGAATACACAAGTGGCAAAGTCGGGGACGGGGGCTGGAATTTCAGACTTTTGACTCCAGAGCCCATACCTGTTCTCTGCTTACTGACTTCTAACTGGGCACTGTTAGAGTTTGCTGTACTCATTTGTGGAGCTGGCTACATTAGTATCTTTATATTCCTAACACTGGGAGCAACAACTCAGTATTGAGCTATGAATAAGTAAAGGGATGTCACATATAGGACACTACCATACATCTGGAGATATTGATTAGTGTATATACATATATATTAAATTTTGCATCGTCTCTTTACAACTGTCAGCTTGTGGGAGACTGGAATATACATGTGATCAGAATTTTTCCAATCAATGCCTGCCTAACACATTAGCAACCTCCAACAAGCACTAAGAGAGGAAGCTCTAAGTGCAGCATCCAGCACCTGATGAAAGACACAAACCTCAAATTACTCTGAGGTGAGAAAGGCTCTATAGAAGGAGTGTAAGATTAGCTGCAAGACACATTTAAAAGCTACTAATGGGATCAAAATACATTTGCAACATTTCAAAAAGTCAATCATACAGAAGGGCATTCAATCTGCAACTCAATATTTTTCCTCACTTACTTTGTCAGTGGACAAGCAATTTTCCCCTAAGAGAAGCAAATATCAAAGCCCCTTGGGCTTGAGAAAGGAGGAGTGTACACAGCGAAGGGCTTTCCAATACTGCATTCAGAAAGAAGCCCGTGAGAAGGGAAGGAACCTAGGGTAAGGTCCACTGCCGTGAAGCAGCACTCAGAGAACTGCCCTCTGCACAGCTTCTCTGAACAGAGCCCTTCAGCGCTGCCAGATGGGAAAGACTCAGCGCCCACTTGCTCTTTCCTTGTATCCTCCACGCCCACATAGTTCTGTCCCTTTCTCCAAGCTACAGAAAAGACAAGGTGACTGACACTGTACTACATGGGTTTGCTTTTCTGAATATGCAAATGCTTTTTTAAAAATTTATAACTTAAACCATCTGAAAATAATCCATGAACATCATACTTGTTTTAGGCAAATTTGAGTGATTTTTTTTTCCCAAGATCTGCTTGATTTAACTCACATAAAACTAAAAAGTTACAAAAGTCAAAAAAAAGGTAATAAATTCTTACAAACATGAAATAATGTGTCTATTCCTACAAAAATAAAAATAAAATGTCCACTATGTACAATGACTCCCTACCTCATTCTTGTCTGATTCAGATAAAGATAACAGTCACACTGTCAACCAGATATGCAGATCACCTAGTATAAGGGAGGGGAGTAGCTATAAGGAACCTAGGGGATCCGATCCAAGGCCTGTCTCTTCCATTGCACCTCACAACCCAGGGCTGAGAAATGGGGGTGATAATGTAACCTACCTTCTCCCTGGGTTCTGAAGAGAAAAGAGCCAGATGGGGAAGCATGTACATGGATCATAAATGGGAGAAAAACACAGTACTCCATAAAGTGAACTGCAAATGTCAGCTGAATTAAGGTTGGGTGCCACATAAAACAGTAAATCGGTATTTTTTAGAAGTATTACTTTGATGGATTAAATCATAATTACATATTTCAATACAGGTCAATTCTAATAATACTAAAGGAAAACTACTATAACTGCCTAAGACTTCCTTTCAAAAGCACTTCCTTGGAAATCATTTCAACACCAAGCCATTCACTGCTTTAGAAGATTACTTTTAGATCAATATATTTTTAGAAAAATAACAAACCAAATAAAATCATATAAAAACAAGCAACCTAATATACGCCCTTACACTGTGCTTTAGTTTCCTTGTTCACTCTTCATTATAAACATACACAACTGCTCACCACATAAGTGGATACAAAGTGCAGGGTCTATAGCCTTGACCAACTGTTAGTTAGTGCTGTACAATTTCCCCCCCACGTATTACTAGCCTGCAGTCAATGTGGTGGGCAGAATTAGCACTCACCAGCCTTAAATGACTTCATATCCATAGACACCCCAAAAACTATTTACAGTCTTCTTTCAAGCTAGGAGGGTCATGGAGTTAGTTTGAGGATTGAACAAAAATGATGTCACTTTCTGGGATAAGTCTGTGAAAAGTTCCACCTTTAATTCCTTTCTGCCTTCCAAAAGCCAGCAGTTGAGACACTGGGCCTCAAGAAGACATCTTCTATGGATTCTTTAATCATGGATTACAATGAGCTACCTAGAAAAGACACAGCAGGCTTGGCCAGGGATTTTGATGTGGCAAGCCACAGACACGTTAGGTGTTCCCGAATGCTTATGTGATTGTCTGATTTTTCACAGTCTAGCCTACACTACACTACAGACCAACAGAGTGCTATGCTTTGGATCAAGACGGCTCCTGGGTCCATGTGCTAAAGGCTGGTTATCAGCAGGGGCGCTATCAGGAGGTGGGGCAAACTCTAGGAAATAGTGTTTGGAAGGACATTAGGAAGGCAAAACACTGAAGCACACCACCCAAAGAGACATAGGGACCCTGGTAAACACTCATATCAAGTTCATGTTTTCTTTTACACCATCTGATCCCATCATGAGCCACTATCATGCAGAACCAAGCCACCATGAGCTGAAATCTCTACAGCTACTAGCTAGAAGGAACTTAGTTATTTATGTCAGTGGTAAAATGCTGATAGAAGAGGTGTGTGACACAAAATAAAAGTCCAGACATGAAAAAGAGTGGATACAGAGGCAGATGAACAGTTCATATAAACATGGAAACACGCATACCATGTTAGTTGGGAACGTGAGCTGGGAATTTCTGTGAACTGGGACTCAAAACCTTCACTGGCTGGCTATGCAGCCCAGACCAGAGTACTTTCTTCCCCCCACTTGCTAACTTGGGTTAATCAGAGCACCTACCATAGGGGCACTGAGGTAAGCTAGCTCAGAGTAAAAGCACTCAGAATAGTCACCAACAAAAAAACAGCTTGTTAAATGTTAATATCTAAATGAGAAAACACAAGTAATACAGCAATAGCTAGAGTAGATTGTTTTTGTTTCCATTTTGTATGTTATTTGTGTGTGTGCACAGCAGGGTATACGAGCCGGGTGTACAATGAGTTCTCACCTCCACCTCTGAGTGGGCTTGGGATGTGGGACTGCGGCTGCCAGTCTTTCAGGCAAGCGTGTACCTGCTGAACCGCCTTAGACCTAGGCTGCTTTTCTAATATCTGACAATACCATTACTAAACGGGAAGCTGAATTAAGTTCAATATACTATACAATATTTAATATGTAATAAAATACTAAAATTATAATACCATTGCTTTATGTCCCTTTTTGATACAAACTTTTCTGGTTACAAAGGGTTTCTTTGTTTAATACCAATTAGATAATAGTTGAGCGGATTGTAGTAATTCATACCTCGGTGACCCTGTCTCCACCATTAGTAACTTGCTTATAATACGGTGAGCCTGAGAGGACTCTCCATGCAGAAAGGCCACAGCTAGAAGCTTTAGAAATGCCCAGTTCAGCAGTTTCACATCCACCAACCAGTAAAAGCCTAAAAATGAAAAGAATTAATAAATTACAAGGATGAACAAGATAATAGGAAAACAAAGAATACAGAAACAACTGCCTTTACATAGAAAGCTAACATTGCTGTCATTACACCTAGATGATTCGTATTATAGAAAGAAAACCTAATGGTCTCTCTATTAGCATTTCACCTTCACTGGTAGAGAAGCAACGGGTAAATATGTAGGTACCTAAACTCACACAGAAATTTAGGAATTAAGAAAGCTGTCTTGCACCTACAGCCAAACAGTGGATGGAGTGGGATGGAGCTATTTCTATTTAAGAATAAGAGGAAGGACTGAGGGTCCTGAGGGGGACAGAAACTCCACAAAAGACCAACAGAGTCAACAAACCTGGATCCTTAGGGCTCTCAGAATCTGAACCACCAACCAAAGAACATACACGGGCTGAACCTAGGCCTCCCTGCACATATGTAGCAGATGTGCAGCTTGGTCTTCATGAGGGTCCTGAACAACTGACACGAGGGCTACCCCAAAAGATGTTGCCTGTATGTGGGCTATGTTCTTCCAGCTGGGCTGCCCTGTCATCAGTGGGAGAGGAAGCACCTAGCCTCATAGAGACTTGAAATGCCAGGGTAGGGGGGATGCCCAGGAAAGCCACCATCTGCTCAGTGGAGAAGGGAAGATGGGTAGGAAGGGGTAACCAGAAGGGGGCAGTGAGCAGAATATAAAGTGAACAATTGAAAAAATAAAATTAAAAAACAAAAAAAAAAAACAAAAAAGAAAGAAAGAAAACTGTCTTGAACTTGCACTTGTGGTTTGCACACACTGGCTTTAAAAGTTTGCCCTAAGAAGCATTAACAACAGTTGAACAGCTTCAACCAGATACGAACACAGAAATACCAACTCCATACCTGATGCAATGTGGCCCAGCTGCAACCTCAGAAAGGCATGGCGGCAGCTGGGTGTGCTCAGTGGGAAAGGACATACAGCAGTAGCTTCTCCGAGTAAGACGAGGTGAATAGCAGTGATTAATGGTTCGCTTCTGTCTGACATGCTCCATTAGCCATCTACAGGCCAGTTACTAAGAGGGCAAACAGCCCACTAAACACAGGACAGCAAAAGATGTTACTAGGCAGCTTCTGCAAAACTAAGCTGGTTAATCATGGAATCCAAGCAGCCATTTCCTGCAAGTTATATTAGGTTCTTCACATCTGGCAGGGTTCTACACAGGAACCTCACAATCACTTCTGCTTAAGGGGGGGGGGGGGGGGGTAGGGGGAGGGCAGATCAAGGTACTTGACTGAGTTCGGGCCCCAGAAGCCAGGTAAAGGTAGGAGAAGAGAAGTGACTTCACAAAGTTGTCCCCTGACTTCCACACACTTGCCATGGCACATATATGCACTTGCACATGAACACACACACACACACACACACACACACACACACACACGAATAATAATTAGTAAGTAATAATTAAAAAACTAAAGGTAAATTTTGATACATTGACAGGAAAACATCCACTGTCAACAGGTTATTGTCAATGGCAACGGACAACAGAAATAATAGGAAAAAGAATATTTGTACCTCTTAATGATTAATAATAACAACAACAACAACAACAACAATAATAATAATAATAATAATAATAATAATAATAATAATAATAGAGTTTCATTGCCACCACCTAAGAGAGTGACAGACTTCCCAGCAGAGGTTCCCTGGACCTCTGCTCACATGGTGCTGTAGTCACACCATCTACCCCTGTTTCAAGTGACAGGACACTGTGTCAAATCCTTTTCATCACCACAAAGTTTCCATCTTGTTGAGAAGAGGATGCACTTTAATCACGTATACAGAACGTGAAACATTTAATTTTTTATTTTTAAGAATTTTTTTCTTTTTTAGAAAAAACAGAACCCCTTCTAAGGCTCCTTACACCTGACATATCAAAAGAGCAAATTATATAACCATATTAACCATACTTTGCCCCCCCCACCTTTGAGACACAGTCTTACTATAGAGCCAAGGCTGACCTCAAACTCACACTCCTCCTGCCTTGCCTCACAAACGCCGTGGTTACAGGTGTGTACCACCATGTACCACATGACATCACACGAAGACCACTCAGTATTTCACCTGAGACCAGTATAAGTCCAAGGACTGTCAAAAAGAACTACACTACTGAAAAAATGACAGCTGTCTTCCAGTCCTCCTCCACACCTTCCGTGCTAGGCAGCAGACAGAAGTAAAGTTGCCAATAACTCCCTCACGGAGAAATTGTCCTGGCTTTCCCAGGTGGGTCTAGGTAATCACAAGGACCTTAAAAGCTGAGTGTCAGGCTCAGAATGAAGCAATCTGGGAAGGACTCAACTGGACTAGGCCAGCTTTGAAGAGAGGCAGGGCAACTTGACTAGCCCACTAATGCTCATTTCAACCTCTGACCTCCTGAAGCTGAGATCAATGTATCTACGCCATCCAGTTCGTGGTGGTGTGTTAGAGCAGCCTTAGAAAATTAAAGCACAAGACTGAACCCCCAGTGAACGTGATTGTTGGGGGGAGGGCGGCAATGGGGGGAGGGTGGGGAGGGGAACACCCATAAAGAAGGGGAGGGGGGATTAGGGGGATGTTTGCCCGGAAACCGGGAAAGGGAACAACATTCGAAATGTAAATAAGAAATACTCAAGTTAATAAAAAAATAAATAAATAAAATGTTAAAAAGAGAAAATTAAAGCACGCCATGTTTCATCTCCAATCCTAAAATGCAGACAGCTTATCAGACCCCGATTCCAGTGCTTCTCATCCAGCAAGGGCTTCCTACTGTGTTTCTTAACTGAGCCTGCAACAACTGGAGGAAAAGGGGAGGGGAGAGATCTAAGAACTTCAAAACCGAATAAAAATCTTCCAGTGTCTCAGCGGAGGGCTTACCCCAACTCAATCCCCACTAAGCAGCTCACTGGGAGAAGCACAGCTTCAGCTCTCAGTCCTTCCTCCCGCTGCTTTTCCAGGTGGGGCTAACTAGTTCACAGCGGAAATGGAGAGCAAACTGTTGGAGAGATGGCTCGAAGCAACATATTTGGACTATTCTACTCCAGGCAGCTCCTCAGAGCTAACAGACAATTGAGTGTATTCACCCAGGCCAAAGAGAGACTGCTCTCCAGTCACAATAGCAGCACAAGCACCTGCCCAGACTCACTCAGTGCAAATGACTGCATGCAATAACTATTTCCCCAATATTTATAGATAAAGGTTTCATTATATCTCTAAATCTAACAACCAATTTGGAAAAAATATAGATTAAAAAATACTTTAAATGATAACACAAAGATATAATCAACAAAATCTAGATATTGGAGATACAGAAAAAAATGGACAGATTTCTTCAAGACACATGCAAAAATCAATCACACACACACACACACACACACACACACACACACACACACACACACTGGTCCCATAAGAAAGCAGGCTGAACAAGTCGTGGAAAGTAAGCCAGTAAGCAGCATCACCCCTCCACTGCATCACTGCATCTGCATCAGCTCCTGCCTCCAGGTTCCTGCCCTGCTTGAGTTCCTGTCCTGACTTCCTACTATAATGAGCAGCAATGCAGAAGTATAAACTGAATAAACCCTTTCCTCCCAACTTCCTTTTAGTCGTGGTGTTTTGTTGTAACAATAGAAACCTTAACTAAGACACCTCCTCAAAAGTTTGGGGACATAACAATTCTTATGAACTGGTGAGATTATATTTACAGTTCAAATGTTTAGGGATGGTAAGAATGTTTAAGGACATGAATCTATCACCATTATTAGTGTGGCTGCATTTACAATGTACAGTGTGAAATATTTTTTAAATATAATGAAAAGTCACAAACTAAAATCATGAAAGCTAGGCTGGCTCAGAGCACTGGCTATCTTTCTGAGGATGCTGGTTCGATTCCCAGTGTCCACATGAAGTTCACAACTCCAGTCCAAAAGGATCCAAAACCCTCTTCTAGACTCCATTGGCACAGTATACACATGGCACATAGGCACAGATGCAGGTAAGACACACACATACATAAAATAAAATTTTTAAAATTTAAATAAAATCATAAAAGCTACTTCTTAAAGGGTTAAATATAGGAATGAGGCAGGAAGTTAATAGTTAAGTTTGAGCATTCTCAACCTTACCACTAAAATAGCTGCTAGATTTTTATAGAAATTAAGTCTACAAACAGGAAATATGGTAGAAAATAATTTATAGTAATAATGTTAATTTTCTGTTTCATTAAATTCCTTCATGAAGAATACTCAGATGCAGGGCGTGGGCAGAAGGTACTGGGCTAAGGGTTTAAGTTCAAAGTCACATTTAATACTATCAAATAAAGAACAACTATATTATCATATAAAGATATTTATATAACCTTTAATTATATAAAGATATATGGTTAAAGTTTTAATTATAAATAAAACTCTCTAAATCACATGATTCACAATGCTGATTTTTTTCCTTTGCCTTGTTTTAAGTAGATTTATTTTTAGGTTTTTTTGTTGTTGTTGTTGTTGTTGGTGGTGGTGGTGGTGGTGGTGGTGGTGGTGGTGGTGGTGGTATTTTCACTGCTTGAGAATTTCATGCACAACTACAACATGTTTTAAACAATTCTATCCTCACTCTTCTCCAACTCCTCCCATACCTCATCACTTTTCCCTCCCAAATTCATGTACTTTTTTATTTAGTCAACTGAGTAAGTGTAATACTGTGTGAGCTTGGGTTAAGGCCACCCACTAGAAAGTGGACAGCCTATCATGGCCCACTTTCAAATTAATCTGACTCTCCATCCCCCAGCAGTCATCAATAGCCAACAGCTCTTCAGCTATGGGTAGGACTCTATGAACCCTTCCTTCCTCCGTCCTGGAATTGTAGCTGATTTAGTCTTGTACATACAGTCACGGCTGCTGTGAGAAACACATCTAACACTGTTCACTGGGTCAAGAAAACATGCTGCGGTCATAAGCGCTAGGGGAAAAATCTACTATTATTCAGCTAAATGGACAGGTTATTAAACGGATCCTAACTTTATCTTTACACCCATACATTAGTACAGCTCTCGATCTTCATTAGTGAAGTTAATAATTAAGACACAGAATCACGGGATCCCGGCCTGCAGCAGCTCTCTGCTCCCAGACCCGGTGAGAGAGAGACCCAACCGCCTGGTCAGGTGGGCACTCCTGAGGCTGCAGAGCGGAAGAGACCACCAACACTGTTCACCCCTGCCCACATCCCTGGCCCAAGAGGAAACTGTATAAGGCCTCTGGGCTCCCGTGGGGGAGGGCCCAGGAGCGGCAGGACCCCTGCCAGAGACACCGCCGGACCCTGAAGGAAACAGACCGGATAAACAGTTCTCTGCACCCAAATCCCGTGGGAGGGAGAGCTAAACCTTCAGAGAGGCAGACAAGCCTGGGAAACCAGAAGAGACTGCTCCCTGCACACACATCTCGGACGCCAGAGGAAAAAGCCAAAGACCATCTGGAACCCTGGTGCACTGAAGCTCCCGGAAGGGGCGGCACAGGTCTTCCTGGTTGCTGCCGCTGCAGAGAGCCCCTGGGCAGCACCCCACGAGCGAACCTGAGCCTCGGGACCACAGGAAGGCTGCCTGGTGAGCTCAAGACACGAGCCCACGGGAACGGCTGAAGACCTGTGGAGAGGAGGGACTGCACGCCCGAAAGCAGAGCACTCTGTCCCCATAGCTGACTGAGGGAGAGGAGAACAGGTCTGCAGCACTCCTGACACACAGGCTTGTAGGACAGTCTAGCCACTGTCAGAAATAGCAGAACAAAGTAACACTGGAGATGGTCTGATGGCGAGAGGCAGGCGCAGGAACCCAAGCAACAGAAACCAAGACTACATGCCATCATCGGAGCCCAATTCTCCCACCAAAACAGACATGGAATATCCAGGCACACCAGAAAAGCAAGATCTAGTTTCAAAATCATATTTGATCATGATGCTGGAGGACTTCAGGAAAGACATGAACACACTTAGGGAAGCACAGGAAAACATTAATAAACAAGTAAAAGCCTACAGAGAGGAATCGCAAAAATCCCTGAAAGAATTCCAGGAAAACACAATCAAACAGTTGAAGGAATTAAAAATGGAAATAGAGGCAATCGAGAAAGAACACATGGAAACAACCCTGGATATAGAAAACCAAGAGAGGAGACGGGGAGCTGTGGATACAAACTTCACCAACAGAATACAAGAGATGGAAGAGAGAATCTCAGGAGCAGAAGATTCCATAGAAATCATTGACTCAACTGTCAAAGATAATGTAAAGTGGAGGAGGCTACTGGTCCAAAACATACAGGAAATCCAGGACTCAATGAGAAGATCAAACCTAGGGATGATAGGTATAGAGGAGAGTGAAGACTCCCAGCTCAAAGGACCAGTAAATATCTTCAACAAAATCATAGAAGAAAACTTCCCTAACCTAAAAAAAAGAGATACCCATAGACATACAAGAAGCCTACAGAACTCCAAATAGATTGGACCAGAAAAGAAACACCTCCCGTCACATAATTGTCAAAACACCAAACGCACAAAATAAAGAAAGAATATTAAAAGCAGTAAGGGAAAAAGGTCAAGTAACATATAAAGGCAGACCTATCAGAATCACACCAGACTTCTCGCCAGAAACTATGAAGGCCAGAAGATCCTGGACTGATGTTATACAGACCCTAAGAGAACACAAATGCCAGCCCAGGTTACTGTATCCAGCAAAACTCTCAATTAACATTGATGGAGAAACCAAGATATTCCATGACAAAACCAAATTTACACAATATCTTTCTACAAATCCAGCACTACAAAGGATAATAAATGGTAAAGCCCAACATAAGGAGGCAAGCTATACCCTAGAAGAAGCAAGAAACTAATCGTCTTGGCAACAAAACAAAGAGATTAACAAACTGGATACGCAACGAGGACCCTGCATTCTGCTGCCTACAGGAAACACACCTCAGAGACAAAGACAGACACTACCTCAGAGTGAAAGGCTGGAAAACAACTTTCCAAGCAAATGGTCAGAAGAAGCAAGCTGGAGTAGCCATTCTAATATCAAATAAAATCAATTTCCAACTAAAAGTCATCAAAAAAGATAAGGAAGGACACTTCATATTCATCAAAGGAAAAATCAACCAAGATGAACTCTCAATCCTAAATATCTATGCCCCAAATACAAGGGCACCTACATACGTAAAAGAAACCTTACTAAAGCTCAAAACACACATTGCACCTCACACAATAATAGTGGGAGATTTCAACACCCCACTCTCATCAATGGACAGATCATGGAAACAGAAATTAAACAGTGATGTCGACAGACTAAGAGAAGTCGTGAGCCAAATGGACTTAACGGATATTTATAGAACATTCTATCCTAAAGCAAAAGGATATACCTTCTTCTCAGCTCCTCATGGTACTTTCTCCAAAATTGACCATATAATTGGTCAAAAAACGGGCCTCAACAGGTACAGAAAGATAGAAATAATCCCATGCGTGCTATCGGACCACCACGGCCTAAAACTGGTCTTCAATAACAATAAGGGAAGAATGCCCACATATACGTGGAAATTGAACAGTGCTCTACTCAATGATAACCTGGTCAAGGAAGAAATAAAGAAAGAAATTAAAAACTTTTTAGAATTTAATGAAAATGAAGGTACAACATACCCAAACTCATGGGACACAATGAAAGCTGTGCTAAGAGGAAAACTCATAGCGCTGAGTGCCTGCAGAAAGAAACAGGAAAGAGCATATGTCAGCAGCTTGACAGCACACCTAAAAGCTCTAGAACAAAAAGAAGCAAATACACCCAGGAGGAGTAGAAGGCAGGAAATAATCAAACTCAGAGCTGAAATCAACCAAGTAGAAACAAAAAGGACCATAGAAAGAATCAACAGAACCAAAAGTTGGTTCTTTGAGAAAATCAACAAGATAGATAAACCCTTAGCCAGACTAACGAGAGGACACAGAGAGTGCGTCCAAATTAACAAAATCAGAAATGAAAAGGGAGACATAACTACAGATTCAGAGGAAATTCAAAAAATCATCAGATCTTACTATAAAAACCTATATTCAACAAAATTTGAAAATCTTCAGGAAATGGACAATTTCCTAGACAGATACCAGGTATCGAAGTTAAATCAGGAACAGATAAACCAGTTAAACAACCCCATAACTCCTAAGGAAATAGAAGCAGTCATTAAAGGTCTCCCAACCAAAAAGAGCCCAGGTCCAGACGGGTTTAGTGCAGAATTCTATCAAACCTTCATAGAAGACCTCATACCAATATTATCCAAACTATTCCACAAAATTGAAACAGATGGAGCCCTACCGAATTCCTTCTACGAAGCCACAATTACTCTTATACCTAAACCACACAAAGACACAACAAAGAAAGAGAACTTCAGACCAATTTCCCTTATGAATATCGACGCAAAAATACTCAATAAAATTCTGGCAAACCGAATTCAAGAGCACATCAAAACAATCATCCACCATGATCAAGTAGGCTTCATCCCAGGCATGCAGGGATGGTTTAATATACGGAAAACCATCAACGTGATCCATTATATAAACAAACTGAAAGAACAGAACCACATGATCATTTCATTAGACGCTGAGAAAGCATTTGACAAAATTCAACACCCCTTCATGATAAAAGTCCTGGAAAGAATAGGAATTCAAGGCCCATACCTAAACATAGTAAAAGCCATATACAGCAAACCAGTTGCTAACATTAAACTAAATGGAGAGAAACTTGAAGCAATCCCACTAAAATCAGGGACTAGACAAGGCTGCCCACTCTCTCCCTACTTATTCAATATAGTTCTTGAAGTTCTAGCCAGAGCAATCAGACAACAAAAGGAGGTCAAGGGGATACAGATCGGAAAAGAAGAAGTCAAAATATCACTATTTGCAGATGATATGATAGTATATTTAAGTGATCCCAAAAGTTCCACCAGAGAACTACTAAAGCTGATAAACAACTTCAGCAAAGTGGCTGGGTATAAAATTAACTCAAATAAATCAGTTGCCTTCCTCTATACAAAAGAGAAACAAGCCGAGAAAGAAATTAGGGAAACGACACCCTTCATAATAGACCCAAATAATATAAAGTACCTCGGTGTGACTTTAACCAAGCAAGTAAAAGATCTGTACAATAAGAACTTCAAGACACTGAGGAAAGAAATTGAAGAAGACCTCAGAAGATGGAAAGATCTCCCATGCTCATGGATTGGCAGGATTAATATAGTAAAAATGGCCATTTTACCAAAAGCAATCTACAGATTCAATGCAATCCCCATCAAAATACCAATCCAATTCTTCAAAGAGTTAGACAGAACAATTTGCAAATTCATCTGGAATAACAAAAAACCCAGGATAGCTAAAGCTATCCTCAACAATAAAAGGACTTCAGGGGGAATCACTATCCCTGAACTCAAGCAGTATTACAGAGCAATAGAGATAAAAACTGCATGGTATTGGTACAGGGACAGACAGATAGACCAATGGAATAGAATTGAAGACCCAGAAATGAACCCACACACCTATGGTCACTTGATTTTTGACAAAGGAGCCAAAACCATCCAATGGAAAAAAGATAGCATTTTCAGCAAATGGTGCTGGTTCAACTGGAGGGCAACATGTAGAAGAATGCAGATCGATCCATGCTTATCACCCTGTACAAAGCTTAAGTCCAAGTGGATCAAGGACCTCCACATCAAACCAGACACACTCAAACTAATAGAAGAAAAACTAGGGAAACATCTGGAACACATGGGCACTGGAAAAAATTTCCTGAACAAAACACCAATGGCTTATGCCCTAAGATCAAGAATCGACAAATGGGATCTCATAAAACTGCAAAGCTTCTGTAAGGCAAAGGACACTGTGGTTAGGACAAAACGGCAACCAACAGATTGGGAAAAGATCTTTACCAATCCTACAACAGATAGAGGCCTTATATCCAAAATATACAAAGAACTCAAGAAGTTAGACCGCAGGGAAACAAATAACCCTATTAAAAAATGGGGTTCAGAGCTAAACAAAGAATTCACAGCTGAGGAATGCCGAATGGCTGAGAAACACCTAAAGAAATGTTCAACATCTTTAGTCATAAGGGAAATGCAAATCAAAACAACCCTGAGATTTCACCTCACACCAGTGCGATTGGCTAAGATCAAAAACTCAGGTGACAGCAGATGCTGGCGAGGATGTGGAGAAAGAGGAACACTCCTCCATTGTTGGTGGGATTGCAGACTGGTAAAACCATTCTGGAAATCAGTCTGGAGGTTCCTCAGAAAATTGGACATTGAACTGCCTGAGGATCCAGCTATACCTCTCTTGGGCATATACCCAAAAGATGCCTCAACATATAAAAGAGACACGTGCTCCACTATGTTCATCGCAGCCTTATTTATAATAGCCAGAAGCTGGAAAGAACCCAGATGCCCTTCAACAGAGGAATGGATACAGAAAATGTGGTACATCTACACAATGGAATATTACTCAGCTATCAAAAACAACGACTTTATGAAATTCGTAGGCAAATGGTTGGAACTGGAAAATATCATCCTGAGTGAGGTAACCCAATCACAGAAAGACATACATGGTATGCACTCATTGATAAGTGGCTATTAGCCCAAATGCTTGAATTACCCTAGATCCCTAGAACAAACGAAACTCAAGACGGATGATCAAAATGTGAATGCTTTACTCCTTCTTTAAATGAGGAAAAAGAATACCCTTGGCAGGGAAGGGAGAGGCAAAGATTAAAACAGAGACTGAAGGAACACCCATTCAGAGCCTGCCCCACATGTGGCCCATACATATACAGCCACCCAATTAGACAAGATGGATGAAGCAAAGAAGTGCAGACCGACAGGAGCCGGATGTAGATCGCTCCTGAGAGACACAGCCAGAATACAGCAAATACAGATGCGAATGCCAGCAGCAAACCACTGAACTGAGAATAGGACCCCCGTTGAAGGAATCAGAGAAAGAACTGGAAGAGCTTGAAGGGGCTCGAGACCCCAAAAGTACAACAATGTCAAGCAACCAGAGCTTCCAGGGACTAAGCCACTACCTAAAGACTATACATGGACTGACCCTGGACTCTGACCTCATAGGTAGCAATGAATATCCTAGTAAGAGCACCAGTGGAAGGGGAAGCCCTGGGTCCTGCTAAGACTGAACCCCCAGTGAACTAGACTATGGGGGGAGGGCGGCAATGGGGGGAGGGTTGGGAGGGGAACACCCATAAGGAAGGGGAGGGGGGAGGGGGATGTTTGCCCGGAAACTGGGAAAGGGAATAACACTCGAAATGTATATAAGAAATACTCAAGTTAATAAAAAAAAAAAAAAAAAGACACAGAATCACAACTGGTCAAAGTACAGAACATAAGAGACTCTAGAGTGTCCGGTCTTAAGCGGACATCTGTATCACACTCCCTCTCCCCAGGGCTCAGAGATCATCAAAGGAAGCAGAAAGATGAAAGGAAGACATCACTTCATCGTAGTGAAGGATGCTACGAAACAGTGATCTCCAGACATGGCAAGGCCATGCGGTTTCCTTTACAAAACCAAAAGGGAGAAAAGACATTCCATCTTAATAATGCTCACTGTGAACTTCTGTGGGAATTAGCAGGAACTATCATGGTCTGGGGAGTTGGTGCATAAAGCTGAAACACCTTTGCAGAAAAGTGTGTGCTCTGTAGACGTGTCTTTCTCATGAATAGTGCACACAAAGTATTCAGTAAGCAATTGAAGGACTATCAGACAAAGCCATTTCTAACTCTCTTGACACTGATGAGTACCTGAACTCTCCCACTTTATAGTTAATGAATATAATGTGCATGGCCTACTTGGCAGGCTCCCATTCCTGTCTGTACATTGCCTATGTCCACAGTTTTGATGCATACTCCTACATAGAAATGAGCGTGGACCAATCCACTGTAGATGATATTATTAGGAACCACCAGGAACCACTGACTACTGCAGCAACCTTAGAGCTTGGTACAAAACAGCAGGCATCACAGGGACATGAAATGCATGGAGGAAGACCTCAGCAAGGGCTTCCCAAGGAAGCAGCCTCTGAAAGGCTCCCAGACACGCAAACCAAGGGAGCATGCTGCACAAGAGCACAGCTGAGGCTGTCACCGCTGTAGCAACCGTAAGAAATGCAGTGAGTACCTGCAGCCTCTAAAGAGCAAGCAAGAAGCAGGAGAGGAAGTGCAGGTGGCTGTTACCGTCACAAATACTTAATCACGCTCGGTCCTTAGCACTTAGCACAAGTCACTGTGACGTGCAACTGTTGAAATCGAGTCATGACTCCAGCACTTGGCGGGCTGAATGCTTCATCTTTGATTCTTTACAGCCCTGACCCAGAGAGTTTCCCTCAAGAAACACCTATGTAGGGAGTACGTAAGGAACTGTAGCTGCACAAAGAGAACAGTCTTTGTCCTTGGCTTAACCTCTAAGCTTCAGCTCTCCTACCTGAAAAATGAGTTTAGCCAATGGCAGATGAAAACTGTTCCAGCTGGAACACTGGCACTGTAAAAGGCAAAGCAGGAACATGGGTGCCAGAAAATAAGAGCAGCCTGCTGCGTTAACTCGAGCAGGAATAAAGCAAGTGAGGCAGTCACCGCTGCCTGCCTGAGGAAAGGACAGACAGGCAGTACAAGGCCCTCAGCACTTACCTTATGTAATGCTGATGAAACTGAGTCACACTGAAAATGCATTTCAAGAACTAAAATGGTTCATTAAGTGTCTTAAATAAAGTAGTTGTTGGGAGAATCTGCCATCTAGTGGTATGAAATCCCTTCCAGTTTACAAAACAAAGAGGGTTGGAAGTAATAACCCACCTGGAATGACCCAATCAGCATTCAGACAGCAGCTCCTCAGCGTTCCGTTACTTCAAAGTAGTCCCAATTCCCTAGAGACTGTGTCCTCTTCCATCTCCAGAGCCTCCCAGGACAGCTATGGCCCCACTTCGTGTGTGTGGAAGATAGTCTCGACCTAACCATCCTCAGCAACACAGTTCACCGCAGCTGCCAACCACTCACTGAGAGGCAACCTGATGGCCCAGCTATCATTCTCTGTAAATGTCGCAAGTTTGGCTTAAGAGAAAGTTCTCTTCCAGAACAGTTTCTTTCAATCCTCCAAATACTTGAAATCTCCCTCTGCGCAGTTATGACTTGAATTATTCCCACTGACTGTATGAACCACGAGTGTTAAATTGTCCAAATGAAGGCTAGAGAGGGCCTCTTGTTCTTTCTCATTTATTCAATTATTTATACAATAGTGCTATGGCTTGGGTGTGGTTTGCATGTAACCTCAAGGCTCTGGCTCCATGTGTTGAAGTTTGATCCCCATTGTAAAGTACTAAGAGTATACAAAATTAACCCAACTGCAGCGCTAAGAGATGGAAGCCTTTATAAGTACTAGGGAAAACAAATAGGAGGAACCCCCATGATTAAACTCAGTGGTGGAGAGACTAGATGGGGGCTGGGACCTCTCTTCCCCCTTGCTCTCTCCCTCCATCACCCCCTCTCTTTCCATGTGATTATCTGAAAAGCCACAGGATTCTCTGCCAGCATGAAGGCTACCCTCCAGATAATGCCACAGAACTGAGAACTTCAGAACTATAAGTCAGAATAAACTTGTCTTAACAAAAAAGGGAGAAAAAAAATAAAACCAAGCCTCTAATATCTCCTGATAGCAAGAACAAACAGACTAACAAAAACAGCTACTTTGAAGTGTGACATATACCATGACATAATAGATCTTGAAGAGTAATAGGTAGCAAATCACACTTAATAGCAGCTGCATCATGTTACCTATTTAATGAGATCACAAAGTTGTACTGAAACTGTTGGCCAGTGTCACCAAGAATTGTAAGCATGAGTATCTTTTCAAAAGGACACTTCCTCCCCTGCCAAAAGAGGAGGTATTTTCTCTGCCTTTCAAAATTGTTGAGAAATAATCTAAAGTGGCTAATACTAAACGGTAATTGTGTAATTATCAAAGACCTGATGGAAATTCAAAGCAGAATAAATTTTGCTTATAAATATTTACAATTGAATTAAGAACAAAGACTAAAAATACTATGCACTGTTAAAAGTAGTGTCATTTAAAATGTATACACATCTTGTATTAAGTCATATTAAACAACATTATTTGTGAGCATATGACCACCAAGATTGACTATACACTCCTGATGTTCAGGGAGCACTCCAGATCTCCTCTGGCAAGCATTCCACCCACCATGTAATAAATGTGCAGTGTCAAAGCTGGAGAAATGTGCACTGGTTTAAAGCACTTGCTGCTCATGCAGAGTACCTGGGTTCAAAACCCAGCATCCATAGAGTGGCTCACAACCATGTGTAACTCAAGTTCCACTCTCTTCTGACCTCTGGGGACACTGAGCACACACATGGTACACACACATACATTCATACAAAATATTCATATACATAAAATAAATATATCTTTAAAAACAATTTTAAATTCAGTAATTTTTCCTCTGAGAATGCAGTAGAGGTAAGGGGCTCAGCCAGGACCACAGTACAAACAAAAATAAAGCCAGCAGATCAAAGAAAAGAAAAGGAAGACAATGGTGGCAGACTACTAGAGGAAGCAGGGGGCAGGGCATAGTTTGAGAGTTTAAGGAGGGTAAAGTGCACGTCTGGGGCTGACAGATCCGGAGGGGAAATAACCAAGCATGTGCACAGAGCCGAATCCCAAGCTGCCCAATCAATTTCTGTTTCATGTTACACAATTCTCAATTTCTCTTCTTGAACAAGGCTTGCAGCACAAGACAACACAATGCATTGCATAAAAACCATGAGTTTGTGTATTATCAATTTATCCAAACTCTACTATGGCTGATTTATTGTGTACTTATAACATCCTTGTAGATAGTGAATGAATGAGAAGAATATCACATGCTTATATTCTAGAGAAACAGAAAAGTGATAAATATTTTATCTTCTTTCATTTAAAAAAAAGACCACCCAGTGAAAATATAAACTGCAAAGCAAATGTTTTCTCCTTCCCAGTGGGACATTTGCATCCACCCCTGCATGACAGCAACGCTCAACAAGAAACGTAAGTGTCAGCCATCTCCAAGCCGACGCTATCGAGTTCCATGACTGCAGAAGCAACGGGAGCGCCTCCTTTAGTTAAGAGTACACCTTTCTACCACTCATTAAATAGACCATTCCCGCTATGAAACATGCCGTGGGATGCTTAGATTCTCGCAGGCTGGGATTACAGGCATGTACTGGCATTCCTAGGCTGGTAATTAACAGAAATCTTTAACTAGCCAGAGAGTAGGTTTTAAAGGAACACGTGTCACATGTATTGCCTACAAAGCTCTATGTGATTCAACACTCAGCATTCTCCTTTTGACCTAAGATAACTAATATACTTGTCGACTGGCTCCTTCCAAAGCAGCCTCCCTCCCTGCTATTCCTAGACAACACAAGGACATTTCCAACTGAACAGCTAGCTATTCTGTCTGCAGGAACCCTAACAAAAAACAACCATCCTCACCTTCTTGCCTGTCTTTAACCTACATGATATTTTAAATGTGTGTGTGTGTGTGTGTGTGTGTGTGTGTGTGTGTGTGTGATGTGGAGGACAATTTGTAGAAGCTGTTTTTCTCCTTTTCAGTCCCTTAATCTCCTTAACTCAAGTCATCAAGTTTCATGACAAGCAGCTTTGCCTGCCCAGTCATCTCAACAGCTAGACTAGTAGACCAGTGATTCTCAACCTTCCTAATGCTTCCTAATGCTGTTACCCTTTAATAAAGTATCTCATGTTGTGGTAACACCCAACCATAAAATTGTTTGTTACTACTTCATAACCATAATTTTGATATTGTTATGACTTATAATGTAAATATCTGATATGTAGGATATCTGAAATGCTGAGTATCTGATATGAAACTACTGTGAAAGGGTCATTTGACCCCCAAAAGGGTGATGACCCACAGGTTGAGAACCACTGCGAGCTGTTATCTGCACTTTACTCTCCACTTCTGATCACTTTTTCACTAGCCCTTATCACTCCTCACATACATCATGCCATTATTTGTTGCCTGTAGACCGCTCTACAGTAAGTTCTACTTGGTCTAGCAGAGCTGCAGACAGGAGATACCAATGCTCACGGACTTAATAAGAATGGAAATGTACTAATGAAATGCTGAGAGCATTCTAGCTGCACCTGCACTAACAGGTGTATAACAGGAGTACTCACCCGTAAAACTATGGTATGAGCAGTAAAGGACAAAAGCAAAGCATTGCACAAACCTAGCAAGTGGGTGAGAAAAATAAATACCACTGTCCACAAAGAGGAGTCAATATATAACATGTAAAATTTGAAACAAAAAAAAAATAACAATGTAAGCATTTTACTTCAATCTTAAAAACAATGTATGCATGTAGAAAACAAGAATCTGGAGCACGGTATTATTTCAGGACTAGAAATTATATTCAAACATCATTCACAAATATAAAAGGTAAAAGAAATAAAAACTGTAAAGACAAGTGGCATCTTGAGAAGTATTCACCATGAATCTCATTCATACAGAATGAACATGCAGATTATACAGGTTATACTAAATGTGAGGACCAAAATACCTAATAAAAAACCCTATGATAAGCATTCCATAGTGAGTAAACAGGAGCAGCCAGTTAACATACAAAGAGCTGTCCAACATCATTAGTAGCCAAAGAAATACAAATTAGAACTACAATAAGATTTTTGCTTTTTCATTATTAAGTTTTTGCAATGTATAAGGAGGAACTGAAGACCACATACATGTACCCCTGAGCTGCACCTGTTCCATCCCTGAGATATTCTTTCACAATAGACATTCAATCTGATACTAATCCCACCACCAGGAGTACCAATTCCCAAGGCTATTTTGCAGCTCTCCACACACTGACTGTAAGGCTCTATTGCTGAAGACAACGCCTACACAATTCACTGATCATGGAGCTACTGCCCACCTAGAGCACTTCTCTCTTTGGAGTACGGTTTTTGGTACTGGAGGATTGTATTGTGCACACTAACAAATGAGAAAGGCAAACATCACCTACAAATCCTTCGCTCTGCCAATATGACCTACCTGCACAATACACTTGTATGATAGTGGCACACTCCTGTGAGAGAAGCCGACCAACATGGGATTGAACTTAAGGTTTATCCATCTCCAACACAGCCCAAGTGACCAAGAACCTGAGACTAGACAGCCCAGGGAGCTAGGGGGGATGCAATACTACTGTACTACTGAGAGAACATAGCAACACAGTGACTCCTAACGATATCCTGTGACCAGTGCCTTGCTCAGACACCATCAGAGAACTGTTCCTCCTGCTGCAGATGGGAACAGATACAGAGGGCCACAGCCAAACAAATGCAGAGACAGGAAGAGACCTTGAACAGTTAGCCCTAAATGTGATTCTTTCATCAAATTCCTCCATTTGAGGAAGCCTTTGGAAGAGGAGGCAAAAGTGTTAGAGTCAGAGGGGATGGAGGACACCAAGGAAACAAGGCCCTCCAAATTGACATAATCAATGAATGGAGAGACTCACAGAGACTGAGGCAGCATGCACAGGGCCTACATAGGTCTACACCAGATGGAGTCCTAGAGCTGAAAGGAGAAGAGGACACATGCCCACATTCCCAATCCAGACACAATCTTCAATTGATAACCACTTGCAAATGGAAAAATAATTTTCTCCAAAGGAGTCTTGCTATGAAAGTAAGCCATTCTTAAGGGTAGGTCCCATGAAAGCAGATGGTCACACAAAGCAAGTTCAATGACAACTTTAGAGGTTCTTAGTATCAGAATGTTGTCAGGGAATTATTTTTTAACCTTATAGAGCCTTTAGGTATATATTATAACTTCTAGTTTTGGATGTTTATGGGATTCCTGTGTGCATAAATGTGTGTGTGTGTGTGTGTGTGTGTGTGTGTGTGTGTGTGTGTGCATCTATATGTTTCTTCTGCGGGTTTTTTTTTGGGGGGCTCTTTTTCTTGCTTTCTTGTTTTGTCAGATTCCAATTTGTTTGCTGTTGTTTTATCATCATCATCATCATCACCATCATCATCATCATCATCATTATTTAGATGTCTGTTAGTTTTCTAAGGAAGAAACACAAAGAGAGGGAATGCTCATGGAAGGGGAAATGGGGAGAAACTGAGAGAAACAGAAAGGAGGGAGCTGGTATCACAACATATAGTATGAAAAAAATTGTATTTTGAATAAAAGGGAAGAAAGCATAGCAACAACCAAAAACTGTAGACGAATAGAAAAGGTCACATGTTGATGGTAAACTGATACCACTACCATGAAAAATGTTTGGCTTTATCTGATAAACTTGGAGATGTATGTTCCTAACAATTCACTCAGTCAGGTCCTGGTTCTGCATCCTACAGATACTTATGAACATTTGTGCCAGAGGAACGCATGATGATTAGTAGCACAATATGATTTTCACAACTTTTAAAACACCCTGAAAAAATCCAACTTTCATTTCTAGGAGATTGTGCTGCACACTATTGATAAAATGAAATATCCTACTAGTAGTTAAGAAATAAACGAACTAGAAGAGCAGTGTAAATCAAAAGGCAAGATTTAAACCTTCTGTGTGATTCCATTCATGTGAAACAAAATAGTAGAGCTGAATACGAAGAAGTGATCACACTGTAAAGGAGGAAAGGGAACTAGAGTCATGGTGAAAGGCAGAGTTTTCTCTGTGTGTGTGTGTGTGTGTGTGTGTGTGTGTGTGTGTATGTGTGTGTGTATGTGTGTGTATGTGTGTCCATGTGTATTCATGTGTGTGTCCCTCTGTATGTGTGCCTGTGTGTGTTCATGTGTGTATCTGTGTGTATATCTGTGTCTGTAATGTGAGTATCTGTGTGTGTCTGTGTGTGGCAGTGTGTATCTGTGTCTCCACATTTGTCTCTGTGTCTGTATGTCCATGACTATATGTATGCAAGGTCTTTTACCATATATAAATTTCTTCAAATTCTAAGCAAAGAGCTATAGACTTGTACATGAATGGCATACAAAACTTGTGCACATTCTTAGAGACTGAAGAACAACGGCACAGAGTGTAAGAGTCACCAGTAGACATACACCAAACTAAAAGTTCAGAACTCACGTTACACGCATCTGACTCAAAACCTGACACTCCTTCCACGTAAAGAACTAGACAGGTAACTTAGAAAACTTACAAAATACATGCAAATAGCAGAGAAGATCTGAAGAACAGAGAGAAGGTATTGAGAGGAGCTGCATAAATAACAAGCAATCAGCCTGACTCTGAAGGGGAAAGGTGATGTCTACTGAGGCCTTTTCCTTGAAAGGCACTGCACGCACAGTCCTTCAGCCCTCCCAGTAACACTGAGACAGGTACCATCTACAAATAAGAGAAAGGTCCAAAAGTCTGATAGAACACGACAAATTTCCCAAAGAAATTTCCAGTGTCTTGTCTCCTTCAAAGAAGTTTTCCAAGCCAGACCAGAGGCAGAAGGATCAGCGTGTGGATTACGAATATTAGACATAATTTTACACAGGAGGACAGAATGATGAAGGCAAGATTCCTATATGCACCCAATAGTCAAATACATAGGAAAACAATGACTGCTTACCTATGACCAGGGTGGTAAATAGCGGTATTTACTCCATGCGGATAATGATCAGCAAAGCTGAAACTGTGACTCTCTTGGTAGCTCTGATTTGTCCCAACACTAAGTTATACAAAGCACAACAGAACGAAGTACCATTAAACCACATGGACACCAGCAGATGCTGTAGCAGCTACACTTTAAAGACAGACAACATTAAACACTCTTGAGGACATTTTAAAAAAACAGGTGCATACAGTATGGCTATGACTGATATAATCATATTGTTTAAGAGTCTGTAGTTTCATATAAAAATAAACTACACCATCCTATGGCCCAACAATTCCAAAGGAAGGTAATGACCCAGGAGGAATAAGAATATTTAACCATAAAGACTAATGCCAGAATGGCCACAGTACAATCTGTGCTGTGATCCAATGTCACAAATGATCCAGTTTGCATACAAGTCTATCTATAAACAAATGAACAAACAAACCATTATCTATCTATGTATCGATATGTAAATACATTTTATACAATTTATGAAAGATGAATCATTGGTAAAATGGAATAAAGTAATGATATGCCAAAAACTGATAAATTTCAAAATATGCTAAATCAATGAGATTCACTTGGCAAAAGACTATATCACGATTCCATTGATGTGAACTATTTCAATGGGAAAAGCTAATTTATGATTAAAAATCAAAACTTTTGAAAATGGTAAGGGCTGGAGAGATGGCTCAGCGGTTAAGAGCACTGACTGCTCTTCCAGAGGTCCTGAGTTCAGTTCCCAGCAACGACACGGTGGCTCACAACCATCTGTAATGGGATCTGATGCCCTTTTTGGGGTTGGGGATTTAGCTCAGTAGTAGAGCACTTGCCTAGCAAGCGCAAGGCCCTGGGTTCAGTCCTCAGCTCCAAAAAAAAAAAAAAACACCAAAAATAACGAAAATGGTAGTTGTTATGAGGTAGATATGGAGCAGATAGGGAGGAGGGAGCTCTCTAGCATAATGGTAATGTTCAGTTTCTTCACAGAGATCTGAATGGTACAAACCACAGCACCTATCAAACTAATGGGGAGCTAAAACTAAGACCTGAGAATCCCACTATATGCAGATTTCATCTCAGAAAAAAAGCTATGATCAAATAATGAACTCAGTGATATATACTCTCAGGGATTTGATGTTTTGATGTCTTTCAACATGCCTAATGTATTTGCAATTACTTATAAATTGATAAAAAATCAGTATCTGACACTAAATCAGAAAAATAAACATTACATCAAGATGCTTTCCAATGCATTTTTACCTGACAAGGTAACTTCTAAGTTCTCCTCGGTAATTGATGACCAAGAGCTCTGCAGACCACTGTGCACTTGCTTTGTATTCTAAAAATACCAACCCAGCAATGGCGTAGCTTAAGTCCCCAGCAAAGACAGACGCCTGAAACAGGAGAAAATTAAGTCACTACAGAGGTAGCAGATAATTTAGCACATGCTTAATTGGACAATATCCCAGATACCAGCTCTGACACCAAGTTTAGGCCAGGCTCCTAACCGCTCAGCTAGATAAGCACTTTTCTATTCAATTTCTCTGTAAATAAAGAGGAAAAGTGAAAAACAAGAAATGGCACCATACTGCTCTTTCAAAAACAATGCTTTCAAATATTAACCTCCTCTGCAACAGCCTATGCTAAAAAGATATCAGGTACTTTCCCTGTGCCTACTCAACGACCTGAAGGGAAAAGTACAGCACACAATGTCAGCCTTTCTTCCCATCAAGCAACTGCACATATGACCATGTAGGTGGAGATCTGAAAGTCTAAGCACCTTTGGAGGAAAACTGACAGTAGTTCACCAAGAATACGACCAGAATCAAGAACATTTTAGGCTAAAGACAAATGAGAATCAGCAGACAGGCAAGGTTCTCTAGTCTCTCCTTACTTACTTAAAAATGAGGCACAAATGTCTTTCAATGATAGTGTCCCTCTGCAGCAGGCAGAGGAGAGAGAGGCACACCCAAGTCAGTCTGTGAGCCTCTGAAATCAGTCAGGCTTTATATGTTCCGACGTCACTTTCCCACAGTGCACACCACGCAGCCCACTCCATTTCCCTGTGCGGTCACGTCTCCTACATAAGCCTCAGCTAAAACAGTGCACAAGCTCCTGACTCAGATTGCTTCCTTGGGTCTTCACTTTTCAATTAAGCTCCATGAATGCAAAGATATTACTATCAATTATCATTGTCTGCCTTTTATTATATTAACCCATCTCTTGTCAAATTAATTTACAGGGGCACAGAAATTGAGAAACACAGAGAGAAAACAGGCTTCTCTCCAATATTCTAAATATATCTTCATAATCTGGAACTATTCAATAAATATTCAATAAAGGCCTAATCCAACCTAAGAGAGTCTACAAAGATGAAAATATCAAAACGCATGCCAAATTTCACAATTAGTACCAAGGCAAAACTGCAAAACATCTCACAACATTTAATAATTACATGCTTAAATGATCATGTGGTGGGTATACTAAATTAAATAAAATACATCACCCATAAATTTCACCTGCTCCTCACTAAAACTACTTGAAAATGTAAAAGTATACTTAACCACAAAGATAAACTCTCATTATCGTCCCACTGAACAGCGCTGGCCTGTTAAATGGTGATTTGAACCTTAGCTTGGTTTTGTGGAGCTCCTACAATATGAGGCATTCTTTCCAATGTTTCCACTTGCTATTTCTTAGGAAAATCATTTTCCGTATCATTGATTTTCAACATTCACGTCTTAGATTGGTCCCATTAGCTTTCCTCTCCTCTCCCTTTTAGTTTCTGTCCTTTTTAAGGTAAAAGTCCAGTTTCTTGTAAGTAGTTTCTGTTGCAATGGCCCACTGATTTCTTCTCTCACTATAACCTGTCAACAATCCATCCTATGATTAAAGAAAAACTGGTAAATCCTAAATGTAATTATGGGGGTCAGAAGATGGAGAAAAAGCAGTAGAAGGCAAAGCATGGAACCAACACACAGTCCATACTAAAACCATGACTTAAACCCCATCAGGACCAACCGCAGGCCCACATGTCACGCTGCTTGACTGTTCAGCCGGCCAATCTATAAGCAATTGACTGCCTCTCCTAACAGATGGTCCTCACCTCCTAAGCTTCCCCGCTTCGCACTCCCACCCAGCTGTTCTACAGCAATGTAGAGCCACTGTGAGCCGTGCCAGCCTTCTCCTTAGTCTATAAGGGCTCTTCACTCTAAGTCCAGGAGACAGTTTCTAACTGGTACCTAGCCTTGCTCCTAAACACAGGAGAAATTTTGCCAGGTCCTGATCCTTTATTTTTCTGGCTAGTCTTTATCATGACTCAATAAACACTTTTATTCCAGACACCCCTTGATCTTAAAAGTTTAATCATTTTTATTCATTTCTTGTCATAAAATGGATTACACTTACTGAGTGTACTTCAAATATAAAAATAAATAAATACGGGGTTGGGGATTTAGCTCAGTGGTAGAGCGCTTGCCTAGGAAGCACAAGGTCCTGGGTTCGGTCCCCAGCTCCGAAAAAAGAACCAAAAAATAAATAAATAAATAAATAAATAAATAAATAAATAAATAAATACTATATAACTACAATTACCTAACTAGATGCCAAATATTTAAGAACATAGTTTATTATTCTCATTTATACTTGTATTTCACCTCTTCACACTCATTCATTGCAACATTATATATAGGAGAGAGAGAGAGAGAGAGAGAGAGAGAGAGAGAGAGAGAGAGACTGAGATTGATTATTCAAAGTCCACACATACCGGGGCAATGACAAAGAGCTCGCTGCCCATGAGATCAAACACCCTTACAGTCCCTGTGCTCTCAGCATAGGCCAGCAGTGTGCAGTCGTAACTCCATGCCACTCGTCTCCACTGGGGCTTCGGGTCTTTTGGAACTATAATAAAAAAAAAGAGAAGTGTTTTAAACAATATATAATAAAGCCAGCTAGCAGTTTTAATGACTACAACTAATGTAAGCATGCAGTAGGTGCCTCCTCTCCTAAAGTGATCTAATGCTTCAGTCAGCAACAGTTCCCAGAAACCTCCTTCAAGACACAAACCATGGCAGGCTGGCTCCATTACTTTATAAGCACAGCAGTGAACTGCTGCTAGAGCACGGATGGATGCTGAACATGCCCGAGACTAGCCAGAGCTCAGGAATAAGTTACTCAAAGTCCTTATGAAATTAAGAATAAGCCAAAGCACGGAGCCCAGGTTCTTAAACCGGGAGGTGCCATAGGGGTCTGCAAATCTAACTAGGAGAATTGAGAAAAGTTGACAATGATGAAAAGACTTTGAAAACACAGTGACCAAAACTTGATTCAAAATCAAACACATACTGAATCTGGCAGCCTTCACCCACACCGTGCTATCAAGCTGAACCATAGGCTCTGGACATACAACACATACGCTTTACATGTGACACCATACAACACCAAGGAGACTGCCATAATCTTCCCTCAGAATCAAAAATGACTGTATATAGTGAACCATAATCTCTCTACTATACATACAAAATGTTCTGCTCTTATAGAAATATAATTTGATTTACAGAAAACAAAGACTTTTAGTATTTTCCTACCCTCATCCCTCAGCATGTACCAAATATTTGGACTGTAATATGTTAGAATGTTTGGTTTTAAAGTTGCTATTTGAATTGATGGCTTAAGAACTTCCTCAAAGAATTTTAGTTGAGAATTAGGACACAACGTCCCACAATTTCTAAATGGTCTTAAGCACACTTCTGCCACGTTACGCTGTGTATTTATGTGAAGCACAATTTCGGCATTGATGACTATAAAATCAGACTGTGGGTCAAACTCTGCAAAACACTAAACATGCTTGACACATAGTAGCACATAGGCAGGCACATCTATCTCAAGAGTGTGAAGGTTTGTTTTCCTCTTCAATAAAAATGAAAATTATACATAGTAAATCAATAAATGCTCTATTTGCAGACCTAGTATGTATACCTATATATCTGGGTTCATGTAAAAATTCCTCAGACAAACAGGGGTCACGTGTAGAAAAAGCTTAAGTAGCATCAGCCTAGAGAGTGGGTAAAATAGTAATTATTCTAATCACTGAGTTCAGCTCCTCTAAAAATGCAAAATATCACAAGTACAACTGCGATCCTTTAAGTATTGACAGTGTATATACCAAGATTATACAACCTAAAAATTAAAGAAGGAAATATTTTGAGGTAGATGAATCAAGAACTACTCCTGATAACATTTAAGATTTTGATAATATAGACCATAATACTTCTAATAAAACCATATGCAAATCAATTTTAAAATTACAAATAAAACTTCCATATGACCCAGAAATCTCACTCATAATGATTTCCAAAGCAAATGAGATCAGTGTGTTTAAAAAACATCTATGCTACTGGGTTCTTTATGCTATTATTTACAACAAGAAATAGAAAGTGTGTTAATCAACTGATCCTACCCTATTTTTTAAAAAGTCAATCCATGTGTATACAAGATTATGAAAGGTTATTAATTTAAATACATAGGAAGAATACAAATTAAAATAAAAGGTATTACTTTTTCTGCTTCCCCATATTAAGTTAATTCATTAAAACTGTTATCACATTTACTACTAAATAAAAAGTTTCAAGCTAGACTGCCCATCTCAAACTGAACAAACAGAAAAACAAAGTAGATATATTTACTCCTAATCAAATCATTAACTGTGTTAAATATAAATGTTCTAAATACTCCAATTAAATGACAGAAATATTAAGAGTATGAAAAAGGCAAGTCCAATCAATGCGCCCTGCAAGGCACATATACTAAATAAAGCAGTCAGGGTATGAGCTGGGAATGGTGGCACAGGGGCGTGTGAGCTCCAGGTCAGCCTGGCCTAAGTAGCAAACCCTGCCTCAAATAAATAATCAAATAAACAAACAACCCTACTAGGACAGGAAAGGAAAACAATGCCATGCAATAATAGTAATTACTCCCAAACCATCTATGCTAACACTGAGCCCAGCCAGGAGCGCCAGGAGATAACGAGGGACAGAGTAGCATAAGGAGCCATTTCATCAAGGAGACAGTACACGAATATGGATAGAACTAAAGGTGTTTTGTTTATAAAAGCACAAGTAAAGCTGGAAATGCCAACTCGTCTTTACAGCATGGTATCAAATTCTATACAAACTGTTCAGAGAATAAAACAGGAACACTGCTCACTCAAGTAAGAAAGAAATGAAAACAGTCTACATTCCTGTGTCCCTCATGGAGAGGTAAACATGCGGATGCTCATGTCTACACAAAGTGTTGTTAATAATGGCCTTGGAAAGAGTCAAATACAATATCGAGCTGTTTGCTACTTGGCTCAATTTTATAGGGATGTTTAGGGCTGTCTTGGTAATTTTAAGACCTGAGTCTAAATACCCTGAAAGTTATCTACCATGAAAAATAGATTAAGAAGGCAACTTGAGGAAGTTTGCCTTAAACGTCAACCTAAAAGACTTCGCAGCCAACACTCAGCAGAGAAAGCAGATTACATAACAGTTTATTTTTGTAAAACACACTCTGCTATAGGTATTAGAGAAAATCTTCTGAAAATGACCAACACTCATCTCCTGACTGCGATGGGTCTTTATGTCAACTTTTGTTCATCCTTGGTTGCTACTAAGAATGTGCATTATACTTACAAAAAAAAAAATACTTTCACTAAAAATTCAAAAAAAAAGGAGAGAAGGGATGTTGATAATCTGAGACATTAGACTCACACTTTGAAAACTGGGTTTTTCATTTCAAAATCTGGGCATTTCAAATAGTTTATGTTTTCTGTTACTTTTCAGATCAAGAAATACATTTAAACTCATTCTTAAATGGCATCTAACAGTAAGCTGATAAGGATTTGGGAAGTCAGAGGCAACCAGCAGCTGTCAGCCTGCACATCCTGAACTTGAAGGCCAATGGGTTCTCTCTCAGCATTCTTACAATTAGCAAAAAAATGAAAAACTCAACACAAAAGCTCTTCAAAAGTTTAATCCATCTTCTATTTTTAAGAGAAAAAGAGGAGAAGGAAGAAGAGGAAAAGGAGGAAGAGGAGAAGGAGGAAGAAGAAGAGGGGGGAGGAGGAAGAGACAATGACTGAATTAATGGTCTAGCAAGCAGAGCCAAACAACTTCCAACCCACATTTCAGACATTCTCAAATGGCCTATCTTTTATAAAACAATAATTGAAAAATATCAAAGTGGAACCAAATAGCTCCTATTTCAGTTTGCAGACTCTGCAATACATAGTCTTAAAAATGCATTAACAACAAGCTGGCTCTTCCTCTCCAGGCACACACATGAAATATCATTTGGCATATGGGAGTAATTCCCATAAAGATGAATCAAATAATAAGCAAATGATCATTGCCTCACATTATACAAAATAGAGAGAAGCCATTAATGCAGCATTAAGGTCATAAATTCCCACATCCAGAAGCCAACAAAATACAGCATTAGTTCTCACCACATTAGCTCATCTAGGCTGCCACATTAACAGTACACACTAAAAAACTCAATAAATAGAATTTGTATGAAATACAGAATAGTTAAACTTCCCATTTTCATGTTATCTTGTGGCTTTTCAGTTTGCTTACGAGGTAAGAATAGGTACCTAAGGCCACTACTCCAAAGGATTCTCCCTATGTCAGGATCACTCCAACACTGAGCATGCTCAGAAGTCTATCTCAGACTTCCTACACCTTCAGCAGGCAAGAAGGCTGCACTGGAGAACATGCAAGTGAAAAGCCCACAAGACTCTTCTGTAGGCTTCTTGACCTAATATCTGACCTAACACAGCAACTATGTTAAAAATACTACATGAAGTAAATGCAGGGAATACCTGAGACTCAACTTGATAGTTCACATTTAAACACTGTTTTGCCTTATTATCTTGGAAAGGCGACTCCACAGAAAAGGCTTATCAACGCACAAGGTCCTACTGTGGTTTGTATACACAGTACACAACAGGAATACGAAGCAGGACTGACAATTATTCAAAATGTATATATGTACTATAGTATACAAAACAAATAAAATGGGGTTGGGGATTTAGCTCAGTGGTAGAGCGCTTGCCTAGCAAGCGCAAGGCCCTGGGTTCGGTCCCCAGCTCTGAAAAAAAAAGAAAAAAAAAAGAAAAAAAAACAAACAAACAAAACAAATAAAATAAACATTTACTCTCAAAAGTTTCCAAAATTAGCCAATAGACAAATACATACTTGTTCATAAAAATCATTTCATTAGCTCCCACACATCATTATCAACCTAACAGAGTCAAAACCTGTGTGAAAACCATGTGTGGGAAGAATGTTGGGCACTAGACAGGTATGTGACTACACTAGAGGAGCCCTGCCTTCAAAGAATTTACAATCTCTGTGGTTAAGTGTGAAGTATCCCCCCACACACTCTTATCTTTGAGCATTTGGTCTCCAGGTGGCAGTACTATTTGAGAAGTTGAATATGTTTTCAAAGTGGAGTTTGCTAAGAGAAGTGGATTGGTGAGGGGTGGGCCTTGAGTTTTTATGACCCCACCCCATTCCCCATCTCTTCTGTGCTTCCCAACTGAATATTTAGCCAATCACACAGTCCTGCTTCCATGACGGACTGTAAAACCTATGTCAGCCAGAATAAATCCTGTCTTCCTTAAGTACTTTTGGTCAAATATTTTGTCATACAATTTAGAAATTAACACAATCTAAATTGGGAATCAGAAAAGCCAACTATTAAGAAAGGAAAACCAGGGTTAAGTGTTGTGATACAGGCAGTGACAAGTAACAGAGAATCGTAGACATTCACAAATGGTAGGGAAGAGAGCACAGAGGAACGGTCTGCAGAAAGAGCTCACTTGACCTCACAAAGAAGGAACTATATCAAGGGAAGAAGGCATGACTTAAAGTCAACCTTAATTAAGAAATGCTTCCATTAGATCAGGCTGGAGTAAGCCTGCAGCGTTTTTCTAATTAGTGATTGATGGGGAAGGGTCCAGCCCATATGTGGAGCCATCCCTGGGCTGGTGGTCCTGGGCCCTATAAGAAAGCAGGCTGAGCAAGCAGTGGGAAGCAAGCCAGTAAGCAGCACCCCTCCATGGCCTCTGCATCAGCTCCTGACTCCAGGTTCTTACCCCACCTGAGTTCCTGACTGACTTCCTTTGATAATGAACAATGGTGTGTAAAACCTTTCCTCCCAGCTTGCTCTCATCATGGTGGTGCATAACTTAAGAACCGTGACTAAGACAGATGAGTAGGCTAAGATGGTCCTGAATCCTGAGTTACAAAATAAGAACTCAGTTGTGGAATCAGGAATAATCAACTGAGAAGTTTTAGGTAGAGTTGAGTTCCTAATAGTCACTGTTTTACATGTTCTAAGTAGCCATCATGCATCACTGTGTAAAGGTGTACACAATCAATTCATATAATCTCTCTATAATTTAATATTTTACATTTGCATACTAGCAATAATACAAATGAGGCCAGAGACTCTGCTAGCTTTCTGGCAATGAAATAAAATATCTAATCTTAAGCTTATAAGTATTAGTAAGAAAGATCAAATCACATACTTTTACTAGTTTTTGTTGAAAAACTCTGAATTTATAAATAAATGTTTATCCCTGTACTGATTCCAAAATAGAAGATTACACTTATAAATTACTTTTTCAAAACAAAAAATAGCCTTGAGTATTTTAAAACACAGTTTGTTTCAAAGTCCTAAAACATATATGTGTGTGTGTGTGTGTGTGTGAAAGCAAAATATTTAAAGATTAAAAATTGAATAATTTAAATAAGTTTAATACAGCCATAAAAATAATTCTAGTAAACCCTTTTGGAATACTATTCACACTTTACAGGAACGCTGTAAACCATTACTAATTGAATTTTTTTATATTTCAAAATTTTGGAAACTCTTACCTTGACATTTCCCAATAATTGATGTAAAATCATCTTTTGCAGACCTACAAATATATGAGAAATAAAAACAATAGTTTTACCCTAGGGACACCAATATGTAACCCTATAAAACAACTGAGATACTGTGGTCTACACGTGCCTATATATAACAGTAAGCCATCCTCTGTCACATAGGTGGTGGTTAGTGTCTGAACTGGATTCTCTCATTAATAACAATCTTTTGGTTACACAAATGGTGCTAGAACAGGAGCACAGAGCTCCAACAGAAGAGTGCTTAAGCACTGTCTTATGATACAGCAGGAATGTTTGTACCACAGGCTCAAGATTCTGAGTCAATTGAGAATGGGCCCAAGTAAGATTATTGGTTAAAGCCCCACACATTGATACCAGTTAAGAACCACTAATCCATACCATATTTCAAAGTCTATCACATAGAAAAAGAGAGGTATATGATGTCTACTTTAAAAATCACATAACATAAATAGGTTATAATACATGAACCAGAGACCTGTTTACAATCTGTAATCTTGAAATACATAACTTAGTAGTATAATTATAATTAGTACAGACTGCATTCAAAATAAAAGCTGGTGAACTTTCTAGAACATAATTTAATATCAATTACCTAAAACTGTAATGTCTATAGGATTTGACCTAGTAATTTCACTTCTACAAAGTTATTCCCAGAAAATGATTACAGATTTATATAGTTATCAAGGAAACCAATACAATCTAATTTATAAAGAAGAAAAATACATCAAGTATAAAGAAATTAGTTAAAGTTTGCTGTGCGTATCCAATGAAATATTATGCAATTACTATACCTGACATGGAATGATTTTATATTAGATTAATTTCAAAGGTTACTCAGGAAAAAAGTAACATACATTTTAAAATGTAAATTAAATTTATAAATCACAAGAGTGATTCAGAAATTGGTATCAAATAGAATAAACAATATTACCCACTAATCACACACACACACACACACACACACACACACAAAGTACTAAAGAAGTTATGTCAAAAGATTAATAGTAAAATAGTTGAGGAGTCAAACAAATTAATTTCTAGTTCTTTCTTTCTATTAAACTGTATTTTCTATTATTTCTAAAGGATCTACTAAGCATTGCATTTACAATAATTTACAAAGCTTTTAATATTTTAACTATTTTTCAAATGTTGTTATGGCTCCAAACATAAATACAGAAATAAAAATCTAAGACAACATACTGCTCAGCCCCGAAATGGAATGAGGCAGAAAGAACTCACTCTAAAATGAAAGTGTCCTGACTCCAGCTCAGTCTCTGTGACTGAGACAAAGGATTAGTGTTTCCCTTCTTTAAATAAAACGGGATGACAGCGCCTCACACAGGTCAGAGAAAACACTGAAGGAAGGAAGGGAGGAAGGGGGGAGGGAGGGAGGGAGGGAGGAGGGGGAGGGAGGAGGGAGGGGGGAGGAGGGGGGAGGGAGGGAGGAGGGAGGAGGGAGGGAGGAGCACTACTTTCATCCTTACGGTGAGGTACAGGACTGCTGCTGTTTTGCTATGGAAGAGAAAAGCTAGCTGGACATGATGGTTTTGCTAAAACATCATCGATCATTCCCTCTAGTTAAGCAAACTCTGGGGTGGGAATATTTACACATGCCTTCCTAAGAGTTTCTTCGCATCTTTGCTGGGTTCTTTCACAGTTTCCAATTAGTCCCCATATAAACAACTCATAGCCATATGGAATTATTACTTCACTATTTAAGAAATAAGGAGCACATATTGACCAATTATAATTTGTAGCTGCTGGCAAATTACAAATGAAAGAGTAATTCACACATTGTTATTTTATGCAAAGTCTGCCCTAGTACAGGCAAGTTAAGGACAGCAAGCATCCTAAGTGATTGACAACATTTAACACAACACTGGAAAATAACCACCCAAGTATTATTGCAAAAAAGGAGGCCTACCTCTTAAAAACTCAACTGCTTCAGCTTTTCAAGTCTCTTTTCTCAGCAACCCGTCCCCATTTTAACTGCTTCCTAACAACAAATAATGATCTATGATACTAGAAACAACTCCCACACTTGACACACCCACTCAGTGTTACTACGATTACCACGAGACAATCTCACACTGTACCCCAGAGGCCCATGTGCTTTACCATTTAGTCCCCAGCTGGTGCCTGTGTTTGAAAAAGTTGTGGAACCTTTAGGAGGTGGACATTTGCTAAAGGAAGTTAGTCACTGAAGGAAGGTCTGGACGCTATACAGCCCAGCCCCACTTCCTGTTCTCTCCCTGATTCCTCACTGTTGATGTCATAAGACCAGCTAGCCCCACGCTCCTTCCATCATGCCTTTCCCGCTATGATAGACTGAGATGCAGTCCTTGGAACTCTAAGCCAGAATAAACTCTGTGAACCTAAGTTTGTCCCATTAGGTCATCTGTCTCAGCGATGGTTAACGTAATTAAGACACAAACGCTCTTCACTATTGTAGACAGAATGAAGTGGAACAAAAGGAGCCACAGTCTTTAAAATTCAAGAACTCCAATATGGTGGCACGCATCTATAACCCAAGCATAAGGATTACAAGTTCTAGACCAGCTGGAGAGCCTACGTCAAACAAAACTTCCAGGACACTCACTATTGCTGACTACTCCTCACTTACTGGAAAACATTTCCTTTTTGGTTACTGCAAAGTCAATACACGTGCTTATATTCATTCAACAAACACAACTGAACACCAGCTCTGAGCAATGCGCACCCCCATAACTCCCTCTTACCATCTGTTCTTCATATTCCTCAGGGAAAGCCCACATTTATCCATCACATATAGACACTAATTCTTTAGTTCATGGCAACAGGCAAGTGGGAAGTGATGTCCTTTGAGGGGAGCTGATTGAGCTACATCACCAGCCCAATATTTACAGACTATGGTTAATTATAAAGAAAACACAACACAATCCAAGCTGCAGACTCTCTGTCTCATTCACACTGCACTCCTGGTAGATGATGGCACATGATGGAGTTGGAGAAAACAGAGAAGCTAAAGACAATGAGGGGGCAAGCTGCATCTCTACCAAACCACAGCCCAGCTGAAACACAACACAAAACCTGAGGGGACAAGAACAGATCCTGAATTCTTGTGCCAGCTCCTCATTTTTAAAGTCCAGGAAAATCTACACAACCCCTTAGATGTGCCAGGACTCTGTGAGTTAACAGAGTACTTACAACACCAGCAGTGACATTAACTTACCAAGAGTAACAGTAAGAGGGCTCGTTACCTGTGTTGTGGTTTGAGGAGTTCCACACAGTGTACTCTCAAAGGCTTCCTGGTGGAACTATTTTCACACCGAAGTTTATCTACACAAAGTTTGCAAATCATCCTTTCAGCAAAAAGTTTCATGAATCTTTGGTCAAGCTCTCCATCTCATACCTCAATATCTTGATCACACATCATGCCCTGACTGATATACCAAAAATCACTTCACCCATCTTCTCTTTTCCTGGGAAAAATGAATGTTATCTTCGGACTGCTGTGTATAAGTAAGGTTGTTTCTCAAAGCACACTTCACAAAACTGCAACAAATGAGTTCTCTCAATCCCTGTGAACAATACAAACACTGCCAAAATAGGATGCTTCAAGATGCTGTTAAAAACAACACTAACACAGAAGGATCCATAATGCCACATCAGGTTAAATTACTTAGCATGGAAAGACTACCATCATTTCCTTGGTGGCTTGGAAGGACTCAGAAAGCCTCCCCACGTGAAGCCAGTGCCTGACAGAGAAAAGACCTTCCTATTCCTCCAAAGGCTGAGATAATCCAGTCCTGCTTAAATACATGGGAAGAAAAACTAATCAATGACCACCAGAAAACTAAGACCAATATGATAGCAACTGAGTGGGCACTGGTACTGTTATAGTCAAGAACAATGGAGCAGCGGAAAAACATTTCCATTAGTATCTAAGAATCTTTAAATCTCTTGCCCTTAACTTTCCTCTTGTTTGTATATGGTATACATGCCTGTATGCATCCATATCCACATATGTTTAGGTGTATACATGTGCATGTGGAGATCCACAACTGACAAGTATCTTCCTTATCAGTCTCTACCTTATATGTTGCACAAGGGGCTCTTGTTCAAACCAGAGCTTGCATTTTCAGATGATATGGTTAACCAGTTTGCTGTGGAGATGCCATTTCTGCCTACTACAGGAACTGGGATTCCAGGCAGAAGTCTATGACTATTCATTTTTTTCACATGGGTTCCAGGAATCCAAACTCCACTCCTCTAGATTGCACAGCAAGCTATTTATCTGCTCAGCCATCACCCAAGCCCCTCCACTTACATTTTGACAACCAATAGTAAGACTTTGCCTAAGAAAAGGGAGGCTCTCAGTATTAGAAATGGTATATATTTAATGTATTGATGCAAATTTCACAACATAGCAACTACTTCTGAGTTTTGTTTTTTATTTACGTGTGTGCTGGAGTAAATTTATGTGCACAATGTGCATACAGACAGACAGAGGTCAGAGGGGGAATCAGAGTCCCTGGAACTGAAGTTACAGGAAGCAGTAAGCCACCAAGCAGGTCCTGGGAAAAGAACCCAGGTCCTCTGTAGTAAGCACTGATTCATGTGTCCAGCCCTTAGAGGTGTATTTTAGATGAGAACATAGCATCACTGAATGTCTTGACAGACACCAGACAGGCGTCCAGTACTCATGCCACCTTGGTCCTTTACAGACCTACATCCGGTCAACACATCTGTGCTATCATAGCAAAGCTGTCCAGCTTTGCTTTACATCTCGAGACATCTTACAATGCTCTAAACGCTGGCCCACCAGTAACTACTCAAACAAGTTTCTTCCAGACTTCTGGAATATTATCTTCATTTACTTAAAAAAAAACCATTACTCAGGAATAAGCAGAGTAAAAGGAAAAGCACAAAGATAAGCAAAATACTTGAACTGGCTGGTTTTGTGTGTCAACTTGACACGAGCTGGAGTTATCACAGAGAAAAGAGCTTCCCTTGAAAAAATGCCTCCAGGAGAACCAACTGTAAGGCATTTTCTCAATTAGTGACCAAAGGTGGAGGGCCCCGCCCATTGTGGTGGTGCCATCCCTGGGCTGGTAGTCCTGGGTTCTATAAGAAAGCAAGCCGAGCCAGCCAGGGGAAGCAAGTCAGTAAGTAACATCCCTCCATGGCCTCTGCATCAGCTCCTGCTTCCTGCCCTGCTTGAGTTCCAGTCCTGACTTCCTTTGGTGATGAACAGCAGTGTGGAAGTGCAAGCTGAATAAACCCTTTCCTCCACAACTTGCTTCTTGGTCATGGTGTTTGTGCAGGAATAGGAACCCTGACTAAGACACTACTCTAAGGGAATATCATTTCTAAGTTAGTGATCAACACTTCACAAAATTAATTCAATATAAAAATTCCTTCAAATATACCACCTTGGAAAATTATTTTAAATCTTCTTTCTTATGTTTAAGTAATGGTCTTTTTTGTGAAAAGACATCTTCCATATGGACATAGTAACCATTACCTGATCTCCACACACTGATCTTGAACAGCAGCCAGAAGTTTACCATTGCTGAATGGAAGACAAGGGAAAGAGTCGTCAGCTTGGATGGAAATACTTCCCAATCGGTTCTTTAAAGTTTTGCTTTTATTATCTACCTTTTGACTAGACAATTAAATTAATATGCAGGTATAAAATCATAGAAATGACTTAATATAGCTTAAATTTCTATGTTCAAACAAAGGCCATATCTAACAAAGGGAATTTAATAAAAATCAAGAATGAAAGCTACAAGGAATCCCAAAATTCGTGTCTATGTTGAGATTTAAACAAAAATGCAGTTAGAAGAGTGTTAAGTGGATTTTACACATACTTACTTTGCGAGTACCAAATGCCAGTTTATCTGTTTATTGACCAAGCGAACCAGTCCGTCAGGAAGCAAAAACGGGGCAGGGCTGAAACCACAACAAATCATCTAGCTTAAAACTGAGCTATGAAAATCATATATTAGTAAGTAATAACTGTACCTATAAAGCGTTTGATATTAGGATATAAATTTTGAATATTAGTAAACCTAAATCCAAAAACCACTAATTTGATAATTGAAATCTTAATAAGGTATTTGGACAACACCCCATGGTGTACTAACAGCCTATACAATAACCAACATACCAACATAGCCAATTTCCTCACTTGTCCCTTCCCTACTAAACCCTACATATTCAGAAATCACAACAAACATCCCACACATACATACTCACACGTGTGCACACATACACATACATACACATATGTGCACACACACAGACTAAAATAACTAAACTAAAAACTAAAAAAAAAAAAAAAAAAAAGGAAAAAAACCACTGAGCAAGTAGCTCTATAGGAGAGCAAAGGTCCCTACATTAGGATTATCTCATCTCTGGATTTATTAGATTTAAGGTTAGGAGAAGCCACTACAAACATTGTTAAATGCAGAATTCTATCATTTTATTGAATTGCTTATGTTCCTGTACAAATAAAACTATTTGTACAAAATATAAATCAGGATATTAATTTGAACATTGCAGAAACCATATAAGCAATAACTGGAGAAGTCTGAAAAGCAAAGCTTAAAACAGGTTTAAAACTGTTTCATATCATCACTCTTTTTAGAGCTGAAAATCAACACTATAGCTGACATAACGACACTCAAAGAATTAAAAAGCATGCACCAAGTCAAATCTGAAGACCTAACACAGTAACGCAACTACTGACCAGTGCTGATGTAACAGTGAAAACGAAAATGCTCCTTAGCATATACAACACAAGGATCCAATATAGGGGCATTTCCTAGGCAGGCAAACACACATCAGAGGAATCAGGGGTCATCAGGAGATGGTCAGTACGAAGGGGACAGGAACTATCAAGCTTACTGAGGTATCTATGACCAGCTTGCATGAAATCTTTGAAATGCTTATCTAAAAACCAGGTTTGCCTGAATGTCAACATCCCTACAGGAACTGGATATTCAAAGCCTTAAGTCTCAGAAGATAGTAATCTTTGTAAGAACTGAGAAGGCTCACCTGTACCAGATGTACTGACGCAAAAATAACAGATGATCTGGAATAAAAAGAAACACTTGTCCTTTAACAGTTACTTGTAAACGACTTGTAAAATAAGACCAACTTAATATAGACTATAACTTTTACAAGATCATATAATTATTTATATTAAAATCCAAGCTTATGTTGTTTTGAAACATTTTTCAATTTCGCAACTACAAAATTTTAAAATGTTTTAGATGTTTAATCAAGCCATTACTAGAAACTAGAAGTCATAGTAAAATGCTTTTTAAAACAATACTATTTGTAAAAAAAAAAATATATGAATCAAGATATTAATTTGAACATTGTAGCAACTATATAAGCGATAACGGGAGAAGTCTGTGAAAAGCAAAATTTAAAACAGATTTAAAACTGTTTTATACTATCACTCTCTCACACACTCTCCTCCTCCTCCTCCTCCTCTTCCTCCTCCTCCTCTTCCTCCTCCTCCTCTTCTCTCTCTCTCTCTCTCTCTCTCTCTCACACACACACACACACACACACACACACACATACCCTCACACTCCTGTGCACACAGCTAGGCATACAGTAAGGGAGAAAAGTCTGAAGAACATCACCTCTAGGTTGTAAAACAAAGAAAATTCTATTATAGTGCATGAACATTTTTACTTTCCGATTTTTTCTACAATTATTTTGATTCATTATATTTTTCTAAATAATCCAAGATTTCATTTATGATTATGAAAACTAATATATTACAACTTACATAAAATAATAGCTAGTCACAAGTTTTCTACTTCTTTAAATTGAATTTTCTTTTCTCTTCATAAGGAACTCAGATGCAACATGAGGATGAAATTTCAGGCCAGAAAGGCAGGCAGTCACATATCCAAAGAATACTGTGAACAAGTCTCCACATATAAACATTACACGTGAGGGCGGAAGAGAGGCCTCAGTGCTTACGCTGCTCTTGCAGAGGACCTGGGTTCAGTTCCCAGCACACACAGTGGTCACCACCACCTGCTAACTCCAGCTCCAGGGGGCTCTGCATCTTTTCACACCTCCATGGGTTCCTACACACACTTGGTACACACGCATATACTCAGGCACACACATAGAAAATGTAATAAATAAATATAAAACAACATGACTTGTCAGCCTAGAACTATATTAATCTGTTAATTAATATTATAAAGCACTCATGGCTCAAAAAGGCTTACACCAGGCTTACACATCACCATCCCATGTACAACAACACATCTTTAATGGCTATGCCTAGGCTAGAGTTTAGCTCCAGGCTGAACTAAAGATAGGTGAGAATGAGAATATATATACATTCATATATACATACATACATCTATAGAAATAAGTACATATGAAATTAAATTCAAACAGCATGCATGCTAGCTCTCTTCATCAGGTTCTTTACCATAATACTAAGGAGCACACTTTTAAGTCTCTAGGCCAAAACTGAATAGTTGTGAAAGGAGAAAAACCTGTCCACTAACTAAGTATAATACATAAAACACAAAGCATCTTTACCTTTGATTGCTTTTGTGATGATGAATGATGCACCATGCTTTCGGTTGCCTCTGGGCTAAAATCAAAAAAAGAAAAACCTTACAGTTGAGAATTTTATAATACTTGAAACATTTAAATTTACACTTTTCTACTTATATCCAGAGAATTGAATTCCAGTACCAGTATTTTAAAACTTCTTACAGAACCCTATTAAAAAAATGGGGTACAGAGCTAAACAAAGAGTTATCAGCTGAGGAATGCCAAATGGCTGAGAAGCACCTAAAGAAATGTTCAACATCCTTACTCATCAGGGAAATGCAAATCAAAACAACTCTGAGATTCCACCTCACACCAGTCAGAATGGCTAAGATAAAAAAAAAACCTCAGGTGACAGCAGATGCTGGCAAGGATGTGGAGAAAGAGGAACATTCCTCCATTGTTGGTGGGATTGCAAGCTGGTACAAACACTCTGGAAATCTGTCTGGCAGTTCCTCAGAAAATTGAACATAGTATACCTCAGGACCCAGCTATACCTCTTCTGGGCATATACCCAAATGATGCTCCAACATACAACAAAGAAACATGCTCCATTATGTTCATAGCAGCCTTATTTATAATAGCCAGAAGCTGGAGAGAACCCAGATGCCCTTCAACAGACGAATGGATTCAGAAAATGTGGTATATCTACACAATGGAATATTACTCAGCTATCAAAAACAATGACTTCATGAAATTCATAGGCAAATGGAATGAACTAGAAAAAATTATCCTGAGTGAAGTAACCTAGTCACACAAAAACACACATGGTATGCACTCATTGATAAGTGGATATTAGCCCAAAAGCTCAAATTACCCAAGATGCAATCCACAGACCACATGAAGCTCAAGAAGGATGACCAAAATGTGGATGCTTCCATTCCTTAAAAGGGGGAACAATGCCTGTCTGAATGCTGCCATGCTCAAAAAAAAGGGGGGGGGGGGGTTTGGGGATTTAGCTCAGTGGTAGAGCGTTTGCCTAGAAAGCGCAAGGCCCTGGGTTCGGTCCTCAGCTCCGGGGGAAAAGAAGGGGGGGGACAAAAATATCCATAGGAGGGGATATGGAGACAAAGTTTAGAGCAGAGACTGAAGGAATGGCCATTCAGAGCCTGCCCCATATGTGGCCCATATATATATATATACAGCCACCAAAACTAGATAAGATTGATGAAGCTAAAAAGTGCATGCTGAAAGGGGCTGGATCTCTCCTGAGAGACACAACCAGAGCATGTCAAATACACAGGAAAACGCTAGCAGCAAACCACTGAACTGAGAACGGGAGCCCTGTTGGAGGAATTAGAGAAAGGATTGAAAGAGATGAAGGGGCTTGCAACCCCATAAAAACAACAATGCCAACCAACCAGAGCTTCCAGGACTAAGCCACTACCCAAAGTCTATACATGGACTGACCCTGGGCTCCAACTGCGTATGTAGCAGAGAATAGACTAGTAAGGGCACCAGTGGAAGGGGAAGCCCTTGGTCCTGCCAAGGTTGGACACCCAGTGCAGGGGAATGTCATGGGGGTTGTAAAGGGGCGATGGATGGGGGGAACATCCTTATGGGGGAGGGGAATAGGGGGCTTATGGACAGGAAACCGGGAAAGGGAATAACATTTGAAATGTAAATAATGAAATAAATCCAATTAAAAAAAAAAAAACTTCTTACAGGTTGAAATAACATCACCTGGACTGTGTGTAGAAGCAGTAAGGGTGAGAATTATGTTTATAGATACATAAAGAACCCCAAGGTGAGGTTAGAAACTGTTTCCAAATCAAAACACTAATAATAAAAAGACAAGGAAACACAGGGACAGGGCTGAGCTGTGTCTAAATGGTAGAGAAGTTGCCTGTGATGTTCAGGAGCCTGGGTTTGAACAAAGACTACTAAATGCCCACTCGATTCAATCTATTTCCATAGGTCCCAGAAACCTAAAACAGATATCACTCAGAAGTGTATCTATTGTGTATCCAGGGAGACAGTGTTACAAATGAAACACAGATATGTAACTACTACATTAATTAATTTGATTCCATAAACATAAACTGAATGCCACTGTCTGTAGAATAAAGAATAACAAATATTTCATATATAAGATGCTTTAAAGTACTACCAAAAATAAAATGAATAAAGACATCAGTAAGAACAGATGCGTTATTCCCTAAGCTCACTTAACAAACATGAAGGGATCGTCAGGGAACAATCTGGCACAGTAGAGGGATATAAAAGTGAGTCAGAGGCAGAGCTTATAGGTCAACAGGCGTAGGAAACGGATGCAGAGATCAATAATGAAGAGAGATGAGAAAAGGCAAAGTACAATGAGCTTTCATGGTTTTTAAGCCACTGTACAGTGCTAAGCATTCTGAAACATTATTACAGACATTTCAGAAATGTTAGATATTTTTACCACATTCTGAGACATTATTACAGACATTTCAGAAATGTTAGATATCTTTACCACATTCTGAGACATTATTACAGACATTTCAGAAATGTTAGATATCTTTACCACATTCTGAGACATTATTACAGACATTTCAGAAATGTTAGATATCTTTACCCAGCTTAAAGGCAGCAGCAACAGCCTCTTAATTTCATAATCTACAAAATGTCCTTATCACTCACTAGAAACCGAAACCAATAACAACATACACAGATTTCTTCCTTTACAAGACCTAATTCAAGGCAAGCAGAATACCGAAAAAAAGATAGTAAAGGAGCTCAATGAGGCAGATTCAGGAATCTTTAATAAAGGTCCTTTTTAACCGTGCTGCTTCCCATAATACACTGGCAGGCCAGGCACTTGGTTCAGAGTATGTCAACCAAACGGCCCTGAGACTCCTGGTTTTCACCCTATGACTGACTCAAAAGCTCTCCCTAGGAAACTAGTAACTCCAGGGTCCGTAAGTTGGCAAACACCCTAACTTTGTTTCCAGCAGAACAGGAGAACAGCAGCTTCTTTCTCTTCATTCCCTTGGCATTTTATTCAGACAGCACTTCCAACTTGGAAATGAGAAACGTTCACTGGACTGGTTGTCTCTCCTCTACACTGTAAGTTCCATAAAAACACTCGTCTCTCAATGCCCAGCAGCCTGTACCATTTCTGGGGCCAGGGTGTACACACACACACACACACACACACACACACACACACACACACACACGATAGAAAGAGAGAGAGAGAGAGACTCAGAGACACAGAAACACACAGAGAGACAGAGAAAGACAGACAGACTGAGAGACAGAGACACAGAGAGAGACAGAGACAGATACACACACACTAGTAAATGCCTATTACTGAGATTTTTAAGAGACAGTAGAGTCAGGCGAAATCCTCCCGCCACAGGTAACAAGATTACAAGGAAAGTCCGAATATGACCAGGACTTCTTCCCTTTAACGAAGAAAAGTGACACTGACCTGCCGAGAGTGTGACAGCCTGAGTGGGGATACACAGCCGAATTCGGGGCCAAGGCTGACTACACAGACACCCTTCAGCGAGCCCCAGACCCAGCACCCCGGTCGTTGCCAGGAGACAGCACAGCTGCCATCCCCGCTCCGCTGGCACTGCGTGGCACCGCGACGTGGCTCTACTCGCCTCGCGCCCGCGCCCGGGCCCGCGCCATGCCTACAGTCTTAAAAGAGAGCCAGGCTCACCTGCACTTCTGTCTCGGGTGGCCACTCGGTGTTGACTAGCAAGTCATAGAGAATCGTCTCCTCCTCGTCTGCAGAGCCCGGACTCAAAGCCGGCGCCGACTCGGGGGCCGCCATGTTGGCCTGAAACAGAGTGGTGGAGGGAGGGGCACTACGGCACCTCGCGCGGATCAAACTTTGCTGAACGCGGACGCTGGTGACTAACAGAGAGTGAAATTAATTGACTGCTGAAAGGGAATGCTAAACTTGACAGTTAATTCTGTGGTTATAAGAATGACCGTGTCCTGTCTGATATTCGTTTTGGACCCTGGTCCATTCTTTGCTCATTTGTGCCTGAAATGAGTCAGGCCACTAAACTTTTGTTACCCAGACAGCTTCTACAAAGTTAAGGTGCAAGACCTCCTAGAGTGCTGGTGACCATGTACATATCCTTCCCCTAAACTATCTGAAAATGTTCAGACAGTGTGGGATTATCCAATTCAACAGATTAAGCTAATGGTTGAATATCATAGGAGGGGTGTTTTAAGCACCTAGAAAAAACAATGAGGGCCACAGTGTCTGATGGAGACTTCCTGTAGAAGGTAGAGCTTGTCAGCTGTGTAAGAGAGGATGCCTAAAAATCCCTAAAAACATGGACTATCCTCGGACCCAGTCCTCCCCAATGCCCAGAGAACAGGTATGTGCCATCGGGCCCAGACGTGGGCCTTCAACTATAGGTACAAACTGGGTCCACTGGAGGTCAGGAGAGAATGTTCCGGTTAGAAAGGAATGTGGTGCACGAAGACACAGAAAGATTACGTTGCAATAACAGACAGGGTGACTAGAGAGAGGTCAAAAGGAGGACAGGTGTGGAGGACAATAAAGATAGGACAGCTTGAGGATTCCCTAGAGGGGAAACTTACCTCATTTGCTTGCTCGTTCAATCATTCATTCAACATATGCCTGTTTTTGGAAGGCCCTTTACTGTAAGCAGAGGCAATTATGGCCTGCATGACCACATTGTTGGATTGAGAAGAAACACAATTTCACAAGACACCTTTCATAAATTATCCTGTAGAATAACGATCTCAGTGCATTAGGCAATGGTATAATCAAAAGGCACAACTAGAGAGTGTCCAATGGTTCCCATGTCTCTCCATGTGTATCTTCACCTTGTACTCTCACAGGTAAACTTTGTACACACACACACACACACACACACACACACACACACACACACCATTCGACCTTGCTGTTTCTAAGACAACAGACACACATAAACATCGGGAAGTGTGACACGTATGTTCTTTGTACCCAGGCTCTACCCAATGTGGATGTGGCTCTGCTGTGCTCTCTCACCTCCTTCAAGGTTTTGTTTAAATGCCACCTTCCTGCCAAACTCCACCCTGTTTGCTCACATCTAAGTTTGCAATCACTTTTTTCCTCTCCAGCTTCCCAGCCCTTGCCATGCCCCCTCGGGGTTGTCTGTTTGTTTGTTTAACACAACATTTGTCATCATTGGGTATGCTTTGTGATGTATAATTTACTTTACTTATGTACAGTCTGTCCTCATCCTCCAAGATGTAAACTCTAGCTCAGAAGAGTTTTGTATAATAGATTCATTTCACAGCTGCACTGAGTCCCCAGTGTTTATGACAATACCGAGAACAGAGCAGGAGACAAAATGTATACTTCTGAAAGGCTAGAGAGATGGCTTGGCCTTTAAGAGCACTGACTATCCTTCCTGAGAACCACTGTCTTAGTTAGGGTTTTACTGCTGTGAACAGACACCAGGACCAAGACAACCCTTATAAGGATAACATTTAACTGGGGCTGGATTACAGTATCAGAGGTTCAGTCCATTATCATGAAGGCAGGAGCATGGCAGCATCCAGACAGGCATGGTGCAGGAAGAGATAAGAGTGCTACATCTTCATCTGAAGGCTGCTAGAAGACCGGCTTCCAGACAGCTAGGAGGATGGTCTTAAAGACTACACCCACAGTGACAAACTTCTTCCAACAGGACCACACCTACTCCAACAAGGCCACACCTACTCCAACAAGGCCACGCCTTCTAATAGTGCTACTTCCTGATCCAAGCATGATGAGTGGCTGTCAAACCACCACAACCATGATTCAATTCCCACCACCCACGTGGCAGCTCACGCCTGTCTGTAACTCCTGGATCTGACACCCTCATACAGACATATGTACAGGTAAACACCAATACACATAAAAATAATGTGCATTGTGTGTTGAACAAATAAAGAATTTTCAAAAGCAGTGTTTCAAACAAACTTGGTGTGTTGCTCCTGCAAGCTTAAAACTCCTGGTTACAAGCAAACCTCTTGCATCTGTCTTTTGAGTAGTTCTCACTACACAAAGATTTTTCAAATCATTTATTTCTACACCCTGGGAGTCTTTCTTTCACAGCAGCAATGTCTTTTCATCAAGCTTCCAACTGCAAACCCCAGCATTTCCTCTTCCTACTTCACACAGTGTAACAAGTCACAGAGATGCAAAGAGCATCTCTCACCTGGCACACCATAGGCTACAAAGAGGTAGGAATACTGGGTAGGGGAAATGGTAGGGTTCCCACTGAGGTTATACAGTGCCTCAGAACAGCACCCACCTTCAACTAGAAACCAACTTTCTTTGTCCAATCTCTTCCCTGTCTTTCCTTTCGACAAACATGGGGGTTGCTTCCGCTCCTTCCATTGCTTTCCCTGTCATCCGATCATACTGCTACAGAGAATGAAGAATGTTTTCTTGAGCTTGAGAGGTGAATCTCCAGTCACAGATGGAAACCTTAAACTTACAAAATTCCATCACAACAAGCCAAAATGTATCCAGTGTTTGATCCAGATAGAGTGGCTCATACCTGTGATCCTAGCACTTGGGAGACTGAGACAGGAGGATGCCCCTAAGTTCAAAACCAGCCTGAGCTAGATAGAGAGTCTTTAAACAACAAACGAACATGGTTCCTAAGATCCATCTCTTCTTCTCCTCATAGGGCAGAGATTTGGATGGAAAATTAAATGCTGTAAGTAAAGCATTCCCATGGTTGAAGGAGTAAATGAACACTTGGGAATGACCAGGAGTACTGTACCGTACTGACATGTAGAATTGTATTGCTATCAGCCTACTCTGTTGGAGGAAGAAAAATGTGATATGTAAGAGTTTGATTGCTGTGTGCTTCTGCAGCCATCTAATCTATATCATTGTGCAGCGGAAAGTCCACCTTCTATGGTCCAAATAGGTCTTCTCTCCAAACTCATACGTTAAAACATTCTGAAATGGAGTGTTATAAAGATGTAAGGTTCAGGAAAGAGGATTAAGGTAGAGAGAGGCTCAATAGAGAAAGTGTTTGTGGGACAAGCTTAAGGACCTGTCTCAGAACAAACATAAAATACAAAGCAGGAAATGGTTGCACAGAAGACAGAGATGAGGAGCTGGCTGGGATTTACTGCCTGCTACCGTAGGTCTAGCTTCATAGAGAAATTCTGCCTTAAGAGAATAAGGCAGAGAGTTACATAGTAAGACATCAAGCGTGGCCCTCTGCCTCCATGTGTATGTATCACACACACACACACACACACACACACACACACACACACACACACCCCACACACACACAGAACAAACATACAAAACAATTGACAGAATTTTTCATCCTTTCTACTATGTAAGGACACAGGAAGAAAGTGCAATTTATGTGGAATAGACTTCTCATTATATGCCAAATTTTGTGCTTTGATCTTGGGATGTTGAATTTCTTAGCTTCAAGAACAGTCAGTAATTAATTTCTCTTGTTTAGAAAATAGTCAGTTTTAGAAATTTTTATTGAAGCAGCCCAAGAGACCAAAGGGTATCCCTATAACTCAGAGACACTTTAAGTCATAAATAAATCATTTTAAAAGAAAGATTATTGCAGATACTAAACATGAATTGTAACTGTGAAAAACTTGAGGAAATAAGAGAAACTAAGACAGTTACACAATAGGCATCATCGTCACAATTGCAGTTGGGTATGTCTGCTCCTCCTGCTCTCCTGCCCCTGCCCCTGCCCCTGCCCTTCCTCCTCCTCTTCCTCTTCCTCCTCCTGCTCCTCCTGCCCCTGCTCCTGCTCCTGCTCCTCCTCCTCCTCCTGCTCCTCCTCCTGCTCCTGCCCCTGCCCCTGCTCCTGCTCCTGCCCCTGCCCCTGCTCCTGCTCCTGCTCCTGCTCCTCCTCCTGCCCCTGCTCCTGCTCCTGCTCCTGCTCCAGCTCCTCCTCCTGCTCCTGCTCCTCCTTCTGTTCCTCCTCCTCCTGCTCCTGCCCCTGCTCCTGCTCCAGCTCCTCCTCCTGCTCCTGCTCCTGCTCCTGCTCCTGCCCCTGCCCCTGCCCCTGCCCCTGCCCCTGCTCCTGCTCCTCCTCCTCCTGCTCCTCCTCCTGCTCCTCCTCCTCCTCCTCCTCCTGCTCCTGCCCCTGCTCCTGCTCCCCTGCTCCAGCTCCTGCTCCTGCTCCTGCTCCTGCTCCTGCTGCTCCTCCTGCTCCTGCTGCTGCTCCTGCTCCTGCTCCCCTGCTCCTGCTGCTGCTCCTGCTCCTGCTCCCCTGCTCCCCTGCTCCCCTGCTCCCCTGCTCCCCTGCTCCCCTGCTCCCCTGCTCCCCTGCTCCCCTGCTCCCCTGCTCCCCTGCTCCTGTTCCTGTTCCTGCTCCTGCTCCTGATCCTCCTTCTCCTCCTCCTGCTCCTACTCCTTCTGCTCCTGCCCCTGCTTCTGCCCCTGCCCCTGCTCCACTCCATGCTGGTACACAGATACACAGGGAGAAGCTCTGCATCCATGTGATCCAACCAAACTCATACACTGGCAATGGCACAAATTATCGAGAAGGCACAGTGGCATGCTCATTTGAAGAGCAGTGATCTTACCCTTACATAAGCTTTTGATGGGGGAAAGGAGGTAAAATGAGATAGGAATAGGAATGTTTACCCACATCCTTCTATCCTAACCACATATCAAGTATCTCAAATCAACTGAAATGTGATTAGAATTTACTTTGCTAATGGCCATACACATTTACACCTTATAATCAGACAGAAATTGCTTAACAATGTCTCAGGAAATGAATAATTTTCATCTCTTAATTCTTTCACGTCAAGCTATCATTAAGTGATAGATTCGTTTCGTATGAACTCAGCCTTTAGTCCCTATCAGCTAAAAGGCCCATTAAGTTAAAAGCATTAATGAGTCAGCATTTAACCCATTTATGCTTCTGATTGTTAGAGACCAAAGAGATTGGTTTGTCACATGCAGTGCCTTCCATTTTAAATTTGAAATCATGTAATAAAACTGAATTAAGGTGTTTAAATCTTGCCTATCATAGGTGCCATGCATTTCTACCTGGTTGGGTGGTGCACAAGTGGTTTATGAAGAATATAAATTTTAATCATCATAATAAAAGCATGCTGAGAGTCATCCAAGACATTCTTTTTTTTCCCAAAGGCCTAAAGATCGCAGTCAATCCCTCCATAGATATTATAAGAGTGCCATAAAATCTCTTGGCAGCCAAAATAATATCATAAAGTTCAGGCATAATTTGAGCCAAGAAGAAATCCCCAACCACTTACTAGAAGCTTGTTTACTCTAATCCAATATGCTGTCAAACAGGTCATTTCTTCCTCCATTTCTGTCACTCAGAAATTAAATGGAATGACCATTGGAGAATAGGCCCTCCCAGAGCTACATGCAATGACAGGGGCATCCATTAACCTGGGCTGGTCAATGATGCTTCCACACTGACTGGTGGCTGTCATTGGCTATACGTACATAGGTAGTTAGACGTGCTTTAAAGAATTATCTCACTCTTGAAGTCTCTGCTGGGATGGACAGACTGACACTTGGTAGTACACTCACAGATGTGGAAATCAACGCAGATAGAATTCCAAGATCACAACAGAGCAAAACCCACACATGGTTCTCCAGGTGTGTGGGGGGGGGTTGTTTCGGTTTTTGGTGTTTTTTTTTTTTAATTGTGGGCTGGCACATCACAGAGAATGCACAGTAAAACTTACTAAACTTGTGCTCACATGGTGGAGAGATGGAATGTACCATTATGGATTGCCAGATGTAAGTGTAAAAAAGCAGACATAAAATGTATATGTAAAATAACAGCTGTTGATGTATAAATGGAAACAGCTTTTTACAATTCTGTTTCAGAACAAAGGCAAATGAAGTGTCTCAAAATGTGTTAGTGGCTACAATGAAGGACAAAGGAATGGAAGGATGTGTGTGTGTGTGTGTATGTATGTATACAAAAGTGTGTGAAATATTAAAGATATGATCTTGGTGTGAATATGAGTGTCCATCATAAAACTCTTTCAACTTTGATATATATGAGTATATATATATATATATAATGAAGGGAGGATGAGTCTGCTGAATGGCTAGTATAATGGTCTTCTTGGGCCTAAAGGGATGTTACAGGTATTAAGTAACCATATCTGATGAAAAAATTAACAGTCATCCCAAGGGGGGGCCTCCACTCTCTTGCTGCCTCTCCTCCACCTCCATCAGACTCCTGATCATACAAGTAAGCTTCTTTTCCCTCACCCATCTTCCTTGCTCTCTGAGCCCTCTGAACCAAACAAAGCTGTCCTGAACAACCTGCCATCCCAGGAGGACCTCCATTCTCCTGCCACCTCTCTACCCACCTTCGCTGAAGCTAAGACTCTTAAATCATACAGAACTGCAGATCCAGAATGATACAGACTAAAAATACCTGTCAGAGGCCTGCCATATCAGGACTATCAAGGTTCACCCCCTCCCAATACATACTCCAATGAGAATATCCAGGGACCAAAATCAAGGGTTAAAGGCCCTTGGAAAAAAACACAATCAACAAGAGGCAGGGCAAAATGACACCTCCAAGGCACAGCTACCCCACCACAGCAAGCACTGGATATCCCAACACAACAGAAACACAAGAAAATGGCCTTAAATCCACTATTATAAAGATGAGAGAGGAAACAAATAAATCCCTTAAAGACATACAGGAAAACACAATTAAACAGGCAAAGGAAGTAAATAAAACTGTGCAAAACTTGAACGTGTAAATAGAAGCAATAAAGAAAACACAAACTGAGAAAATCCTGGAGATGGAAAACCTAGGGAAGAGAACAGGAACAACGATGCAAGCATCATCAACAGAGCCCAAGAGTTGGAAGAAGGAATCTCAGGCAAAAAAGACATAATAGAAAAAAAAATGACACATTAGTTGTAAGTGAAGGGTGTTGGGTGTACCTGGAAGAGAATGGGGGACAAGAGACATGAAGAAGGACGCCAAGAAAAGAGTCTGATCAAGGCGACAATTTTATTTTTCCCCAAGGCTGAATTTATACCATAACATGGGTAACAGAGGGAGGGGGGAAGTATGAAACATTTACGCAGGCCAAGGACACAGTATTGGTGTGGTCAGGGAATGACTGATGTTGACAGTATGCCAGAAAGGTCACAGGTTTGTCATATCTATTAGTCAGGAGGATGTTGGCTTTTCAGAAAGGTTACAGGTCATCACATTGGGTATCTTGACGTATCATATTATTATTCATTTTGACCACCAGATTTGTATTAGTCTTCTGCAGCTGGCTGGGGATTTTCCATGAACCCAGTCATACTTAATTCTAACCACAATTATAACATTAATAATGGAGGGTTTCAAGGGCACTGATCCCAACAATTAGTTAAAGAAAATGTTAAAGCTAAAAAATTTCTGACGTAAAACATGCAAGAAATCTGGGATAACATGAAGAGACCTAACCTAAGAATAATAGGAATAGAAGAAGAAGAGTGCCCAGAAAATATTCTCAGCAAAACCATGGGAGAAACTTTTCCTAACCTAAATAAAGAGATGCCTATAAACATACAAGAAGCTTATAGAATGCCAATTAGACTGTACTAGAGAAGAAAATCCTCCTGGCACATAATAATCAAAACACAAAATCAACAGAACAAAGAAAGAAAAATCTAAAAGCAGCAAAAGAAAAAGTCCAGGTAACATAAAAAGACAGACCTATCAGAATTATGCCTAAATTCTCAACAGAGACTCTAAAAGCTAGAAGGGCCTGGACAGATATCCTAAAACTTCTAAAAAAAAAAAACAACAGGTGCCAACTTAGACTATTATACCCAGTAAAACTATCAATCACATAGATGAAGTAAACAAGATATTTCAAGACAAATCCAAATTCAAACAATATCTATCCATAAATCTAACTCTACAGAAAATACTATAAGGAAAACTCCAGCACAGGGAGGATAACTAAACCCAAGAAAACACAGGCAATAAGTAACTCCATACTAGCAAAACAAGGAAAGCAAACACATGCACACATGCATGCGCAGACACACACACACACACACACACACACTAACACCAGCAACATCAAAATAAGAAGAAAAAACAATCACTGGCCATTAATATTTTTCAAAATCAATGGACTCAATTCTCCAATGAAAAGACACAGGCTAACAGAATGGATGTGAAAAGAGGATTCATTAACCTGCTGCATACAAGAAACACACCTCAGCCATAAAGATAGATATAACCTCAGAGTAAAGGGCTAGAAAAAAAGCTTTCCAAGCAAACAGACCCAAAAAATAAGATGGAACAGCCATTCTAATATCTAATAAAAATTAGACTTTCAACCAGAATTAATCAAAAGAGATAAGGAAAGACATTTCCTACTCATCAAAGGAAAAATCTACTGAGATGATATCTCAAGTTTGAACATGTGTGCCACAAACACAAGGGCACCCACATTTATAAAAGAAACATTGCTAAGCCTTAAATCACATATCAAAACCCACACAATAATAGTAGGAGACTTTATCACCCAACTCTCGCCAATTGACAGGATATCCAGACAAAAATGAAACAGAAAAATAACGAAATTAACAGACATTATGGATCAAATGAACCTAACAAACATTTGTAGAATATTTCACCCAAACACAAAAGATTATACCTTCTAGGTGGGCCAGTGATGCAATGGATACTGTGTCTGACTTCAGATAAGAATATACCCTCTTCTTAACACCTCATGGTACCTTCTCCAAAATTGACCATATAGTCAGTCACAAAGCAAGCCTCAAAGATACAAGGAAACTGAAATAACGCCTTGTATCTTACCAGACCACCATGGATTAAAGATGGACTTCAACAACAGAAACACTGGAAAGCCTAAATCCTCATGGAAATTGAACTCAATTTCAATTCTACTCAATGACCTCCGGGTCAGAGAAGAAATAAAGAAATTAAGGACTTTCTAGAATTCAATGAAAAGGAAGACATATCATACCCAAATTTATGCAACACAATGAAAGCGGACCAAGAGGAAAATTCATAGCACTAACTGCCTTCATAAAAAAATTAGAAAGTTCTCATATCAACCATTTAAAAGTACACCTGAAAGCTCTAAAAAAAGACTAATAAAGCACACCAAAGAGGAGTAGAAGGAAATAATCAAAATCGAGGCAGATAGAAACAGATAGAAACAAAGAAAACAATACAAAGAATTGAGGAAACCAAAAGCAGATCTTTTGAGAAAATCAACATGATAGAAAACCCCTTACCCAAATTAACCATGAGACAGAGAGATAATATCCAAAATAAACAAAACCAATAATGAACAAGGAGACATAACGACAGACACTGAAAAAAATTCAAAGAATCATTAGGTCTTAATTCAAAAAAGCAGTCATTAAAAGTCTCCAGAACAAAACAAAACAAAAAAACCCCAGATGGTTCTACCAGATTTTCAAAGAAGAGCTAATTTTGATACTCCTCAAACTATTCCACAAAATAGAAACAGAAGGAATACTGCAAAATTCATTCTATGAGGCCACAGTGACCCTAATTCCTAAACCACATAAAGACTCAACAAAGGAAGAGAATTTCAGACCTATTTCTCTTTTGACCATTGATGCAAAAATATTCAATAAAATACTTGAAAAACGAATCCAGGAACACATTAAAGACGTCATCCATCAAGAGCAAGTAGGCTTCATCCCAGGGATGCAGGGCTGGTTCAGCATATAAAAATCCAATTCACCATAAAGAAAAATCTCAAAGAGGGGGTCAGGGAAAAAAACTCAAAGAAAAAAATCACATGATTATCTTCTTAGATGCTGAAAAACCTTTGATAAAATCCAACACCCCTTATGTTAAAGGGATAAGAGAAATCAGAGATACAGGGCACATACCTAAATATAATCAAAGCAATATACAGTAAGACAATAGACAACTTCAACGTAAAAGGAGAGAAACTTAAAGCATTTCCACTAAAATCAGGGACAAGACAAGGCTGCCCACTGTCTATCTATAGCACTTGAAGTTCTAGCCAGAATGATAAAAGGAGATCAAGGGGAAAACTAATTGAAAAGGAAGAAGTCAAAGTATTGATGTTTGTGGATGATATGATAATATACATAAGCAACCCAAAAAAGTCTACCAGAGAACTCCTACACCTGATAAACATCATCAGAGTGGCTGGATACAAAATTAACTCAAAGAAATAAGTAGTCCTCCTTTATAGAAACAATAAACGGGCTGAGAAAGAAATTAGGAAAACAACACCCTTCACAATAGCCTCAAATAATATAAAATACCTCATGGAAAGGTAGGATTAACATAGTAAAAATGTCTATCTTACCAAAAGCAATCTACAAATTCAATACAATCCCCATCGAAATTCTAACACAATTTTATAGGCCTTGAAAGAGCAATTTTTGACTTTATATAGAAAGACCAAAAAAAAAAAAACAGGAAAGACAAAACAATCCTGAACAATAAGAAAACATCAGGAAGAATCACCATCCCTGACTTCAAGCTACACTACAGAGCAATATTGATTAAAAACTACATGGTATTGGTACAGAGACAGGCAGGTTGATCAATGGAGTGGAATAGGAGACCCAGAAATAATCCCACACACCTGTGGACATTTGATTTTTGATAAAGCCAAAAAAACATACAATGGAAAAATGAAATCATCCTCAACAAATAGCTCTGGTCTAACTGGACCTTGTAGAAGAATGAAAATAGATCCATGCTTATCACCCTGAACAAAACTCAAGTTCAACTGAATCAAGGACCTCACTGTAAAACCAGATACACTGAATCTAATAGAAAAGAAAGTGGGAAATACCCTTGAAAGCATTGGTACTGGTGTACCAATACCTGTACAGAATACCAGTGGCTCGGGCTGTTTGAACAATAATTGATAAATGGGACCTCCTGTAACAGCAAACCTTTTGAAAGGCAAAGGACACTATCAATAGGACAAATTGGCAGCTCACAGATTGAGAAAGGAACATCACCAGCCATTCATATAACCGAGGGCTAGTATACAAATTTTACAAAGAACTCAAGAAGTTAGACACCAACAACCCCCCCAAAAAAGCAATTAAAAATGGGGTACAGAGCTAAACAGAGGATCCTGAACAGAGGAATCTCAAATGGCTGAGGGAAATGCAAATCAAAACAACTATGAGGTTCATTCTTACACTGGTCAGAATTGCCAAGACAAAACAAAACAAAAGTCCACCGGCTCAGAGGAGAAGGAATTGGGGTGAGGGGGAAGGATTGTGAGAGGCAGTGAGCGGGATACAAAGTAAATAAATAAGAAAATAAATTTAAATTAAGAAAAGAAAGAAAAAACAAAAAGGCAATCATTTATTTGCTACAAAAGAAAAAAATAAAGCATACATGCCCCCCAAAACATGAACCGGAATATTGGAAATAACAAAAAGACTCACAGACGGAAACATGGAGACAAAATGTGGAGCAGAGACTGAAGGAAAGGACATCCAGACACTGCCCCACCTGGGGGATCCATCCCACACGCAGTCACCAAACCTAGACATTACTGCGAATTGCCAAGAAGTGCTTGCTAACAGGAGCCTGATGTAGCTGTCCCCTGAGAGGCTCTGCCAGAGCCTGACAAATACAGAGACGGATACTCACAGCCAATCATTGGACTGAGAAAAGAGTCCCCAATACAGGAGTTAGAGAAAGGACTAAAGAAGCAGAAGGGGTTTGCAACCCCACAAGAAGAACAACAATATCAACCAACCAGAACCCCCAGAACACCCAACAGACTAAACCACCATCCCAAGAGGACACAGTAATGGACCTATGGTTCCAGCTGCCTTTGTAGCAGAGGATGGCCTTGTCTAGGAGGAGAGGCCTTTGGCCCTCACAAGGCTTGACACCCCAGTGTAGGGGAATGTGAGGGCAGGGAGGTGGGAGGGAGTGCGTGGGTGGGTGAGGGAGCACCCCTCATGGAGTCAGGGGGTGGAGGATGGGATGGAGGGTTTCTGGAAGGGAACCCAGGAAAGGCAATAACATTTAAAATGTAAATTTTTTAAAATCCCATAAAAGAAAAAAAAAGAAGAAAGTGTATCGATTTTATCAGGCTGTGACAGAAGGCACTAATATAAAGAGAGATAAAGTAAAACATCTTTTGGAATTTTGACAGAGAGCATTAAATCTTTAAGCTTGCAATCTCTCAAAAACAAACAAAACTTTCAAAACTCAAAATAAATATGCAAAAAATAACACAAACACACACAATGGCAAAACTAAAAGCCCACAACCAACAGAGTTCATTTTCTTTTAATCACCTACAAGGCTCTCTTGGAGTGCGTGTGTGGGTCATATAACCACTGAGGCACCACTGGAGTAAACTGACTTTCCTTTTGCCAACAGATCTGGTGCTGACTGTAAGCAGATTCTTGGAAGAGGTCTTTTTTTCTTCCTTCCTTCCTTCCTTCCTTCCTTCCTTTCTCCCTTCCTTCCTTCCTTCCTTCCTTCCTTCCTTCCTTCCTTCCTTTATTTCTTGATAAGCAGGGCTTCTACACTGTTGCAGAACAAGTCTACCTGCTCATTCATTCATTTTTAAAGTTCCAGTTTCATTTCTGTATTTTAGTTTCTACTCTAGCTATTTGTGGCAATGTTTTAAAATGTACTGTCAGACAGCTTGCAGGAAAGGAGACTCACTAAACCTAGCAGAGAAAAACAGCTGGCTTCTCAAGCTTTACCACAAACATCTATACAGCTCCCAGACACAGACCAAACAAACTAACAGTGACTCCAAAAGAAGATGGTTGACAGAATCCAAAAGGAATGAACTTGTCAGTATGCACCAGCCACTCTAAAGCTCCCCGGAAGCACTTGATAGGGGATTTTATGAATGACAGAGTGTCCCATGTCCCCAACAGGGTACAGAGTCAGTGAAATGACAGCGCTTCCCATTACAAGGGCTGTCAGTTGCGTCCACACATGTGGGGATACCTAGGGAGACAAAAACAAAAAAAAACAACACACACACACACACACACACACACACACACACCAGAAACTCAGAAATTCAAAGGGCAATTATAAAAGCAAGTAGCATTTTTTGTGGGTTGGATGGTTTGTTTTGCTGTTTAAGGCAAGGTCTTATGATGTAGCCCTTGCTTGCCTGGAACTCATTACATAGACCAGGTTGGCCTGTAACTCACGGAACTCTGCATGCCTCTGCTTCCCAAGTGCTGGGATTAAAGCAGTGCACTACTTTTAGCCCAGAGTAGCTTTTTAATCTCTATATGCTAAACCTGAAAGTATACCTTGAACAAATTGTATAATCATGTATAATTATGGCTAACTTGAGTCTAGCAAATAGGACGTTAATGTAACCATATGGCCACTTCCGGAGAGTTATGCTTTCGAACCCATAGGCAAAGAAAGGAGTTACTGTGCGCTGGTTAGTGATTTTTCCTGACTACCAAGCGGAAATAGGACTAATGTTCTGAGATGGAATTAAGATCATCCCCTTGAAACTGGGCTGGGTTGACCGTAATAATTGTCATGATTAACACGATCATGGGGGATTGCCTCTACTTAACTTCTAAAGTTCAGTTCAAAAGGCCACGTGGTGGATACATTTGCATCATCTACTTTGGGAACAAAAGCCTGGTCCGAGTGCAATGCTACAATGAACCACAGCCCCAGCAGGAGTTCATGAACATGAACGTGAACACCAGCTATGGGATGTATTGGCTGAGTCTTGTCGTGAGTCTAGCCCAGGCTTGGAGTCTTTCAGTAGAGCTGCTAGACATTGTGGAACAAAGGTGACACAGCCATGTTATTCCTGACTGCCTTCTTCACCCACAGAGTCCATGCACAAAAAAATAAATGTGTTAAGCCAGGCTGGGTCATTTACGATGCAGCCGTAGTAACTGGAACATTGCTACTTAGGGCTGCACTTGCATCGGCCCTTGCAAATCCCATTCTTACTGTTGCAGCATAGGGATACAGCAATGTGGATTTCTATATTCAGAATTATTCCTGCTAGATATTTTGAAGTATTGGTGACCGTCCTATCTATTATATATCCTCCCCCCATTTTAAATATAAGCAAGTTGTCTTATTTCGGTCTGCTAAGTGACCACAAGCTAACAACACACAGGTAATGTGATCACAGTCACGGGTACATAGAAGGTGCAGGGGACAAGGCTTTGAGGATGGAGAAAGCAAGGCAGTTTCTGTGGGCTGGTATAAAATGGCTTTTCTCTACAAGAAAAGGGAGATGTGGGCAGATTCTGGGGGTGCTAGGACTTAAGATGTTTGTCAGGTACACATTCTGTTCTTAAGTACCCAGAGCCTCCAGGCCATGTTCTCCTGCTCAGACTCCAAGTGGAGCACACTTCCCCTGGAGTCATCAGCACCACCCATAGGGGCTGATGAGCCTGAAGGATGGCGGGCCAGCTAGGCAGGCCACAGGCATAGAGGAGAGAGAGCCGAAGTTCTCCCTGCCTGCCAGTCAGCACCGACTCATAAATAATAGTCCTGCCAGGCTCACTTATGAGATGGACAGTTAGTGAGATCTCTTTTTTTCTGCTTTACAGTCCCTCTGCAACAGCTCCAGGCTGCCCTTTGTCTCCCTCCCTCCATATATCTGGAGTGAAGGACTTTATGGCCACTTCTTCAGGGGATACAGAGTTATACATCTCTGGATTTATGAGTGTTTGCCAGGCCCCCTCTGGTCCCTGTACCATGAGGTGAATGCCGGGGCAGGGAGAATAATGTTGCATTCTAATAGATCTGGGCCAGTTTCTGACAGCTTATTTTGACAAAAGCATAAAATTCAATGATTGTTGCTCAGCTCGGAAGCTGCAGAAAATACGGAAGGTTTTTTTTTTTTAAAGAAAGGAAAAAGAAAGAGAAGGTTTAAATGCAGCCTACTCCATATCCACCTTGCTGAGTCAGGAGAAGTATGAAGAGCATGGAAAGGTGAGCCAACAGATTTAATGACAGCAGAAGCAGCAAGATTTACTCCAGAGGATGTCCTGAATAGGACTCTTTCCAAGATGGAAGGATTACTGCTTGCAATGGAGCACAGCAAGGAGTCTGCCAGGGAAGTAGGTGTTTGTGAAGGCCCAGGAGGAGTTTTTATTTGGCAATTATACCAATTGTTTGCATAGTCTCCTTCCACACTAAACAAGCCTGTGGACCAAATAAGAGATTGCAAGATTGACCGCGTGCAACTGTGGCACCTTTGCCACAAAAGATACCACTCAGCTTTGCTATCTAGGGAGGACTGCTTTGGTGCGGAGGCAGGGAAAGGTGACAACACTCCTAGAATGACGTCACACAAGGACTTCTGCAAACAAGCAGCACAGTCATGTGACTGAATGCCTCTTTAAAGTTGATCTCCAGGTCCAGTCAGGCCATTGGATGGATGATTGTGATCCTCACCAGTGACAGTCCCTGAGAGCAGGATCGAAGCAGAACTGTCCAACGAAGCTGGTCCTGATTCCCTGTCCCACAGAGACTGAGCAATGACAGACACATATTGTTTTAAGTGACTCTATTCAGAGACGATTTGTTTTGAGGCAATAAATAACTAGTGGAGGTCCATAAGGTAAAACGTAGCTTGGATTCTGTGGGACAGAAACACCAAAATGAAAAGAGGTGCTCATTCTCTTGTATGAGAGACTATACAGTCATAATTTTGGGCTAGCATGATGCTCCATGGTACCTGGAACTCAGACTATGTCTCTCCTATTGTAGTGAATACTTCACGCAAGGCTCCCTTGACATGGTGCAATGTAGCCATCGTATCCTATTTCCAGCTAACAAGAAGGAAGAATCATGTGTCACCTTCCTTAATGGTATTTTCCAGAACTCTCACACGACGCTACTGTTTAGACATCACTGCTGTTATACATCTATTCTAGATGAATATGGCCATGTCTAGGTACTGGAAGTAGTGGGCTGAAAAAGCAGTCTTTATTGTGGGTAGGCTTGCTTATAGATAAAAGTCCAAATTATAGAGAAATAAGAAATAAACATTGGAGCAACAGATTCTTTGCAAGGAGATATCTTAGTTGAATCTGAAGGACAATTAAGAGAATGCCAAGCAAATGGGTGTTATAATGGGAAGATATTTATTAATATGTCAGCGAGTTATGGAAGATAATTTTACTGTAAGTGGCTATAGACTCTTTGCTATTACAAAGAGAGGTAAAAAATATATTTATGTCCCTGCTCCAAGAATAAAGGTTGGTTGTATGACCAGTAGAATTTGTTAGAAGTGACATTATATAGGCTCAATAGATATGCACCCTGTGTTGCAGTAACAAATGTTGGTGGAACCCAGTTAGGAAGTAGTAAGCCTTTCATCTATGGTATTAATCCTGTGGAAAGAGGGTCCCAGCTAGCCACATTCACAGAACAAAGGCTACAAAATATCATGTTGAGGTACGGTCCACAAGAATGGTCCTCTTATACCTCCCAGGATACCAAGGAACCATCGAAAGGCAACTGCATGAAGGGTCTGAGGAATGTTGCATAGAAGAGAAGAAATACACAGCCAAAGCCCTCCCCCATTTTGACCTAGAGAATTGTTATCTAAGAAACTGGTTGTTATATGAAGCCATTAAGTTTTGGGTGGTTGTAACACTGTTTAGACATCAAGAACTAGAAACAAAGGCTATTCTAGGTGTGGGGAATGGCGTGCATAGGAAAATATACAGTGCTACAAGACAATCTGTTGTGTGCAATGGATTCTGCACAGTCTGATGGGCCGAAAAGTAAAATTTATGGAAGTCAGTGGCAGGTCATAAGTCAGGAAGAGGCTAGAAGTGGAAGGTCTGCTGTATGCCAATCTCACACACATAGACTCAAGAGCCTCATCTATCAAGACCTGTATGAAGGGGAGAAGGCTGAGGGAAGGTCAAGGTTCAATATGAAGAGAAAGGACTAACACATGTGTCTGAGGGCCATTTTCGTGGGCAGAGTTTAAGGAGGAGAAGATTACTCTTGTGAAATGACAGGTGGGTTTGTATCAGGTACTGTGAATAGGGACTAGGGGAGTGTGTACGGGAGACATTTTCTGCTGGGTTTGTTTTAGGTTAAAACACTATCTTCTCTTGCTGTTTCCTTCTTGCCTAAATCTTCAGGATCTTGGCAGATTGTTTTCAATTCCAAGAAAGAGCTGAGAATAGGAGTTGGTGAGAAAATTAATAAATTTTAAAAGGAAACACCGTCTTGGTTCATACTTCCCAGGCTGGGTTCGGAGTCACAGCTCCCATAAGATGTGACACATTTCCTTTTTGGTTTTTTTGTTTGTTTGTTTTTGTTTTTGGTCTTGCTTTTTATTTTAGTTATAAAGAACGGACCAAATATTTAAGGATCATTTCACAGCTCAAGCTACATTTCAGCTTCTCCTTGGATTCACAATAGATTGCTTTTGCATCCTCACTGGTCCACAAATATTCATGTAGAGACTAGAGGCGGATGTCAGGTGTTTTCCTCTATCTCTTCCAAGATGATGATGGTGGTGGTGGTGGTGGCGGTGGTGAGGAAGAGGAGGAGGAGGAGGAGGAAGAGGAAGAGGAGGAGGAGGAGGAGGAGGAGGGGAGGAGGAGGAAATATAAGGTCTTCATTTGAACTAAGAGACCGCTGACTTGGCTAGACTGTTCTTATTCAGTCCTGCTTAAGGTGCCTGGAATAGAAACACTCTGATGAGACAGAGGGTGTCTCTGTCTTTGGAATGAGACTGATTAAACAGGCATGCATAGAAACCGCAATGTCACCTGGAGTCTTATGGATAAAGGAGAAAAATCCTGAGGCCCTGGTGCCTGCAGAGGAAGAACGCATATCCCAGAAACAGATTTCAGTCAGCCAGTTCTGAAGACTTGTCAGACTATCTAGCTAGAGAAACTGGAGCTGAAACAACGGTGAGAGCAAGACCAGACCTTGGTAAGAACTGCTTAGTTCTATATGGCCCTCTATTTGAACAGGGATCTCATGTGAGGACACCAAAGATGGCTTTGAAGAGAACATCGTAAGACTACTTTATTGTTCTTCCCAATGTGCCCATATTGAACCTTGCCTTTCTTTTCACCTTTCATATTACTTGTATGTTTGATTGCCCTTACTGAGGACCAGTGGCCAATACTAGCTGGTTAGGGCTGCCAAACTCCTCTAACAACTTTGATAACAAAGGCTGATTCTTTCCCTCAAAGAGCAAATCTCGGCAAATCTTCCACTGCTGTTCTACAAGTGTGACTCTTCACTAGTGAACTCTCCTCTGGCTTTTTGAGGGTTTATCTGATGAATCACTCAGCCTCTGTGGGGAATTCATTGAAACCATTCCCTTGATGTTTGCTTCCCAGGGGCTCAATTGGCCTCTGTTGGGAAAATTCATGTTTCTTCCACAGTCATCAGGAATGCAGTTTGTCCCAGCAGCCTTCTCTTCCCTTTGGTCCTACTGCAAGACTCTGAGATCAATGTTTCTCTGAATGGACCCCTAGGTATCGCCTTTTCCTTCGAGAGAGACATCACAACAGGATATCAACAACTCGGTTTTAGAAAAATATTTTCATGTGCCTATGACAGTACTTTTCTGTTAAGACAACTTAAGGAAGAGAGAGTTGTTTTTGGCTTGTGTCCAGATGGCTAAGAGTCCATGATAGAGGGGTGGAGGCATAGCAGCAAGCGGCAGGCATGGCAGCAAGAACAGGCAGTGGAGAGCTCCCATCTTGAACTGCAAGCAGAAAGCAGAAAGAAGGGCAAGCTGTACAACGCTTTTAATCTCAATACCATATGCTCAGGAAGGTATAGCACCTGAATGCCGCCCAGGCAGTGCCACCAACTGGAAACGACATGTCCAAACACCCTCACCAGTGGGCATATATCTCATCCATACCACCACACCTCTTAATACTTTTGTGGATATACGGTGAGTGGTAGCTAGCGCAAATGCCAAGGTTGAGATTCTACTTCGGCAAATGGCACAATGTGTGATTAGGTACTTTGAATCATGGTGTATGCTCACAACTGCTGTACTATATAACTCTCAAGATTATCATTGGTCAGGGCTGTAGAACAGACTCAGGAGCTGAACTATGACCCTGAAAAACCCCTGTATAGCATATTTAAAGGATGAAAACAAGAAGCAAAGGAGGGCAGGGTGGGCTATAGCATTGTCCAATTACATTTTGACATAAGGGGTTGAGCAAGAGAGTTTCTGCCAATCAGAAGTAGGTTTCTAAGTCTGGGAACATGAACTTAGTCTGACCCTGCTAGAAAGATAGAGAAGTTGTTCTTGAGATGTCAGGTTCTCACAGGTTCCTTGAGGTGTCTGGAGGCAGATAACTATTTCCTTGTAATAGAAGATGTGCAGCTATTGGGAAGTCCCCAGCTTGCCTTGGGCCTAGGACCTTGAATTTAATTTCTCTCTATGATTAAATAGAGTCTAAAGGTGAAATGGTAGTACTTAAAATAAGTTTCTTTTGCTTAGTCCCAACAGTGGGAAGCTGCAGGCCTATATGGATTATCCTTTTCCTTTGGAGCTTCAAGTGAACACTGTTACATGTAATAATGATAATTAGAACAACGTATCCATTGTTGCTCTGTGTAATAGAACAGTAAATATAAGAGCTTCTAAAAGCTTTGTGTCAGGTCCCAACAAAACCTGGGACAAATGGCTAATTGTGGTGCCTGCTAGCCTATCAAATCTCGAAATTACCTCTAGGCTCACTTAGCACCTGCGTCTCCTCTCTGATATTCTCAACCCCCTACCCTCCCACCTCTTACCCCAAACCTTTCCAGTCCAGGGACTTTTCTTCCCTTCCTCCAGCTTCAATTTTCTGCCATTTTAGCTATATGCTCTCCTGGTTCTTCTTCCTCTCTTAGTTCTCATGGTTCTCTTGGTCTCTTTTGCTGTCTTGGTATTCTTGGTTCTTTAGATCCCCTTTTCTCTCCCTGCTCTGGACTTTTCCAGATGCTTCTGGCTGTATTCCCAAGATGAATGAACTCGGGCTCAGAGAAGTTCTATGATTTTAAGATCCCATAACTAGCCTGGGGCAGGGCTAGAATTCAAACTCATGATATCTGACTCTCAAATTTGTGCTTCTATCCCTAAGTTGCCTAAAGGTTTCCTGTTTCTCCCCAATTTCTGGGACAGGCTTCAGAGAGCACAGAATGGTCCCCGGAGTTAGATAGATCCCAGATTGTCATTAAGTATCTATGGCATTACATTAGATTTATTAACATACCCAAATCTTAGATGTACATCTGATGACTCCAACACACCCCTTACATGGTATGGAGAAGAACCATAATTTCTGTACTGACCCAGCTCTCTAAAAGGAGGAGGTACTTAAAATAGCTTGCACGTCACTCCTGAAATTTCCATGCTACGTTAAACATGGTTGAAGGAAAGGAAACATACACCACTAACTTTTCCAATAAAAATATTTAACAGGTCCTATGGGTTACAGGCACTCTCTAGGTTGGCTTGGCAATAAATTCAGTATATTCTTAAGTCATTTCCAAACTGCTTGGCTCTGTTCATCCTTGTAAGATTGAAGTCAGAAGACACAGTTTTATTCTCAGGACAGCCTGGCCCATTGTTTGAGAATCATGGCTTCCTCATGAGGAAAAATGATCTCAGTAGCACACGACTTCCTCCTGGGTACATCCTAACTCTGAAGATGGCTAATAATGACCAGGCCTGGCTATTAAAGAAAGCAAAGTCCACTGACACTGAGTGAACAACCCGCAGGATCTTTTCGTCCTCGGAACCTTTCTACTGGTTCTGCATCCCCGCCCGGAATTGGAAAACCGAAGGCCACGGGCCGGAAGCGCGCGTCTCCGTGGCCCCGGCGTGTCTGGAAGGAGGGATCGACCGGGCCGGCAGCGGAGGAGTGCGGGAAGATGGCGGCCTTCTCCGGTGCGTGGTGGGAAGCTGAAGGGTTACGAGCAACTCGCCTCGACCCACGGGGAGCGGGTGGAATGTTCTGTTGTGTCAGTGGGTTCGGTGGGGTGGCGGGCGACCGAAGAGCTATCGCCCTCCGGGAATCTGTGCTGTGGGGCAGGGGCGGCCGGTTTAGGCCGGGCTTTTTCCCGCGGGCTTGCCCGGGAATCTTCGCTAAGCAGCTTTTCCTTCCACCTTTTTGCCTTCGTCTTTTCCACTGTGCATACTCACCTGCACGACTCACCCGTGGCATCTGCACTCGCGGAGTCCGGTCTTCTGCCTCTTTGACGTGGCAGTGGCTATTTGAGAACCCTTCTCTGCCTCTGATCCTGGCCAGGATGAGCAGCCGCTGAGCGTGGGGGAAGGGGACATTTGGGGCAAAGATGATATTGTCCTGTTTGGATTTATCCCCCCAGGCCTTTCCAAACAATAAAGCCACCACTAATAAAAATGGTCATCATTCGTTAAGCTGTACACTTCAAGAGTTAATATTGAATGTCAAAGCTAAAAAATTAAATAATTTTTTCCTCATGAACAATCATTTTTGAGAATTAGTTACTGGCTTTGTGATACCAAATAGAATTTGGGATGGGGTACTGAACCTACCAGTTGATAGTTCTCGTTTTCTCAATTAACCTCTTTATGCATCCACAATTTGGAAAGTTCCAATCAGCCTTGAATATACTAAATATGACTTACCTCTCAATATATACAAACATATGCATATATGTGTATATGTACATACATATGTACACGTGTACATATGTATAAATAAACAGATTAGATATATTATCTTTTCATCTTGTTATCTATTTAAACAACAATATTATATTATTGTTGACTGTTTCCTTTTTCTCCTATAAGAATATCAGGAATTCCAAATCTCATGCTAAAGGAGAAACCATTTCTGTTAAAGTTGCTTCTAAGAGGAATTCTCTCACTTAACACAATTTTAGCCCCAGGATCTGTCAGGAGATTGTAGGTCATTGTTTTATAGGCACATGTTTTTTTGGGAGAAATGCCCAAATGTCAGGACAAGACAATATTCTGATGTGAACAAAAGTAGAGTTAAAGAATTTGAACATGTATCTATTTCCCCTTAAAAAGGTTAACTGTTGGTCCCCGTATCAGCAATGAAGGTGTCCTGCAATAAAGGCTGTTGACAAGGAAAAAAAAAAAAAAAAAAGGTTAACTGTTAAACTTTGAAAGACAAGTTTTCTGTAGAAAATATACCTAGCACATGACCAGGACATAGCCTAAACTTTGCCAAGCAATCCCTGGTTGCTATTTGTAACAGTCTTGTAAGCAGCTTGCAATATTCTGTGTGTTGCATAGTTAAGACCATCTTTTTTTTTTTAAACATTTCTATCTATATTTCTGTGTCAGGGGGACAGGGGTCTTTCTAAGCAGAGATCAGGTTAACTTGATGGAGTTAGTCCTCTCCTACCTCGTGGGACCAGGGACTTGGTGGGTCTTCAGGTTTGGTGGCAAGTGCCCCAGAGCCACTGAGCCTGGCCCATTGCTCCCCCTTTTTCCAGTAGTTTTCATTCTAGGAGACAGACTATAACTACTTAACAGGTGTAGTACTTAGGCCAGTCAATCTTGTTGTTCATCTTTATGGCTTAATTAGTTTATCTGTGGAAGGGAAGGTTTAGTATCTACTTATGACTGAGTTCACTTGAATGATAAAATGACAAAACACTCAGGCACTTCCTATGCTGTCCGTTTATAACTAGCCTTTATGCAAAATGGTTTAAATAAATAGTGTGGCTCATGCCTTTAATCCCAGCACTCAGATCTCTGAGTTTGAGGCAGCCTGGCCTACAGATCGAATTCCAGATCGAATTTCCAGCCAGGGGAAACCCTGTCTGAAAAAGAAAGAGAGAGAGAGAGAGAGAGAGAGAGACAGAGAGAGACAGAGAGACAGACAGACAGACAGACAGACAGACACCAAAAGGACATAGCAAATCTTCACCTGACAATTTTTATTGTTCAGGTTTTCTATACTGGCACGAAACCACCCTCCCCCAATTCAGTTAACTAGAATTTGTTTTTAATGTTAAAAATAAAAACTATTTCTCAACCTTAGAGAAACAAATTCTTCCTTAAAACAATGTCTGTTACTGTGAAAACACTTCACACTCCTTGGGCTATGCAAAGCAGAGAAGGCCGAGCGGCTGTATGAGCTTAGCAAGAAAAACCCAATGTCAAGGTTGAGTATAGTAATCGATTCGGAAGCACATGGCCGGAAGTTATCTATTTCCTATATTTGGAAGTTTCTGATTTATTTAAGCTTTTTTAGTTTTTTATTGAAATATAGTATTTGTGTATAGTTACGGTGTACAGTATGAATCTTTGGGCCTCAAGTGTGCTTCATGATAGTCAATTTAGGGTAAATATCATGGTCATTGCCTTAAACTTATCTCTCTAGTGAGGAAATGTAAAAACCTCTCGAATAGTCTGAGACATACAGTGACTTATTAGCAAAAGTTTATTTATGGCTGCTATAACTGTGTGGGCTGTGTGTTTCCCTCAGATCCTAGAGGCTATAGACTAGCCAGGATATAGAACTGCTACATTATCACCCAGAAAACAGTGGGGATGCAGGTCTAGGAACCCAACTGTCAGATTTTTGCTCCGTTCTTTAAGAGCTAAACGAGCAGCAGTGGCTACCATGTGCTTATAACACTGTGCCAGGAGTGCCACTGTATTACCTCCCCTTTTCCTGTACCCCCACAGGTAGGTGTGACAAGTCCCATTTTCTGCAAAGAAAACAGATAGTTTTGTCCCAAGGTCTTCTATAAACAAAACCTTGGAGTGAACTTAAATCTGTTTCCAAAAGTCAGCACTCCATTAGTACAATATAAGAGCAAAACTTCAAAACGTTTCCCCAGTTCTATGAAAGCAGCTTTCAGAGAATATGATTTATTAATAGGTTTGATTATTAAAATGACTTTTTTTTTCCAGAAATGGGTGTTATGCCCGAGATTGCACAAGCCGTGGAGGAGATGGATTGGCTGTAAGTATAGAGAACTCAAGTGCAATTGTGAAAATATCTTTCCTAACGTGAATGGTAATTTTTATCCAATATATTTCTGTCTGGCTTAGGAAATGAAATTCGGTTCATGCTGATTCTTTAGATCATAGATTGTTTCCTTTGAACTTTTATTTCTAGCTGGAAGAAAAAGGTTGTATTGCCGCATACGGTTTGTTTTGTTTTAGCTTGTTTTATAATTAGTCTAGATGATTTTCTATTTTTAACTAACTATAGTTTTTCACATGTGATTCTTTTAGTCTACCCACTGATATCCAGGCAGAATCTATCCCATTGATCCTAGGAGGAGGTGATGTACTTATGGTACGTTTACATTTAATATGTGGTTGGGGAAAACATGTTCTGGAGCTGTGTGTGACGCTTAAGAATGGAATTGTTTTAACAAATTAATTTCATTCATTCATTAGCTTTGATAGCACATGCACTATGGTCAGTATATTCTGTAGAAGCTGTGGGGATAGACTTGGAGTGACTTTTTAGTTTTTACTGCAGGAGAATGGTGGGTGATAGCATAAAGTATATATACCTGGGATGGTGGGATAACCTGCTGTACAATGGGAAAAATACATTGAATCAGATTGGATTCTTTCTCAGATAGTTTGTGCATTTGCTGGCAGTGGTAGATATGGAAGGTTATTAGGTAGATAAAGGTTAGAATTATGGTTTTACGAATACCAATTGTATAGCCAATTGTAGTATGGTTCGTGTAGAGTTAGATACTTTTTTTTTTAATTTTGTAATTATATAGAAAACTTAGTGTATATTTAACCCAGTTTAGTGGCGAGTTCTTTAGCCTTTGCCTTTTCCAGCTTGGCAATGCGAGCCACAGACTTAGGACCTAGGATGTTGCCTCCCCAAATCTTATCATATCTGTCATAATTTGTCCTAATAGCTTCCACCAGCTTAGCCAGAGCACCTTTGTCTTCTGCAAGTTAACCTGTGTGAAGGCAACAGTGGTGCATGTCTTCCTGTGGACCAGCACCCCAGCCTAGCCTTTCCCTTGATGATGCAGTAGGGCATCCCCATCTTTCGACAAAGGGTAGGCAAGAAAACCACCAGCTCAGTGAGGTCTACATCATGGGTAATCACCACCAGTTGAGCTTTCTTGTTCTCCACCAAGGTGGTGACTGCATTGATCCCTGCTCGGAGGACAGGCGGTCTCTTAGTTGGGATGTCCTCTTTGCCAGCAGCTTTCTATTCAGCACAGGCCAGCAGCCTTTGCTTCTTCTCCTGCTTTGTCTCTGGCCTGTACTTGTGGGCAAGCTTAAGCAGCTGAGTCGCTGTCTGCCTGTCCACGGCCTGGGGGAACTGGCTAATGGCAGGAGGTACTGTGAGCCGCTTATAGAGGATGGCTCTTTGCCGCTGCAGCCTGATGTAGTGGGGCCATTTGACAAAGCATGTTAGTTCTCTTCTGGGCTGGATGTCCTGCCTAATGCCAAAGTTCTTGGGCCTTTTTTCAAACAAAGGATTGACCATCTTTTTGGCCTCCTGTTTCTTGTTGATGGCAGGGGCTGGGGCCACCTTCTTCCCCTTGGCTTTCTTTCCTTTGTGCATCTTGCTCAGCTGGAGGAGACAGAAAGAAGAGGAATTGTGGGTGATAAGTAAATGGCCGTGGAGATCATGAGAGCCGAGTTAGATACTTTTAAGACACACTAATAATTAGATTAAAATGATGAGGGCTTCACTTGGGCAGTAGTAATGGGAAAGAAAAGGAGGATACGTGCTTCCTGAATTGGGAGACGTGACAAGATAGACCTGTGAGCTATCTTGAAAGTTAGCTAGTCAAGTATTAAAAGATTTCTACAAGCATTATGCTAACTTTGATCTCTTTAATTCACAATTTGAACTATAATTAATTTCCCTCCTATTTAGGCTGCAGAAACGGGAAGTGGAAAAACTGGTGTAAGTAATATATTTAAATTTTATTAAAATCTGAATTTTAAAGTATATTTGAACAGTAGCTTTTATTTTGAAATAATTAAAACATTCTCCTCTACTATGTAAGAAATGGTAGTTTACCATTATCTAGTTAGGGTTACTATTGTAATGAAACATCATGACCAAAAGCAACTTGGGAAGGAAAAGGAAAGACATGTCCTAAATCGCTGTCCACTGAGGGAAGCCAGTGTAGGAACTCAAACTGGTGGGATCCTGGAGGCAGGAGGTGATACAGAGGTCACAGAGTATTGCATGCAGGCTTCCTCCCTGTGGCTTTCACAGACTGCTTTTCTTTTTTTATTAACAGCACCCAGGACCATCAGCTTGGGTGGTACAATGGGCTGGGCCCTCTCATAACACTAAAAAATGCCCTATCTGTTCCCTCCCCTCAGTGACTTCAGCTTATTTCAAGTTGACATAAAACTAGCCAGCACAACCATTGAGAGTATAGATCTCTTGTTGGCAAACTGTGAAGGTTTATAAAGAGTATGCTTTTAGGAATATTGTTTTAAGAGATCTTACAAGAGGAGCCACATTCTGTAATGTTTACAGGCATTTCAGAATCCTCCTAAAATAAAAAGATTGCACCTAGAAGATGCATCCACTTTTGGCCTAGCCTTGAGGTAGTCTGACTTGTAGTATTTCCTGCTTTGTGTTCATTTTGAAGGTCCTCATTGTTTACATTCCAGCTGGCTTCTGTCAACTCTGGACTATATGATTATTATTTAGGTTTAGGTAAATGAAATGGGAGCAACTATCTGGATAATTTATAATGTGCATGCATAGCGTTAGCCTTATCCTGCCTAATATCACTCTCTGATGACTAACACAGGAAATGTTCCTTTGACAGGCATTTAGTATTCCAGTTATCCAGATAGTGTATGAGACTCTGAAAGACCAACAGGAAGGAAAGAAAGGGAAAGCAACTATTAAAACTGGTGCTTCTGGTAATATTTATATTGATATTTTCTTTTTATAAATTAGTCATTGTCTTGGTTTGCAAGTTTGAGTTTGGGGTATGCATTTTCTTGCCCAGGTATGCAGCACAGCAGTATAGCATTGTGTCCTGAAACACAGAAAACAAGTGACATTGGAATTAATGAACTGTCCACCCTAAAATACAAATAATGCTTCTCATGAGAAAAAGTATGATTGGAATTGACCTATAGTTGTTTCTGTGCCTTAAGCATACATAACTAAGGATGAATTGGTACATCGTGCAAAAGTGGGATTTGCCTTCCTTACATGGAGGTCTCTTTTTATTGGGCTCTGATCCTAATAATCCATAATAACCATTATTATGAATAAGCTCTCATTCATTCCTTATCTTTAAGCTATGATTTTTTTCCTTACTCGGTTTCTGAATTTTATTCATCATCTTTGTTTCTGTCACACTTCTAATAAAATGTATTATGTGTTTTGAAATAACTTGTTTTATTACAAAGCAGAATTGAGATAAAATAGCAGGTTTCAGTTGCATGAATTTGCTGTATCAATGTTTTTTCCTATATGAAAGTAATAGTGACACAGGATAGACTAACTTAGTAAGTGGTTGATGGACAAAGAATGTTGTTGGCCTAGTTTCAGAGAGTTTAGGAACTTTCGATAGCTATATGCCATCATTGATGAGAAATGATGCTAGAAAAGAATGCTTCTGAGATGATAGCTAAGGAGGAGGAGGATAGGTCTAAAAGTCATGTCTGATGAGAACACAGAAGCTAGATTGATAAACCTAAAGAATAGGGATAGCTGGTGACCAAAGAAATGTGGGGAGCAGGACACAGTTTACACATAATCTGCAGGGTTTCGTAACTTCAGGATTTGCTAATGTTTTGTATGAGCTAAGAAGGGAGAATCCTAAGGAACGTATTTCTCCATTCTTCATATTTAAACTGAGTAGATAGCTCTTCATCATGCATGATCTAGAAAGGACTTTTGCCTTGGACAGGAAAATGGGATAAAATGCCCGCAGTTACTGTAAATTTTTATTATTCATGGACTATTAAGATATTTGAGAAAAGGAAAAATGCTAATCCCATAAAAACAAGAAGAGAAACATGTGACTTGAGAATTTCATATAGAGGACTGGGTGATGAGGTCATTTATTTCCCTTATGATTAGTTCCCCTAAGTGTTATCAGTGACAAAGATCAGTGTCCTATATACAAAGTGCTCTGAAGCAGGGAAGGGGCTAGGTCTTACTCCCAAATGGGTTAGTGGCTATCATTGACACCTTTTGATTTTCAGGTTAGTTTTGACTTTACTAAACCAGCTCTCTCTATATATATGTGTATTACAAAATTCACAAAGTCTTGTCAAAGCAAAGGAATTAAGATATAAAATAAAAATTTTCTGTTTCTATAAAGCTGTATATTGCATATGGTTATGTCTCTCTTTTCTTATATTAATTTGTTCAGTGCTCAACAAGTGGCAGATGAACCCATATGATAGAGGGTCTGCTTTTGGTAAGTAGATAATAATTTGATCTATTCATTGATAACTCAGAAACTTAAAAAAATGCATGCACATACCAAGAAATTTATGACTGAGTATTATGCGTGATTTAATTAGAATATAGTTACTGAAGATAAACAGTACTGAACTAGAAGTAGACAGTAGAGTATAATGGAAATAATTCCTAGTATGTGATAAGTTAATGTGCACATGTAAATTATTTCAGTGGAGAAAAGGAAGATTTATTCAGTAAAAGACTGGCACCATTGAAGATCCATCTGGAGCAACAAAAAGTTGGCTTCAATATATAATAACTAGAAATAAGTTTCACATGTACTTGAGATTTAAGTTTTCCATGTGTGTCTGTGCATATATAATATATAAAAATTTAAGTGTAGATGTATATGTATGATTAGCAAGCATAATTTAGTAAAAGAAAAACTTTTCTAACCCAAATAGAAGATATAGAAATTAGAAAAGAAAAGACAGAGTGTTTATTTTTGTTACTGTTTTATTATTTTAATTAACACATTAATTGTATAAACTAGTACAATTCACTGTGGGAGTTCCATGTGTGCAGACATTGTGTTCTAATTATATGCATTCATCACCCTTTCTTCTTGTGATCCCCTTCTTGAACTCTTGATTCTCCTGCGTCAGTATTTTCCAAGTGCTGGGCTTGCAGGTAGCTCCCTTGAGAACCTTTTTCAAAGTTTTATATTATTCATTATCACATGAGTAAGAACTTAAAATTTTTGAAAAATGAACGGAGCTGTTGGATGAAGAGGTATTTTACAAATTTCTTCTTGACCAAGTACTGAGTATGACTTGGAAGCATGAGTGGAGCAGAGTATACGATTTCTCCCAACATAGACAAAAGCTACACTTTTATTTACATAAGTGTCTTACTGACTGCTGTGTAATGTAAAACTTCCGTGACTTAGAGCCCTGACACTAGCCATAGCGCACACTGGTTATTTGTTTGCTTCTCCCTAGTCAGGACAACTTACGGGGTGATGATTAGGTCCCATGTCATCCCTTAGTTCCCTTGTTCACAGCACTGGAGCATGGCCTTCTACACTAGTGTTGGCCATGAGGCTCGTATTCAAGCAAAACCCTGTAGGGTCTCTGCTCTGTAGGTTCCAGGATTTGTTGGTATGAATTCTTGTCCTAATGGTGATAGTATAGACCCTGGTTGCCAGCATAGCCAAGGAGATAGAGGGATAAAGAAGAAGAACTGTTGGGTTGGGGATTTAGCTCAGTGGTAGAGCGCTTGCCTAGCAAGCGCAAGGCCCTGGGTTCGGTCCCCAGCTCCGAAAAAAAAAGAAAAAAAAAGAAGAAGAAGAACTGTTGTCATCTTGGAGTCAGCAAGTCTTAAACTTTGGAACATTCTAATGAGTAATGACATTATTAGACTAAATGGCTTTTGTTTCACAGTGGATGGTGGTCAAACCTGTACTGATGTCTGTTTTCGTGTGCTTGTTCTCCAATGCAGCAATTGGGTCAGATGGTCTGTGTTGTCAGAGCAGAGAGGTGAAGGAGTGGCATGGGTGCAGAGCGACTAGAGGACTGCTGAGAGGTACTTGGCCAGCGTTCATGTCTGTTTACAAGTTGAAACTGTCACTGTGGGTTTCCCACAGGAGCTTTAAATGACAGTCTTAATGACACAGAAAGATCCACATTCTTCTGTCACATACAAATGTAACTCAGGAACAGTGGGAAGTTGGGACATGAGTTATCTAATGCAGTCTGTGTAAATGTTATGGAATTGTACCTTACAGGGAAGCACTACTACGAAGTATCCTGTCATGACCAAGGGCTGTGCAGAGTTGGGTGGTCCACCATGCAGGCTTCCTTAGACCTGGGTAAGTGTTTCTAAAGTAACTGAGCGGTTTTATGTTTACAGGATGTTAGCATATTATTTTGGAGACAAACTAATAGGCTTCACTGTAATTTTATGAACACAAAAAGCATTTATCTGTACCTCACCTGGTTCCAGAAAAGACTTGAAATGAGTTACTGATTGCTTCCTGTTAGCATCATAACCCAATGTTCTGACAATGTGAAATCCGGATGTTTGGATTTTATTTCTATGAAGAGATACCGTGAGCATGGCAGCTCTTTTTTACCCCCGGGACAGGGTTTCTTTGTGTACTGTCCTGGAATATCAAGCTGGCCTCAAACTCATATGCCTGCCTATGCTTCCCAGTGCTGGGATTAAAGGTGTGGACCACCACCTCCCAGTTATGGCAGTTCGTATGATGAGAACATTTGATTGGGACTGGCTGCTGTGTCAGAGTCCATTATCATTATTGAGAGAAACAGAGCAGCATGCGGGCAAACGTGGTGCAGGTTGTAGATCTCAATGTGCACACAGCAGAAGGAGACTGTGTGCCTCCTTTGGGGTAGCTAAAGCATAGGAGACCTTAAAGCCCTTCCCCACCATGACACACTTCCTCCAACAAGGTCACACCTCTTCAACTAGACCACATCTCCTAATAGTACCACTCTATAGGGACCAAGCATTCAGACACGTGAGTCTATGGGGGCCATTCCTGATCAAACCACCACATAGGGAGAATGAGATTATGAATGAAGATTAGACTAAAATTAGCATGTTTGAAACATACACTACTGCATAGATGATACAAATCGTTGAGGTTGTTAGTGATCAAGAGTGAGGCAGTGTCACTTGTGTCCATGCTATTGTATATTTGGCATAGGTTGAAAATGCCCAGATAATGCAGACCTAGGAACCACAAGGGGACTTATCTCTTGTGGCCTCCCACACTGCAATTCTTTCAATTATTTTAGTAAGTTCAGACCTTTAGTAAAGTACTTTTAAAATTTAGGTACTGACAAGTTTGGATTTGGCTTCGGTGGAACAGGAAAGAAATCTCATAATAAACAATTTGATAATTATGGAGAGGTAAGCGTGGCGCTGTTTGTTTAAGCAGCACTTGTACGTCTTCTTGCATTCTTACTTACGATGTGACGGAAAATGTGTGCGCTTCTTAAAGACACGTATTTCCAAAGATAGTTCTGATTTGGACTTGAAAAACATATTTTAAGGCTAAATAGATAGTAGTTAAAATTTTTATTAACCCTTCTAAAGTACATTAAATTCTCTTTACCTCATTCTGATTTTGGATCTTACATCTGTGTTGTTCTTGTTTTTTAATTTGGATTATTTGAGTTACTCTGAGCCCACTTCCATAGCAACAGTCCTTACTATCATGTTGATTCTGAGAAGCCTTTCAGATATATCTGTTAGGCATGATGTATGCTCGTAAATTTTTGGTGGTGTATTTTTTTTTTTTTCCTGAGGACCGAACCCAGGGTGTTGCCCTTGCTAGGCAAGCCTCTACCATTGAGCTAAATCCCCAACCCCGATAGTGTATTTTTTAAGGCAAGATCTTACCGTGAAAACTAGGTGCCTGGTGATCCTTCTGCCTCAGCCTCCCCCGTGCTGGGATTCCAGGAGGCAGCCACTATGTCCGCCTGTGATAGTCATTTTTGATGCCTGTCTGCCATTTAGAGAAGTGCTTTGGAAATCCCAGTGTCTGCTTTTGATTGTGCTGTCTGTGCGTTGTTAACTTCATTTCTGATCTCACTTTCTGTAAATGACATTTCACTCTCTGGGTTTTTAGGAATTCACTATGCATGACACCATTGGATGTTACTTAGACATCGATAAAGGGCACGTGAAGTTCTCTAAGAATGGTAAGCCTCTGGATCGTATCATCAAAAAAAAAATCTGATTCGTTCTTAAGTTCTCTCCTTCTCTTCAGTCCTCTCCCCTATCCAGCGTCTTTCATTCCTGTAGTTTGGTTGTGGATTTGCTGTGTACCGTGTGCACTAGGAAGTGATGAAAGCACACGTGCAGATGGAGTGGGCAAAGGTTAGCTCTGCTGCTTTCCTGCTGGTGAGTAGAGGCAGGCACAGTATTTACAAATAAAAAGGAGGAGGTCGTAAGTGTGAAGGAAAGGGAAGCAAGGCGTGGAGTGAACTGCAGTGCAGATATGTGCTTTCCAACCGGTGCTCAGAGAGGGCTCTACTGAAGAGACGACATTACAGTGGAGTCATTGTTAGCTTGTGCTGAGAACTGGAGGGCATTTCAGGCAGAGGGAGGAGCAAAGTGGAAATTCGGGATGGAAATGTTGCACTGCCTTAGTAATGGGAGGAGATACATTTGACGTGTGCCCTCCTGAGCTAGAGGGAGGGACTGAAGTGTTAGCTTACTAAGGTAGGCTGTAGTGCGAGCTTTGCTTTTTATTCTGCGTAAGATGGAAACACTCTGGGGCTCTGAGGTGAGTGGTGGCATGTCTCTAACCGCCTCAGGCCAGCAGTGTTGAAAACACTAGGAGGTAGGAAGTTGACATCACCTATGGAGTATGGGTACATAAATAATAGTAAAGATCCAAGGTCTGGTTTCCTCTCGCTCAAATCTAGCTAGCTAAGGAGAATCCAGCAGAGAGAAAAGGGAAGGAGAGAACAGGGGTGCATGGACTCTGGCTATCCAGAGGAGGGAGAAGTCAGTGTGTGCCCAGTACTACTACAGAGATTGTCAAGAGAGCAGGAATGACATTTCACTATAGGATTTGGTATCCTATGGCTGTTTTGATAATCCAAGATGGTGGGTGAGCATGAGTCAGACCTGTAGACAACCAGATGAGGAGAAAGAAGGACAACTAAAAATGACAACTGGGGATTGTACTTCATTAGGGAGAGGAAAAATGCAAGGTAATGAATGGAGCTGTTGAATCAAGGGAGGATTATGTGTGGCTGTAATGTGGGAGTGTGTGATCCATGAGGTCTCTAGAAGCAGAGGTCTTGTAGATAGAGGAATAAGACACGTAGACAGGAGGAGGGAGCCCTTAGTGAAGTCAGACCGTAACTGGGTTGGCTCTAGGCAGACCACTTTATCCTTGGGTTTCTTAGGGAAGAGGGTGAGAAAGCAAGGCAGGTTGAGAGATTTTGTTGTATATATGGAAAAATCTTCATTTTAATTTCTTTGGTTTTGTTTATTTGTTTTAAAGGAAAAGACCTTGGTCTGGCATTTGAAATACCTGCACACATAAAAAACCAAGCCCTCTTCCCTGCCTGTGTTTTGAAGGTAATTAGAAGTTTTGCTGTAATCTAAACTGTTTGACTTTTCATTATTTTCATTTTACTGGGCAGTTTTGCCATTAGGTTAAACTTTTTTTTTTCTTTTATTCAATGCTAGAATGCTGAATTGAAATTTAACTTTGGTGAAGAAGAATTTAAGTTTCCACCAAAAGATGGTTTTGTTGCTCTTTCCAAGGCCCCTGATAGTTACGTCGTCAAATCGCAGCACACAGGTACTTATTGCAGCAGAGAGGGTAGGGGTGACTGGAATAGGGCCTGGAGGTAACCTAGTGCATATAACTTCTCTTAGTGAGTCCTGTTTGCTCCCGTTCTGCTTTACTCAACCTCATTGTTTTAACAGATTAATAAACTTCAGTTTGAAAACTTAATTGACGAACTATTTTTGTGTCTGTTAAGGCACGTAAGCTACGTCAGTCTTGATGGCAGTGATATGCTTAGATCTGTGCTTGTGAAATGCCATAGCTGCATGCTAAGTGCTCCCTGGATGGTTTAGTCTTTACACAGCACTCTCAGGGAGAACTCTTCGTTCTGAGACCTAAGGAATAAGACGTGCCGGGTCTTTGCTACTTGTAGGGTCTTCTTTTTTCCATTCTTTATACACCCCACCCGTTTTCCCCTTAACACTAGATATGAATAAAAGAAGGATAGAGGGGAGAGAGAGATCACTGAATCTAATTTCCTCGAGGATCAGTAACCACCTACGTACCCACCCAACCTCTTGGGGCACTCTATGTACCCTCTGAAAAGTTCCTAGAATTCCAAATGTCACATGATCACAGGAATTATCTGCAGCTGGTAAAACCATGCCTCTGCTAGAGCACAAAGCAAATCATAGCCACTGAGAACAGTCCAAAGCAGCCCCACATTCCTACACCTGGGATTAAAATGAAAGCACATTATTATAAAATTTCTGTGTTTTTTAAAGAAACTAAAATTCCGGAATTCTCACTAAAATCAGGATCTGAAGTAATTTGGCAAAACAGATACCAGGTAGAACTGAATTTAGATCCAGTTCAAAGCCTGACTTGAAGGCTTACACCGTTTTCTATATTCTTGCCTGGTATAGTTAGTTCACCCAGCTGAAGTACATTCTTTTGGCTTGTCACAAAGGAAGTCAATTATTATTACAGCTGTAATATACTCATCCCAACTAGTCTTAAAGAATCACAAGTTATTTTAGGAATTTCATCTTTATTTTGTTAGATTGTCTTCTGTATTTTACAATTATTAGGTTCTGGAACATTAGCACTTATGTTTACAACTGATGGCATTTTCAAGTGTGTTTTCCATGACCTGTAATCTTTTCTGTTCACTTAAGGTAATGCACAGGTGTCACAAACAAAATTTCTCCCTAATGCTCCAAAAGCTCTTATTGTGGAACCCTCCAGAGAGTTAGCTGAGCAAACCTTGAACAATGTGAAACAGTTTAAGAAGTACATCGATAATCCTAAATTGCGGTAAGCCTGCCTTCTGTGCGCAAATGTGTATTGTCTGTAAGTTTAAAGTGTTCTGGAAGAATGCGACAGGGAGAAAGGAGGAGTTGGTGTAATACATAAAACTTGAACTGTGTAGTAACAGTGTTTCCATTCTAACTTTCTCTCTTTGGGCAGAGCTTGATTTAATTCAGCATAAAATTAATTTCTTCACTGCATGGAAAACGTGCAGCTCTGTGTAGGGTATTGGCTAACCTAACCTGAGAGTTGACTATAAGACTCCCACAGGGGTCATCCTCTCCATCTTGAGCATTCCGTGGAGGGAAATCATGAGTTCTGAGTAGACTTTTTCTGTTCCTTTATTTCTTTTGTGAGATAGGATTTTACTGACCTCAGATTCACCATCTTCCTGCCTCCTGAGTACTGAGATTATGAGTGTATGCCACCACGTTTAGCTAGGAATCACTTTTAATTTGTGAAAAGCCAGATTCTGCAAGTAGACTATTTTGTGGATTTCATGCTTGATTTTTTTTTTGTTACTTTTAATTAATTTTTTTATTGGAGCAATTTGGGCAATAAAATTCACTTCTTAGAAATGTACATTTAGGTTGTATTTAGTATGTATACAATATTATGTGACTGTTCCCACCTTCTTTAATGCTAGAAAGTTTGAGGTTCTGGTGATAATAGTGGCCTCACAAGTTTAGCAAACTGATTTAGATATAAATTACAGTATGCAAAATAATCCTTAATTGTTTTGAGTGGATTGTTGCGTGTTACTCATTTGACAGATACTAAATACCCTGTCTTGTAAAGTCTAGGCCTGGATCGAGACTGGGCTCCAGCAGTGACAGTTACCCTCCCTTTCACGGAATTCATTATGGAATGGTGGGATAGTGTGGAAGGGGGAGAGATAGGAAAACTACTGTGAGAAGTGACTTGATCTTGAGAAAAAGGAGCGATGACAGAGTCCCTGCTTAGTATAAGAGTCTGAGATCTTCAGAGGAGTGGTTTTGGAAACAGGCAAAATGCTTGTGTGGCTTGATTCATTGCTGTCGTTATCTATTAAAACTAGTGTGCTGCAGACAGAGGCTGCAAGGGGAGATGGATGATAAAAATGGTTTACTGGTGAAGATGGTAAAGTCATGGTTGCTAATTTAGTATTTAATACATCTAAGTTCTTACCTTACTTAGAAGCCCTAGTCTGTCGTTGAGACAAACTTAGCTATTCTACACAGTGAGTTTGAGGCCAGCAATGACTACATAATGAGATCCTGTTTCAAAAAAAGGGAGTGGGGGAGCAGCTGGAGAGATGCCTCAGTGGTCGGTCAAAAGCATTGACTGCTCTTCCAGAGGACTTAGGTTCAATGTGCAGCACCCACGTGGTGCCTCACAACCATCTGTAACACAGTTCCAGCAGATCTGAAACACCCCATCCATAGGCCGCGGGCATGTAGGTAGTGCACATATAGTATGTGTGTAGGCAAAACACTCATGCATGTAAAATAAACGTTATATTTTTTTCAAAATAATTTTTTTCTCTTTAGTGAACTGTGAATAACACTAAATAAAATACTTTTATCTTGATTTTTCTGGTTATCCTTCTTGAAGACAACCCTTTTTGATCCTGATTTGCACCCATTCATCTAGAAATATTCTTCATATACAAACCAATATATTTTAAAAGGTGGACTGTGGAGTGGGCTGAGTAGATGAGGACTGACGTTTTTCCTCACTCTAAGCTCTCATTCACCTCAGCGCCGTCTCTGGCTATGGAGATAAAGAGCTTTACTTCCCACCTTCTGTGTACTCACTGTCCTGTGACTCTTCTCAGTGACGTTTCCACATGAAAAGAATGCTGTGCATCAAACTGTAGAACAGACTAAACTTTCTCATTATCATGCTGCCATTGATTTCAGGGAGCTTCTCATAATTGGTGGCGTTGCAGCTCGGGATCAGCTCTCCGTTCTGGATAATGGGGTAAGTTGTATTTTTAACTTGGGAATAAATTCTGTTTTGCTAATAAAAGTCAAAAGAGGGTAAAATTAGCAACAGACCAGAAGAGTACATTTGCTGGGAGATGCCACGTGGGCATACCTCCTCTCTAACCAGGGCTAGAGAGCAGTAGTCCTTTTTAAATTCTTCATCTGAAAGTCTGCGTTGTTTGTTTACCCTTTGGCTTCCAGAGAATTTTCTTCTAGGCTTTTTGATTTAAAGTCACTGTATATATGCATACATTTATTTTTGATTAAAAAATGAACCAATGCTGAGTATAAGTATGGAGATAAAGTAACTTTTGGTGAAAGTAGAAGTGTCTGCAGCACTTGGAAATGAAAAGCAATATTGAGACAGTCTCTGAGCTCGGACACATGTGAGGGGAATCTTCCACACTGCTGAGATATGCAGTGTGCAGAACCAAACCTGGACACTCTGGGCACTGCTATTTGGGTCTTCATGAAGTTCATACACACACATATATACATACATACATACATACATACATACATACATATACATACATACATATACATATATATATATATATATATATCTGAAATGAACTTGTTACAGATCCCCCTCTGTAATATTTAATTGTGAAATCTAGACCAGTTTTTTACTAAGTCAGGTTTCCTCCATCTCTATCTCTGTCAAACTAAATCTAATGTTAAATTGACTGTAATTTTGACTTGGCCTAGTATGTGAAGAGCAAGCAATCATAATAATGCACTTGCTAATGCTATTTTAAAATGGATACTTTTACTCTTTATGTTCTTACTGTGGCTCTTACTGGTTTTTTATTTTCTTTTAGTGGTTAGTAAATTTGATAGGCTCATTCAAGACCTTTAGTTTTTGACTTCAAATCAGTTTTCCTGTAGTATACCAGTATTTCAGCTTATGTTTTCTAGCTGTGGAGTGTTAGAGAATTAGATCTACTTTCGTCAATCACATCTCATAGTTTGTAGAGTAGGGTGGTGGCTCGGTCAGGAGTGTTTGCTATATAAGCATGAGATCTAAGCTCTATTCCCCAGCCTCAATATAAAAGCCAGGAGTGAGGCTGGAAGTGAGGTTCTGTTGGTAGAGCGCTTGGGTAGTACGCATGAAGCCTGGGTCCAGTACTCAGCATTGCATGGAGGCACACACCTGTAGTCCTAGCACTTGGGAAATGGGGAAAAGTATCTTGGACAAAGTCAGACATGGGGTCTTGAATTTATAATCCCTGTACTAGAAAAAGAAGACCCGTGAGGCCCTGTGGCCAGCCAGCCAGGCTTACTCAGTAAGAGACCTTGTCTAAAAATTAAGGTAGGAAACAATTGAGGAAGACACCCGATGTCAATCTCTGGTCGCCCATGCATGTGTGCACACACACACACGATGCTCACTGAGGTCAATGGCAAAGGAAAGGCAATATTATTTCATCGTTTTCTCGACAGAATTCTGTTCTGTCCTGAATGGAGCACCTGTGCTCTCTTTGTGCATCTTTCTGCCCTGCATTCTCCACTGTCACTTCTACATCCTTCAGGTCACCCATCACGCTGTTTATGCTAGAGTCCAGGTTAGCTTTGGAGGTAGGGAGTAGAGTTATTTTAGCTTGTAGCTTCCAAGGGTGCTGCATTATGTACCATGTGCTACTGTACATGGCATATAAATACCTTCACAAACTTGTCTAGCAGCTTTTCAAGCCTGTGATAACCTTGATCTGTTTTTATGCCCCTTTGCCTCCTGCCACTCAGGAGGAAATAAACATATCTAGATAGCATCGTAAACCAAAGAGATGTTACACACAGGTCAGAGTGGAATTTTGTCCCTGTGATTGACATATATAATAGAGTCCTAATTCATTGAACAGGTTTTCCTTTCACATTTCACAGGTATTCTGTAGCTTGAAGCCTGTTTGTAGTTATCAATCTCCCTCCCTGAGTTTAAACTTAAGAAGGGGTCTGTGTGGCTTTCTTGCTTGAGTTCTTCGTGTCCATCCTTGCAGGTGCTATACCGCTATAGCCCATGCATACATTTTCTAAGTCATATTACAGGAACTGTACATGATATTCATCCCTATTTTTACATATTAGGGACTGGGCATGCATCAAATATTTCATAACTGGCCAAAGGATGAAAAAGTTACAGGTAGAACTTGACTGTAAAGGTTGAAAGTTGTTCCTGATCAACTTGCCCTGTAGAATTGGCTTCAAGACATATGAAGGAGAATGAGAAGTGTATTCATTTTGTACTTGAAATTTTTTACGATACAAAGTTAAGTTTTTTATTACTTTAATTGACCCTTAAAATTTTTGATTTTTAGATTTATTTTATTTGTATAAAGTGTTTTAATTCCATGTATGTATGTGTACCATGTACACGGCTAGTATATGTGGAAGTCAGAAGAGGGCATTCTGTCCTCTGGAACAGGAGTTACAATAGAGGTTGATTGCTACATGGATGCTGGAAACCAAGTCAAGTGCTCTCCAAATGCAACAAGTGCTCTTAACTTGAGCTAACTATCCAGCCCCATAGACCTCTTCTTAGTGTAGACTCAGAGGTTGGATCTCAGTGTGGGTACTTACTAGTGCTGTATCTAAATGCTATGATTTTAGTGTAAGTCTACACTTTAATCTGCTGATTTAAAAATAGTAATAATAGTTGCGTTTGCTTTAGTAGTCATAGGAAATGAAACCTTGAAGACATTTAGCATTGTATCTATTCACTCTGAGTATCTCATAAATACTATAATGACTTCCTGGCCAGTCCAAGCAATTACTAATGAGCTATAATCAAATACAGTGAGCACTCAGCATATCAGGCATTCAGAGCTCTGTGTGATTTCTCTGAATTATCAAAACTACCTTGTAAAATAAAGATATTCCCCTGTTCGAAATGAGAAAATTGATGCTGGATGATATCCCACGGTGGGATAATAGTGGAGCTAAGATTGGAGTTCCTGTTTAATTCCAGAATTCATGTAAACTCACCTGTTATTTTTTTTCTTATGAAATAGAAATTTTGTATATTAGATTATGTTTAAAAGTTAAGGATATCCCAAGTCAGCTGCCAAAGTCAGCATGTGATGGTTAGCGTTATCTCTCCATAATGACTTTAAATATCCTTTGCATTGACTGGCACTATTTCAGTGTTCACATGTTTGTTTGAAGTAGAAAATGGCACTTTGCTGTTTTAAAGTAATTATATTAATGTTTTAGTTTGCCCCGGGTGTTGCTTATGTCTTCAGGTTGATATTGTCGTCGGTACTCCAGGAAGATTAGATGATTTGGTGTCAACTGGAAAGCTCAACTTGTCTCAAGTTAGATTCCTGGTCCTGGATGAAGCAGTAGGTTGAAAAACTTTCATATTTTCTTTAGAGAAGATGCTTTTGTTAAGACCTATAAAGCAAAAAAAACAAAACAAAACAAAAAAAAACCACAATTCTGCCTTACTCTCACTACCTAAATATCACAGTTAAGCACATTTTCATTTGCTATATATTGATACACTTTTATCTGCATATTAAGTCAATCCCGAATAAAAAAATACTTGAAAAAATTTCATTTATATTGAACATGTAGTTTTATTATTTGTCCTAAATAGTACAGTTTGACAACTATGTACACAGCATTTACATTGCACAGAGGTATGACAGCTCTAAGCGTGATTTGTAGATGAAGAGTATGTATAGCTTTGCACCAAGGACTTGAGCTTCTGAATTTAGGGATGGATCTAGCAGAGGTCCTGACACTGAATTATTTTAGGGAGTTGAATTCAGACTTTAAGGAATTTAGGTAAACCTTTATAAAAAAAATTATATTTTAAATATTGCACCTCATTATTTGTGTTTTTTCTTTGAAGGCTGTTTAATGATCTGTTACATGGACATGGATATATCATGGTTTCTTTAATTAACTCTCTGCCTAGTGACATAGGTATCTTGCCTTTTTATTCCAAATAACTGTGCATACATTATTTTTTATATAACAAATTATTTTTTTATGCTAGAGATGCAAATTGTGGACCATCTGGAAGGACATAAATGTGTTTACTCTTTCCAATTATTCTCAAGATGGTTGGGTTAATTTCCCAGCACAGGATCTTTTTCAATTTTCAAATTAAAATCATTACCTTAAGGACATGTGTTATAAACTGTTGTATTCATGCTAGAATACTGGAGTGTGGTTTAGGTTTATTTATTATACTTTTTCATATTTTAGTCACAAGGAATCTAAGGTTGAATTTACAACTTGACTTTAAGAATCCAGCAGAATATAATTATTTTGTAGATTTAGGGATATGTATATATGTTCATTTTTAATCTTGTATTTTAAATTTGAAATTAAAAGATTTTAATACTAATTATGAACTCTTTCTGCAGGATGGGCTTCTCTCTCAAGGTTATTCTGACTTTATTAACAGGATGCACAACCAGATTCCTCAGATTACTTCTGATGGGAAAAGACTTCAGGTATCAAATGACCAAGCAGCTCAAAAATACATGTAGACAGTTGTTACTCAGGGTTAAAGGATCAAAGACTTTTGCTTTAAGGCATTATGATTAAATTCATTGTCCATATTTTCTTTGTTATCATCTTGTTACTCAAACACACACAAGCACACACACACACTGATAGTCTTAAAAGCTGTTTGTAGGGCTGGTCATGGTAGTGCACAGCACACCTTTAATCCCAGCCCTTGGGAGACTGAGGCAAGCGATTCTTTTTGTGAGTTTGAGGCCATCCTGGTCTACAAAGTGAGTTCAAGACAGCCAGGGCTCTGTTTCAGGAAAAAGGGAAGGGGGCTGCTTTAGAAATAAGGGTAATTTCTGAGTGTTACAGATAACCCTGAGATATTCTCAGCAGCTCTTTCTGCAGAGCCCTGAGTGCTTAGTCTAGATGTCATTGCTGCTTCTTGTGCGAAGGGGACGTAGCTTCGGCTATTGACAGTCAGTCACCTTCATAGTAATTATTTCTGAAAACATTACTCTTGTCTCATCCTTCCATAGGAAGCATTTGAGAGGGAGAGACTTTTGAGAGAAGGGGATGAATAACAATTTGTGGCCTTTGATTCAGAACAAAAACAAACAAACAAAGAACTTCCTAGAGGAAGAGATAGCATGGTTTCTGTGTGACAGTGTCACACTGTTATGTTAGTTACTACATGGAGGCAGCAGGTATTAGATGTGTGTTAAGTTCCCTGACTACTATTCTGTGTTCTCTTATCATCCATTATTAGTGTGATTCTCAAAACAGAACAAATAATTTTTAAAAACTAGTGTGCTAAAATGCTGACTTTATAACAGTTGATCTGAATGTGAGTTCTCCTGTTTCTAGGTGATTGTTTGCTCTGCTACTCTGCATTCTTTTGATGTAAAGAAACTATCTGAGAAGATAATGCATTTTCCCACGTGGGTGGATTTGAAAGGAGAAGATTCTGTTCCTGATACTGTGCATCATGTCGTTGTTCCTGTGAACCCAAAAACTGACAGGCTCTGGGAAAGGCTGGGGAAGAACCACATTCGAGTAAGTGCTGTGAGGTGAACACTGGTAGCAAGTCTCCTCAGGCTGAGTCATTCCTTAGCCTCCCTCACCCTTTGTTATCTCTTCCTTCAACAGACCGATGATGTCCATGCAAAGGATAACACAAGACCTGGTGCCAACAGTCCAGGTAGGGTGAAGGAATGAGTAGAATGTGCAGTGGGTCTCGGAAATGAGTGTGTCGTTTCTGTGACAAATGTTCTCTTGAAAGATGTGAGATATGACCTACAAAGTTAGAATGGGAGAAACAGAAGTAATAAGAATAATCACGAAATGGGGCAAGCCAATACCACTTAGCTTAGAGGAGCAGTGTTTGTTGATCACTCAACTTAGATGTAAGTTGTGTCACCTCAAGATCATAAGTCTTCTGGATTATTGATTGTAGATCATAGAAAACCAGCAAATTTGGCTAGAGACAAATTTATATTGACCCTGAAATTCCAGTAAAATAAAGATGAGGGATGCTGGGGATTGCAGGACACCTTTATTAAATGGTAAACGACAGTGTGTGGATTTAATTATTTTTATGGCTGTTTTAACTTTTTTAGTGTATGATTCAGGACATTAAACATATTTATATTGTTCAACCTTAGTTCTGTCCGCAGCACTTCGTGTTCTCAAACAGAAACTGTATGCTCATTGATCAGTTCTGGAAAAGCCTAACATTAGTCTCAGTGCACTGAAGATAGCCTAAGACAGCTTCTTTCTTCTCCATAACATTTCAGAAACGTTTGCAAGGTGCTAAAACCTAAGTGGGTGGATCTTAAACTGATTAGATTGCATGTCTGACGTCAGATGTCTTGAGTGGGTCCTTAGAAGAGGTCAGAGTGCTTTTACTTTTTGGTTGAATTCACTGAGCAGTTTGACATGTCTGAAAGGTGGATTGACTGAAATACTGTCTTGAGTTCCTTAGAAATTAGTTTTATGTGTAACACCAGATTGACACGATCCATACTCACCTATCTTTCCTGTTAAAGTAGACAAACTGCTAGTTAAGCACAAACGGCTAGGTTTGGGAGTGCACTTTATAAAATGCCAGCTTTTATGTTTTTGTAAAGCTTTTGCTTACTGTGCGCTCCAGTTGGAGACAGCCAGAGAACCTTTAGAAATAGGTTGGGTTAAAAGCATTTCTCAGCACAGAGGAGTAACAACAATAACACTACTTCCCAGGAAAGAGATTCGAGGAGCAGGATTGAAAAGCTAACCAGGTTTTCATTCTGTGGAGTGATGTTAGGTTGGTTAGACTTACATTAACTTCCTTAAGAAGGGTTAAGATATAAAGCATAGAGCATAAAGGGAAGTTGATGCAGGACAGGTTATAACTAGTGCTTGAGAGGAAAGTACCAAGTCTTGGTATACATGGCTCTTTTGTTAGTATGTTTATATATTTGTTTTTCTTCTTAAAAGGTTACAGTTGTAGGTCTGCGTGCCTGTGTGCAGCATGCGTGCGTGCGCGTGTGTGTGTATGAGAGAGAAGGGGAGAGACCGAGACCCAAAAACAGAGTATAAGACATTGCTAAAGCCAAAATAAATGAAGCAATGAATTCACCTCATACTGTGCCTTGTCTGAAGTATAGTGGGGATTTTTAGAGTTAAGCAATATGTCTAACTGATACTGTGTACTCATGCAGCTTCAAATTGACATTCTGTTGCTTTTTCTGTTGCTATGGTAATCAAGAGATGTGGTCTGAAGCTATTAAAATACTGAAGGGGGAGTATGCTGTCCGAGCAATCAAGGAGCACAAGATGGATCAAGCAATTATCTTCTGTAGAACGAAAATTGACTGTGACAACTTGGAGCAGTACTTTATGCAGCAAGGAGGAGGTAAATTTGTCCCACTTATCTCTCATTTCACAGATTATTACCCTCATGTTGATAAAGCTAGAGTGTGTGCACAGAGTTTAAAACAGAGGGCATACTGTAACCTATCTGTGTCTGTCCAGTACTTTTCTATGGATAAGCCCTGGGATAAACATGAGAACTTCTTCCACAGGGCTATAATTGTCAGTAACATGAACCTGGATCACAGGACTCTAATGCCATAGATCTAGATTACTGATTAATACTAAAATCTAAAGTGTAATGACTGAAATATTAGAATGTGTATTTTCAAAACTGGAAAATAGAAGAAAGGGAATAAAGGGAAAACCCTAAATAAATAAAGGAAGAAAGAAGCCAGGCATTGTGGTAGACATCTGTAGTCTCAGCACTTGGGAGGCAGAGGTTGGAGCATGGTGAGGTCACTAAGTCACATAACAAGTTTCAGTCAGCCTAAGCTGCATAATGAGGTAGGATCTCAAAAACCTAGGAGCTGAGGATCTAGCTCAGTGGTAGAACTTACCTGCTTATAAGTAAGACTCCTGCTTCAATTTCTAGTCCTAGAGGAAAAATACATCTTAGGAATCACAGAATAAGATCATTATTGTAAAAAAACCTGAATATTTGAGTGTCAGTGGACCGAAGTCTTCTGCTAAGGTCACTTAGAGTATTCATCTAGATGAGTGTTAGGTATATGCTGTTGAAAACAACATACCAAAACCCCATTTACGATCTTAAAACATTTGCTGGTTTGCAAGATATACATTCTATTATGTTAGTGATGATACTTGGAACTTTAATGTTAAGATTAGCACACATATAAACACATATGTTGAAATGCTAATTTAAAGTTCTAATAATGGATGAAGTAGACCTTAAACAAAAGTATTAGTAGAAATGAAGGGGCACTACTGTGGTGAAAATATAATGACCCAAATTTTGCAAGTAAATGAAACATTCCACTCTAAAATTAATTTGACCCAAGGTCTATACAAGTCTGTACAGGTAGAATATACATTAGAATAGAAATGATATAATTTCACATTAGATGTTTTTTATGTTTAGGTGACTTTATGTTTCTTACCAAATACGGAAATATACTTAATCAGTATAGAAATGCTTACTTTGTATTCAAAAATGAAACGCCAAGTTTGGTAAGGCTGTGGATTATACCTAAGTACTCTAATTTGTTGTTGAGAATATTAAGCATGAAAATGATCTCAGTTGATGGGCTATACAGTCTTCTATAAAGTTGGACAGTAAGATGGGCATGGTGGGGCGTTCCTCTAATCCCAGCTCCTTGGAAAGTTAATACAGAAATTTGATAGAATTTAGAATTCTCTTCAAAACAAATCAATGTTAATGCTTTATGGAGTTTGTGTGTGTGTCTGTGAGGATGTGTACATATGCCTGTGGCAATCAGAGCTGTCTTCCTTGATTACTTTCCACTTTACTTTCTGAGACACTCTCAGAACCTGGAGCTAATAGATTCAGCTAGTCTTGCTAGCCAGTGAGGTCTAGGGTCCACCTGTCACTCCCAACATTGACAGAACCAAATGCTGGGGTTAAAGATGCCAGCACTGTGCCCAGACCCCCCTTCTTTTATTGAATATTTTATTTACGTTTTAAATGTTATCCCCTTTCTCGGTTTCCCCTCCGGCAACCCCCATCCTGTCCTCCCTCCCCCTGTGTCTATGGGGATGTTCACCAACCTAACTACCCATCCCTTCCCACCTCCCCACCCTGGCATTCCTTTACGCTGGGGCATCAAGCCTAGGCAGGACCAAGGGCTTCTCCTCCCATTGATGCCCAACAAGGCCACCCTCTGCTGCATATGCAGCTGGAGCCATGGGTCCATCCTTGTGTTCTCTTGGGATGGTGGTTTAGTCCCGGGAGCTCTGGGGTGTCTGGTTGGTTGATATTGTTCTTCATATGGGGTTGCAAATCCCTTCAGCTCCTATAGTCCTTTCTCTAACTCCTCCATTGGGCAACCTGTTCTCAGTCCAGTAGTTGGCTGGAAGCATCCACCTCTGTATTTGTCAGGCAATGGCAGAGCCTCTCAGGTGACAGCTATATCAGGCTCCTGTCAGCATGCCCTTCTTGGCCTCCCAGTAGTGTCTGGGTTTGGTGGCTGTATATGAGATGAATCCCCAGATGGGGTGGACTCTGAATGACCTTTCCTTCACTCACATTTTGTCCATATTTCCTCCTGTGAGTATTTTGTTTCCCCTTCTAAGAAGGACTGAAGCATCCACACTTTGGTCTTCCTTCTTCTTGAGCTTCATGTAGTCTGTAAATTGTATCTTGGGTATTCCGACCCTTTGGGCTAATATCCACTTATCACCTAGTGCATACATGTGTGTTCTTTAGTGACTAGGTTACCTCACTCAGGATGATATTTTCTAGTTCATTACATTTACCTAAGAATTTCATGAAGTCATTGTTTTTAATAGCTGAGTGGTTGCTCCATTGTGTAGATGTTCCACATTTCCTGTGTTCATTCCTTCATTGAAGGACATATGGGTTCTTTCTAGCTTCCGGCTATTATAAATAAAGCTGCTATGAACATAGTGTCTTTGTTATATGTTGGTATATGCCCAGGAGTGGTATAGGTTGGGTCCTCAGGTAGTACTATGTCCAATTTTCTGAGGAACTACCAGACTGATTTCCAGAGTGGTTGTACAGCTTGCAATCCACCAACAATGGAGGAGTGTTCCTCTTTCTCCACATCCTCAGCTTGAACACTTGGGCACAAGGGAAAATTTCCTGAGCAGAAACGCCAATGACTTATGCTCTAAGATCAAGAATCAAAAAATGGGATCTCATAAAACTGCAAAGCTTCTGTAAGGCAAAGGATGCTGTCAATAGGACAAAATGGCAACCAACAGATTGGGAAAAGATCTTTACCAATGCTAAATCTGATAGAGGGCTAATATCTAATGTATACAAAGAATTCAAGAAGTTAGACTCCAGAGAATCATGGGGTGCAGAGCTAAACAAAGAATTCTCAACTGAGGAATATCAAATGGCTGAGAAGCACCTAAAGAAATGTTCAACATTCTTAGTCATCAGGGAAATGCAAATCAAAACAGCCCTGAGATTTCACCTCACACCAGTCAGAATGGCTAAGATCAAAACCTTAGGTGACAGCAGATGCTGGCGACGATGTGCCCAGCTGCTATGTGGGTGCTGAGAATCTGAGTTCATATCTCCATCCTTACACTTTACCACCTGAAGAATCTCCCCAGCCTTTCATGGAATTTATTTTAATGCCATTTTGCCTGTTTCAGAAAGTTTGTTGCCTTTGTTTTTGCCAAGTTGCAGTATAGATTTTTATAGACATGTGTTTTTATAGTCTTTGGCATAATGCATTTCAAGGTCAGATGTTAAATATGCTTTTCTCTAGGACCTGATAAAAAAGGACACCAATTCTCATGTGTATGTCTTCATGGTGACAGAAAGCCTCACGAGAGAAAGCAGAACTTGGAACGATTTAAGGTACAATGTGCCTAGTTACCTGCATATCCTTTTTATTTAAAGGGGCTGATTACAGTGTTCCTTATGCCACTTAGTAGCATTAAAACAGTTCTTGTCCCAAAGACTTAAGGCGTTTTACCCTTATCCATACATTGTGGCAGGGATTAGTCTTCTTTGACAGTCAGATAACAACACATTTCATGTACCCTATCAGGTAGTCCACTACTCCCTCGTGGTATGCTCAATAAAGTATTCTTTGACTGACATATATACATATATTCATACATACATACATAATTTTGTCGGGTAGAAGTATGAGATTAGGTAAAGCATGTCTATGAGTCTTTCTGAAAAGTGCGCAAATACTTGTAGAAAGTTTACTTGGTTATGAAATGAAGATGATCATTGGAGTTTGGTGGTGTGGACACAAATATGCCTGGTTTTATGGTTGTTTGGAATGCGCTATTCCAGGTGCTTGCGTTCTGAAGGCCTTCCGAGTCCTTGGTGTGTGGAGGAGGTCTTAGCCGTTAGAACTGAATATCGGCAGTTTCTTCCCACCAATATTCCAGAGTGTTTACTGCCGTGTACAGGCTAGGTGGGTTTTTTCATCATTTGGAAAAAAGTGGGACATGCAGGACTTATATTAGTGTATGCGTCCATGCTGTTTCTCTGATGTTCTCTGGCTTTATTTCATCAAGTTCACTACCCAGAGTCAAGATGCAGCTCTCATCTCCAAATCTTAACTTTCTTCTGCACAAAAGCATCCAAAGGGCTAAGTTGTGTTTCCTTTGTAAGCACTGGGGGCTTATTTCCCACTCCCTCTTCTTTAATTTAATGCTTATAGGTATGTTGCCTGCACCATGTGTGTTCAGTGCCCACAAAAGTCAGAAGAGGGTGTTGAATCCTCTGAACTGACATTACAGATTGTTAGTGTTATATAGGTATTTGGAATGGAACCCAGATCCTCTGGAAGAACAGTCAGTACTCTTAACCACTCCCATGGGAAATGAACCATCTCCCCATTCCCTAGGTTTATTTATTATAAGAATAAAGACAACACCTATGTTTCTGTGTTCTGTTCTGCTATATATTTTTGGTGTTCCAAAGAAATTCCTAAAGATGAAGCCCAAGTTTAGGTGCCTTAATACACCGGTATAAGAAAAACAATACAACCATTAATATGTCTCAGCAGATCATAGAGTAAAACTTCAGGATTTGCCCCAGTAGTTTATTATGTTCAAACAGGTAATCTGAAAGTACCATTTAACTTTCTTAGTGGAGTATTTGTTTTGGGTTTTATGCGTTACTGACAGACACCTCCTTGTCTTGGTCCTCTTAGAAAGGAGACGTAAGATTCCTGATTTGCACAGACGTAGCTGCCAGAGGAATTGACATCCACGGTGTTCCTTATGGTAAGAAACTTTCTACTGAACACAACAGCTTACTTACAACAAGTAACACTGTTAACCATTGTCTTCATTTGCAGTTATTAATGTCACCCTGCCTGATGAAAAGCAGAATTATGTGCACCGGATTGGCAGAGTGGGGCGAGCTGAAAGGTACTGCTCAAGTTCTTCCCCTTTTAGCTTCTATGTTTCAGAAATAAGGTCTAATACTGGCTTTGAAATCTTTCAGGATGGGCCTGGCTATTTCCCTGGTGGCAACAGAGAAAGAAAAGGTAATCTTTGTGGTCTCTGTTAGTCATTGTGAGTTACATTTTGATGTGGGAAGTAAAAGCAGTTTGATTTCCTTATTGAAATTGGCATCAGTCACAAATGGAAGTGAACATTTTATAGGATTTCTTCCTTCTGTATGGATTGAGTGGGCAAATAATAACATGTGGTTTACAAAAAAAGAAGCAAAATATCAATATTCCTAATAGCCTTAATATAGTTTTGTCAATAAAAACTATTTAAATACTGTACTATGATACTGTAGGATACTTAGAGGGTGACATAGTTTTTTAAATATATACAACTATGATTTTTAGAAAAACTTTTATAAGGTCTCCTATGCATTTTTTCTCAAATTTATGTGCATACTTTCTTTATGTGCTTTATTTTTCTTTGAATATAAGCAGACTTTTTTAAATATTAATTTTGATACAACATTCTCCAAAATGTATCCTCTCTCCTCACCCACCTTTTTGTAAACCAGGCTGGCCGCCAGCTCGGTCCTCCTTGCCGTAGCTGAGTGCCGGGTTTACAGGCACCACCACACCTGGCTCCATGCCCCTCTTCCAACATCAGGCTGTGCTGTCGGTTTATGGACTTGTTTGGTTTGGGAGTTTCTTTCTTTAACTCAACATCCTTTTGTATTATTTCCAGAATAACCCAGATCTATTCAATGAGCCATCAAGTGATAGCCATTGAATAAAATACATAATCTTTTTTCTTGTGATTTAAGGAAATAAAATGTTAGAAAAAAACTGTGGAGCACAGTATTTAATTTCCATCTCTATACATGGTCATGTTTCCTCTCCCTGTGATGTAGGTTTGGTATCACGTATGCAGCAACCGTGGGAAGGGATGCTATAACACTAGACTCAAGGAAGATGGCGGCTGTACTATCTGGTACAATGAAATGCAGGTGAGACTTTGCCAGTACTATTGAAAGTGATAAACAGACTGCATTCATCTAGAAAAGTTACAGCTCCACTCTATTTGTCAGTGATGAGAGAAGGATAATTGGCTAATAACTTTGTCTGTAAGCTGTGACATGGGAGCCGCTTCCAGGGCTCTAGCGTCCATCTACATTAAGCATTCAGCTGGCCTAGTTCTTTTAACTGCTATTATTAACTGAAACTATCAAAGTGAAATTTTCATCCAAAATACTTTAATTTTCTCACTTCCTTTAGCTACTTTCTGAGATAGAAGAACACCTGAACTGTACCATTTCCCAGGTTGAGCCAGATATAAAGGTTCCAGTGGATGAGTTTGATGGGAAAGTTACATATGGTCAGAAAAGAGCTGCTGGCGGTAAGTTTTCAGATGTGTGTTGTTCTGTCCCCCTCCCTCCCTTCCTCCTCACACTGCACCCAGTGTTTCGTGTCCCAGACTGGCCTCAAACTGAAGATCCTCCTGCCTCAGCCTTCTGAGTGCTAGAATTGTAGGCATCCACCAGAATACAGCTAAATTTGCCTCTTTGCATGTCTGTTTGTGAAGACCATGATTTTGTTCCATTGTGCTAACAATATATTATTAGCATATTGATTATTCTTTACTAATTACTCTCCAGTGTTTTATTATTATTTGACTTCCAGCATTTTATTGTGTGATCTGTATGTGAATGAGGAACAGCAGATTAGACTTGAAGTATTCACATCAAGAGTACTTGAACTTTTAGTGAGTTATTGGGAAATGAGTACTATAGATGATTTGGAACAAAGAGTCAGTAAGTGGCATCCTCCGTTACCGTTCTCTTTGCCCAGAATGTTACTGAATGCTTTTGACTCAAGGTATATATACTAAGGGAGTGATAGATGTGGGCATCGTGATTTAGAAATTTAAAGTGAGTTTGTCTGGTCATAAACTTCTACTGCTAGAAACAGCATTTGAATTGTGGAATTGAGCTCACAGCTTCCTGACAAGTGCTTCAAGCATGTTGCTTACATTGCTCATGGTTTGTATGTTCGTGCAGGTGGGAACTATAAAGGCCATGTGGACATCCTGGCACCTACCGTTCAAGAGTTGGCTGCCCTTGAAAAGGAAGCACAGACATCTTTCCTACACCTTGGCTACCTTCCCAACCAGCTGTTCAGAACCTTCTGATTTCATGTAGATGGAGAAGGATTGGAGTAATCGCGTCTGTAGTCTTAACTTAACGTGGTGGTGCTTCTGAGCACAGTGTTTACAGTAGCTGAACTATTACTGCTAACTCTGCATGTCGGCAAACACAAATCTTAGGAGTTCTTCATAAAATGGCCGCCTAATGAAAATAAATTGGACAACTATATTTTCATGAAGGCTTGTGTCTTCTTTTAAAGTTATTTTTTTTTCTTTTAAGAACACTGTGGGCTTGTGAAATACAGTTTATAGATGTACGAATGTGACCCAGGACCCATGTGAACCCGAGATCAAATAACCTTTGAGTGAAAATTTTCACAGAAGTGATGCTAGGTTGAAGTGATTTTCAGATATTTCAGGCTGTCTAGCTACATTATGAAGCTGAAGGAAAGCTATAAAACAAAGGAAAAGCCAAAGACCCTAAGGCAAAAGGGCTTTTGGCTAATTTAGAAACTAGGAGGGTGCTTGGAAATTCAATATGGATTGGTGACTAATGCTGGTGACAGTGAAGGAGTCTCTGAGTTTTTTTCCAAGAACCTTTCTTTGCAGTTGATTCACAGAAGGACAAAATGACTTTGCTGTGTCTGTGTTCTAAAATCAGTTCATTTCTGTCTTTTGATTAAAATACCTCAAGGAGAAATTTCAAGATACATAGTTGAATTGCTCTTTCGTGCCTTTGGACTCTTAGGTGAGCAAGTAGTTCAAGGGTAGAGGTGCTCTCTACCTAGAGAGTCCCCAAGAGCACGTGATGGTTTTCAACAGCTTAGCAATGAAATCGTCCAGCAAAACCTCAAGGGAAATTTGGTGTAGAAACAGACATGCACTAGTAGGAACGCCACCACTGATGCTTCCCTTCCAGGCTTCGTACAAAGTGATTTGACAATGCCTGCTGTTAATTTCTAGACCAGTTTCTTTAGAGGTGTCCTAGAACTGCTGTCACATCTCATGGCCATGTGAGAACTGCTCTTTGTAGGTAGAAATGGATGTTTGCATGCATAGTAGCAAACATAGCACTGAAGTTCAATACTGAACTTAGTGTTGGTTAAACACTAAAAGCCAGAAAGAATCTACCTGATCCTCTTGTTACAGACTTGTTTTATAGGAGTAAGAACCGACTCAGTGAGACGCTGGTTGCTAGGACTGCAAACAACTGGAATTTCTTGGTTTCTTTATTTGCTCTCTGAAGCACCTTTGAACACGAGAGGGACATTCCCTGGGCAGCTAAGAGCAATGCTGACGAGCTGAGTGACAGCTGAGGACTGGTTCAGGTTGCTGTCTAATCTTGAGCTGTTGCAGGAGAAAGCTTCATGTAAACGGGAGGGGTGGGGTGGTGATGTACGTGTGTGTAGTGTGCTGTTTGGAGACCTGACCTGACCTGCTGTCTTTTCTCGCCTCCCCACTCATGCTCTCCTAGTGTTCGTGCCCGTGATAAGCCTGTGAGTCGTGCACTAAGCCTGCTTGCCACAGACGACTGACCTGAGAAATGCTGCCACATGCTTTTCCCTATTAGACATATAAGAGCTCCAGAGTCTTTGTAGGTCCTTCCCAGCCTTCCATCAGTGGGTGTGAGTAGCACTTCTGTGCCTCCTTCTGTCCTTCCCCTCACTCGGCCTGGCCATCGACGCAGTACTTAGTGAGCTAGCAGATACATTAGTTCAGTGTGATAACTTGGGAAATGGCAGGGAGACCTGAGAAGGCCAGGCTGACCCTAGGAAATAGTTGGCCACTCTCTGGATTGTTGGGTAGAGTAACTGGATCTTATCTGAGCTGCTGCATGGTCAGATCTTGGTCACAGAACTTTGGCATCTGCCTCAGAGCACCAGAGACCCTGGAGAGGCTAGACCATGTTAAATATTAACTTGTAAATGGTAGTGTTTCTGACTCAGCTTCCTTATTGTCTGTGCTGCTCAGAGGCCCGGGTCATTCTTCTCTAAACAAACGCTATGGCTCACTCCATTTCAGTGCGCCATGGGTGTGGCCTTAGCCACCATCTTTGGGCCACCCCTGCATAGTGACTGGAGTGGGTTTGTGCTTGGGGAGTTGGGGTGTATTTCCACTCTTAATAAGCTTGTAGCAGTCCATCGAGATCCAGTGATGGTTTATGTGAGAACGCTCCCACTGCTGATGGGCGGGTACTACTGGGAAGTTAAAGCACGTGAGCTTCACAGTAGACCCGGATGGGATCTGTGTGAACCCATGCTTTCAGTATAGCGGAGGGCAAGCTCGCTAGCTTCTCTAAGCTGAGAGTTCTTCATGAAAACAAGAATAATTTGCATCAGTCTGCGGCCTATTGGGCGCTCAGCAAAAGTTGAGTAGGTGAGATGTCCTCTTACAGTATTTCTTGTTACTTACACTATTTTCATCGTTTTTGCATTACCTACAGTACTGTGGTGTGTGTATTCTTAGAATGGTGTCTAAACACTGAATCGAGGACTGAACATTGTGGATATTTTTCAGGCCTGCCGGTGCCAGATTACTTTCTGAAAGGGTTGGGCTGATCGACATTCACATTCACAGCCCAGGAAGAGCCCCGTGGAATGTATTTTATGAACTAAAGTAGAAATTGTACCTAAACCTTGAGTGTAGATCAGTGCTAGTGAGAAGCAGACAGGAGGTGCTTCCTACTTGACTCTTTACTTTGCTCTCTCCCTGTGGCTGCCACCAGCACCATCTACCCCCTGCCGCCATATTATGGGTTATAAGATAAATGTAAACTAAGATCTAAGCTTGAAGTTGGTCTTTTTTCTTTTTTTCCTTTTCAAGGTAGAACTATGTGGCAATGACTCAGCCTGCCCCAGTTTTGAAAAGAAAGAAGAGAATTGGTTCTTGGCCAATTGGAAATGGGCAAAACCGTTTAGTCACATTCCTTGCCTTGTTTTGACTTACAGAGAGGATATGTGCTTCCTTGCCATTTGAATAAGATACATGAAATGAAAAGAAAAAAAAATGTAGGTAAACACACAAGGAAACCCAGGGTAGATCCCTCACAGCAGTCTTATCATTTGACTGTAGATGACGGCATTTTCCAGAGGACTAGTAGCAGTCCCGACATGGTCTGTTTTTGTGGGAGGGGAGGAAGGAATAGTCGAACAGAAATGTAATGGTACAGGAAGGAAAGGGAGGGATACTATTTTGCTGTTGTGGAGGATGCCTTTCAAGGGAGGAAGAGATGAGGGAACTACAGGGGGTTCCTTCAGGCGGGAGGAGAGGATGGGATTTATAGGGTCCTTCTTGGGGTTGGGGGGAGATAGGGCACTATAAGGGGCTGGTTCCTATAGGAGAGGAAAAGATGGAATATTTTTCCTGTCAATTTCTGTTCAGTTGTTTTAGATTCGTTTAATATCCTTTAAAGTTGTAGTTACTTTTTTTTTTTCTTCTGATATTCCACTTCTGGTTAAACTATTGAGAGAAATCCGAAGGTTTTGGAATCTAGGAGATCGGCATCTCAACCCAGTAATAGACACAGACTTCTCTTTAGCTCACTCACATCAGAGTCTGTCTGTTAGCTCAAGGGGGGGACCCACAATATCTGCATTTTAGCCAACTGAGATTGCCAAGGGACCATTGGAGAAACACAGAAGTAGCTCACAGCATTCATTCTCATGGCAGATTTTTGCCCTAAGATGACTCAAAGGCCATGACAGCCAGATTCCTTAAATGAGTGCAGGGTCTGTACCCCGAATCCAGGAACTCTGCTTTGACTGCTCTGGGAGGAATAGGCCTTGGGTGTCCCAGGTGATGTTAGCAATCTGCTTAAAGTGGAGCCTGATTTATCCTCTATGCATGCATGTGTGTACGTGTGCCTGTGCGTGCGTGCGTGCGTGCGTGCGTGCGTGCGTGCGTGTGTTTTCAGGGTTTTGTAGAAGAGAATCTGGGATAGACAACTGATTAGAAAAGGAAAGTGATTGGAGTAGGATATCCATCATGACTGATGGACTCCATGGATATTGTGACTTCCTGGATCCTCTCAAATGTTAGCTACTTAAAGTATGACTGGGTATAAAAGGGAAAATTCTGTGTTTAGCCAAAGTGGTGCTGGAGTGGAAGGAACCAGCTCGAGTCCTGTACTGGGAGGGAATTATTGCAAAGGGGGCAAGCAACAAAGCTCTGTAGAAGCCATTTAAAGTTCATGAAATGGCACGCTTAGCCACAGTCAGATTTACAAGAGCTTGCTAAAGAACTCTTAGATGTGATTGAGCGAGAACCGCCTTACAGTCTCAGACTACAGTTTGAGATATTTTGTTTGGCACTTAAAAGCCAGGCAATTTGGAGAAATTGGATCATATCCGTATCATTACATACTATTTACTTAAAATATTGGTATTAGTGCTGTAGGCTGTAATAACAAATCTTGTAATGTATGTCCATCCATAAATTGTTACTCATTTCCCCACTGCTATTGACTCACAACTCAGCACCGGGAAAGCCCTGCCGAGTAAGACAGACATGATAGTGGAGACAACCAGGGTCAGGTCTGTGGGTCTGTGGCTCGTTTCCAGCCGAGTACACTAGGTGGTGCTAGTGTCACGCCATGAATACCCACAGAGGCCTGAACACATGTGCTGGTGTATTTTTACCACTTGGGGTCACTTAAGGATTACCTGACTTGCCTCTTTCCCATCTAAGCAAATTCACAGATTCCAAGGAATTATTTCCTCATTACATTTGTCAGAGGCTGTGGTCTTTTTTTTTTTTTTTTTTAAACCTAGATCTTGAAGGCCAAGAAGTGTGAATTGGGATTTTTTTTTCCTCAACAAATTGGCCCCACATGGTTAGTGCCTGGGTGGTTCCTCCTGTCACAGTAGGGTGGACCACCACCCCAGCCTTCTCTTGGGCCCACCCACCATTGGAGACTTCTCTGTATAAAGAATTTCCATACGTGTCAGGATCCTGCTTATGCTAATTGCTGCGCTCATTAACATCTCCAGAACTTGGAGTGCTTTTTCTCAGTCATTTCCTTTGATTCAGCTAGTCTCTGAAAGGCCAGCTCTGAATGAAGGGTGTGGGCATCACGATAACTAATTGCTGACACCCACCGGCCTCCTGCCTCCTTCACAGCTGATCCTAGGAACTACGCCACTGCCCCTTGAGAGCATGCTAGAAATTTGTGGAATGGCCCTAGTGGACTTGCCTGCCTCTGGGTGGGTATGGGTGAGGACAAGGGCAGGATGTGTGGGCTTGCACAGCACAGACAATGAGCTTAGTCACTTGAGATGGCAGCTCATGAGGACTCAGTTGACCGCTCAAAACATTGAGAATCTTTCAGAATCTCCCTTCTCAGCAAGTGACGTCTAGTTTCCTTCCTTTTTTTTTAACTTTACTTGATGTATGTACATATTTTACGAGCCTGGTACCTGTGGAGCTCTCAGGATGACGTTGTATCCCCTGGAACTGGATTTACAAATGAGCCAACATATGAGTGCTGGAACCAAACCCAGGTCCTTTGCAAGAGCAACAACTGCTCTGAAGTGCTGAGCCGTCTCACTAGCTGTTATAGCTTCTGCTATCAGTGAATACCTGCTTAGGTGCTGGAAGCAGAACCGAGTCACCAACTCAAGAGCATCCTCTGCTGGGGCCATTTAAATCTGTGACAGGAATCCATTTGGTTTCTACGATTGAATGCATGGTTAAACTTACACTTACTGTTGTATGCTTATCAATCTGTGTCAAACCCACCCAAGAAAATGAGATAGGCCTCTACTAATTAAATCCAACCTAAGATGGGCACTCAAAGTCCTCTACAATTTATTTCCAAACCTTCCTCCTTAAATCCTCTCAGTTCATACCAGCCACCTGGTCTTCTCACCCCCACCCCATGTAAAAGCAACTGGTAACACTTATTGGTCTATACTGTGAACTTAGCAGCATTCTACGTGCCCATTCTGGTTCAGTCCTAAAACCCAGAAGCTAGGTTACCTACACCTTTCCCTCCTAAAGGCGAGGAAGCCTAAGCACCGAGAGGGTAGCTATTAGTAATGGCACTGTGACTGCCTTTATTCTTGTTCGGCTGCCTGCTGGGAGAGCTTCCCACCTTCTTGACTGTCAAGATCTTACCCAGTGTCGGAGCCCTGAGTCATCCTATCCACCCCCTTGAGTGCAAAGTCAGCCCTGGAGTGCCACCTAGAAGCCAGATGTTTTGTATTCTGACTCGTGTAAGAGCCAGGCTATCCTTTTGTCAGGTAAGGAGCCTGAGGCCCAAGAGTCGTGGATGTTGAGTTTCTCAAGCCCTGGAAGGTAGGTTTTCCTGCTGGGCCCCTCCAGGAAAACCTCTGCTCATCTCTTTGTCTCCCCTACACATTATAAGTTAACTCAAAACTCCCTAAAACTGGCACACACCTATTCCAGGAGGATCAAGGTGCTCCTAGTGCAGTGGTTCTCAACCTGTGGGTCACTAAAGGGATCGCATATCAGACATTTATATTACAGTTCGTAACAGAAGCAACACTACAGTTCTGAAGTAGCAACGAAATGATTTTATAGTTGGGGGGTCACCACAGCATCAGGAACTGTATTAAAAAGTTGCAGCATCAGGGAAGCTGAGACCCATGCTCGAGCGAAAGGCCTCTGAGCTACACTACCTCTCTACAGTGTGCAGACATCCTCACGTTATGGGGCATTTTCCAACTGACGGGACTCTTCTGCTGAGGTGATAGACACGGAGACCTCCAACAGAAAAACACCAAGAGGCCTTTCACTCCAAGCAGGAAACAATATCCCACAGTCTTAATAACCCCAACAGAATGAGAGAATAGACCACTTTCAGTAGAAAAATACAGCTTTTTTAGCTTTCTCAAGAAAACCTTTGACCAAAATCTGAGCATGATTTTGAGCATATGGGCCCCAAATTCCAATTTGCTATGGCTGAGATTTCACTGGTACGATGGACCGACACACTCGCAAGAAATATGTGAATTCATCATGGCTATTTTTGCAGCGCTGAAGCTGGCACACTTCCAAGTTGAGAACTTTCTGCTTTAGCAGCTCTCGGTTATTTGAGGCTGGATGACTCACTTAGTGTTACATCCTCTTGTTTTCCTCCCCTGGGCCCCTCCCACCTAAGAGGGCTGGCAGGGGCAGGGAGGGTTATGAAACCCAAGCTGCTATCTATCGAGGACCGCACTTCTTGTCAGCTTTTGTTAATGCTTTGTTGGGAACTACGCTTTCTGCTTCTCCTCAATCCCCTCCCTACTAGGCAAGTCACCTCTGCCTTTATGTGTGCTCCAAACCTTTTGTTCCTTCTGTTCCTAGAGTGTACATTTCCTGCATTTTATTTACCTGCTTAGACATAGTGCCTCTTGCTGCAGAGAGAAGGGTGTTTAAAGCAGGCCTGCTTTCAGGATCCTCTGGACCCATGACACAGTCTGACTAGCAGGCATTTGTTAAACTGGGAAAAGAAAGGGAGGAGAGGGGAGTAGGTAAGTGACAAGACCCTCCCATGAGAACCAGCTAGCACAGTTAGGATGAGAAGTTAGAATCTGTTAGCTTGTTTTGTTTTGTTTTGTTTTGTTTTTTTAAGACGGGAGATAGGCATATCTTGGAAATTAGTCTGTAGCGAATACAGGGCTGAGCCTCGACTATTTCCCTCAGACTAAAGCCGTGTTGATGGAACTCAAAACCAGCCAGCTACCCTGCAGAACCAGCTACTGGGAGGAAATCTTTCTTCCCACCACTGTGCACTGCCAGTCATCCAGAGGCACTGCAGCAGTGCTCACTGTGCAGGCTGTGTCTTGGTTTTCTGCCTGCCTGCCTATCTGTCTGTCCATCCACCAACCCATTCATCTGTCTGTCTATCTATCTATCTACCTACCTATCTATCTATCTATCTATCTATCTATCTATCTATCTATCTATCGCTATCCTGGAACTTGTTCTGTAGACCAGACTGGCCTTGAACTCACAGATCTGTTCGCCACTACCTACCCAGTGCTAGAATTAAAGGCATGCACTACCACCCAGAGTATTTTTTAATTCTTTACCCCTTTGTGAAGCAGGAATAGTTATTGTCCTTTAAGGAAACCGTGGTTTAAAGTAACAAAGGTAACCACTCAAGAATACTATTTAGATACTCCAATACCTGGTTTTCAACAGGAATCAGAAAGACTTAATTGTAAAGGAATATAAGCTGAGAAGACTCAATCTTTAGAGGCCCCAACAGCAGAATACACATCCCTCTAGTGCGCAGAGAGCATCCCCCAGGATGCGGTAGTCCATAAACAAGCCTCAGTGTGCTTACAAGAACTAGAGCCACACAGGCACCAAACACACTGAAATGAACTTGGAAGTCAAGAACAGAAAGCATGGACATAGTAGCAAGCACAGGGAAGAAATGGAGCCAACGCGTCAAAGAAGACCTCCTGAGAGGAGTTAGAAACTGCTCTGAGAAAGGTGAAAGCTGAAGTGGTGCTTAGAGGGAAATTTATAGCCGGGAATCATTGCATTAAAGGGGGGAAAGAGGGGAGGTAGGAGATGCACCTGCTGTTCTTACAGAGGGTGTGAGCTTGGTTCCCAGAAGCCACTCATGACTCCACCCTAGGGGATCTGATGCCCGCTTTGGGCTTCAGAGGACACTAGTCATGCACATGGTACACATACATGCATAACTTTTTAAAAAATGATATAAAAAGAATCTCATGTTAAATCCCCATCTTAAGGTACTAGGGGGAAGAAAGAGAGAAGCAAGTCCCAAAGCATGCAGACGGGAGGGAACAGTAAAGATTAGAGCAGATGTTAATAAAAAATGGAAACAACAGAAGAAAATCAATGGAACCAGAGAGTCTTGTTTCAGAAAGATTAACAAAGCCGGCAGAGCTTTGTTTAGAAAGAGATGAGGTCTTTTTCCCAAGGTGACTCCAATAGGGAAAGTCAGAATGAAGATTCTGAAGGAAGGCAGTCAGTGTCAGGGTTCAGACTGCAGCTCTATCTCACTGCTTAGCCTGTAAGTGTCAAGGCCCAGGGACTCCTGTCACTCATTTGCACATCCCTAGTGCTTTTACTCTGCGCCTGGCACACAAGAAAGACTCCGGAAATGTTTGCTGAACTAAAATGAAAAGCACACTCCTCCCCGTCCTTAGCCACCATCTGTGTACAATGATAAATTATGCTTCCAATGCAGATCAAGCTGAATCGCACAATTTCTGATGAGGGAAGCTGGAAACAGCAAACTGCTAGTCCTTAAAAATAAACCCTTCGGCTTCAGAGATTTGGCCCAGAAATGAACCGGGTTACAGCTCAAGCCCTGACACCGACTTTATTACCCTGGAGCCAAAGGGATGATGTTTCTGGCTGGAGAGAAACTTGATCACCTTGACCTGGCCCTGGGTACCAGGTGGGAATTCATCTGCCCTGTCCCCATTCTGGACTCCCAGGGAGATGAGTACTGCTTATAGCCACCAATGGCCCCTCCTCAGGTGGATCTGATCCACGGGAGCCCCCAGATCCAACCTTTTCCCCCCAGAGTGATAGATTAGGAACAGAGTTCAAGGTCCCAGCTCCATGTAGAACCTAGACTTCTGCGATTTCCTATGAGTTAAAATGTGAGCAATATTGATTGATCTTAATGAACTGCTGGGTCCTGGGAGGCTGGAGGAGAAGGAAGCCCAGATAATATTCAGTGGGGTAGATGTTGCCACATGCTCAAACTGGACTGAAGCGCAACCTGTTCCAGGTCCACGGAAGATGGCATGGTCTTCACAAATATCTCCTTGGCTGAGTAGGGGCTGTGAGGGGAGCCTAGTGCAAGCTAAGGCTTCAGGAAGTTACTCTGAACTCCCCATGGTAGGACAAGGAATCCAGGGATTTGGACAGCCATGTCCTCTGGACACTCCCCCACCTCCTCAGGCCTCTGCATTTGTGAATTTCCCAGGAAGGATATGTGTGGGGGGCAGGCAGACACCAATGCACGTTCGTGTGTGGTTCTCCCGGGCACAAACGCAGCAGCTGCTCCCGCCCCCCTTTTCTCAATTTAAAGGTGACTCCTGTGGAAGCTTCAGATGTGGAATTGACCCTAAGTTGAAAAGATCTTTTTAGGGCAAGAGCTTTGTTCTTGTGAATTTTCTGCCTCACCAACCATGGGGAATGTGAGCTGGGAGGGAGAAGTCTGTTAAAGAAGTTGGTCATTCATTTCAAGAGCCAGAGGCCTTTCTGCAGAAGCATAGCCTCCCATTCTCTCGGCCTTTTGATCCACTGGGGCTCTGGACAGGAAGGTGCAGGGCAATGGCCCTGATCCCCGAAACCTTCCCACCTGCCATTGTGGGATGGGGAGAAGGTCTTTAATGTTTTGTTAATAGGAGCTTTAATTCTGTTTTGAAATTAATAATCTCAAATTTCTATACTATAAATTAGAAAAAAATTCCACCTTTTGCCTCTGAGAACGTGACAAAAAGGCACTTGTATTCGATCAATTATAAAATGGCTGTCTTCTAGAGTGCTACCTCAGTATCTGGCTCCCACCCATTGCTCAAAATGTTGAGCGTGGATTTGGTTCATTTTATGATGAGAATGAAAAGAAAGACAACGGAACCCATGAATACTGATGTGACTAGTAAATTCATCAGTGTTCGGTGCCATCACATACCACAGGATTCTCAACAGGAGCTCAGGCACAAAGGACTCATTGTACGTCCTCTTGAAAAGAGGTATAGAGGCATCCGTTAGTTTGAAGCTGATAAAGTTGACATTCTGTCATTGACTCTCCAGGTTCATTCTGGCTTTCTGTTCTGTCGTACTTAATGTCGAAGCTCATGCCTTCCTCAAAGAAGCTACTTTAGGACTGAGGGAGATGGCTCAGGCAGGCAAAATGCTGCCTATGCAAGTGTGAGGACCTGGGGTCAGAGCCCCAGCCTTCGGGTAAAAAGCTGGACTCAGAGGCACACATTACAATGCTGTAAGCCGAGCACTGAGGGAGGCAGAAACAGGAGAATCCCCATAATTCTCTGGCCCGACAGTGCAGCAGAACCTGAGAGCTCCAGGCTCTGTGGAGACTCCATCTCAAAAATTACAATGGAGAGTGAGTGAGCGATGGAGGAGGATGCTAATGTTGACCTCTATGACAGCAATGGACAGTGCCTTCCTTCCAGGCTGTAGGAGGTGGACAGGGAGAGAAAAGGTACAAGAGAGAATGACAAGTGTGAGGGTGGCAGGAGTGACACAGACTCAGGGAAGCTGGTATCCCAGAAGAGCCCACCCCAGGGGTTCAGAGAAAGGGTGAGAGGTAGAAATACTGACTTAACCACAAAAGAGAATGGGTGAGCTCACAACTGAGGGAAACCCCAACGAGAGTGGCCTTAGAAAGAACCTGTCCAAGGGATGCATGAGACGGCAATGGGATGTGGTTTCTGAATTCCTTGTCTCTGGGTGGCTTTATTTACACTTTTATGCTGGTCAGTCCCAGGCTTGTGGTCCTTGGGTCCAGCAGAAACAAAGCTGCTTTTGAACAAGATCCAGGATACAGTATGACAATTCAATCGAGTCAGTTAGATTTTAGATCCCGCGGTGACACTTAAGACAGGGGATTTGGTAATGATTGGTGAGACTAGGTCGTGTGCTTACAACCTCCCTTGAAATGGAGTCCCTGTTGGAAATTGAGTCTCATTCACAGTAGGACTTGAAGAGTGGTGATTAGAAGATGAGGGTTGCGAAGACAACAGATGAATAAGGCAAGTTTTAGCAGGGGTGGAAGGGATTGCTGTCAGGACCCTGATAACAATAAGGTTATAGGATAAGCTAGCTACGCACAGCCGGGATTGACAAGCTATGCTCTGAGCACTGATTTCTCTAACTGCAAAGCTTGTGTTCTTTTGTTTAACCACGGCTGCTGGCATTACCCTGCCCTGGGTTCTACTTAGCTTCTTGGCTTGGTGCTTGCAGATCCTGCTTAGGTTCAACTGAAGTTATTGCCAGGGCAACCACAGGTAACTAACTCCTGGCATGATATAGACACTCAACACATCACTTTAAAATGAATAAATAATGATTCTTGCCTTGATCTGTGCTGGATGCTGCCCAGTGGGCTGCAGAGTTGAAAATCACAAGTTTATCATGGTTTTTGTAGCCTCTGTGAGGTTACAAAAGAGACGGGAGACTAAAGCTTGTTAAGAACAATGGTTGTCGCTGAGCACTCGAAACTGTCAGTAATGACATTTCACCTTTCCGAGTTCATTCTTTTTATTAATTCTCTGGCAATTTCACACATGGATACAATGTATTTTGATCAAATACTACCCATCCTTCCCCTGGAAGTCCTCCCAAACCTCTCACCACGCCCTTGTACCAATTTCATGTTCTCTTTTCATAACCACCGAGTCCAATCAGCGCTGACTGTATGTGCACAGGTGTAAGACCATCGACGGGCACACAGGCCACTTCCTGAAAAAAAACATGTCTCGGGATACTAGCAGCTTCTAACTGCCAAAACTCCACAGGTAGGGGTGGGGATTAACATGCCTTTTTTTCCTATCCCTGCTAGAATGGTTTGATCTTGTTCAATGAGAATGAGTTCATCAGTGCAAAGGCCATGACATATCCAGAATACATCTGTCGCTTATAATCTTTGTGTCCCCTCTTTTATGTTTCCTGAGGGGTGTGTGTGTGTGTGTGTGTGTGTGTGTGTGTGTGTGTGTGTTTGTGAGAGAGAGAGAGAGAGAGAGAGGTTCTACTTAACGCTCAACATTCCCAAGTTATCCTCTGTAGTCTGTCTTTTATTTCTTTAAGACTTACTTATCTTAAAATTTTGTGTGTGGACTGATTAGTTTTACTCAACGACATGAGCTAGAATCACTAGAAGAGAGTATCTGTTGAGAAAATGCCTCCATAATATTAGGCTGTAGGACATTTTCTTGATTAGTGGGGAGGACCTAGCCCATTGTGAGCAGGGCCATCCCTGGGCAGGCACTCCTGGATTCTATAGAAAAGCATGGGAGGAAGCCAGTGAGCAGCACCCCTCCATGGCCTCTGCATCAGCTCCTGCCTCCGGGTTCCTGTCTTGTTTGAGTTCCTGTCCTGACTTTCTTTGGTGCTGAACAGTGAAATGAAAGTGTAAGCCAAATAAACCTTTTCCTCCACAACTTACTTTTGGTCATGGTGTTTCATCACAGTGACCCTAACTAGAGCAGAAATTGGTACCAGGATAGTGGTGTGTTATGGTGACAGATCTAACCATATTGTTTTGGGGAGGATTGTGGAAGGACTTTGGAACTTGGGGCTAGAAAAGCTATTAAATGTTGAGCGTTCAGTGGGAAGTTCTGTAGGAGCTCAGAAGATAATGTTGAGACCAGCACAGGTGCTGGGGGCCTGGATTGTGAAGTTTCAAAGGTAAGACTCTACCAGACTATTTATGTGAAGAATCTGTGATTCTGGTTAGCCAGAGCTGAAGAATCAGCTGTGCTTAACAAGGGCCAAAACCACTAAAGTGAAACCTTTGTCTTACCGAGACAGTGGATGCTCGTTAGCTGGGGCCAAAGAATTGGCTGTGATTAAGAAGAGACCTGTATTATTGAGGTGAAACCTTCTAGGAGGTGTTTCCTAGGAATCAGCCCAAAGAAACTGTGTTCTAGAAGTGACCAAGGTTATACCTCCTGCTGGTGACTGAACTTGGTAGTGTAAGAATCATCCAGGTGGAATTGATTTTGAAGGCATGAAGGGGTCATGGAGAACAGTTGAGGCTTGGCACTGTATGACAGGGGGGCAGAGAACCTGAAAAGATCTCAGGAGAAGCTATTGATGAAAGTGCAGCCCAGCCCCAGCAGAAGACCCCAGTATTCTGAAGATTCAAGTACCATGGGATGATCACCAAGAACAGCAGCAGCAGTGGTATGAAGCCAGCTGGAGCCTAGGAGACAAGCTGTGTGTGCTGCCAAGGGTGAGGTGACCCAAGCACTTTGGAGATGCCCAGAAAATGAAGAGTGAATTCCAGACACAGGACAACAATTACTTACATTACAGTTGTGTTTTGCTTTGTTCAGATTGTGACTGTGCCCTTTTTCTTCCCTCTTGAAGTAAGAAAGTATTTAATTAATTAATTTATTCTTTTTTACAGAGCTCACAATTGAGAGATTTTGAACTTCTAAAAGATTTTGGATTTTTAAAGAAACTGAACTTTTTAATTTGTTTGAGTATAGGAAGACTATGAGACTTTAAAAATTATTTGCGTCTTTATTGTGAGATCTTCGGGATGAATAAGAAAGAAAGGGTTGTGGCTTAATAGTAATGTGTTTGTGTGCCAACTTGAAATGGGGTCAGTTGCGCTGGCTAGTTTCATGTCAACTTGACACAAGCTAGAGAGTCACTGGAGAAGAAAGACCAGCAACTGAGAAAATGCTTCCATAAGATCAGACTGTAGGACATTTTCTTAGTGATTGATGGGGGTGGGGTGGCAGCCCGTTGTGGGTGGGACCATCCCTGGGCAGGTGCTTATAAGAAAGCGGGCTGAGCTAGCCATGCAAAGCAAGCCAGGAAGCCCCACTCCTCCAGGGCCACTGCATCAGCTAAGGTCTACAGGTTCCTGCCCTGTTTTTGTTCCTGCCCTGACTTCCTTCAGTGGTGGACTATGATGTGGAATAGTAAGCCAAATATCCCACCCCACCCCCAGTTGCTTTAGGTCATGATGTGTGTCGTCACAATAAAAATAATCCTGACTAAGACAATATTCACATGTTTGCCTGTGTACCATATGCATGCATGCAGTTCTTGCAAAGGTCAGAAGGGAGCATCAGATCTCCTGGAACTGGAGTTACATGCTGTTGTGAGTCTCCCCGTGAGTGCTGGGAACTTCACTTGGATCCTCTGGAAGATGAGCCAGTTTTCTTAACTGCTAAAGCCATCTCTAGTCTCAGCACTTCTCAGCCAGATCATGGTGGGTGCTGGTGGGGAGATATCTCTCAAAACGTTCATGCATTTCTATCTCTTGTGCTTCAGCCTTTAGGAGGTGTGGCTGTCCTCATTACAATATGCAGTGAGAAAAGAGGCACCCTTACTCTAATGGCCATCCATGTCCCAGTTTCATGTAATACTCAAGGTCCTGGGTGGTCAAAATCTTGTTGACCTATTCACTCAGTCACTGCTGATAGGCTTGTCTTTTGAGTACTTTCTAAAGGCTACATGTTCGGCAATTCCACGTCTATGCCTATAACCAACCAAGCACACTGAAAATAGGAACTCGGACATTCGTACACCAGTGTACCTAAAGAGCACTATTCATAATAACACTGTGTGTGTGTGTGTGTGTGTGTGTGTGTGTGTGTGTGTGTGTGTAATCAGATATTTATTCATTGACAGGAAATTCATGCAACAACCTTTTCAGAGGATCTTGTGCTAAGTGAAATAAGCCAGACACAAAAGGTCAAATAGGATGGGGTTCCACATATATGCTGTGCCTTCAGGTGCCAAATTTCCAGTGGTAGAAACTAGGATAGAGATTATTAGGGCCATGGAGAGAGAAGAGTGGGAGAGTTGCTTGGGAGAGAAAAAGCTTGGAGGCAGAGAATGGAGATCACTGGCCGGTGTAGCAGATGGATCTAGAGCCCCCTGCTTATACATTTTTAAAATGGGGGAAAAATGACCTTTTTAAAAAAATACTCAAAATGAAATGACAGTTTCAAACAAACTCCCAAAGATCCATCAGAATGGGTACTCTCTAACTGCAGCAGGGATGGTTACAAGTATCTGTGAATTTATTAAAAGACATTGAGTTGTCACCCGGTAAGGGTGAAACACAGGGCATGTGCTTTACAACTCAGCAAAGCGGTTATGGAAATGAGCCTTGTGCATAGGATGCTGGGCCAGCACACTGCATCCCCTGGGCTTTGGCACTGTTTTTCTTTTTCTTTTCACCACATTCCTACGGAGTGGTTGTTCTTCTTGGGACATCCCAGGGCTCAGCGATGAAGGGAAGTGGGAAAGCAAGTACTGTGACCCCCAGCATGAGTAAAACCATACTTCAGGGAAGGGTGACTCTAGGTCTCTGTGTAAGCAGGATGGGATTAGGGCGGGAGTGGAAGGGTGGTAACCTTAGCCCACAGGGGCTGGAGATTCTGAAGTTAGCTTGACTAAGGCCTTAGCTTCTCCCCTGAAACAAAATGACCTAAACATTTCCTACCTGTCCATGTTTCTCCATCTGTTTCTTTCTCTCTCTTTTGATCTGTCCATTTGTCCATCTGTGTGTCTGTGTGTCTGTCTGTCTGTGTGTGTGTGTGTCTGTGTGTATGTGTGCGTGCACATCCGCGCCTGTCTGTCTGTCCACACCTCCACCATCCCGGTCTGGGAAACCCCGTGGTACATCTTCAATCCTAAGGTCTGACTGCTCTTATCTCAGAGCTCACAGGTCATAGGTGTCTTAGGGACAGGCCTGGCACACAACAGAGCCTCCCAGCTCAGTCCACTCTCTGTTGCTGCCCCGGTACCTCCTCCTCTCCAACTTCCTGTGGCAGAGCTAGGGATGGAATCCAGGGCCTTGTCCGTGGCCTCGGCAAGTGCTCTATCACTGAGCGACACTCTAGCCTTCATCCAGTCTCATTCTGAGGAGATGATTGCCCCTTCTCTGGCCCCAGGACTGAGGGCCAGAGTATTACCTGAGACAAAGTTCAGAGTGACATTGTTGGAGCCTGCATCCCAGCTCGCTCTGTTGGGACTTCACAACGGTTATGTGTAGTTCAGCCCATGGAAGGTAATGGGAACAGTTTTCCTGGGGATGTTGAGAACATCGGAAAGGAGATTTTCTGAGAGAATCAGCTGAGGAGGAACAGAGGCAGTGACTGAAGGGCAAAGGGACCACCTTTGCTATCACCCCACTCTGTGTCAGGCCTGGCAGATCTGGCTGGCTCTGCCTTGTGGACACTGCTGTGGTCCTGCTTCCTCGGGAAGTGCCACACCTTAGGTGGTCCTCATGGGGAGGCTGCTTCAATTCCCCCAACCTAGCTAACCTAAGCACCATATTCTCATGTGACTGACACCAAGCCTCAGCCAAGGCAGCCCTTGCAAGTATCCAGCAGGCCTTGGGACCAGCACAGGATGCCCTGACAGCTCAGAGACAGGATATTGGGACTGGGGACCCCTGAGAGGAGACCAGAGTCAGGAAACTTGTCTTCCTGCTACAGGAACAGCCCAGTGACCTGGAAAGGTGTGGGGCATGATGTTCATGCTTTCACAGTGACATCACCTCTGGTGGCAGCCACACCCTGCACATAACAGCTGCACGGATTGCATTGGACTTGGGGATACTTGGACCACACTTCTGCACTTGGACAAGCATAGCCAGGATAGAAATGTGAAGATTCTTTCCAGCGAAGATCTCAGGGCACACAGAATGTCAACATCATGGGGTGAAAAGAAGGGCTTGGCCTCCGACCTTATACAGAACATACCTCTCTAGCCGTTCCAAAAGCAAAGTCATTGTGCAGGCTTGTAGGGCTACATTTCCACAGGCCTGGTTAGTATAGGCCTGATTCCATGGGCAGGTCAGTGCTCACACTAACAATTCCTGTTCTCTCTGCTTCTCACTCTCTGTTCCTTCAGACCAGAGAGTTTCTCAGCACTTCACAAAACCCTCCAACAACCCCACTTTCTGGATTTCCTCTTTTCCACCCCAAACCATCAGTGAGCAGTCCTTTGAATTCTGCCTCATTAATGTGACTTCATTCAAGATCTTTTCTTGGGTCAAAATAATCAAGGATAGGGACCATACTCAAGTCAGTAACCCAAGTTGGGCCTGGCAGATATGGAATAAAGTGGGGTCCTCATCTGCCCAGACATGGACATCTGACTTCTATTACCTTTGAAGGATGGGGATTCTGAGATCTTAACAGCTGCAAAACTCTAGTAGAAACTAAATTCTTGTTCTTTCTAGTGTTTGGCTTCGAGCTCGCAAGGGATGACAGTTATGACTGAGAGTTCAACAGCAAGATAAGAAGATTCACCCAAGGGGGAAAGTGGTTATAGAAACAGGGGAAAGAAGATGTAGCATCTCAGAGCTGTGTTGCCAAGAAGCTCAGGGTCCCAATGGTGGAAGCGAGGCAGTATAAATGTCAGGCATATTCTATGAGAAAAATATGGCAAAATCATGGAAACCATGGAAACGCCAAAAGTCTTAGACAGGACTTGTTGACGTGGCTACAGAATTCAATGAAGATAAAGCCAGGCAAAGGATGACTAGGGTTGGATGACCAGAGGGGTCCATGGTGGGACCACTTCACAAAGCACCATTTGTCTTGCCTGAAAGTAGGAGAGATAAGCCTGTGTTTACAGACCTGCCAGATAAGACAAAAATCACATTACGATGTTTGGAGGGAGAAAAATAAAATCATGTGAAAGGCTGGAATAAAAAGTGATGGTCATCTCCCAATTTCTGATCATCTGACTTTCAGTGTAACACTTCATCGTCCCGAAGATCACCAGTAGTTCGTAGCCCCAGAATGGGGGGCTATGCTATGTTGAGAGCCTCCCCTAGCAGCTGGAATGAGATCAGGGTCTGAGGCTCGAAGTGGGATTTCTAGTGACATGACCAACAGGTCTTACAGCCTGGGTTACCTTATTCCTCTATAAGATAGGGATTATCTGTTTTCTCTCTTACCTACTCTTTTTGCTCTCATTCATACTTGGCACTTTCTCTTTCTCCCTCCTCCCCTCCTCTGTTCTCCCTCTTGCCTCCTCCTCCTCCCTCCTCCCCTCCTCCATCCTCCCTATTCCCTTCTCCTCCATAGTTAATCTCTGTTTCTCCTAGCTCAGTGACCAAACACTATCCTTGTATTTACTCACCCACTATCGAAGACAGGGTGGTTTTTCTCTTCCATAACTCATGTCTGTGTGAGGATCTCATCTGAAATCACGGAAAGCTGAAGCAATTTGCAAGGACTTTCATGACACCTCTTAGGAGGTCCTCAGAGAACAAAGGGCAGGCTCAGGTCTTGACATGAAGTATAGAACAGGGACCCTTAGGACTGGTGGACCCTCACTTGGGAGAGGAGGTGACAAATCACAGCAAATGCCTTCTATTACTGTGTATGGGAAGAGGGAGATGGGGGTGCAGGGTCTGATGTTCACCAGATTGAGAAGAGGCATCTCTCTCCTAGGGGTATAGCTCTGGTCAGGTAGATTGTGGTTTTGTAATACCTGCTTTGCCTACTCCATTAAGCCGTTGTTTTTCTTCCTTTTAAAAACAAAGGCTAATTTCCCAGCTGGTGTCCCTGCCAGTTCTCCCAGCCTTGCTTGCAAAATTTCTCTGCACCTGTCGTTTCTTAGGTCATTCTGACATTTCTCTAAGTTGGCTGGTCTGTTCTTGAACTCCTGGACTCATAAGATTCTCTTATCTCAGCTCCCAAGTGTCAGGACTACAGGCTCACCACCATGCCCAGCTATACTCCTAGAAATCACTGTGTCCGTGAGGGATAAACGGCAGTAATGCAGGGTCTCACAGGGTCTGCTAGTGATTCCAGGTAGGGAACATCTCTGCACCCTGTGTTCAGCAGAGCTTCATCTTCCTGGTCCAACCTCCCTGCCTCTACTGTGGCTGGGTACAGACAGTTAAGACACAGAACAAAAGTGACACTTGGAGCCTCCATTCCCCCACCTCCTGCTTTCCCTATGTCCTGCCCATCTCCTCAGTTCTCATCCTCCTTAGCCTGCTGTTGTTCTCAGCAGTGAGACCCCTATGGTCCATCTGGAAAGAAGAAAGCGCCCCCTGCCACATCCTTTTTGGTGACTAGTAGGAGCCTGACACATAGGCCGATGTTGAGGGACCCTGTCTTTGTGACAGGGGTCAGTTTTTCCCCCAACTAAATAACAACAGAATTTATAGGGATTTTTATGAGTGCCTTTTCTAAACCAAGGGTTCTGGACCCATTATCTATCTTTATTGCCTCCCCAGATGTCCTCAAGGAGGCTGTCTGTACTGCCTTCGCTTTACAAACAAGGAAATGAAGGCTCAGACAAGTTACGCAATGGCTCAGAGTCTGGAAAACAGCCCGGGCACAGGATTGTCACCTTGATGTCCCTGACCCAGAGTGCTCTGGCTTTCCAATGCACCACCCTGCCTTACTGGAAGAACACTGATAGGCATCCCTCCTGCAAGCTCTGTGACTTGTCTACAGCAGCTATAAGTCAGGCCTGAGCAGACATGCATTGCCCTCAGACCATGCCAGCCACACCATCCAAGGCTGGTGATAGGGGCCCCATGAGGTCCGGGTGGAATGGACACGTTAATGTGTTCAGCCTTCGGGCTGGAGATCAAACAGCCAGCAGGACAAGGAGTAAATCACCCTCAGAGACAAACAGTTCCAAATGACCAACAAACATAGATTCCCATGGACACCCTACACCACACTCCGAGCCTCCCTGTTATCCCACAAGTGGGGGCTGAGCACACCCTGGGAACCCATCTGCCCAGAGGTTTCACAGGCCTACTTGTCCCATTGAAGTGTCTTTCTCAGCCAAATCTCAGACCAGGATCTGTCTCTATAGGACCGACACGTGCACGTCGTTTACAAGATTGGGTGGGATAGATTGGACATAGGTGAAAACTATCTATTTTGTTCATCAGTAATAAAGGGGTGGCCATGAAGACCTAGCTTAGTAGTACTCATGTAACACGTGACAGAAAACACTAGCTCTGTCCCTGCTCCAGCTCATCACAAGATACTTTGAATTTTTTCCACATTATCTATTTAAACTGAAGAACTTTTGGCAGAATAGGTATTATCTCCCTCCTTAGAGGAATTACAGAGATCCCACGCTAAGCTGAGATTTTGGGCCAGCTCTGCCTGATCCACGAGGGGCCTCTCCGCCTACTTCCTGAGTTGCATTGGCTCTAAGAGATCTTTGCTTAAGATTGTTAATAACCTCCGAGTCTGTTTCCCACCAGGAACATCATTAACAACTATACCTCATAGAGCCCCAAGCTATCTGGAGACTCTAGAGAGCAGACAATTTTGCATTATATGCTATGTAGAGATAAAAGCACATCCTTGGAAAGGAACAGTGTCTTGATAGCCAGTGACCACTCAATGCCTGCCCTGGGTTCCTCTGCCAATGTGGTGGGAGAAGCCCTTTTCCTGTCTCATTGGTGACATGTCAGGGGTTACAGTTCGGGCTGTGGGGAACAGCAGCCTCCTTTGGCTCCCTGCACTGAGGTCTCATGGCAGATAAGCCCTGGGCCCTCTCTGGACTTCACACCTCCTGTCACTGTCCCAGCAGTTCTGAAACCCAGCTCTGTGGGAACCAGAGTTACTAACATTGCCCTCAGGGAGGCCTGGGGCATCACCATAGATGCCTCCTCACCCCTGAGGCCTGCTTCTCATCTCCCAGCACTTCAGGCAGTAACCCCGAGTCCTGTGAAAGCTGAGGAGAGAGGAATGTCACATGAAAGTTGCCTGAGGAGGTCTGGCCAACATCAGGCCACCAAATGGCAGGTACCAGGTGGTTAGCATTAATAGAAAGGCTGTGGGGGGCAAGGGCTTGACTCTGGAGGGTTGACTATAAGTGCTACTGCTAGCTGACTGCCAAACTTAAGCCATTCACCAACAGAGCCTTGGGGCTCTTGGTGTGGATCTACCATGCCCCCATTTGCCTGCTTCATAGGACTGATGTGACTTCGATTCTTAAGTCACCTGTACCCAGAAAATCTTGCTGATCTCAGCCCATTCTGGACAGTCTATCCATAGCCTCTAAGATACCTTGCTTGGCATCTGGATTTCACCTCTTCCTCCCTTCTCCAGCTTCACAGAAATGGCCACTATTTTAATGTTCTCAGTATAAAATTCTTCTTAAACTTCCCACACTAAGTGACCATTGAGGAAGGAAGAGAGGGTGTCAGAGAGGCTAGATGTCATAGATGATGACCCCTCCCCAAACTGGATGTACTACTTCATTCTCCATGGGGTGCCCTTGCTAGGTAGAATGGGAGTCTGGCAGGGGTTGGGGGAGTATAAGTCACAAATAGACCTGGCGGGAAGGGAAGGGCCTGGGCATCAACAAGGATTCCAATACACACATACTTGAGGCTCCATGTCCCATGAACAAGTTGAATGCTTCACCCTTCATTCATGGTGAAGTTTCCTATAATATTTGGTCTACTTTGGGATATTTCTGACATTTCTCAAAACCTATAGTAGGAAGACTCATTGGACAATAGCCAGAGGACTGTCTGGGGCTGTCTACTCCCCTCTTCAAGTGAGTTCTTCTCTGTCTACTTCTTTCCAATTTCTACAGAATGAGACCAACTCTGCAGCCTGTTTTTAACATTCTTTGTGACTCAAATTTGCTCTATGTGTCTGACATGTCCGGGTGGGACTGTCCCTATGACTTATGTTCTGACCACCTGGTCCAATTGCTGGGATATTCTCACAATGCAATGAAACATTCAAACCTGATAGGCAGATGTACCACCAGAGGTAGGAGGGTGTTCAGGGATGCAGAGGGACTTCACAGGGATCATGCATTGGTGATGGCCTTTGGTGGGTTCAGAAAGAGGGAGACTCATTCTCTTGTTAAACACACAAAGAAGGGGCCACAGAAGGGTCTGTCCAGAGCACAGAGCCAGCACACAGTAGCTTGCTCCTCAAGAATCAGGGCTGTAGAATGAGTAATACCTAAGCTCATTTAATATCGTGTGTGGGGAAGTCATGAGAGCTCCAAGATGGCTCTACAACAAAATAGAGACAAGAGAGGAGTATAACAGTAGACTTCATGTGAAGTGTGCTGAAGGAAGGATTCAAGGAATGGGGCAAGGGGCATAACATTTCTGGGCTTGGCAATGTGGGTGTTCAAGAGGTCTTGCTGAAGCAACTGCAGTGATGAGGACTGAGAAATGATGCCTTTGCTCTTTCCAAGTTGTCTCATACCAAGACTCTCCTAAGACCTTCTTATCCCTGAACGCTCTATCCTTCTCATTGGTGGTCACAGTGACACACACCTGCAATGCTGGCACTTGAGAGGCTCAAGCAAAGGATCATGACTCTGGAAGCGACCCTGGCTAAATGCTGAAACCTGTCCTTTCAAAACAAACAAACAAATGAACGAACGAACGAACAAAAATAAAAAGGCCAAATGACTCATAATCATTCTCATGGGTTGCCTCAGAACTTTGAAGTGAGAATATTCCAGAGAGAAACAAAAAAGATCAGCTTTTCAAACTGCTACTCAGATGATCCATTCATTTTTTTAAAGTTAATTTTATCTATTTCTTTTGAGATAGTATCTCTAGTCCAGGCTTCTCAGAACACTTTATGCTATTACTCCCTCCCTGTACTTTCTGAACATGGGATTATAAGTGTGGGCCAACATGTCTAGTTTGTGCAGTGCTATGGAGCAAACAGATGATTCTATCAGCTGACTTGGAGCCACACTGTTCCCAGTGATGACATATTGCAGGTTCCCATTGGGTTATCCTAGAATTGTGAACCTCCAAGCATTAGCTATATTTTCATCATTTCCCCAGACTGCAGCTCAGGGACTGTGTGGCCCATGGCTGGCATATATTGGATGAATGAGCTGACCTCTAAACCAACAGTGACAATTTCCTCTTGAATACTGAAGTTTTTTTGCGTGCCTCTGATGATTGGGGTTGGTAGGTTCGTCCTATTACCGTTCTGTCCAAATCCTACTCAAGCCTTCTTAAATCCCAACACCTGCCTATTAGGTTTGAAGGTTTCCTTCCATTGTGGCAGCCCTGTGTGCTCTATGGTTTTAGATGTGAACCTCTAGGGGCTTCTACCTTTCAGTTTTTAAGTTGGACAATTGTGAAAAATAATTACTTTAGTTTCTTCTTCTTCTTTTTTTCAATAAGAAAGGAAATGTTAGCAATAGGAAGGTCTTCAAAAGGCCACTTCTCTAACTCAAGATTTACTTGAAAGCACAGACCCTTTAGCTGCAGGGCAGGCTTGGTATGTTTCTGATTACACCAGTGACCCTCACCCCCCAAACCCTTTGTAGATGGGCCTTTCTTCTAGACAACCTACTGATGAGCAAATGATCTAACAGATTTCACACCACATAAATTTAAGCCTAATAAACGGCTTCAAATTCAGAGCTCCTCATTCTGGGCTCAGAGCAGTAGATCCTTTACAAAAGCAATTGTGTAGACAATTAATAACCACCCCCACCCACATATACACACAGTACTGGGAAAGGGGGACTTCTGCTCCTGAACTTTTGTCTCCAAACAAGCTCCATCCAAATGATTAACTTTGGGAAATCTTGATTTACTTTGAGACTTCTCATTGAGGTCATATTAAGAGAGATCTGGTCACAAACATCCCCTGTCCCATCTAATACTACAGTTACTAGTCATATGTGTCAACTTACTTGTAAGTTTATAATTAAACTTAACATTTTGGAGTTTTTAAAATAACAATTATTTTTATTTTATGTGCATTGCTGTTTTGAGTGCATGTATGTCTGCATGAGGGTGTTGGAGCCCCCAGAACTGGAATTATGGACAATTGTGAGCTGCAATATGGGTACTGGGAATTGAATTAGGGTCTTCAGGAAGAGCAGCCAGTGCTGTAACCATTGAGCCATTTCTCCAGTCTCCAACATTTTGTTCTTTAACCTCATTTCAAGGGCTCTAAAGCCATACAATGACTGAGTATGCACAAAGATATGAATGACTCAGTTATATATGCAAGACATAATATTTTCATCACACACAAAGTTCATGGACAGTGCAGGTCTCTTAGTCAGGCATAACCTCTCAGGGTCCAAATTGTTTCTGTTGCATCCTCATTATCAGTAGCTGTACCTCCCTTGGGTATGAGTTATTTCATCCATCTAATTAAGCAAAATGAAGTGAAGTTCACAGCAAAAATATACACCAAAAAGAAATCCTATTGTCAATGGGAAAGAAGGAAACTTAATTTTAAATCTGCTGATAGGCTTTGGTTTCTCTCAGCTCTATGCTATTTTGGGCAATGTATTTACAGCTTTGAGGATGAACAATCCTCATTATTTAAGACCAGAAAAGAAAATCTGCTTTCTCATTCTGTTAGGTAATTGCTCTGTCTGAATTAACCAGGTAATTGCTCCAGCTGTGAAGGACATGCACGTGTCAAAGTTTTTTAAGGGGCAGTAGAGTAAGGTCTGGACCTCTCTTCACTCCTGGACAAATAGTTAGAGGTCAGAAAGGGATGAGCCAAGCCACATGGCTGACTTCTAACAGTGTAGCTTGCTCTTTTCAGCAGGTAACCCTCCAGCCTCTGTTTACTTAGGAAGGGGAGCTGTTTAGTGCCAAGGCAAAATGCGTGGGATTGAAGAAGTCCAAGAAGACACAATTCTTGCTTTAATGTGTGTGTGTGTGTGTGTGTGTGTGTGTGTGTGTGTGTGTGTGTGTGTGTGTGAGATATGCATGTGACTATCAACTAGCTCTAAAGTATTGCAGGTTACCTTGAAAGCTGATGTTTTAGCTTTGACAGTCAGAAATGGCCTTGGCCCATTCTTAGTGTTTTACTGTTGTGAACAGACACCATGACCAAGGCAAGTCTTATAAGGACAACATTTAATTAGGACTGGTTTACAGGTTTCTCTGGAGGTTCAGTCCATTATCACTAAGGCGGGAACGTGATAGCATCCAGGCAGGCAAGCAAAGTGCAGGAGGAGCTGACATCTTTATCTGAAGGCAGCTAGCAGAATACTCACTTCCAGTCAGCTAGGATGAGTCATAAAGCTCACACCCACAGTGACACACCTACTCCAACAGGGCCACACCTTCTAATAGTGCCAGTCCCTGGGCTGAGCATATACAATGCATCACGGCTTCATCAGACAAAGTGTTCCCCCAATCATGAGAAAGGGGTTCAGTTGTGGTGTAGCCTAGAAGAATGACAAATGTCCACTGGCTTTCATATATAGGTGATGGAAACAGATAATTCTGTCCCAGCATTCATTGTAAGTTCACCTTTTGTTGAGTAAATATTATTAAAGACATCTCTGACTTTTAGTCTGAAAATTGCATATTCCCTAGTGAAGTGTAAACATCTGGCTATTGGGCTGGGCTGAAGTAGAAGGCTAGCAATTTACACATGTCATTTTCTTAATCTACTAATGTTTGCTAAAATCTTGATTTTTGTTGATTTTTGTCCCCCTACCTTGTTGTTCATCTTTATATTGGAGGGGAGGGGGGCTGTTCAGTGTCAAGCCAAAAATGTGTACAGGATTGAAGTAGTCCTAGAAGAAACAATCTTGATCTGAAAGATGTGTGTGTGTGTGTGTGTGTGTGTGTGTGTGTGTGTGTGTTTGTAAACATGAACTTAAGCAAGTGGAGGTATATTTACTGTATTGATACATTTCGATTATTTTTAATTTCTCTTTTGTGTATTTTTTTCTAGTGGGTTTTATGCTCTCATGGGTTTTCATCAGTCCTGCCCTTCACATCTGATTGTAGACGTCCATAAGCATGATTGAAAGGTTGTCAGAGCAGTGATGGATTACCTCCATTTTTTGCCTGCTTGGAAATATCTTTATTTCTCCATAATTTCTGAAGGATATCTTGGCTGGGTATAGTAGTCATGATTGGCAGTTACTTCTTTCTAGGACTTGGAATATGTCCCAGTTCTTCATGGCAGATATGTTTTCTGATGAGAAATCTGATCTTACTCTAATTGCAAATTTAAATGTGACTTGGCAATCTCTTTTCAGATTCTTATCACTTTCTCACTGTCTTGTACTTTTGATAATTTGATTATGGTAAGCCACAATGAAGATGTTTTCTGGTCAAATCTAGTTGTAGCCTTATACACATCTTGTGCATTGGTGTCTTTTGTCTTTACCAAGGTTAGGGAAATCTTTTAGCTATGGCTTCATCGAAAGGTTTTCTTTATGTGTGCCTTGGTTCCTTCCATTAGGTGCTTCTGTTTGTGTATTTACTGTATCTCAAATGCTGCTTTGTGCTTTCATTTTCCTTTTTCAATATTTTAAAATGGATGCTTTCGAGTTTGATTTTTTTTTCCTTCTCGAGCTAGTCATGTTGCATTCTGGTTTTGACATGTTGCGACATCAAACCTTTTTCAGCCCCCTGTGCTGCCTTTCTCATGTGTCATGATTTGGTTTCCTGGCTTTGTTGAGTTTTGTTTTTGTGTTCTCTTGAATCTCACTGTTGCCTTACACGCACTCTTCTGAATTCCTTGACAGATATTTTGTTATCCTGGGAGTCTATTGCTGGAGAGTTATTGTGTTGTTCACAGGTCTCATGTTACCTTGTTTTTCTGGGTTTCTTGTCACCTTCCACTGAGCGTTGCACAGCTGCTGAACAAATCACCCCCACCACTACAAAGGTGGCACTTGTCGTGCTTAACTCTAAAGCTATGGCCTAAAGTAATAGCTCAAAGCTATGCTGGCTTTGGTTCCAACTGGACACCATAACTTAGTCTTCGCACAGCTTCTCATGCTGGAATCTATGGGTCTATGAGCAGTGAAGAGAAACCTTTGGTCTCAAGGGGACCACACAGGGAAGGAATACTCTAGCAGTTCAGGTGTGGCTTAAGCTGGCTAGGTACACAAAGTGTCTGGTGGCTGATAGTATTACAGCCCCGCTACAACAGCCTGAGATCTGGGAGTTGAGGGGCAGACTTCCCTAACTGGCCTCCAGTCTGTCCTGTTGCAAGACTTGTCAGTGACTATGGTCAGATACTCATAATTCTGGAATTGTCAAAGTCAGCATTTCTTCTTCCATGGGTGGCTTCCTTATGTGGGGAACCAGGATCACAGCTTCCAGTACACTTTATTCCACTCTATGCCACTGACAACCCAAGTCTATGGGCTTTCACCTGTCATTTGCTAGGTTCGAGCGCTATTCTCCAAATGCAGTTATTTGTCACTGTGGTTCATTGTAAAAGAGGAACCAGGTGTCAGACCTCCACATGACAACCTTGCCCTCTATAGCATTGCAAGCCTAATGTATTAAAAAACTGAATAGATGATCCACCACCCCCCACCTCCCAAAGTCCCTCACATTTAACCTATCCAGAAAGAGTACCACTATAGATAGAAAAACCCAAAGTCCTGGGTTTGTTCCATGCCCTCTCTTCTCATTGGTGATTCATCGCCAAGGTCTGTAGAGGTTACTTTCCAGGATGCTCCTAGACTCTACTCAGTTATCCACTTATCTCCATATCCACTGATACCTTGGCCCAAGTTGCAGCTATTATTCCTCTTGGCTACTGCTGTATGGATGTGTCAGATGCTGACAGAAGGTGTTTGCCTCTACCTCTCCCAGTATATAGCACCACTGTGGAGGTCATTGTTGTCCCTCAAGTGAAATCTAGCTGCTTCTTACAGCTTTCAGTTCTTTAATACCTTCCATTGCTCTTATGAGGAAATCAAGGTTCTTTCATTAACTTCTAAACCTTCCATCTCCTACCCCTCTCAGTCTCTGCTCTCTGCTCTCTCTCTCTCTCTCTCTCTCTGCTCTCTCTCTCTCTGCTCTCTCTCTCTCTCTCTCTCTCTCTCTCTCTCTCTCTCTCTCTCTCCATGTCTTTTTCCCTCTCTAGCACCTGTCAATTTCTCGACACCTTGTGCTCCCGTTTCCCATAAACTCTCTGCTGTTTCTTCTTCTTTAATCATTCCCTACTCCCTGGCCAGTTAAACTCACTCACTTCTTGTGCTTCAATAAAGTGTGACTTCCTCAAAGGAGTGTTTCACAAGCTCTGTATCAACTGCTCCTCGGTTCAGTTTCTCAGAATTTCCGGGGTCTTTTTGCTTTCGAGCTCTCTGCAATGCCATAGCTGTTTGTATGATAAATGGGCAAGCATCCACCTTGCCGAGTAAACTTGTAGGCTTTATGTTGAGAATGGTTACACCTCTGTGCTCGCTGAAGCTCTCTAGCCTCACTTGTATACAAATCACTGAATGAATGGAATAGCTACACTATGGGATAGGCCAGATCTGGTTTTTATTTTTCTTTGAATTGTGTTTATTATTGCCATTGGTATGTGTGTGGGAACACATATACCACAGTGTGTGGGGGTCACGGGGCAACTCTGCAAATCTGGTTCTCTCCTTCCACCTTTACTTGGCTTCTGGGGACCAAATCCATGTTTTCAGGCTAGCATCATTGGGCAGCTAATGCTTTTACATGCTGAGCCACCTCTGGCTTCAGACCTGGTTTTCAATTTTGGTTTTATCTTTTTCTGACTTGTGCGACTTAGGCATATCATTTATTCCCTCTGAGACCCAGTTTTTAATGTGCAGAAGAACCTAACAGCCATCTCATCAGGACTTATGAAAACGAATGAAGTGATTTTCAGAGTGCCGCGAGCAGCCAGCATCTGGCACATAATTGGCAATTAGGAAATAGTTATTGCCACTACCAAAATGCCCCTCCTATTTGAGAGTCATGTCCATAATGTGCTCCCAGAGTGGTTAAAAGATAATGAACAAAATGTGTGGAGCACGTTGCATAAACCACCTCCACCAAAATCACTAATAAGAAAAAATAATATACAGACCTTTACCATACACACAAGAGAAAAACATGTTGGAAACATTCCAAAAATAACAATTGTCACCACTTCATAGAAATTCTAATTACTTATATTTTTTCTTTTCCTTCCTTCCATCCTTCCTTTCTCTTCCTTTTCCTTTTAGTGCTTTTTTTTTAAACCTATTTCCAACTCCACACAAGTGAGTTACTATTATAGTATAGGAAAATGTAAACACTATTTTTCTAAAAGAAAAACCAAGAGAAATCTTATTATTAGAAAAGAAGAGTGCCAGGCAGTAGTGGCACACACCGTTAATCCCAGCACTTTGGAGGCAGAGGCAGAGGCAGAGGCAGAGGCAGAGGCAGAGGCAGAGGCAGAGGCAGAGGCAGAGGCAGAGGCAGAGGCACAGGCAGAGGCACAGGCACAGGCACAGGCACACGCAGAGGCACAGGCACACGCAGAGGCACAGGCACAGGCACAGGCACAGGCACAGGCACACGCAGAGGCACAGGCAGAGGCACAGGCAGAGGCAGAGGCAGAGGCAGAGGCACAGGCAGAGGCACAGGCAGAGGCACAGGCACAGGCACAGGCACAGGCAGAGGCACAGGCAGAGGCACAGGCACAGGCACAGGCACAGGCACAGGCACAGGCAGAGGCACAGGCACAGGCAGAGGCAGAGGCAGAGGCAGAGGCAGAGGCAGAGGCAGAGGCAGAGGCAGAGGCACAGGCACAGGCACAGGCACAGGCACAGGCACAGGCACAGGCAGAGGCACAGGCACAGGCAGAGGCACAGGCACAGGCACAGGCACAGGCACAGGCAGAGGCACAGGCAGAGGCAAGCTGATCTCTCTGTTGGAGGCCAGCCTGGTCTACAAAGCTTGTTTCACAACAGCCAGGACTGCAAAGAGAAACCTTGTCTCAAAAAAACCCAAACAACAACAACAATACACACACACACACACACACACACACACAGAGAGAGAGAGAGACAGAGAGAGACAGAGAGAGACAGAGAGACAGAGAGAGACAGAGAAAGACAGAGAGAGACAGAGAAAGAAACAGAGAGACAAAGAAAGAGACAGAGACAGAGAAAGACAGAGAGACAGAGACAGAGAGAGAGACAGAGAGAGAAAGAAAATTCAAACAGAAAAGGAAGTGCAGCAAGAATGGCTAACACTGGCTCATCAGCTTCTTAGTTTTTTGGAAGAACAGCAAGACCGAGTAACACTGAGTCAGCTCTGCAGGGTCCACCCTGTGAGAGAGAGGTAGCTGTAATTCTCATTTTTTTTAAAACAAGCTTTGTTGAAATTTTCAATGGTGAATAATCTTGGCCATTTGGCTCCTTGATGCTCTAGAACAACGTTGACATCTACTGCACAGACAAGGAAACTGAGGCACAGACAGGTCACTAACCTAACCAACAACAGGAAAGTAGGAGAGCCAAGACTCAAATGCAGAGTACAGCCTACATCTGTAAATACCTCACCAAGGGGGAAGCACCCAGTTTTGAAGCAAAGGCTACACTGAAGAGGCAGAGAAGCTTAACCAAGAGAAGCTCTTGCCCTGAAAGTCTCCTAAAGCAAGCATTTTTTAGCAATGTTTTTGTTTGTTTTTTTTTAATGGTTAGCAAGTAGAATGGGTATAACCAGAAAATGGTGCACATAAATAAATATTTCCACCTCACACTGAAAAAAAGATGCTAACGGGGGGGAAAAAACTTTCACAAGAACACACGAGTATGTAAGTTGGAATAACAGCCCTTTTCCAGCAGTATGGTGACCTTGAGTTTAGATGTCCTGTGCAGCTAAACTGCCTTTCAGAGAGTAGTTGCTTCTTTACAAGATTTATGAAGATTACTTAAGCAACCCCCTCCCCGTTCCACCCTCCCTTTCCCCTTTCATGTGTGCCTCCAGTTGTCCCTACTGACTGAGCTGAAATTCTGTGTGGATCTTATACTGGGTGCATGTTCCAAATCTGTCAGTTGCCTCGAGATAAGTTTCAGAGCCTTTTTGGTGGATGAAAGGTCACCTGGTTCACCCCTTCACCCACTTGCCCTCCTTCTACCTAAACTGCCCCCCTCTCCCCAACAGATGGAATGTGGCTCTGCTCGCAAGGACCTCCAGGGAAGATGTCTCTGGCTTCTCCCTGGGAAGCCCTCATCAACTCTTAATCAGAATGTTTAGGACCCGTGGGAGAGCTCCCGAGGAGTCCGGCTTATCAAGGTGGGATTTATTTATTTACTGTCCAAATCATTTCACATCAGATTAGCTTGTTGCTCTCTGTGCTCACCAGCTGAGAGCCAAAGTGACAGATCACCCAGTTGCTTATTTAACCAACCATAAACAAGACTTGAAAGAAAGCGAGGTTGCCACACATAACTCATCTTTTGAGAATCTGACATGCATCAAGTTGATGGCAAACTTCTGCTCATTATCTGAAGACACTTTTTCTGTTCCCCCTCCCTTCCCTGTTCCCAAAGGGAGCCACTGACTTCAGAAAACTTGATAGTTACACACCAAGAATGGAAGAAGGGCCAGATACAGCCGGAAAAGGTCGTTTCCATCTCAAAAGTTTCTTTTCTACCTCCATGGGCCGGGTGACTAGGAGGAGGCTCACTCGATTCTGTGACCCTCACTCTATGCAGCTTGACTAAACCCTCAACTGTTTCCAATAGAATCTGAAGTGCAATAGAATTGTCAAAATGGAATTGTAATATCTTTGTATATTTTGCTTTTTCAAGATAAGGTTTCTCTGTATAACCCCAGCTCTCCTGGGACTTCCTAAATCAGGCTGGTCTTAAACTCAGAGATCAGCCTGCCTTCTGCCTTCAGAGTGCTGGTATTAGAAGTGTGTACCATTGCTTCAGAATTATAATTTGTAATAAGTGGTCTCAGTGATATACATAGAGAAGAACCATGTCGCATGTTTCGTAGAATGACTTCATTTGAAGCATATTGATTTGTTCTTCATTGCCCTCTCCAAAGCTTCCCACTATCACTAAGGGAACAAAGCAAGATTGTTGATGTGTCCCAAGCCAAAGCCTGGGGTGGATATTGGGATCTTGAAACACGCATTATTTCATTGAGCATCACCACAGGAAGTTGCAGAGGTGGTTCACCATGTTAAGTGTTTGTTATACAAACATGAGGACCAGAGTCCCCATCACCCACATAAAATGCCAGATGGGCATAGTAGCCTGCCTATAGTCCTAGCACCTGGAATGCCAAATCTAGACAAAATGAGAGACCCTGTCTCAATCCATATAAGGTTTAGAGAGTTGAAGAGGACACCAGATGGCAACCTCTGACTTCCACACACATGTGCACACATGTACATACACATTCTTGTGCACCTTTCCCACCTACCTGTACACTCACACATGTGAAACACACATAAACACATGGACACACAAACACACGGACACATACACACACTACAGTCTTGTATGACTTATGTTGTAATTACAGGCAAGAACGCAGTCTCAGAGAGGCTTTCTGTGTTGCTTGAACACAGTGATGGAGAACTTGCAGTTGAGTCTTAAGCCCCCCTTTATTGGTGTCAGAGGCTTTTTATACTGCCTGGACTATATTTTACAGTGCAGAGGAAATGACTAGTGGTTGAGATGACATATAGTAACCAGCAGTACAGGCAGGTAGGGCTCTGTGTGTGTGTGTGTGTGTGTGTGTGTGTGTGTGTGTGTGTGTGTGTGTGATGTCTGACATACAAGAATTTGAAGGATTAAAGAGAAACAAAAATTTAGCTTGGACAATATAGCAGAATAACCCAGGTAATAAACAATAAGATTCTCATGATAGTGAAATAAAGGACAGAGTAGGAAGTGAAGGGGCAGATTTTTTTTCTTATCATCAATTCTTGGGGTACTGTGCTCATGGAATAGGAGACACACACACACACACACACAGTCATGCAAAAGGCATCACACACTGTTTTCACAAACCAGCTAACACCATGGTAATGTTGGAGAGAGATAAGCCCTTCTGGTTGGGAACAAATGAGCTGCCCCTCTCCACACTTACCCCAGTGCCTGTTGGTGTCTTGAGGGTGTGATGTGAGAAGCCCTGTGTTTTGGGGGCCCCTGAGCTCATGTGCCACGTGATGTCATTTAGAGAAGGCCACTTAAGACTTTCCTGAGAAAGTTTCCAGAGCTTCTTGAAGCTCTGGAAGTGCACACTATTTCCTGTGAAACTTCCACCTAGTGGGGTGCTGGCATGAAGGTAGACCGTGCATCTCATGATCAGAAGGACCAGCTTTCAAGTCCCAGGCTTCCATATTTGGAAAACCAAGCTTCCCTTGGTTTTCATATTTGTCTTCAAGATGAAGAGAGTATTTCCAACACTGGGACAGAGCTATGAGAATTAGAGTTTTATAAGGGGAAAAATGTATTTCTGTTCCTTGATTTTTTTTCTATGAACTGCAAAAGGACATAGGTTGGCCACCATTTTTTTTAATAGAAAGTTCCTCAGAATTTCCACTCCTAAGTAAATTCCCCAACCCCAAACAGGTGTTCAAAAACACCGTGTAAGAATGTCTACCATAGCACTGTTTGCAGTAACCAAAAGAGGAAACAATCCAGATACCCATCAAGTTGGAAGACATATAAAAATATATGATCTGATCATATAATGGAATACTATTTAGCTATAACAAAGAGTAAAGGAAGTATGGATATAACCTGTAACACGAACGAAATGAAAACTGCCTACTGAATTTTGAGGACACCAAAGACCCCCCCTCCCCATGTCTGGAGTAATTGTACTCATAGGACAGTAGGCTGGAGAAAGGTGGCCAGGGGCTGAGAGGGGAGAGGAATCAAGCCTTTCGGCTTCATGGAGGAGGGTGTTTCCATGGGGATCATGAAAATGTTCTGAAGTAGAGTTCAGCAGCAACAAATATTCTAGACACACTGAACTGTACACTTGAAAATGGTTGAAATGGTGAGTTCATATTTCACATATCTGACAGCGAAAAATACACGAGGAATTAGAGTCAAGAAGATTCTACGATGCAGTCTGAGCAGAGCCCTCCCTCCCCTTGGACACAGCTGTGTGGAGATGAGTTTCCTCACACCAGCTCTGAGCAGCAACCTTCACTCCTGAGGCCTGGAACACACAGCCTGTGTATGCCCTTGACTACCTGTAGGGTCTCCGCGGTACTAGACAAAGAACCTTTCTTTCTCTATGGGCAGGGGCACAGTGAATGCATAAACATGGGCAGGAAGGCAGGCTGCTTGAAAGCTTCCAAAAGGCTCTTTCTGACAAGTGAAAAATGTTGGTGACTTGAAGTCACAGGGCCAGGCTTTTAACAACCCTGCGCGTATTTATTTAACCCAGTAAATACGTTTATTAGCAAGGCCGCCTTTGTAGAGCAGGTAATGCATTTCCCATATGGTTCTGCTTTTTAGACCCGGCCACGACGGCTCACACCTAGCTCCCCTTCCGCCTCTGAGGTTAAGACCTTGGTGTGTTACCACTTCACTGCCTTGGCCCTTGTGTGTGTATAATTACAGTCTTTCCCAGAGAGGAGGAAATCCCCGGGCCTCGGCCTTAACTAGCCCCGGCATTGCACTACCAAAGGGCACGTCTCAGAGGGGGGAAGAGAGAGCTAATAAAGCCTTCACATTATTAACTTTTTCCTTCTGAAAAGAATCCTGAAAAATACCATCGCTCCACATTAAAGGCTGTGTGTGAGAGCCGCCACCGCCTAATGAGTCGCTTGGACCCTAGGCCACATGCAAGAGCTTTGGAGGCCCCTTTTAACTAACCTTGATGTTGTGCCAGCCCTGGGGGGTGTGGGCAAGGCAAGAGGGAGGTTACAACCACCCCCACTCAGCGTTAAGGTTTGCACCTGACAGAAGGGACCTGGCCCAGGCTGGCAGGGTACCTCCCAGGATGATATAGAAGTAGGTAGATAGTCACAGAGGTCATGTAGAGACATGTATGTCAAGCACCAAGTGTCTTCTTGGTGTAAGATCAACCATAGTTGGGGTCTTGGATTTCCACAGCTGAGGTCTCCAAAGTGAACTGTGATATGACCAGAGATACAGTAAATAGAGCTTCCAGGTCTTTATCCAACTCCCAAACATCCTGCCTGTGGGCCAATAGAAGCATCTCTCTAACTGTGATGTGCTGATGTTTTAGCAAAAGCTGTAATTTCTTTCCCTGGCATTCTGGAAGTCCAGTGGTTATGATAATATGTTGTGGGACAGTAGACACATGCCAGTCCATAACAGATGACATTCAGGTTTTACACTGAAGAAAGGTCTTAGGAGTGTTCTTGTCTTAGTTTGGTGGTCCTCTGTGCTCATGCACTCTGTGTTTAGCTTCCTGGGCATTAGCACGAGGAGCCCCAAGGATGAGCAGGGATCTGAAAGCAACTTCCCTTGACCCCTCTCTTCAACCCTGCCCAGGAAGGGACCAAAGGCCAAGTTCCAAGTTTAGACAAGGAGGTATTCTCTATAGCCCCCAAGCTTGGTTTCCTGGTTCAGTAATATGTCCCTTCCCTCACACCCCTCTTCCGTTAGATGGTTGTCCGGGAAGCATGAGGGAACCCAGAGAGATCTCCTCAGTCCTGTTCTCGGTAAACTCATATATGCCCTCAACTGTGCAGGCAAAGCTTTGCGTGTCTTTTTGCCCTCCCAATCTTTCGTACCAAACGTATGCCTTCTCTAGAGGTCCCTATGTTTATAGTTGTGCATGCTGGGCACTGACAATTCCTGGGTGGAGGTGGGAGAGTTTGAATAGACTGGAAGTGAAGGAATCATTGACTCACTGGAGAGCTGAAGTATATACAGTCCAGTGATGGTGGGCACAGGAAAAGCAAGCCTCAGGGAAGATGGGATAACTATATACAGCTCACCTTTGCTATATCTGAAGCACGTTGGCATACTTTGTCTCACTTGCCTCTCATTGTGCGAATGGGCAAGCGCTGTGAACCACAAGTGGGTAAAACGAAGCTCCTACAGAAATGTCCTATTCAACTACCAATGCCAGGCACGGCAGAGACAGAGCCAAGGCTGGGGTTATCATGAACTTGTTGGTTAATGGCTTTGTCACTAGACTCCAGACACTTGTCCCGAAGCTAAGAGATTCATGCTCTGTTCTCCAGGCTTGGCCCCATCACATGTGTCTATGCAGTCCTGCTAGGAGCTGCTCTTGGCATACCTCAGCACATAAGCCAGCTCTGCCCGCTGGCTGTTTGTAGTCAAGATTCTTACCTCATTCATTCATCCGTTCAGCAAATGTTGACTGGGTGGCTGAATGCTGCAATGAGCAAGACGCACAAAGGATCCTTAGGGTGTTGGGTGCTCACGATAGCATATGGCTTAGTGCAGCATTCAACAGTAGATTGACTTCCGCCTGCCCATTCTCTGGAGGCTTTGGAGAGAAAGTCATGCTGTGTCTTCTTCCTAGAGAGCAGAAGAACAAGACAAAGTCCATCCCTGAGCAGTTTCAGCCCTTGGAGAAGGCAAGGTAAGCATGGGAAAGTTTCCTATGAGCCCCTGGGCTTGCATTTCCTGGGTCAGGGCTGGCTGGTTGTTTCACGGTTGAGCTAGTGATAATAGACACCAGAGCTAAGTGCTTCTAGCAGCAGGTGCTTATTGGGTGAATGATTTCCCCAGTGACTGTTGTTTCCCGGACCAGGCACCCACTGTGTGTTGTTTATTTACAGCATAGCTAAAGGAAGTACCAATTGCTTCACCCAGACACGGGGGGGGGGGGGGGGGGGGGGCAGGGTAGATTCAGGAGCTGGGGTAATCATTTGGTTAAAATGTTCCTATCAACCTCTGTGAACAGTGCTGGGCACTTGGTAGGCAATAAGAAAAAAAAAGTTGTACCTAATTTTATGTTTGTTACTTTTGGGCGGTGGAGGGCTCAGATTCCAAGCCTGTAAGGAACATGTCTTTGCCTGCAAAAGACCCACAGGTCTGCCAAAGTCAGGGCCGTCATAGTTTCCAGGACCTAGTTTACTGGTTAATAGACAGGGTATAAAAGCTTGGTGGTCATGGTCTGCACTTTCTCCCACTACCCGAAAAAACTCCAGTCTTCATTAGGCTAGGACAGCCCCTGCCTCCTTCTGGAAGCCTTTTCAGACATTTTAAGAAGAGAAACAGGCAAGCAGTGGAGGCCTCCACGTTTCAGGTCTCTGAGGCTGTAGCTGTGTATGGATTTGTCTGTCAAGAGCTGCACGTTGGGACCCTTGAAGTTGTAGAGAAGAGATGAATGTGTGGGCGTGACAGACTAGAAAAGGCATACAATATATTCTTAGAAACAAAACAAAACAAACAAACAAAAACAGACTGCCAAAGTCAAACGTTAAGAAAGATTCTTTCCCCAGGAAGTTTGCTGTTGCCAGGATCTCACCACTTTAGAAGTAAGAGAAGACAAACTTTTTTGACTCACTGAGGGTCTTGGGGTCAGTTTTTAGATGATCTTGGGGGAGGGTGTAGCCTTGTGTCAGGTCTCACAAGCCAACCAAGAGACTGAACAGTATGCTAAATGCAGTGTTGGAGGTGGGTGTTTGCCTTTTCGGTGCTGGAGTGGGGTGCCAGGGTCATGCTAGGCCAGGGCTCTGCCACTGAGCTACACGCCAGCCAGATGCCAGTTTGGAAGCACTGTATCCTGGCTGGTGAATGTGAGCTGCCTTGAAAGCTGGTGTGAATTCCTTGTAGGGAAAAATGGAGAAGGCTGCCCTGCGCATAAGGAATAGACTATACAAACACAAATTTGACAGTTGAGAGCCTAATAGGATTAAGGGATGATAAGAAGATGTGGATGGAGAACTGGGAGGAAAGAGATAAGTAGGAGGGACCCCACAGGAGCTGGTCTGCTGTTGGGGATTTTATCTGGTGCAGGGCATATAATAAGATGTGTGCTTCAGAAACCCTAGGGCCACTTCCATTGTCAAACTGATGTGGTAAGTAGGGCAGTCTCTTCTGTTGACCACAAAGATGGGAAACATTAGTGAATGGTGGGCAGATGCAATCATCCCCACGTGTGACAGAAGCCGACACAGCTGGCTGAATGAGGCTTGCTCTGCGCTGCTGCATCTGTGCTGTCCGGAGCCAGCCAGCCAGCCACAGAGGCCCTTCAGAGGCCCTGCCTCCTCCTTAGAAACCGTCTGTCTTCATTGGAGCTGGCAAGTCCAGCATATTGGTGTGTGTGTGTGTGTGTGTGTGTGTGTGTGTGTGTGTGTGTGTGTGTGTGTGTGTGTGTGCTGGAAAGCCCTGCTCTTGTCCACGACAGGCTACTCACAGCTTTCAGCAGAGGATTACTTAGAATAACAAGTTAATGACTGTCCTTGGGTTAGCTTGCTTTGCTGGGAGAATCTAATCAGGGTGGGAGCAAATTCCAATCCAGAAGGGGGGGAGAGAGAGAGAGAGAGAGAGAGAGAGAGAGAGAGAGAGAGAGAGAGAGAGAGTGTGTTTTATTCTGTCTTAAGCAGCATTAGAGCATTACTTGGAAACGTTGCTTCATTTAACAAGGTAAAGGGAGTGGGAGGTCTTCTGAGCAGCCCTGGGCTGCAGATCTACCTGGGCACAGGAGGACTGCACTGTCTGCTGTGCTGGGGGTGGGGGTGGGGTGGGGGTGGTTCACATGATCTGCCCTGCACACTAGGAAACAACTGGGAGTATAAATGAGAACATGGAAAGGGGGGGGGGGTAGTGTGGGGGAGGGGAAAGTGGGGACAAAGGGACAAAGGAGACAAAATAAAGTTGCCCACTCTCCTCAGTCAGCACACACACCTTCAGCATCCCTTGGTCTTGAAGGTGTCTGTGTTCACTTATCCATTCACTCAGTAAACACTGGTGTCCTAAATCCACTAGGGTCCTTAGCGGGCATCAAATGGCACAAAACCTCTTGGCAAAATGTGAATCTTGGAACTTGTCCTGTCTCTCAAGGATATCAGTTGCTATTATATATATATATATATATATATATATATATATATATATATATATATATATATATATATATATATAATAGATTTCCAGGTGATAATCTAGGAGTCTGAGTGGTACATCTAGACTGTGAGGGACAGAGAATGAGAGGTGGACAGAGCTCTACAGGGAAGGTAAAGGGACTGGACTGCCCATACCAGTGTTTATGTAGTGTGTGTGTGTGTGTGTGTGTGTGTGTGTGTGTGTGTGTGTGTGTGTGTTCATACTTGCATGGATGCCTGTAGAATCAGTAGAGGCCAGAGGACAACCACAAACCAAACTCCTCTGATACACTGTCCACTTCTTTTGTTCATCAAGTTCAAAGAAAATTATAATTATTTATCTGTGTGTATATATGCATACATGTATGTGGGGACAACTTGTAGGTTGGGAATTGAACTCACGCCATGGGATTTGGAGGCCAACACCTTTACCCACTGTATCACCTCACAGCTCTCCACATGTCTTTTTGAACAGTCTCTTCTTATTGTCACTGATTAGTATAGACGGGCTGACCCTCAAGCTTCAGGGGTCCACCTGTCTCTGTGGGTGCATGCCTGTCATTTAAGGTGGGCACTGGGGGATTAAACTGGAGGCTTGAACTCAGGTCCTCATGTTTTCAAGGCAAGCAGTTTATTGGCTGAACTATCTCTCTAGCCCCATTTTTATACTTTCCATAGGCTAGCTTTAGAACCAGCTTCGAGGGGTATCATTAATAAAAAAACCACTATAGATATTTAATCCAAAATGAGTTTGGATGGGGCAAGTACCTATGATACCAGCCATTGCAATTGAGCCATTGAAAACACACTGAACTCTACTCGTGGTCCTTCATACCTTCTGGGCTGTTCCTGTGCCATAAGAAAACTTACCACAAATTCACCACAGACACAAAACATATTAATGAACACCTGTAATCCCAAGACTCAAAAACCTAAGGCAGGGGGATTTTGAGGTTAAGGACACAGTGAATCCAGTCAGGTCAGCCTCAGAGTGAGACCCTGTCTCAAAAAGCCAAAAGCAAAACTCTCCAATACTTTCATTTCAGTATTTGATACTGTGTTGTTAAATATAAATACATGCTATACAGTGGATCTACACATGTTATTTAGGTAGCATGTTTGGAAGGTCATATCATTAACCACTTCCTTCTTCTCGGACCCTCTGTCCAGGAAAGCCAGATTGTCTGTCCTCTTTGTGCTTGTGCATGTCACTTTTTTTTTTAAAGTCCAAGTTAGACTCAAACTGGATAGTTGGCCAAGGATGACCTTGAACTTTTAATCATCCTGCCTCTACTTCCCAGGTGCTGGAATAACAGGTGTATGTCACCATGAATAATTTATTGCATCGGTGTGGATCAAACCCAGGGCTTTGTCTATGCTGGGCAAGCCCTCTATCTACTGCTCCAGCTTGTACAGCTGTTTTCGATCCCTCCCAGATGTGGAAATTCACAGTTTGCCCTTTGGTGGATGGCTTATCTCGGTTAATATAATGTCTTCCTGGTTCATCCACACTGTCGCATATTTCAGGATTTCCTTTATTTTTATGGCCGAATAATCTCTATATATGTGTACCACACTACATTTTCTCTAATCATTCACTCAGGAATGGGAGTGGAAATTTAGGTTGTTTCCACATTTGAGCTATTGTGAATAGTATCTCAATGAACACGGGAGTGCATATATATATTTGGGAATCTGATCTCAAATATTTTGGATAGAGACCAAGAAGTGGGATTAATTTGTAAGTAGCATTTACATTGTTCTCCACAGCTGCTATGACATTTTGCATTCCCAGCAAGCGTGCACAAGAATTCCAGTTCCACCGCATCTCTGACACCTGTTTGTTTTTAATCTATTAAAGTAATAGCCAACCTAGTAAGTGTGAGCTGATCTCTCACTGGGGGGTTGATATGTTCTTCCCTGGCACCCAGGGATACTAAGACTCTTTTCGTGTACCTGTTGGCTCTTCCTATGTCTTCTTTGGAAATGTTAGACAATTGTGTTTTGTAAGTAAGAACTCAAGTGACAGAATTGGGACTGGAGCTCAACCAAGCTGACCCTTGCCCTAGCTCTGATTTTCATAAGGAAGGGAGGGATATTGAACCAAGAGGAAAGCTGAAAGACCCAGGTGAAGACAAGGTTGGACCTCTCAGGAGCAGTAGGAAGTGTGGCCTGGAAGGCCCTGCGGGGGAGTTTGCCAAGGGACACAGCAGGAAGTGGGGATTTCCAGTCTCCACTGGAAAGGAGTGGACTGGGACAGTCCCCTGAGTCCTAAACTTCCTCCCTGACCCCGAAGGAACCTCTGGCTCTGCAACCGGAAGTTCCTAAGGGAGGAAAGTCAGGAATTGTCTGCCAAGAGCTGTGTACAGGAAGTAAAAGGCAGAGGTAGGGCTAACAATCATGTAAATATATGACACTATTGGCCTTTAGATACCAGCTATCCCCTCCCCCGCACCCTCTCCTCTCTTTATGTAGTTCTGGCGCTGTCCTGGAACTTGGTATGTAGACCAGGCTGTCTGGAATCTCAAAGAGATCTACCTGCCTCTGCCTGGGATTAAAGATGTAATGCACCATGCTAGACCTCAGACCTCAGTTCTGAAAAAGAGCCACCAAGGGACACTTAGTACTGATTGAATTCTGGGGTCCTATAAGACCCCTACTACACCTGGTCTTGATGCCTGAATTTCACCAGCTCCTTCTCAGTGCGTGACTTTGACCGCTTAGCAACCTTAGGCCTCAGTTGCTTCCTTCATTCCAAAGTAACCTGGCATGTAGAGAGGCATGGATTACAGCATAGTTTTCTAAGATGCTTGCCTTAGTCAATATTTTTTTTTTTTGCTAAGTCAGTGTTCTGTGTAAGTGCTGATGGAGCTACAGAGTCTGAGGAGTTCACGAGATGATGGATAACAGGCCTTTTAACCAGTCACATTTTCCTTTTCTGCCGCACAGTAGAGATTCCGTGCTATGACGCTTTCAGGGTCTGTTCTAGGGGCAGTGGGTGTGGTACTTACCGATACCAATTTGAAAGAATCTAGAGTCATCTGAGAGATGAGTCTCTGGCCAAACAGAGGGGAATTATCTACATTAAGTTTAGTCTCTGAGAATGTCAGTGAGGAACCATCTTAGTTACAATAGTAAAGTAGGAAGATGCACCCTGATTGTGTGCACAGCTATTCCCTAGGCAGAGGGTTCTGGGCTATATTTGGAGAAAGGGAGCTGAGCAGCAGTTTGTACTCAGTGCTTCCTCATTGTGGATGTGATGTGACCAGTTGCTTCAAGCTCTTGACTCATTAACTTCCTCACCTTGAAATATGGGCCAGAACAAACTTCCCCCTTAAGTTATTCTTGTATGTTATCACAGCAACAGGAAAAGAAATTAAACCAGAAGGGCTACTATCGTGCTTTAGCCTGAGAGGTGGCCTCCTGGTGATCCACTTACCTGGACATTGATGATCCTGATGGTTTCCTGTTGGAGGGAATCAGTACTGATGGAATAAAAGCCATGGCCTGTGGTCTGCACCAGGTTATAACATTACCACAGGGCTTATTACAATCTATTTGATCACTAAGTTTGAGGAAAGACACTCCATGCTGTAAGGAAGCTTTCATGAGTAGGTAGACCCACATGTAACTGAGTACAACTGCAACCCAGGGCTCCGTGTGACTGACAGTCTTGGGAGAGCATCTTCCAGCTTTATTCGGACCTTCGGGCAATGAGAACTCAAGCAATAGTTGAGTGTAACCCATGTCTTACTCAGGGTTTCATTGCCATGAAGGGACACTATGACCACAGCAACTCTTATAAGGACAAAATTTAATTGGGGCTGGCTTGCGTGTTCAGAGGTTCAGTCCATTATCATTGTGGTGGGAAGCCTGGCAGCATCCAGGCAGGCACAGCACTGGAGGGACTGAGTTCTACCTCTTGTTCCGAAGGCAGCTAGGAGAAGACTGGCATCCAAAGGCAGCTTGGAGGAAGCTCTCAAAGCCCACACTCACAGTGGCATGCTTCCTTCAACAAGGCCACACCTACTCCAACAAGGCCACCCCTCCAAATGGTGCCACTTCTTGGGCCAAGCATATTCCAACCATGCACCTCAGGAGAAAAGGACTTACCTTCAAATCCCTATCTTCAGAAACTGAAGGAGACTACACATGGGTATCTATGCTGTTTTGAGCAGCCAAATTCTGAGATGCTCTGTTAGGTAACAAGTGTCCTAGTAGATACTAGGACCCTTGGATCCTATCTTCCTGGAACTAGAAATTTACCTTTCTTAGGCTCTCTCTCACTCCTTTAGACATTTTACTGCCAATGCCAATTCTTAATCATCCTTCTCCCCTCCCAGCATTCCCTGTTTCTGATGACTTTCTAGGGCTGCCAAGAACTACATTTAGGGAAAGTCCCACTACTCCTCTCACCACCCAGGAGATGGATACCATGGTGGACAGTCCCATAGACAGGCGGCATCTACCATATCTACTCCAGCATCTACTATAGCTGCCTTCTCCACCCTTACCCCCATTCTCTCGTTGCTTTGTCCTTGCTGTCCTTTCCTAGAACTATTTTTACCTGCAGCTTCTCAGGTAGAGCAGAGGCCACCAGCGGGCCTGGCTCATTCACTGGTTTCTGAGCAAATATAGACCTTCAGATCTGACGAGGATGTATGGTAGCCATGCTGAGAGATCTAAAATCCCTCTGTGGCTCTCATATGTCCCGGGAGATGGGGATTAGTTCTTTTCCTTTGGAAAAGTCTTGTCACCCAGCCTCCTCTTGCACATCCATGTGCTTAATCTCTGCTAGAATGTTTTCCCTATCATCTTGCTACTGGAAGATTCTGAGCAGTGGGAAACATGCACTACAGAGGGCAGTGTAGAAATCTTGGGCCAGGGAACGGCCTTCTGTGCCAAATGGAGGAAGATTAGGTGAGCAGAGAGCCATCAAAGGCATCAGAGCCGGAAGTATAGGAAAATAAATCATGGTATATTCACAGTTTAGCCCATGAATGTCATGTTGTGCTAGAACTCAGATCCTTAATTTCTCCCTCTGAGCTGATTTGTACAAGTAAAGCTTGCTCTTGGGGGTCTCTGAGTTACAAAGGTCAGAGAGAACACTGGGTTGGCCCTCTCTGACCTGCAGCTGCACTGCAGGAGTCTGTAGCCTGCAGCAGGCTCAGTCACGTCTAAGGCTCTGGAAGAAATTGCTAGAACGACTACCAGGTGTTCTCTGATTTTGGTCTCTGGGTCAGTAGTACAAGCCAAAGAGACAAGGGTTCAAGTTCTCTATCTCGTGGGAGAGGCTTGAGGTGAATCCCAGCCTTCCTTGAATCTCAGGGTCATTATTACAGAAGGAACATAATAATGACCACCCTGAGGAGAGAGAAGGAGCTCTTGTGTATATAAAGTCAGTGGAACAGAGCCGGAGAGAGTAAGTACTACTTAACATCAATCCCCAAAGTGACAGCTAGAGGCAGGGAAAAAACCCATACACACATCTAAGAAAATTCCTTTAGGAAAAAAAAAAGAAAGAGAGAGAGAGAGAGAGAAAGAGAAGAGACAGGAGCATTGGAGAGGAAGAAAGGAATTAGTGCTGTCAGCGGCAGGTCAGTTTGTCTTAAAACCTTTCAAATTGTGGAAAGGGCTGAGAAATGTGCTTCCTGGGGCAGGAGGCAGTGGGCTGAGGGGGTTGTGCACCTCTGGGATTGCCTGTGCAGGCAACTGCTCAGTGTAGGGAGCATTCCAGAGGGGTGGGCCTGATGCTAGGGAAACCTCAAAAAGAGGTGAGCCAGTGGCCACCAAGCAGGCAGGGTGAGGCCAGAAGAGGACAGACAGGAAGCGCACAGGCACAGATATAGGCTGCAGCGTGGGTGAGCCCTGAACCATTATGCTAAGTGAGAGAAGCCAGGTTCCCAGAACACAGAGTGAGGGATCCCCTTGATAGGAAATTCCAGAATAGGAGAATTCAGGGCAAGAAGTAGATTGGTGCTTGTCCAGGGGAGGGGGTAGGGAGGACTTCTAGCCTTGGGGCTGACAAGATGGGAAGTTTCACTACAGGGCTGGCTGTGTGCATTTCCAGCTGTAGTAAAACTCACTGGATGCAACAAATGATGTGTGAATCATGTCTCGACAGATACAACTTCATAAATTTGCTGGGGTGGCTTGTGTGACTTTATAGATATGCTAAAACCTACTGAACATAATTGACAAGTGAATCATATTCTAAGTTTTTACAGAGAGAGAGAGAGAGAGAGAGAGAGAGAGAGAGAGAGAGAGAGAGAGACCCTTTGTGCAGGAGCAGCTTGGAAGAAGGAGCCCCAAGAAATTGCCCCTGGTGCAATATACTTATTGCAAAGTAGAGACAGAGTCCCAGAAGGCAGTGTGATCTGCTTTCTTTTTGCTGCCACTTGGGGCCAGGGACATGTGGTGTGACTTGCTGAAACCTCGTGCATATAGGCACTGCATATAAATCACCTGTATCACACAGATTCCACTAACACCAACACCCATACTAAGTTATCCTTTGACTGATCTCAGCCCTAAGGACCCAACTCCATCATTGACTTCAGCACTAAAACCCAGCTTCATTACTTTAAGTGCACATACACACAAACAAAAAAATCACTCAGCAGAGGATGTAAAACCAATGGCAAGTAACTTGTGTAAAACAGTGTGTCAGCAATGGACACACAGGTTATCATGAGGCCAGAAGCAAAGGCTTCCATCACAGAGTTTTCACCCCACATTAGCTAAGTGGCAACTTTCCTGAGTTCAAATGTTAGATGTCTTCATTGATGAACATTAAACTAATGTGCAAATCTTTTTGTTTCTTTGTTTTGTTTTGGTTTTTTTTTTGAGACAAATTCTCATTTATCACAGGCTGCTCAACTCACAACATAGCTGAGGTTGGTCTTGAACTCTGGATCCTCCTACTTCTATCTTCTAAACATTAGGATTACAAAATGTAAGCCACTGCATCTTGTGGTGCTTAGAACTGTTCTTTAAATGTCCTTTCTCTCCCCTCCTCTTTGTCTTGTTCTCTGTAGCTCTGTCTGTGTCTGTGTGTCTGCATGTGTTTGGGGGGACTGTGTGTGTGTGTGTGTGTGTGTGTGTGTGTGTGTGTGTGTGTGTGTGATGTCTTCTTTTGTATGCAGGTTTATGTGTGCAGGTGCAAGAGGCCAGATGTTAATGCTGCATGCCTTCCTCTTGTTGTTCACCTGTGTTTTGAGGCTGAGTCTCTCACTGAATGGAATGGGCAATACAGATGACCAGGGAGCTCCGATCATCCACCTGTCTTTGTTTCCCCAGCCTTCGGATGGCGATTATGTGCTACTGTTCCTGGGTGCTAAGGATTAAAATTCAGGTGCTTCTGCTTGTGTGTTAAGTACGCCTTTAACTAATTCAGTTCTCTCCCAACCTTTCCTCATGCCTGTGCTCATAATTTGAAGGGAACTAAATTTATCTATCATTGAGTCTTTATAACTATGAGAGCCACCATTCTCACCCTGTGCTCTAAAGATGAGAGAAGCGAATGTGCTGGAGGTCATGGGGCCAGCAGTGGGTGGGGCCCAAATAGAACCCTGGTCTGCACAAGTCCCAACCCCACCCTTCATCCCAAAGCTGCCCAGGGCAGGATACTATTTGCTCACGGTCTGATTTTGTTCAGAGATGGCTGTGTCCCAGGCATCCGAGTTTACTGAAATGTTCTAAGAGTTATTGGGAGAAACGAAGCTTTGAACTTGCCTAATATAACACGGGCTGGTTCTCAGGATCATAAACATGTTTCTGAACCTAATTAAAGAGCCCTATGAAAAGAACAGGGGCAGGACTGAGACATGACGGTCGGTCTAAAAACTCCCCGTGAGCCAGGACGGGAGCATTGCTGTTCCCAGACAAGGGAGGACTGGCCCTCTCTGGGGGCACAGAGTTAAGAGCTTGACGGAGAAGAAAAAGCTCTTTTACAGTCCTGGCTGGGGACATGGGCCGAATTGGGGAGGGAATGTAGGAGGCGTAATTGGGGCTTGTAAAACATTTCCAGACAAAATCACTTAATGTGTTTGGAGAATAAAAAGCAACAGTCCACATAATCCTTCCATTTGGACAGTTTGCTAGAAAGTCGCTAGAGCTGGATGGAAGACAGAAAAAGATGGCCAGAGAGGGGTGCACAGTAGTGGATGCCCCGGGCACCCTCTACTCTGGGCACAGTACTGTGGAACAGCTGAAGATTGGCTTTGAGTCTCTGTGTTATCCCTTGCTCAGTGTGTGACCTTGGACAAGTGATCTATCCTGCTCAACCTGTTATCTCATATGCAAAGTGAGAATAAAATTGTACTTGTATTGGGCTGGGGAGATAGCTCAGAAAATAAAGAGCAAGTCTTGCGAGAATGAGGGCCTAAATTCAATGCCTCAAACCCATCTTTAAAATAAGAATTGAGTGGTGGTGTATCGTTGTAATCCCAGCACTGGGAGCACAAACAGAGGATCAGTAAGCTCGCTGGTCAGTCAGCCTAGTCTACCTGGTGACTTCCAGGTCAGTGAGAGTTCATGTCTCAAAAGTCAAGGCAGGGGATGGGGATTTAGCTCAGTGCTAGAGCGTTTGCCTAGGGTTCGGTCCTCAACTCCGGAAAAAAAAAAGTCAAGGCAGGCAGTGTCTGGGGTTGTCCTCTTGCCTCTACATGCATGTGCATAAATGAGCATTGCACCCACACATGAACATATTTACTCATACAGTGGTAGTACCAATTTCATGGCTATGCTGGGACAGTTATGCACTCTGCCTTGGACTGGGAAGGGAATGCTCATATAGAAGTTTTCTCCTTCAACTCAGCTCTTCAGACATGAGCTTGTCTCAGGAGAGAGCATTGTTGCATGTCCTTTGGACTAAGTTACCCTGGGAAGCATTCCAGAGCTCTCAGAAGGTCTTTATGAATTCTTTCTGTAGTCTATTCTATTTCTCTATTTTTCTCCATTCTTTCTCTATTTCTCCTGGCTTCCTTTCTTCTAGAAGTAGTTACCCAAGTCCATTCCAATAGCCCCGGTCCAATATACTTCTTGGAACTATTCCTTTCTTCCTCCCCAAATTCTGATAATGTTCCACTTCTTTTAAGATAAAATTCAAGCTTCTGAGTCCTCTAGACCCTATTTAGATTTCTGAGCTACATGCAACCCAGTGCTTGTCATACAAGGCAAAGCCTTCCCCCTTTCTTTTCCTTCCAGACAAAAGGTAAGTATTTGCACTTCCTGACTTTCTGGTGCTGAGCCGGACAAATAGCAGCTGACAAATAGGGCCAAGGACACACTTCCCCCCGCCCCTGAAGAACTGGGGTATAGTCTTCATCAGATCTTCACTAACTTCTCCATTGGGTGTATTCAGTGCTACTGGCCATATGGTCTTGGCTATAGCTTCTAAACTCTGCAGTCAGCATGTGAAAGTAATCAAAGGTAATGTGCAATTCAATGCACACAGCTGTGTTGCAATAAAGTTTTATTTAAAGATTACATTGAGCTCACAGGCTATAGTTTATAGACCACTTTTCTGGATCAAGCTTGCCAATGATACTTAATGCAGTGCTGGAAATATTTTCTAATGTCTATTCTATCAAGCATGGTAGTCACTAGTCACTCATATGTTTCTAGAAAATAACTCCCACATAGATAGTACATATTATATTGGATATGCAGTTCTTAATAGTGGCTGGGCCATTAGCCAGGATCCTGGAGTGAAGACAATATGGAAAGTCACCCTGGATTTTAACCTAATTCCTGATGTTCTTAGCAATGGGATGTTGAAGATGCTTGTATTGCCTCTTCTCCTAGCCATTCCTGACTTACACTCTCACTGGTATCCACATACACATCACACTTATTTCATTTGTTCTCATCTGAGCATTCCATGAAATCCAGGTCTCTAGCCCTTGGAGAATACTACCTACTTTCCCCAGAATGCCCTCTGTTCTCCCAAATGCTGCCTCAGTGTTTAAGGTTCACCTCACATTTGACCATTTCTTTGTGATTTTTTTCCACCAACTCTCTGTATCATCTTCACACAATAACCTAAAACTTTCTCAGGGTACTAATATTGTGATATAATCATTTATTTCTTTTTTTACTAGATCATGAGTTCTTGGAGAAGGCCCTTTCTTTAGTGTCTTTATAGGGATCTCAGTAAATATATACCAAACTGAGAGCATGAGGCCTAGATACAAGTACCATCTTGAGCCTTAGCTTGTTCAAGAATGAGGAAAAATTATCTTCCTGCTCTGAACTGTATTTCTCCATGAAAAAAGTGCTACAAGTTCTGCCTGTGTACTCACCGAGCTCTGCAGAATGAACACTCTTCCTCCAACAGTTGATGAGTTATGTATGTACCCCACCCACCAGACAGACTTCACCTCCATGTTGGGAGGTTGAGAATGGCCTCTAAGATCCTCACCAATCCTGAAGTTTTCTTCAATTCTGTGCCTTTCCCCAATTGGAGACCACTAGTCAGAGAAATTGAGAGAAGGTAGAAGTTTTCCCTATCAGTATGAAAAAAAACAAGGCTTGGCTTATAAGCAGTCTGACACATAGAAGATTCTGAATCATTTAAGGTATTTTAGTGAATTTTAGATGGTTCCTGAAAGTGGGGGGAACAATGGGCCCAAATTTCCTTCAGTAACTCAAAGGCTGTACTTTATAAAGTATCCTCTCATCAAAGGCATACATCTTAATTTCAATTTTCTAGTCTATCAAAAAGACCAAAAGTAATGATGCTGTGGGTTCTCCCTGAGGGAGGCATTGTAGCCTTCTGAGCCACTGAGCTGCAGAATCCACAAGGATCCCTCTCTTCTCACCTGGCTGTCTTTTCCATCCCTTGCCATTCCCTTCTGTCGCCAGTCTTAGCATCCTGCCCCCATCAATAGTAATGAGAAACTGCACCCAAGGGAGGGCCTAGATAACACCTAATTTGGATGAATGAAGAATCTAGGAGTGTAAATAGCAAATCGAAATTCTTTCACTGTGAGGGTCCAAGCTATGAAATTCATTATTGCCTTAAGGATACCTGACATGAAATATCTATAACTTATCATGCAAATAAGTCTACTAACAGTGGAAGGAATTTCTACACAAACTACAAATACCTAGAAATATTAAACATGGGCAAAGTAAGGGAAAGCATATATATGTACATTATAGGTTTGCATACTTGAAAACTATTGTGATTAAATATATTTTGTATCTTATATAAAGATATATGCTTTTAAAACAAGCTAAAATTATGCCCATCAAACATTTATGAAGGTGGTTTTGAAAATGCAAAAGGCTAGAAATGATTGAAGTGGGATCCAATAGAAAGACTGATTAGTAAGTTATAGTGTGCTGTAGCCGTCAAAAAGGGTAATCATGAGAACTGTTCAGATTATAATCTTTAGACCAAAAGTGCTCATGATTAAGGCCTAGCAAGTAATAGGATTCAAATTGCATAAGTTGCACTGCATACAGTGATTGAATCTATAAAAATATTGTCCCTGTATGAATAAAGACCAGAAATAAAAAGGTAAAAAAGATAACCACACATTAGGATGAGGCAGAAAACATTTTGGGAGAATGTGTGTATGTATGTTTGTATATGTTTTATCTATGTATTATTTCCTGTGATTGCTGATCAAAAAATGCTACTTTTATTGTTTCCACAATATTCATTGAATTAAATTAGTTTTATATAAAATATTCTCTGTATTATTATGACTTAATAAAAACAAATGAAAGCCAAGAAATGTAGAGACTAATACAACAAACCAATATTTATCTACTACCTATCAGATCTGAATATTTTAATAAAGGCTTGGCTTGTATACTAGAAAGTATAGCATGATAGATACAACTGATGCCCCTAGGGTTAAAAATCGGGATTTATTTAATAATTTAATCATTTTATTATTACATATTTTTATATTAATAACTTTCACAAAGACAAAGGAAATGAGTTTTAAATAAGTTTGGTTTCTCGGCCTCATGGCTCAGAATGTATATGCTGTATCTTTCGGGAAGAGAGTCAATGTATCTTAGAAGGTAACCACATAAATCAATGGCATCTTAGAGGCTAGTAGAAGAATTTCAAGGAAAGAGTAGGGGTCAGCCAATTTTTGTAGTAAGAATAATGAATTGCTTAACAGTAAGCCAGAGTCACAACCTGGGAGAGAGAGAAACAGTTCCCTGTACCGGTCGCATTATTCGCTGCTGTGACAAAGCACCCAGTAGAAAGCAGCTTAGGAAAGGAAGGACTCATTTTGGTTCCCAGTTCTAGGGAAAGTTCAGCATGGTTGGAAAGCCTTGTCAGCAGGACCCTGGGGCAGCTCCTCATAGTGTATCTTTGTCAGGAAGCAGAGAGTGTTGGATGCTGGTACCCAACCCATCTTCTTTTTCTTTGACCTTGGACTTAATCCCATGGAATGGTGCAAACTACTTTTATAATGGGTCTTCCCACCTCAAAGTAGTCTAGGGAACTGCCTACAGGCATGCCCCCGAGGCTTGACTCTTAGATGTGTCTAGATCCTGTTGAGTTGACAATCAATATTTACCATTGTGTTCTCTCCTCTCAGAACACAGGGGATAAAGAATCTACCACTGAGATCCAGAGTCTTGACTTCTCTGTGCTTGTATTTCCAAGCTTGCCTACCTGTGTGTGTCTAACATCATTCATCTTTCCCTGTGTCCTCTGGTCTCTATGCTTGCTTCACAAACTCTCATGGCTCAGCACATTTTCTGGAGGAAGTCCCATCAATGACTATCCAATAATAAGTGAAGGAGGTGGGAGGAGGGAACCACTTCTAATAGGCAGGGTCTCCAGATTGCTAACAGGAGTAGACATGTTTCTCCATCCACAGAAAGGGGAGAAGCTCTAAGTGAGTTTTCTAAAACTAGCCCTCAGATGCTTCATTAGAACCTGTCCAGGGGAGGGATGAAGAAAGGCATCAAGTTCCTTGTGGAGAATATTAGGATCTGGGCAGTGTGCCTTCTTAGTCCACTGACAAGTCTTCTCTATCTTCCCAGCTGTACCCTTCCTGAGGCTGAGACCCTAGGTATCATCTCCATCATTCTTCTCTGGGTATAGATCAGATTCCAGCATTCAGAAAATCCACAAAATGAGATCGAGATCTTCCTGTTACAGAGAACAGCCAGAATGTTCCCTTGAGGAAGGTTCTGAGGGGTCAATTCATGAGTTCTGAAATGGGAGAGATCATTGTGTTGGCAAGGACTGGTGGCTCTTTTCTGGGCAGTTATCAGTTGCTGTATAAACAACCACCCTCATCCCCAATGACAGAAAACAACATAATCACTGGATTTACTTCAGCGTTTCTAAGCTGGGTGGTGCTCCTGGGGGATTTGTGTGTCCTGGCATTTCAGCTAGAGCAGCGTCACTAGGATAAACCATTAGGATCCTTAGACGACCTTCGTCTGGCCAAGAAGTTCTGGGAAGTAGCACCTTAAGTAGCTCTGGGGTCTTGTAGCACCATCTTTGGAAATAATAGCATATTAATTTTTGAACCTAACAAGATCTGGCTTTTTGACCTTATCTTTCCTCTTGTATTTTATTGTAGCTAGCAAAAAAAAAAAATTGATGGCCCTTTTAGTGTACTGCCTGGAACCTTCTCAGTTGGCTTGAGACCATCAGGTACCTTCTTCTGCTCTGTTATTGCAGACTACAGGGCTGCCAAACTTTCAGCCACCATAACACAAAGGGCCCTTTTACATGAAGACTCCTATAACATTTTCATGATTTCCCTGAATGCCTCATTGATAGTCTCCTCAAGTCCCTTAGGATTTTCACTAATATTCTCTTGGAGGCTCTTAAGGTTGACTAGCCCTGAAGCCGATGACATATGTTTCAGAATTTTATTATGATAGCACTTGACTTCTAGGTACAAATACCTATTGCCATGTAACAACCTTAAAATTTAGTGGCTTAATGCAACAACCAGGGCTGGGGAAATGGCTCAGTTGATAAAGTGCTTGCCACTTAAGCATAAGGATCTGAGTTTGATTCTCAGAAGCTATGTTAGAATGCCAGGCATGATGGTGAACGGCTGAAACCATACAACACAGCTGGCAGACATAGGCGGGTCACTGGGGCTTGAGTGTAGAACCTTGTCTCAAACAAACAAAACAAAAAAACATGGTGGATGAGACCTAAGGAATAACAAATGAGGTTGTCTTGTAGTCTTCATATACATATATGTACACATGTATCATCACATATATGTGTACCCACATAAACACACACACACACACACAAACAGTAGGGGCAGACATTTGTTTTTCTTATCTGTCTGTGTTTTAGATAGAACTCAGATATCATCTCTGTGATCTGGGGCTACCCTGAGTCTGGAGCTTCCACTTCAAGAAGGCTCATCCACATGCTGAATTTGGTTGCTTCCTCTACCCCAAGAAACTTTCCATGTAGTAGCACACTGGACTTGCATCCTGAATAAAGGTTGCCAAGAGAGAAAAAGCACCCTAAGAGACAACAGAGCTCATTAGCAAGGGTTACTGCACAAACAGACAAGCAAATCCCTTGCTCACTGAGCTATTGCTCAGTCCACCCTACACACACTCACTGGGAGGATGTGAGGATGGCCATGCTCACTCTACATGAGGATGAATGCCTCAGCTCCCCACCCCCTTTCTTGCTCCCACTTCCCACTCATCACTTTGTCCAGTTTCCCTCCCACTCAATTCCTTGTCTGCTTGGAGCTGTGTGTCACCCACCAGTTCCAGCTTTCCTCATGACTCATTGCTCCTTCCACAAGGCAGAAAAATGCAGGTGCATCATAGCAGACTAATACCTTATAGCTGGGCTGCCTGGCCAAGATCCTCTGCCTACTAGGTGTGTATAGTTCCAAGCAGTTTACTTTGGTCCTTCCATTAACCCAGCCTTCTCACTTACAAAATAGAATTTATCATAGTAATATGTAACACAGAGTAAATTTTGATGCCCTCCAAAATGCATACATCCAAACCTAATCCCCAAGAAGATGGTGTAAGGCAATGGGCCTTTGTGAACGTGTCAGATAGCAAGGGCTCTGCCCTTTGGAATGGAATTATTGAAGTTTAAAGAGGCTGCTTCCATCAAGGGAAGACACACAGAATGTACTATTGAGACGAGTCATTTTTGCAAGTTCCAGACCAGCCTCGGTTATAGAATGAGATCCTGACTCAAATACAAAACAACAAAACCAAAACAGAAAAACATGCAGAAAGTTGGGTAAAATTCTAAGGTGGTCTGCCAAATAAATCTGTTCCTAAGGTGTACAGAACCTCGCTAGGAGCAGAGCCAGTTTAAATCTTGTGCTTAAGTTACAAGGCACAGCTGAAGGGAGAATACCTGGGTAGGACCAAGAATCTTGTGAGTCCTTTCAATTAGGGTATAGAGGTCAGAGAAGAAAAAGGTAGAGAGCTGGTGTGTGACAGAGGATAAGTAGAGAACAATGGAACACTGGTGACACTGGTGATGGAGAAGGTGGAAAAGACTGTATGGATGCAATTGACTTAAGCAGCTGGGGGAAGGCTTCAGCCAGCATTGGTAAAGAAATGAGGATCTTGGCTCTGTGCCCACAAAGAATGGCGTTGTGAGCTGAAAGTGAATTCCTAGCTGCAGGTGACCATGCAAGAGGAATCGGGCAGAAAAAGCCCAGACGTGCTTTGCCTGGCTTCCTATCTAAAGATACACACACCACCACCTCCACCTCCACCCTCCACACACATGAGAGAGAGTGAGTGTGGGAGATGATAATAGAAGACAGTTGATCATATCCCATCCATAGCCAAGGGTAAAGGATGCATGCTTGGATGTATGCTCACTCTCTTGCTTAGGCCCAGCTCCATTTCCCCATTTTATACATATCCACACTCCATCCCACAAGTCTCCTTTTCATGTCTTAATGCAAAATGCACTTAGTTGATCTCTAAGTACCCCTCCCCCCGATAGTCCTTCACAGTCCTAAGACTTCAGAATCCAAAGTGTCCTCTGAGGCTCATGACAAACTCTTAGCTGTGAGGCCCTATGAATTGAAAGTAAACATGTTGCATACTAGATACTGAATGGCCTCAAACAGTCTCTTTCCATGAGGGAGCAACTGGAGTGTGTTAAGGAAAGATCAGTCCAAAGCAATACCAACCCCTAGCAGGGTAAACAGCAGATCCTGTAGGCTTGTGATGGAATACTCTGAGATCCAGTGGTTTTGAATGACTTCGCCCTTTAAACTCCGTCACACACACCAGACCGCTCCCTTGAACCCTTTCCTCCTCCTTCTCTCTCTGTCTCTTTTCATATTTTCCCCTTTAAGGACAGTACTGAATAGAGGGGCCACCTGGATGGATAATGTAGGGCAACATTCTCAGACTAGAAAGCTTATCTACGTCTGCAAAGACCTTTGTTCAAGGAAGCTTACAACCACAGGGTCCAGATATTTGGGTGTGAAAATATCTTTTGTCCTGTTCTGAACACCCAGCTTTCTGATTTGTATATAGTAAGCCCTAACCCCCATGTATCTGATACTCTACTGCCTGGGTCTCAGGTTGGCTTGGAACTTGTGACCCTCCCTCCCTAGTTTCCTCAGTGATGGAAATATAGTAATTAAGCAGAGATAGCTCCCCTCGTCACTTTTTTTCTAGTGAAAAGAAAACTGCAGGATGAATAGGCCAATGTAGGTTTTTCAAATTTATGTCTAATAGATTTCTGACTGTCATATCCATTCTGCCTGGTCACCTTACAGCTCTTAGCACAACATTTGGTAGAGAAACCAGTGCTGAATAAATACTCAGCAATTAATTGAAATTTGAAATTAGTCAAGACTGAACTGTTTCTATGCTCGGAAAAGGACTGCACATTGAAGGAAAAATGATCACTTCTGTGAGTTCTTTCAGTCTGTCTAAAGAGGCATGAGTTGATGAATGTTTCCGTTCTTGATTAAAATGATTAAGGGTCCTTATGAAACGAGAGCCTTGGAAGCCTTCCAAAGAGAGGCTTCCTCAAAGGGATTAAAAATGAAGAAAGAGAAGAGGCAACTTTCCCTTGCCTAGTGTAGTTACAAGGCAAACTCCCTGGCTTTGAATTCAGCTCTGTTACTTGCCAATCAAGTGGCACTAGAAAGTCATGTCAACTTTTTTGGTTAGTGAATACAATAATATGTTTATCTCGCTAGGTTTTAAAAGACAAAGAAATGACATTAACAATAATGCCATATGTGTGGAAAAGACTCTTCTGATTGTTTTGTATATTAATTATGTATACCTCATAACTATGAGGGAGATATTATTGTTGACCCTATTTTCTAGAGCTGAGACAGGTAGGTAGTATGGAGATCAAAGGTACCAAGTAACATAGTATAGTGTCAAGGTTGGAACTCAGGATGTGTGGCTCCAGACACGACCTTCTTAACCTCTGCACTCTGTTAATTATATTGCTTAGGGCTTCCCTAGGGTAACAGGGACACAGTAAGTGACGGAGAAGAAGGACTTAAAAAGAGGAATTAGGGTTTCTGTAACTGCTGACACTAAATGTTGTCCATGCAGACTGTGTAAGGTATTGTACTAGACCTTAGCATGACCAGGGAGAAAAGACATGAAACAAGAAGAAGATCATGCTAGGACACATGCTAGGACAGGCAGGAAATACAACGGGGCCAGCCTGATCCTCACAGCCTCTTCCTTAGGATGGGGGTTACCTGCAGTGTAACTTCAGTACAGAACCACATCTGTATCCAGCCTAGGTTGAAGACAGTGAAAAAAATTTAAGACACCACTATAGCATCCAGGAAAGGGACTCCTGAGAAATATAGTCAAACTCAGCTGGGTGGCCCCAGTCCAGTCTTTCCATGATCAGAAGTAGTCAGAAGAATCATGAGACTATTAGTTATATCTTGGGCCTTGATAAAGGTTGGGTCTTCTCTTCCCTTCTGTGCTTGTTGGATGAGTGGCAGATGCGTTTCCATCTGGAAATTTGCTATCAATAGGTTTTGGAATATCAGCACAGCAGGAAATCTAGGCACCTCATAATTTCTCCCCATTGCCTCCTCCCCATCAACATCATCCCCCCATACTTCAAATATGTAGAGGATGCTTTGAGACAAGTCTTGTAGAGCCACATCCTCCTTCACCCCCATAAGATTGCCATTTCTCGCCCCTCGTAGGCGGAAATCAAAAGATACCTCTATTGGGCTAGTGCTGCAGCAAAGCAGTAAGACTTCAAAGGGCTGAGTTACATCGTGGCAGAATCAACCCTCGTGCAACAGGGGCAGCTGAGAGATAGAGAGATTTAATGCAGTGGAATGGGACGAGTGGCTATGATGCCATGCTGGTTCTTTTTGTCAGCTTGACAGAAACCCAGATGAAATTGAGAAGAGGGAACCTCGACTGAGAAAATGCCTCCATACAATTGACCAGTAAATAAGTGGGTGGGACATTTTTTGACTGATATTTGATGTAGAAGAAGGGCACAGCCCAGTATGGGTGGTGCTGTTCTTGGGTCCTGGGGTGTATAATATGCAAGCTATGTGAAACAAACCAGTAGGCATTGTTCTTAAATGACCTCTGCTTCCCTTCCTGTCTCCAGGTCCATTCCTAAGTCCTTGGCTTAACTTCCTTCAGTGAGAGAGTGGGACCTGAGAGTTGGCTTAAGCTAACGCTGAGATTTAAACACTTTCCTCCCCAAGTTGCTTTTGGCCACAATGCTTTATCACTGCAATAGATAAAGCATTATCTATTGACCTAACTCAGACAGGTCAAATGAGGGACTGCAAAGTAGGAACCTTGAAACTGAGAACCAGGGAGTTGTGCATTCAAGACTGAGTAGAGTGGAGAGGGACAGCAAGTGTCCTGTGTGAGAGGCTCAGAACTCAGGCTGCCTTAGGAAGAGTGGGTATAGTGTGGAGGTGCATCAGGCCAGCAATGAAATCCACGCACATAAGAACATCCTCACTCCCGGAGAATAGGAAAGGAGACCGAATTTCATGTAGTTGAGGTTGGTTTCTTACATACTGCATCACTTACACACTCCTAGCACAGTGGAAACACTCCTCTCTTACATCACCAAGGACCACCTCATGACTCTTCCTGAGACAATTCCATCATTAGTCTAAAGGCTCTCACATAACTGGAATACTCCTTTCTCTGTGTATGTGATATATGTGTGAGCTGACTTGTGCATGTGGGTATGCTTTCCTGTATGTACATGTGTAGAAGTCAGAGGTTGGTGTCTAGTGTCTTTGTCTATCAATCTCCACCTTAATTTTAAAGACTGGGTCTTTCATTGAACCTGAAGGGCAATAACCGGCTATATTGGCTGACCAGTAAACCCTAGGGATCTTCCTGCCTCAGCCTCTTAGAACTTGGATTACAGATGCCTTGATGTTATCTATGCCTGCCTTTTTATGTGGGTACTCAGGACCCTAACTCAGTTTTTCATACTTGCCAAGCAAACACTTTAAGCACCAAACCATTTCCCCACCCTGGGGTAAGCTTTCCCTTTATTCTACAGGTGAGAATGGCCAAGGTCACAGGCAGGCCTTGAATGAGATCTGTTCCATGTAGGATCATGCACTTGGATATATGGTCCATGGTTGGTTCACTCAGAGATGTCACTATGGGAACATGTAGTCTTTCTGGAGGAAGCATAACACTGGCTGGGATTTGATTTTAAATCCCCACCTCATGTCCAGTGGTGAACTATGTCCTCACGATTGTGATTGAAGATGTGATCTCTCAGCTTCCCAGTCCTGTCACCCTCCTGGCCTGCTGCCATGCTCCCCCACCACGATGGACTCTAATGCTCTGAAATTGTAAACCCAAATAAATGTGTCCATCTACAATAGTGGTTCTCATCCTGGGAGTCTCAACCCCCAGTATCCTGCATACCAGATGTTTACATTAAGATTCATGATGGTAACAAAAATTACAGTTAAAAAGTAGCAACAAAAATAATTTCATGGTTGGGGGCTATTACACCATGAGGAACTATTTTAAAGGGTCACAGCATTAGGAGGGTTGAGACTATGTAAGTTGCCTTAATCATGGTATTTTATCATAGCAAAAGAAAGAAACTAACACAGTCATTTCAGAAGTGCTGAAGTTGTTTTTAGAGCACTTGGGTGATTCAAAACCTTCTGCTAGGATTTAACCCCGGCCCGTCCAGTCTCAAAGCCCTTACACTCTTCCTCTAAAAGGGACTGTCGAAGGACTGGAATTTTGAACTTTGCAGCCCTTGAATATTGTTTTTAGCTTTGAACATCTATGAGATTCTGGAGAATATAAAGTTTGGTATTAAACAAAATGTTTTCAATGTTTAACTGAGTTTCTTAAAGTCTTTGAGAGACTGACTGGGTCATTTCTTTAGAAATGAAGCGATGCTTCAGGACTGACTCTTTATAGCTTTTCCTCTTGAAGATTTTCAATCTCAAAATCAAAGCAAAATGTTAACAATAAACCAATTTTCTAGAAATCAATCTCAGTCGCCCATTTTGTTACTTTAATTGAGCCACTTTGCAATTACTCAGTGTTTTTGGCAATGCCCTCTCCTCTCACAGGACAATTCTAATTCTTCTTTTGAGGGGAAGAAAAAGTTTTCAACAGGTGCTTTTAGCCAAAATCACAATGAGCCAAGAAGGAAACAGCTCATGATTAGCAGAGCTCCATGCAGCATATATGAGGGTGGATGTGTGGGGGATTTGTGCTTTTGTGCAGACCCACCTTCAGGGTGCCAGGAGAAGAGGCCAGAAGAGGCACACCCAGGGGTCTCAGTAGTACCTGGCTTTTCTCCTTGTGATCCTTATTTCTTCTGTGCTGTTTGCTCATTTATGCAATTCATCATTTGAATGTGAGTATACTCACTGTAATAGAGTTTTTGCATTTACACATATGGAACCTTGGTGTATTGTGGTCTTGAGTCCTGGGGTGCCATCTATTCATCCCACAAATGTTTATTTAATATAATTTGCCTCAAGTCCATTTGCTGGTGCTCAAGAACCCGCCACAATCAACAATTATCTGTGCTCTGGTCCACTTGAGCACACATTTGGATCATAGGTCTCCTTCCTCGGTTTCTGGCCACACAGATCTCCAGAAGTCAAGAGCTTATGGAGGAGTCTTGATGGAGGCTTTCTCTGGGCCAGCTGATGCTCCGTTTGAGCCTCCAACCAGGCATATAAGAGGTATATCCCAATTGTGAAAAAAGCAAGTGGAGGTTCAGAGTAGCGGAAGTCTCTGCCCAAGGTCACGGAGTCAATCAGGTGGTGACACTTCTCAACTGAGTTAGGTTTTCTTGAAACTCTTTCTGTCTCTCATCTTCGGGAGGTTCTGCTCAGGGTGGCAGAGATGGACCTGCTCAATTTTTCAAGCTTTCTCTCTTTCAAGGTCAATGCTTTGTCAAACAGTCAGTTTGGGGGCCAGATATGCACCACCCTCATTCCCCACCTCTCACCTCCTGTCACCCTCTACTCTACTCCCTCCCCACATCTACCCCATTCACACCCAATCCTCGCCTCCAAGCTCCCCCCATTTCCCACCTCCCACCTCCTTTCACCTTCCACCACACTATTCCTCCCCCATCTCTACCCACCTCCACTTTCACCCCCACCCCAGAAAAGAAGGTGATAACTGTACTAATACCTAGTAATATGTGCTTGGGTTAAGCCATTCGAATGAGCACTCTCCTATCTCTGCCTCCTGCCTAGTTCATGTCCCAACCACTCCAGGGGGCCATGGTTTCTAAGCAGCTCTAGTTGTGATGTGACACTGAGAGAGGAGAAACAGAATCTGTTAGCAAAACACCCAGAATGTCACCAAGAGCTGGTCCTTCTTAGCAGGAAGATGAACTCTGTTTGCTTGCTTTTGAGATAGGATCTTGCTGTAGTCCAGGCTGGCCCGGGTCTTATTGAGTGGATCAGGTTGGCCTGACTCATGGCAATCTTCCAGTCTCAGAATTCCAAGTGCTAGGACACCAGTCACCACCTCAGCTGGCTGTAAAACTGACTCTGTAAAGTCATTTCACCTGGTCCTGACAGAAAGCTAGCTTTCTTTTTCCTTGCCGTACTCAGCATGAAAAGCATTGGATGCTCTGAGGGTATAACCACACATGTCCACCTCAGACAGCATGACTGGGAGACAGAGACAAAGCAGGAGTAGGAATGTAGAAGAAGGTTCAGAAGGGGACTCATCAGAGGGGAACACATAGGTCAAATAGAACCTGGGAAGATGATTCTGGAAAGGTTGGAGTTTGGGAAGCACCATTAGCTGTGCTCTCTTTCTGGTATGACAGCTGCCTCCAACATCCCTAGCCTGCACTTTCTGGCTGTGTGCTGCCCTGAGTTGACAGGGAAAGTACTCTGACACAGCCTCTGACAAAGAAGCTTTGACTGTTGGCAGGCAAGATTTTCTGAAGCAGCTTCCATAGCAACCAGAGGCAATGCTGAGAAGCAGCTGAAAGGCCCTGGTTGCTTGGCAAAGGATGGCTGCTTGGGGGGTGCCACCTGCCCTGAGGGGAATAAGGAGGCAGAGAGTGTTACCCATGGTTTGCTTCTCATGAATGAAGAGGGGACCTTAAGGTCCTAGGCCTGCAGTCCACCTCTTTTCTTTTTTGCATATCCCTGGCTCTATCTCATGCAGGGTGGCCATTTCATTGAATATTCTTTCTAGAACCAGCTCACCCTGGTTTCACTTGAGCAATCATCTTTCCTTGTCTTGGACCAAGGTCTGAGAAACCCATAGGCTCAATCTCCATGAGGAGAAAGGACCCTGCCAGGGAGCTCAACACTGTGTATCAGGGCCTGCAAGGGTCCTTGGTACTGGGTCTAAGGAAAGATGGAGGAGCACACAGGCCTCAGTGTGATCACACATCCTTTCTAGACAGATTCCTTGCACAGTGGGAGAGCATTGCTTTGAGGAGTCCATGAACACCCAGAGTTAGACCCAGGGTGGGGCTCTGGTTCCGGGGGACTAAGATATTCTTTGTGATCTATAGACTGTCTTTCTTGACCAGTCTCTTTACTTGATGGCTAGAATCTGGAAAGGACATTATTGTGATGGTGTAGACAAGTGTGCCAGATGTTGATAAACTCAGGAGGTGGCAGTCAGAGAGCCCAGCCAATGGCCCACCATGAAGTATTAGAGGCAGTGGCTCCAATAGTTTTTCCTCCATCCCTTGCCCTGCATACCTGGCTCTTAATGAGACATGTAGTGGATAACCTTGGGCGGGATGGTGAGGTTGCTCTTGTCGGTTTTCTAAATGGCCTAACCCTGGCTTCCCCCTGCCCCCCTCATTCTTTCCTACACAGCCTATTTAAGCCCAGGGTTGGGAAGGTACAAAGATGGAGAGAGATGCTGGAAAAGACAATCATCTCACTTGTGAGAGAGATTAGAACTATGTGACTCCTCCTGCATCCCTGGTACCTCAGACAAGGAAAGACTGAAAGACTTGGGAAATGCTGGTGAGTAGGAAAGGAGGGCACAGAACACGTAGATCCAGGTGGACAGAGGTGCAGGAATTAGAGCTGGGAGTCAGTGGGAACAGCAGCTAGAACTTCCCTTGGTCCAAGGGAGATTAAATGTTGGGTCTATAGCAAGGAGGATTTGATGCTTGTAATACTCTATTCTGCTCAAAATCAGAGGAAACATCAGGTCATAAGTAAGTTCTAGAAAGCCACAGCTACCAATGAACATTCCTGTGTAGGGCACTTCTGAGCTGAGCTGGTACCTGCCTCTCGACTCCACATGGTCCATTCTGCAATAGCATCCAGGTCGTGCTGAGTGAGGGTACAGGCAAAGTTTGTCTCCCTTAGGCCATCTTGCAGAGCTGGACAGCATCGAAGTACTCTGGGCCCTCACAGGCAGGCTGCAGGACATCTTCCACCACTGCACACACTACTTTTATTTGCTCTTAAAAAAAGAAAGAAAAGAAAAGAAAAGAAAACTGCTGGGAGTGAATTTAGTGGTTGTGAAATTTAAAGAGGCAAGTGCAGAGCTGGGAGGCATTTCCTTAAGCACAAAGTAATGAAGTGTCCCGCCGGCCCGCCCAGCAGTGCACATGGTTAACATTAGTGGCAGAGGGAAAGCCCTTCTCCAGTCCCCACGGAGGAGCCCTTCCCCAAGGAGCCCCTCACAGAGAGGCTGAAGGAGGCCTTTCACACAGATACTGTCCCTCAGGAGTGAATGCCTCAGTCTGTTCATCTGTAAGACAGTCTTTGGGCATCCCCTGGCATTAGCTCTTCACGTTCTTTTAGATGCAGAGAACCCACCATAGGTAATGGCCAAGCCTGATGCTCATGATGTGTTAATGACTAAAAGGCAATTGTGTCTTCCGGGTGAACGGAATTTTGGGGTTTGAAAGTACATGTAAATAGGTAGCGATTCTGGAAACACAATACATGACTAACATTGCCTGGGAAGGGGCAGTTGGCTTCTAAGAAGTTGGTAGCCTTGAAGAATATGGAGACACAGGGCCCAGGTACACATGGGAGGCACAAAGAGGTCTTTGTTGAATGCAGGGAGTAAGGTAGAAGGCTAAACAGGAGACCTCTCCCATGAGACATGGGATCCCCTCACAGATAGCCTTTAGGCCATGCTTAGAACTTTGGACTTTGCCTTATAGAAGATAGGGGTATTGAGAGCTTTTCATTTTTCTCCCATTAGCTAGAGGAAAAACTTTGACTGCCAAATGTATGCATTTCAGCTCCCCTTGTTGGTCACATCCTCAGGAACCTAAACTTGGAGGGTCCTTCGCCAAGACTCGAACCTTCTTGAGACTCTGCTGTTCTTGAACTTCCTGGTGTCTTTAGATGACCACTCGTGGGCAGGCCAAAGGCTCAGGACTCTGTGGGGGAGCAGCTCCCAGCTCACAGCCCTTTCCCTGCAGGGTGTTACCAGAACATCTGCTCAGGCCGGAGAGCAAGACCTCTCATTTCCACTTGTCATTCTTCTCTCCGTTTCTTCTCTTTAAAATAATAATTGTTGTTTTTCAAGGGAGACGTTATGGCCCGTGGAGCTGCGGAAATGTTGGCAGGTCTGAGTCATTAGGGCTGAGCCCTCATGCCCCCATGTCCCTGGAGACCTTAGCCCATCAGCCACAGGTGGTGACAGCCCCAGGCCTGATGTTCCAACCTCTTGGCCTGCAGAATCCTGTGTGTGTGTGTGTGTGTGTGTGTGTGTGTGTGTGTGTGTGTGTGTGTGTGTGTTTTAGACCTTCGATTTTTACAGAAGAGGACCAACATATGGCCCCCATCATGTGTGGGAGATTGTGGGAGATCCTCCAGATAACAGGGCCCACAGAGTTCAAGCCATAGATGGATAAGGAAAGAACCCTTCCTTCCTCTCTACTCTACCCAGCCACTCCTCCCTATAGTGGCTTCAACAATGAGCCATGGTAGATACTGTGCCTACTGTAACCACAGATGCCTGGAGCTTGAGGAAGCCCATTTGCTTTAAACATACAAAGAGAACAGTTAATCTTTTAAATTAAAAGTATGGAACTAGAAATCTATAAAATGTCAAAAGTCAATCATAACTCAACTAGTGCAGAATTAGATAAATTAGGAATTTCCAAAGGCTGTTGATCTGCACATGTTCTCACCACTTTCCTGCCTTCTGTCCTTCCATCCTCCCTGCCTTCCCACTTATCCTTCCTCTCTCACTCCCTCACTGCCTTTTTAGTGTGTGTGTGTGTGTGTGTGTGTGTGTGTACATGTACTTGCAAATTTCATAGCCAGCTGCACACACATGCGTATGGAAGTCAGAGGCCAATGTTGAGTTTCTTTCTGAACTGCTCTTCACCTTATGTTTTTGAGACAGGGTCTCTCACTGAATGTGGAGCTCCCTGACTCAGCTATGCTGAGCTAGCCAGGATGACTCAAACATCTGTCTCTCTGCTTCCCTTGTGGATTGCCAACATGGGATGCTGCACAGGCCTGGGGATTCAAATTTGGGTCCTCATACTAATACCACAAGCACTTTATGGATTGAGTCATCATCCCAAACCATCTCTCTCTGTTCACTTGTTTGTTTTTCCTTATTGAAGTCAGGAAAATCTCACCTATAATTTAGTCTGACTGATTCTCCTGCCTTAGCTTCCCAAAGGCAGAGTTTACATGTAGGTTACCACACTAGCTCTAGATGATTTCTTATGAAATAAACTAGTTTCTCACAACAGGGGTAAAGTCCAAAAGTATTCATAACCATGCCTGAGGACCACCTGGTATGCCGAGAGAGCTATTGGATGACTCAGAATGCACATAGGCCTCATAAAGCTGCAGTTATCTCCACGATCAGCACCCATGTTCAGATCCAACACCACCTCTGCTGTCATCATCACACCACCATTTTCTACCCTTGCTAGCTGCTCTCTTCTTCTGGGACTTCCAACATCATTGTACCTCCTGCCAGGGCTAGTGTCATTGCTAGTCCTACTGCCACTTCTACTGTTGCCATGGAAACAGCAGCGGCATCCTAACACTGATATATACTCACAGGTTACTATTACTTCCTCATTGGCAAATATCTTCTCTGACTCTGATTACATCTGGTGAAGTGTCATACCGTTGGATGATTTGAACCTTCTGAGGCCTGTCACTTAGCATTTATGGACCACAGAAGTGTGTAAGTGGTTTATAAGGCCCAGGCACATCTGGCCAAGAGCCCAGTTCCAGTCTACTATGGGGGATGGGGGGAATGGAGAGGAGTCCTTGGCTCCTTGCTGGACTCTACTCTCTTCACAGTCAGACACCACTGCAGTCTGGAGCTCTAGGAAGATCAAAGGTCCAGTACTCTTGTAGACAGAATCAGAGAATAGAGAACTTGAATACATACACTTCTGGACTTCTAGATTTCTGGAGGAGATGCCCTTAATATGATTCAGTGTCACTGTGTCTTAATATCCAAGTTCACTTCAACAAAGCCCTCAACCACATATTAACATCCTGTTTAAGGCAGCAGAGGGTGTTCAGATACAGAAAGACACTTCCTAAAACCACCCAGTGAGTGTCCACTGGAGTTGGCATTAAAGGCCAAGTGTTTACTCTCCTGAGACGGGTCTTGGGCAATGGCTGTAATCCATCACACTCCACACAGGATCATGTTCTATCTAGTCCTAGGGGGCCATGTACAGAAAGGCGAGTTTGCCTCCCTGGGGCCCTAGAAAAGGTAACTAGTTGTCAGAATCAGCTCCCTTCATTCTGTTTTCCTGGCTAGTAATTATTTTAACTAAATAAATGGCCATGTGATGAAATCCTGGCAAATAAGTATAGGAGTTCTGCCAAGGCTTCTGGAAAAGGCTTTCAGAAAGGGTTTTTCACCCTTAAGAGGGGACAGGAGAAAAGGACAGCTTCTTTCTGGTCTCTTGAAATTGTTGCATTATGCTGAGATCTTTGGATCCATTGCAGGCCAGCTTGTGACCATGAAGAGGAAAGATTAGAAATAAAAGCATTTTGTTAAGAACAGAAAGAAGGGAACCAGGTCCTCAATGATGTCTTTAAACTATTGGAGTTGCTAACCCTGTCCTCCTTCTGGCTTCTTAGTGAGATAAGTTTAGTTGTGTATTAAAAAATAACTCTTAGGTTGGGGATTTAGTTCAGTGGTAGAGCGCTTGCCTAGCAACCACAAAGTCCTGGGTTCGGTCCCCAGCTCTGAAAAAAAAAAAAACTTTTAGTTTTATGGGGTTTTTTTGTTTGTTTAAGCCATCTTTCGCCGAGTCTTTTATCAAAGCTGAGAACAATCAAGACGATTCAATGATAGAGATTCCATTTATTCTGGGTCTTTGCCCAGGTTATTCCCATCATCAACAACAAAACAAAACAAAACAAAACAAAACAAAGCAAAACAAAACAAAGGATTATTTCCGTAAGCAGCTGGTGAACTTGTCCCTAAAGTCAGCACAATTGTTATTTCCTATTGGGTCCCTTCCCTGGATGTTATTGTGTAAAAAGTGATCATTTCTCTCTGTATAGGTTTCACAGTCCCTGGTTTGAATTTGTATGGATTGGGCTACTGGAACTTTTTGGAGTGCCTCATCTTGGGTACCACATGTTACCAGGAAAACTATATTCCCTTTTGGATCTTAGCCTCATTGATAAGATTTTAAAAACAGACCCAGAAGGAAGCACAAAAACAGCTTGAAGAGAAAAATTCTAGGGCAGGCAAACTGTAAATATCAGTGGCTTGCCCAGAGAAGGAAGTGGAAGAGAGGAAGAGAGGAAGTCATTGTAAACAGCCTTGTGGTAGAAAAGAGAGCCTCAGAAAAAGTGTGAGAAAGCGCAGAAAAATACACCCAGGTTATGGCTTGTATCTGAAGGAAAGACGAAGAAAGAAAGAAAGAAAGAAAGAAAGAGAGAGAGAGAGAGAGAGAGAGAGAGAGAGAGAGAGAGAGAGAGAAAGAACAAAAAGGAACAGTTATTCTTTTCTGAGATAGAAAAGATGGCAGCTACATGGGCTGGGGCTCCATAAAAGACTCCACCCAGGGCTGAGTTTCTGGGAAAGTGTGTTATGTTATCTCATTAAAGGGATAATTATTCCTCCCATCCTTTAGTATGGGTGAGGTGAGTCATCTTTCCTGAGGAGTGATCTTTTTGCCAAGTAATTGACTGGCTTAACTGTATTTATTCCTTATGTCCTGTTATCTTTGAATATTAGGTCTTCATCCAGAACAAGAGGTAGAAGGTTGATTCTATTTTTTTTTATTAACTTGAGTATTTCTTATATACATTGTTATATATACATATAATACGAGTGTTATTCCCTTTCCCGGTTTCCGGGCAAACGTCCCCCTCCCCCCTCCCCTTCCCTATGGGTGTTCCCCTCCCACCCCTCTCCCCATTGCCGCCCTCCCCACAACAGTCTAGTTCACTGGGGGTTCAGTCTTAGCAGGACCCAGGGCTTCCCCTTCCACTGGTGCTCTTACTAGGATATTCATTGCTATCTATGAGGTCAGAGTCCAGGGTCAGTCCATGTATAGTCTTTAGGTATTGGCTTAGTCCCTGGAAGCTCTGGTTGTTTGGCATTGTTGTACATATGGGGTCTCGAGCCCCTTCAAGCTCTTCCAGTTCTTTCTCTGATTCCTTCAACGGGGGTCCTATTCTCAGTTCAGTGGTTTGCTGCTGGCATTCGCCTCTGTATTTGCTGTATTCTGGCTGTGTCTCTCAGGAGCGATCTACATCCGGCTCCTGTCGGTCTGCACTTCTTTGCTTCATCCATCTTGTCTAATTGGGTGGCTGTATATGTATGGGCCACATGTGGGGCAGGCTCTGAATGGGTGTTCCTTCAGTCTCTGTTTTAATCTTTGCCTCTCTCTTCCCTGCCAAGGGTATTCTTGTTCCCCTTTTAAAGAAGGAGTGAAGCATGGTTGATTCTATTTTTAACCAGTAGGTTTCAACAAGGACCCAGATTCCCCTCCACATTTACATATGGCAATTTAAATCCTACGGAAAAGGTGAAGATGATGTTTCCATTTCTAAGGCCACCAGGGATGTAGGGTCCAATGACCCCTAAGTGGAAAGCTACAGTAAAACATTGCTCACGATGCTCAGGGCAACGTCTTCTCTCCTATACTTATTGGATCTTGAGGGCAAGTAAAGGATCTTATTCACCTCTTTCTGTGGCTATGATCATACATGCCTGAATCAGATTGAATTGAATTAAGTGGCTCAAGGGATGAGAAGCTCGATGACCACAAAGCAAGAAACAACACTAAGAGTTAAGTTGAAAAAGTAACTCCTTTTTTCAGTAGCCTATGTTCAATTAAACAGTTACTTAGCCATTAGTTGCTTGTGGTCATGGTATTTTATCACAATCATAGAAACTCCAATTAAGACATCTTCCAAAAAACAATTTTAACAATGAAATCATGTTTTCTCCTCTGTACAACAGTTATCTCTTAATTCCCCGGAAGTTACAATATACCTGAAAGGGGACTCCATAAATATTCCCAAGAAGACATGCATGGAGGTCCAGCTCTACACTGGCTCTCAGGTCACTTGCTTCACTATATTTCCCTTGGTTAGGGTTTTATTGCTGTGAAGAGATACCATGACCATGACAACTCTCTTAAAAGGACAACATTTAACTGGGGCTAGCTTTTTAGTTTCAGAGGTTTAGTCCATTATTGTCATGGCAGGAAGCCTGGTAGCTATGGCTGACATGATACTGGAAAAGAATCTGAGAGTTCTACATCTTGATTTGCGGGCAGCAGAAGGAGACTGTGTGTCATACTGGGCATAGCATGCTCATAGGAGACTTCAAAGCCTGCCTCCACAGTGACACACTTTCTCCCATAAGGCCACATCTACTCCAACAAAGCCACACTTCCTAATAGTGCTATTCCCTATGGCCAACCATTCAAACACATGAATCTATGGGGGCCAAACCTATTCAAACCACCAAAATACTTTGATCTTTCATAATATGGAAATGATTATGTTGTTTCAACTGCTCCAAATCACCTTATCACCTTGAGATTCTAGCAAACCAAGAGTGGGAAAAGTGTATAACTTATTACATGCTGTGTGTCTTTTTAGGAGTTATATTGTCCTTCAGAATGGCTGTACTCAGGTCTGTCTGCTTTGTGGAACCATGTAAACACTTGGGCATCTGTCATCCCTTGCAGAATCTGAGGGGTAACCAGCTTCTCTCATCCCAGGGTCAGTCAATTCTCAGACATAGAAAATGACTCAAGGGGTTGGGGATTTAGCTCAATGGTAGAGCACTTGCCTAGCAAGCGCAAGGCCCTGGGTTCGGTCCCCAGCTCCGAAAAAAAAGAAAAAGAAAAAAAAAAGAAAGAAAGAAAATGACTCAAAGAGCTGACTGGAATAGCTCACACCTGCAGCCTCAGAATTTGGGAGATTAAGGTAGGAGGACAGATGTGACTTTAGTTTAAAGCCAGGCTGGGGTACATAATGAACTGGCTATCAGGGTGGGCTACAGAGTGAAACCATGTCTTTAAAAGAAGAAGCAAAGGGGAGATTTCACACACAAAACAAGCAACTGAAACCACACAGTGAATCTTCCTCCCATCATGCTTTCTCTGTGGCCTACAACTCTGCTGCCTTTCTTACTCGCCCTGTCTAGAACCAGGGCTACACAACTAGGGATAGCCCCAAACCCACTGACTTCCTTCACCCTAGCTAAACTTAAACCTGCTGTCTGCCCTTCCCAGCCCTTCCTTCCAAAGCCTGAGCAACACCTTTCCTGCATTTTCTCTTCCTCCCTTGGCATCCTGGCCATCCTCCTGTCTCTCCATAGCACCCATGACAGGGCTTTGAATCTCCTCTTGGAAATTTTGAGCATCAAGGGACATTTCAAAGGTGATTATTTTCTAGAGCAGTGGCTCTCAACCTTCCTAATGCTGCAACCCTTTAATACAGTTCCTCATATGGTGACCCCAACCATAAAATTATTTTCGTTGCTACTTCATGACTATAAATCTGCTACTGTTATGAATCATAATGTAAATATCTGTGCTTTCTGATCATTTTAGGTGACCCGTGTGAATGAGTTATTCAATATCTCCCCCACACAGGGGTCTCAACCCATAGGTTGAGAAACGCTGTCGCTGTCCTAGACTGTTGTTCCCTACCACACCTGAATAAAAATAAAATGTGCAATCACCTACGGCTTGTAAATCTGCAAGGCTATGGGTGAGGCAGGAGCCATGAGAAATCACTTTTCTCTGCGAGCTTGAAACATCATTGTCACCTAGCCTGTTGGAAACCATAAGCAAGTCAAAAGAACGCTTTCAACCCCTGTAACAACCCTGCCCAGCAATGTGGCAGACTAAAGCAAGTGTCCCTGACCAAACGGTCACATTGTTTTGGGATGCTGGCTGTGAATTTGGTTCTGTCAGAGGCTGGGTAGCCTCGATATACTGTGGAGAGCATCTGGGAATCCCAGAAGCCTTGAGAGTGGAAATGGGTAGGCATGCATTCCTACTCTGTAAGTCTGGCTTTTCCACTAGGAACCAGAGGCTGTGCCTGGGGCTCACAAGTTTAATTTCTAAAAGCCTTTAAGACCCATCTAAAGGAAAGGAGAATGTTTGGTGCATTCATTTCCATCTGGGGAAGAGCTGATAGTAGCTGTTCTTTGTTGGGCTCTCTGTGCATGGATGCCTGGGGGTTGATGCTGAATTGTGACTGGGAAGTTCTGCTCTGCCGCTCAGTGGGATGGATGGGGCTGTGAAGGAGGCTGGCAGTGGCTGCTAGTCTTTGGTTTTGGCCACTTTCACCAGGACAGAAAGGCAGGTCATGTTTGTAGAGGGTGGTGGAGATATGGGAATGTGGTCTTGCTCCTGCTGGTTCCTCTCCTGCTCCTGGGACAGGGCCATCCTAGTGCCTGGAAAACAAGGTGGAGCTGGTACTGGAGGAACTTAAGCAACAGATTTCTAAACAAAACCCTGTGGCTGACTCATCTTCTTCTGGGGTTCTGTTGTCATCAGCCCTGTGGTGATTAGACCCAAGCTCTGCTGGGCCTCCAGAATCCCCAGTTCAACTTAAAAGTGTCCAGTGCCTTTGTAAATGGCTGTCCCGGCTTACCAAGGTCCCTGTCTTAGAGTTTTTATTGCTGTGATAATATACCATGACCATAAGCAACTGGGGAGGGAAGAAGGGTTTAGCCTGTAGTCCATCATTCAGGTAAGCACAGCGAGAACCTGAAGGTGGGAGCTGATGTAGAAGAATGCTGCCTTTTGGTTTGCTCCTCATAGCTTGCTCAACCTGCTTTACTATACACTCCAGGGACCACCGCCAGGAGTGGCACCATTCAGTCAATAGTGAGGTAGATTCTCCCACATCAATTATTAATCAAGATAATACCCTATGGACACACTTATGGGCTAATTGTATGAAGGTATTTTCTCAACTAAGATTCCTTCTTTCCGATATATCTAGGTTTATGTCAAGTTGACAAAAGCCAACCAGTCTGGTCCCTCTCTAGTTGCCAGTCTTGGGTGGTTCTGGGTCTCTAACTTGTTCCTGGAGAGTACAGACTGAGTAGTTCTGTCATCAGAAATCAGTCTGGTCATGCCTGCTACCCTAAGAGGTAGCTGAGGTCCCGCTCCTGGAGTTGGTAGCAAGGACAAGCTCCAGGCTCAGCCCCATTTTGGAAAGCATCCTTGGAGGGGAAGAAACAAACTAACGAAAACAAAACACTTCCAAAGGGGAGTTTCCTGTTGGAACTTCCTGGCAGTTCCCAAGACAGTGACCATGGAAACACTGGGCTGGAGAGGTCAGATGACAGTTATAGTCATCACGTTCTCTTTCTGGACAGAGATGAAAACTGTTGTTATCAGAGGAGCTAACTTGAAATAGGCAAGTCAACTCTGATCCCAGTAACTGATGCCCCTGCCTCTCCTGCCGAGAGGAGGCAGTAACTGCCCAGTGACTTGGTCAAATGCTGCATTTTCTTTTGAGGTGGAGAAATGGTGGACTTGATATAAGCTGTAAACAGAAGTCTGAGGTCATCTTACATGCTTTCTTCCTTGTTAAACCCCATTGGCGACCAAGTCATGTGATTCTACCTTCTTTCCAATTCTCCATTAGGTCTTTTCTGTTGTTGACCCGGATCACAGCCTGTCCATTATTGGCTCCATATTCCCAATAAATCTTAATTTGCTTCACTACCTTGCTTCTTTTGTCTGTGTCCTCCACACCAACATGAGGAAAATGTGACCATGCCTTGAAAGTACCTGAGATCTGCCTATGAGTGGTCATCACCTTCCAGGTAAAGCAGACCACTGTCTCTATATCTCAGATTCCCCTTCTCCCATCATGCCTCATGTCCCAAACTGGATAGCCCTCTTCATACACAGAGTGTCCCAGAATAGGCTTTCCCTGTAACTACTTACTGGATTTCTTTACTAACAGTACTTTATAAAGAACATAAACAAGACAGCATAGACAACAGAAATATATTGACCCAGTGCCAGAGGATACAAGTCCAAGGTCAAGATTTGAGAAGGGACATGGTCTTCTTGAAGACTTTGGGGTTTAACTGTCCCAGGTCCCTATCTTAGCCTCTGGTGGTTGTTGGCAGGTTCTGATTCCCTGTCTGTAGGAGAATGCAGGTGGAGACTACCTGTATCTTCTTGTGTGTGTGTGTGTGTGTGTGTGTGTGTGTGTGTGTGTTTGTGTGTATGTGTGAATGTGTGTGTGCACACGTGTGTGTATATATACATACACACACATGTTCACACTTTGATTAAAAAAAAAAAAACACCAGTTCTATTTGATTGGGTCCCATTTTAATGACCTGTTTTTATCTGGATTCTATCACCAAATTAGGTCATATTCTGGTTTGGAGGTGGGGAAAATGAATATAATTAACACCCATAATGCTTTCTATTAAAGAGTCCTCGGGACAGCTTTAAGGCTTAGTAGATAAAGGCTCACACTGCTAAGCCAGATGACATGAATCTAGTCATCTAGTCTCACATGGTGGAAGGATAAAACTGACTCTGCAAACTGTCTTCTGACTTCCACCCAGTCACTGTGGCATAAATGTACCAGTCTTCCCCCTAAATAAAACAAAAAAAAAAGAGTTTTAAGATACAGAAAAATCCAGTAGGCTTTTTTGACCTCTCTACTATCCCCCTGATGCCCTAGGAAGACAAGACTACCTCCTCTTTTGCTTCTTCTGGATCTGTATAAAAAACCACAGAGGACCTGATGCAGGGTTAGCAGTTTATGCCATTTTTGTTTTTTTATAAGACTGTGATTTCCTTCAGAAAAGAAAAGACCATTTGTCTGCATCCCCAGGTCCAAAACAATGTCAAATACACAGTAGGTGCTTAGCATTTGTTGCTGGAGTCGTGAAGTGCTGAATGCATGGGGCTCTTGGTAACGAAGTGGGTTGACTAATGATTCTCTAACCTGATTCCCTCTAGGGTCCCAATTTGTTTCCACAGTGTCTCACTGCTCTTCTCTCCCCCACCATTCCCAATTTGGGCTGAGCCATCTGTGTGACTACAAGACTCAAAGTGGTACTCCCCAGAGCAAATGGATACGCTTAGTGTTTGCTTGCAGGATAAATGAATGACAACATAAACAACTTTTATGCACATCCACAGATACACATGCTCACAAAACTGGCTTCTACAGTCGTAGAGACCCAGTTCTAATACCTGCTGCCTGTCAACTGAGGAAGCAAGAAATCCAGTGATATGATCCAGTCTGGGTCTGAAGACCAGAGAACTGGTAGAAAGAGATATGGGAATATTGGTGGAAGACCTGGAGTCCAAAGGCCCAGAAGATCTGACATCTGAGGCAAGAGAAGATGGGTGCCCCACCTCAAAACTCTTTTTCCTCATTTATTTGTCTACTCAGGTCCTCAGTGGATTAGATGGTGTCCACTCACATTAGTTGGGGAATACCATCTTTATTCTATCTGACAATGGAAATGCTAGACTCTTCTGTGTCCCTAGATGCAAATGTTTCTCCAGTTACCAGCCTTCCTTAGCCCAGTTACATTGTCACATTAGGCGATGCAATGCCACTGATAGAGAAGATGTTTATAAGCAGTGGTGTGGTCGTTTGCATAAATACAACCCCATAGATTTATGTGCTTAAATGCTTGGTCCTAATGTGTGGCACTATTAGAGGTGTGGCCTTATTAGAAGAAGTTCAGCCTTGCTAGAGGAAGTGTGTCTTTGTGAAGTCCAGGCTTTGAGGTCTTAAATGCTCAAACTAAGCCCCTTGTGAAACACATCCAGTCTCATGCTAGCTGCCTTCTTATCACGATGTAGAATTCTTAGCTCCTCCAGAACCATGTCTGCCTATGTGCTGCCATGGTTTCTGCTATGATGACAATGGACTAAACCTCTGTAACTCTAAGGCAGCCCCAATTAAATATTTTCCTTTATAAAAGTTGCTTCAGTGTTGGTGTCTCAGCTATGGAAACCCTAGCTGAGAAAATGGGCTCTATTAAAAATAGTTAATAACTGACTAATCAGAGCTATCTAATCAAGCAGAACATGCCAAAATAACTTCTAGCAATTAATGAGGAACATGACAATGGTGTTTCCTTCATTTTGATACTAGGATACAGAATTGACTATATAGTGTGTCAGACAGCACTTCAAAATGGCCTCCCATGACCTTTAACCTGCTGTTACTTCTCTGATTACACCATTACACCGTGTAGTGTGTCCTGAAAATGAACTAACCTCCACATGAGGTGGAACACTTAAAGCCCGGTTGCTGATAAAATTTGAGAGAGGTGGGTTATATAATCTTTAGGAAGTGGGGCTTGGCTGGAGGAAGTGAGTTATTGGGAAGGTGGGCTTCACGGTTTGGTAGCCTGGCCCTACTTCCTGTCCACTCTCAGCTTCCTGACTCAGTATGACCAGCAACCTGAGGTTCCTGCTGCCATAACTTCCCTGCCATAATAAATTATATTTTGTCTTAAACTGTGAGGCAAAAATAGCTGCTTCCTTTTTCACACTGATTCTTGTCATGCATTTGGCCATAATAAGAAAATACCTTACACATAAGAGAAATTGTTCATGTGGGCCTAATCTAATCACTGAAACCTATTAGAATCTAACTATTCAGTCTAGCTGATAATAGAGTCAGGAGTTGCAGAGCACAAGGAGAACTTGACTCTGTTGTGCTGGCTTGAAGAGGGATGAACTTTGAGGCAGAGAAACTTCTAGAAGAAGCTGGCAAGGAAACAGAGACCCTGATTGTACAGCTTAAAGAAACAGAACAGAACTGAGACAACCGCCCAAGGTACCTGGAAGGACATTTCCTGGACCTCCAGAGAAGTGTAGCTGTCTGACCCCTTGATTTTAGTCTAGATAGACAACCTAGATGGGCCCTTGTGGACTCGGAACTGACGAAACTATGAGATAATAAGTGGACATTGTTTTAAGTCACTGAATACTTAAAAAGTTATTCTTCAACACTAGACATACAAAGGATGGTGAGTATTAAAAATTAATTTGACAGCAGGAAGAAAATGTGAACATGTTAATAGTGGCTGCCTTTGGCAATCCATTCTGTATGGGCTTTACAGAGCATGTTCTCTATTCCTACAACGAGAACAAATTAGTGTCTCAGCTTTCTTTCTTATTAAGATCTAGATATTTGCAAGACTGGGGCTGCTCAGTCTTTTTGACTGGGTCAGTATTTTTAGTCAGCTCAAATTCAGCTTTCCAAACCAACATCTCCAGGCATGACCTTTGACCCTAACAGCCTCTGAGAGCTGAGGAGTACTATGCCCAGGTTGTGGGAGGAAGTAGAGAGTCCATGTGACAGGGTAACTTGGTCAGAAATTCCCACATGTGCCTCCCAACCACACTCATGCCAGTTTATTCTCTGCTAAATCTTGTACCTCTCATTCTTGGTCGCACAGTCTCCCTTTCCAGGCTTCTAAAGGCTTCTTCCCTTGAAGCCTTGTGGGATCCCATCTGAGTGACCTTCTAAGAATCCTCCCCATGATTTTTTTTCTACTCCTTGCCTCACATGGTAGATAAGAGAAGCCACCAAATGTTTCTTTTTATTTTCAGATTCTGCTCCATAGCATTACTAATGCCATTATGTCCAACAGGGAGCTGGGACAAATTAGCTGTGTCTTCCATATGCCCAAATTTCTGGTATCTTTAGAGTCATCCAATAGCCAGCTGTGCGGAGCAGGGCCTGGATGCCCCAGGGACCCTGTGCATCCTTGCAGAGGCTCGGCACCCCTCCCTGACTCACCATAACTCTATGCTTGTGTTTATAACAGATTTCAAACAATTCTCATGCTGTCGACAACCGCCTGCAAAAAGGCAGCTGTACAACCCCTCCTTCCTGAGCTGACATCCCTGTTTAGAGAGGGACATCCGGGTTTTTCATTTTTCCTCTCTCCCCTTTAAAGTGTGATTTGAAAACACCATAGAGCTCTTCCAGCTCAGGGCCAAAGCAGGCCTTTTATCATCAGAGGTCCTGCAAGAACCATTTGGAGAGTCTACTTCCTGTCCAAAGAGGAAGTGGCTAGGTCTTGACCTCAGACATACTCTCATTTCCAATCATTTTCCAGCCTGGAATGCAGTGATTCAGTTTCCATTTATAAAGTGAAATTAGTGCCCGGTTGAATACTCTGCCTGGGGGAGGGGGAGGGAGGAGGAAATGAGAGCTCCTTGCAAACAATTCTCCCCTGTTTAGCCTGGAGCTGACTCTGGTGGGGAAGGATTTCCTTATGTTCAAGGTGTTAGAAGATTCTCTCAGGAAGGGCTCTGCCTCATTCTTTTTTACAGTTAAAAAAAAATGCTGCTGATGCCACGTGACTCAGTAGAGGCTTGGCTATAATAGGCTCCAGTGTTTCTACAGCACTTTATGCTTTTCAAAGAGCTGTCACACACATATTATCTCAGAGATCCTCAAAACACCTCTGGGAGGGAAGCAGGCAAGGCGTCATTGTCCTCGTTTAACTTTCAGAGGGAAAGAATCACGTTAATTCTGAGATCGTCTATGAACATGGTGCTGTCTTATGTTTCTTTAGTTCCCCACCTCTGACTCCCACCCCACTCCACCCTACCACTCCAACCTGCCCACATCCCTTGTCAAAAACACACTGTTGATAACCTAGACAGGAGACAAGGATTCTGGTCTTTGTTAGACCGCTGTCTCCCTATGTGACTTCCTAGATTTCAACTTATTCACCGGCAGCACAAAACAAGTGGAACTAAGTCTTTGGGGAGATATAGGTGACATTTATAAAACGATACAATGGGCTGTTTGGAAATAGCCATTTTCTAGCATAAATTCTTGGTCCTATAAGAGTGTCTCCATGGAAACCTGAAGGCGTTCTTAGAGAGCTGGGCAACAGGCCATAGGGACCTACTCATTCCTGACGCTCATGGCCAAGGGGTTCATTGTCAAATGTAGCTGTGATGGTTAGGTCTTGTCAACTTGATACAAACAGGGGTCACCTGAGAAGAAGGAATGTCAGCTGAGGGATTGTCTCTATCAGGTTGGGCTACTGTGGACATAGCTGTAGGATTGGGGGGGTCCACAGTGGGTGATGCCACCCCTGAGCTTATATATGGTCCTGGGCTGTGTAAGAAAACAAAGTGAGAAAACCATGAGGAGAGAGAAATAAGCAGCATTCCTCCATGGTCTCTGCTTCAGTCCCTGCCCTGACTTCCCTTCATGATGGGCTATAACCTGTAAGCAGAATAAACCCTTTCTGCCCCCAACTTGCTTTTCGTGGTGTTTACCACAGCAGTAGAAAGCAAACTAAGGCAGTAGGGATACAGAGTGACAGGCTAACAGGAAGCAGAGCTTTCAAACCACGCGTCAGAAGTCCTTGCACTCACTCTAGGTAAGGATGGCAGCAGCTAGAAGAACTCTAGCAAACAGGTGGTGCTGTGCGTTACCCGCTAAGCAAGTAGCTCAGATGTACGAGGTGCAAAGAGACCACCAAGGAAGGCTGTCCTTGAAGACAAGAATGAGCATGAGAAAGGATTTGGGAAGGAAAAGGAAGGCCACCAGGTTCCACTAAGGCGCATGGTATGGAGGTGCCTTCCTAAGGCATTGCTGCCATTCTTAATGGTTTCAGGTGGTGAGAGCTGAGACTTCTCTCCCCAGCCCTGCTGAAGTGAAGATAGTCTGTGTCGCCAGGGCTCACTAATTCCTGCAGAAGGATAACTGAAATATATTTGACATTATACCACGAATGCCTTTGACACAAGACCCAGTGCAGCAGAAGCACGGGTGTATCTGTTGTCCCTGATGTGTTGGCCAGGGTTCTCCAGAGAAACACAAGTGATAGGTACATGGCTAGGTTGGTTGCTTTTTAAGGAAAGAATCTGTACCTACTTCTGTCTACCTCCTACGGGGTATTGGTTAAGGGTCATTGTTTGGGGCTCTCTCCTAAATTATCAGCAATTATTATCCAGTCATCAAGAACTATACCAGGGCATGGTTTCTTGAGGAGGAGGAAGAAGAGGAGGAGGAGGAGGAGGAGGGGGAGGGGGAGGAGGAGGAAGAGGAGGAAGAGGAGGAGGAGAAAGGAACAATTTGACTGTGCTTATCCCACACGGCCACCAGGGTGTTTGAAAGTGGTGAGATTTCTCTAAGGGTGGGAAAGCACAGTCTGAGATGTGGGGGTGCCATACCTGGTTCAAGGGTCCACAGGGTCAGGGCCATGAGGTTCTCAGGCTCTTGGATATCCAGGCGCTGCTGGGAGTTGTGGATGAGCTAAGAATGGGAGTCTAGCCCAGGGCTGGTGGAAAGGTTAGTGACAGCTTGTCCCAGCAGTGATTGTCCTTAGGTTGGTGGAGGCAGGCTTAGTGGTGGTTGTGACTGAGCACAGAGAGACTTTCTTTTTTCTTTTTTTTCTTTTTTCTTTTTTTCGGAGCTGGGGACCGAACCCAGGGCCTTGCGCTTGCTAGGCAAGCGCTCTACCACTGAGCTAAATCCCCAACCCCTGAGACTTTCTATGGAAGAATTAAGCTGCAGCTCTGTAGTCGAATACCTTCTCCTTGGCTCCCCATAGTGGATCTTGATGAAAGAGACAGTCCATGGTTCTAAACAGTTTATTGGTTGTTCATGGTGGGAATTGGATGCATAAAATCATACCCTCTCTTCAGGGTAGTCCTCAGATTAAATACCTTATGCAGGGAGGAATGTCTGAGAAGGAAAACTTATTGACTAAGCCCTCCAGGCCTTTAGATACCTCATTATCAGGCCTCTGGTTTGGGCCTACATGACTATAAGACATGTTTCTTTTATGTGAGGAGTATGGCACGTGTTCCAGGTCAGGAGTCTGGCAGGGAGCTGGGAGTCTTTTTTTTTTTAATTTTTAAAAATTTTTTTATTAACGAGTATTTCTTATTTACATTTCGAGTGTTATTCCCTTTCCCGGTTTCCAGGCCAACATCCCCCTAATCCCTCCCCCTCCCCTGCTTTATGGGTGTTCCCCTCCCCATCCTCCCCCCATTGCCGCCCTCCCCACAACAATCACGTTCCGTTCACTGGGGGGGGGGGTTCAGTCTTAGCAGGACCCAGGGCTTCCCCTTCCACTGGTGCTCTTACTAGGATATTCATTACTATCTATGAGGTCAGAGTCCAGGGTCAGTCCATGTATAGTCTTTGGGTAGTGGCTTAGTCCCTGGAAGCTCTGGCTGCTTGGCATTGTTGTTCATATGGGGTCTCCAGCCCCTTCAAGCTCTTGCTGGGAGTCTTCTAACCCTCAGCTGTGCCCCACTGAATCTCCCAGTCTCAACTTACTCTACCTTACCAACTTCCTGGCATGGTTTTACATCCCACACTAAGTTTCTAGAAAAGAAGTATTTCCTGAGCTCCGTATAAATGGTGGGGACCGAGACGCTGTGGATAGATTCTGGGATACTCTTCAGTCTAACAGATGAAGCAGAGGGTAATTATGCAGGGACATTAACATGGTAGCTGCACTTGGGAACATGGTTGATCCCCATAGAGATGGGCTCAGGGAGACACCATTGGGAGAATAGGTGTTATGCAATTTCTTTGAGTATCGGGCAAGAGGAGGCTTCTAAAGAGAAAAGGCATGGCAGTCTGATGTTGAAGCACATACAGAAACCTAGTCTCAGTAAAGAACACAACATAGAAGGAAACAGCAGAAAATTACATTCGTGGCACCATGGAGGGACAGAACATGGGGATATATAAAACCTTGTAGTATTTTCCTACAGACAAGATGGCATTCTAGGATTTCCACTTCTGGAAGCCTGTGGCAGTTGCATAGGAAGGAAGAGTGTTGAGACAGGAAGTCCAGCATGAAGTGTGGGGATAGGTATTAAGGGATGATGCTTGTCTGTGAAACAGAAGAGCCACATTCATGATGCTAAGAATGCAGACTCAGCAGGTAATAGGTACCTTACCATCTGCTTCTTCTTTGCCTCCCCTGTAGTTGGACTATATAATGCCCAGGAGTTTACGCAATTTCTCTCTCAATCCCCTCCGTCTATTATGAAGCTCAGGCTCCTTCAGGACATCTAATGAATGTTTGATCTGGAAGCAATCTAGAGTGATTATTCAAAGACAGAGGGAATGAGTAGCATGTTTAAGCTTGGAAGAGACATAGTGTTTGAACATCTATAGCCAGGGGTCAGCTTCATGCTTCTAGAATCCTCAGGAGCATTTACCCTCATGGAATATGTCTTCTTTGTGGTGGTTTGAATGAAAATGGTCCCCACAGGCTTATAGGGAGTGGCACTATTAGAAGGTGTGGCTTTGATGGAGGAAGTGTATCACAGCAGGTGGGCTTTGAAGTTTCAGAAGCTCAAGCCAGACCCAGTGGCTCACTCTCTCTTCCTGCTGCCTTTGGATCTACACGCACATAGAGCTCTCAGCTCCCTTCCAGCACTGTGTCTGCCTGCATGCCCCCCAAACTTCACACCATGATGACAACGGACTAAACGTCTGAACTGTAAGCCAGCCCTAATTAAACATTTTCCTTTAGAAGAGTTGCCATGGTCATGGTGTCTCTCCCCAGCATTAGAAACCCTGACTCAGACAGCAGTTAACTTGTAAAGACTCATGGGCTATGCTGAAGAGCCCTGAAACCCAGTCAAAGGGTTGTGACGCTGAGTTGCCAGAATCCCTTTGCAATGCTTACCCTCTTCTCCTTCCACGGGTGGGAGCTGGGACAGACAGGAGGTAACCGTGACTGAAGCAGTCCTCAGCCTGTGTTTTGCCACATCCTTGTCTATAATTTATTTCAAGGACTGATCATTTCTTACTGATTATCTTTTCCTTTAGATTATAAATAGAAGGGACCAAGGAGATAGCTTTTTTGGTAAAGTGCTTGCTCTGCGTGCTTGAGGACCTGAGTTCAAATCTCCAGAATGCGTGTAAAAAGGCAGGGATGATGGTACCTTCTCGCAATTTCAGTGCAGGGGAGGAAGAAGTGGGAGGATCCTTCTGGTGCATTGGTCACCCAGCTTAACCTTATTGGTGTACTCCAGGACCCAGAAACAGGTCCTGTGTGCCTACCCAAAAAAGGGCTGAGCAATTTGAGTGTATCTGTAATCCCAGAAGTTTAGGAACGAAGGTAGAGCCAAAGGCAGGCAGATCTCTGTGAGTTTGAGACCAGTCTGATCCATGTGGCAAGGTCTAGGCAAGCAAAGGTTGCATGGTGAAATTCTGTCTCAGTAACAAATGGGGTAGCTGGAGAGATGGCTCTGTAGTTAAAAATACCGATTGCTGCAAAGGGTCCCCACATGGGCGGAGGTTCATGACTATTTGTAACTTCTCTTCCAGGGGATCTTAGGCCCTTTTCTTACCTCCATAGTCATCAGATACACATGTGGTACAACGGACATACATTCAAGCAAAACCCTCACATAAAATAATCTACAAAAATGCCTCTAAAAGCGAATAGCTCTTGAGAAATGCCATCCAAGATTGACTTTTGGCCTCCACACACGTGGGAATGTAAACCTGCTATGACGCTTCTGGCCACACGCACACTATAACTACAGTGATGTCCCAGTCTGTTAGCAAGGGTTAAAACATTTTCGAAAGTCGTGGAAAATCTGAAGGACAGATGTGTTCCATTTTATACACCCCTCTCAAAAAAAAAAAACCTAGAAAATAAACATCCCTGCTTATCTGTGACTATTTGTGCAACTGGATGCCTTTGCAGAAAGATCCTGCAAGGGTACACAGAAGCTCTAAGCTGTCTGTGAGTCACCCGTGCCTGTGCGTGGGCTTCAGTGTATGCGCTAGACCTCTAAATATATACATGCTTTTCTGGAATGGGACATCTGGCTCATAGAGTAGATCCATTTTCAACATTGTTGGATATTGGCAATTTGTTCCCCAAAATGGTTGTGTGCATTTGCAGCCATCTCATTGAGTCCTCCTTGCTCATATCTTCACCAACACTTGATGTTATCAGAGCTTTAAAATTCTCGCCAGATGCACAGCTGTGAAACGAGACATTCTTTTGTTTTTCTGTTTACAAACTGCCAGTGGAGGGTCTGAGGGGATGGCTCAGGGGCAAAGTACTTGCTGTGGAAGTGTGAGAGACTCTGCATTCAAATCTCCAAAACTCACATGAAGCTGTGTGCAGTCGCTTGTGTCTAGAACCTCAGTGTTCCTATGGGGAGGCTGGAGGCAGAGACAGGAGAACCCCTGGAAGAACTAGCCTGGCATATGCACTAGTGAATGAAAAAGAGTCCCTGCCCCAACAAGATGAAAGGTGACTACTGACAGCCTCGGTTGTTCTTTGACCCCCACACATGTACATGACATGCATGCCCTGCACAGGCACACGCCACTTAATTGAGTGCACAGTGCACACATACCCCACCAAGTCACCTAATAGAAAATCAATCATTAGTCTTTCAGTCGTGCTTGGTGGTGCACATATTCACGGTACTCACAGACTCAGGAGGTAAAGGCAGGAGAAAATGACTTCATGGCTAGCCTGAGCTATGCCATGAATCATGCCCCCCCCAAAAAAAAGAAAGAAAGGAAATCCCTAATTAACTAATTAAAAATAAATAAAAGATAGAATTACATGCTTTCACAAATTATTCCATAATGTAATAACCTAAAAGAAAGGAATTTACTATTTATTTATATAGAGATGGGGGTCTCACTATGTACAGCCCTAGATATCCTGTAACTCATTTTGTAGACTAGGCTGCCCTTGATCTCATAGAAATCCATCCACCTCTGCCTTTCAAATGGGGGATTAAGGCCGGTGCCACCATACCTAGTCTAAATGTTCTTTATATTAGACAACCTTCTTCCTTGTGGGCTCATTTGATTAACAAAACAATGAACTGAGCTACTGATTGGATTATCTCAGGCTTCCTTAACGGGGCAGCATCTGATGACTATTGTATGGCTGTCCATGTCTAACACCTCCTTTCTTTCTCCCATATTTTCTTTGAGAGAAAAATGATTTGCAGAGTGTGTGCTCTTGTTGGAAATTCACATCCAGACCCATAGATGAAGATCAGTTGGCCTTCTCTATTACCACAGCAGAGTAGGGAGCAAAAGGGTGGGTTGCAGGTCCTTGCTGACAGTGTTGGTTGGGCCAGGCTTGACCAGGCTAAGATTTGTCCTGCCTTCTGCTTCCTGATCTTGAGAACTCTTCTGCTTCTTCCCCAGCCACTGTCCTTATGCAAAACTCCTGGCATCCTTCTACCCAAATCCTGTAACTTACCCATAGTCTCAGCAACTCATGGCAGAGGCACTCACTGATAGAGAAGGATGAGCTCCTCAACTGTATCACAGGTAGACAGACCAAGGTCTCACCTAGGTAGGACAGGAACATGACCTCAGATCTCTCTATTACTTTTCTCACCACAAACTTTTTTATTTCCAGAAAATTGCCAAGGCTCCCTAAATGCTTCTAATCCATGTCCTTTGACCTCCTGATTCTGGGTCCTGAGTCTTGTCACCAACTCAAGGACTCGTCAGAGCATTCCCTCCTCTGTCAGCCTCACTGACCCTGGATACCCATCCAGCCTGGACAAAACTGGAGCTCTATTGCCAGGTTGCCTGGTTACCAGCACAGACCTCAGGAGTTGGTTGCAAATTTCTGCTCAGCACACTTGTGTTTATGTCCTGTCCCTCTGGCCCCACGCTCTTCCCAGGCACACTGACTTCCCGGGCGTTTATCAGGGTCTGTGTATGTTTTTCTTGTGTGGGATTTGAAATGATTTCTTTAAACAAGGTCTGAACTGAGATTGATTTCCTCTCTTTATTTAGAGTGGTTTGTTTTGTAATATGGTTCTTTTAACAATCTAAATTGTGGGAACTGGGGAGAAAAAAGAGAGAGAGAGAGAATTTTCTGACTCCATATAAATATAAATTACTTTATCTGCCTTTGAAGACTTCCATGTCTTTTCCTTGAAAGGGTTGGAGCCAAGTTCTTTGGGGGTCCCTTTCTTGTCAGAACTGTTATGAAGAGAATGATAGTCATCCTAAGCCTTGCATGTAGGGCTGGGAATGAGACAAGCTGGGTTCTTTGCGGCACTGTCTATTTTTCTTTCAAAGTACAGCCGTATCCATTCATCAGAACTTCACAATGTAAAATTTCCTTTAATTTGATCTTCACAGTAGCCACAAGAGGTGAAGAGGCAAACAAAAGCACTCCAGGCTCTCGAGGAGGTTTGGGCTTCCTAGCCAACTCAGTCTGCAACTCACTGAGCAGCTCAATCGTTTGTAAGTATATTTAAAACTATTTCTGCATACCTACTATGTGTCAGGTTCGAAGCCGTAAGCTACCGTGAAATGAACTATTTATTAAACTTTCCCCCATGCACTAAAGAAACCACCCTGCTCTGATAAGTTCTGCTTATACTTGAAGGCCTCCCACGGTGGGAATTTGTCATCTGTGATGACATTAGATTCCACAGAGGGTGGCTCACACTGCTTGGATCCTCCTTTACACAAGGCTGACCCCATCTAGTGTTTGTCACCACACAACCCAGTGCATTCTTAGTTCTCTAGAACATATACAATCATGTCCCCACTCCATCCCTTCTGCTCTGATGGAAGCAGTCTGTGCTTGTATGTGAGTTGGGCCACGTTTTTAGAATGAGTCCCAGCTTAGTGTTCATTTATCCTTTGGGACCATGACCACAAAGATGACCTGACAATACAATGTGGGCAAGGACCCACTCATCCTTTATTCTACGTCTAAGAGCTTAAGCAATGCAGCATTGAGCTGACAGAGTCATTTTGCTCCTGCTGACCTACATGGGACTCAAACAGACAAAAAGCCTCTTTTCCTCCCTGCACTCTCAGACTCTCTCAGACTGGGTGGGTGAGCAGAGGCTCGTGTACAGAGCTGTTCTGTTAAATTTTCTCAGGTGAGGCTTCCTCCCATCCTTTCCAGGGGCTGTGGACTCGGACTTCAGGGTTACAAAATGTTGTGTTTCTCCTCAACGTGCATCACACTGATACTGGACCATCCTAAAACTTCTTTTTCCAAGTACCAAAATTCTTACAGAAGCCTAGCCCAGGAAAGGCCCCTGACTGGCTTTCTTTGATTCATCAAAAAATGACCCGTGTAGCCATGTGCTTTTCCAGCACATCCATGATAAGACATGACCTATCTTGTCAAATATTTAGCTTTAGTATACATTTATGTCTTCTACTAAATATTCCCGATACCCAAGTCCAGGGGACCCAAGAAGAAAGAAAATTTTACAAAGAAAAAGTTATTAGGTGATTGCTCCCAGGACATGGCGCTCTCCTTGCTTCCTTCCAGGTACTTGCCAAACATCTGTTTCCTTACTCACCGGCTCCAAATAGGGTGAGACTGACACTTTTGTTGCATGAAATCAGGGGACAGGAGGTCCATGGAAGGATGGAGAAAAAATGGGTCGCAGCCAGAAATTGGAACAGGCCAAAGATACAAGGTCAGTGCTTACTCATGTTGCAACCATATTCTGATTCTCTCTCTCTCTCTCTCTCTCTCTCTCTCTCTCTCTCTCTCTCTCTCTCTCTCTCTCTTTATAATGTGGATTCTGGGGAATCTTCTCACTTGAAAGATAAATACTCAAGTGACTGAGCCTTCTCCCAAGCCTTTCTTTTCTCTTTATTACAAAAGTTTTACAAAATAACCATGGCTTGAGGCCAGAAAAGCTGTGAAACTGCCTGTTTCAGTCTTCAGTTTACATATGCAGTAGCAATAACTCCTTATGGGTAGAGTGATAATTTAACTTCACCTTTCAGACTGGTTCTTGATCACCACGCTGGGACACACAGGACTTCTATGTTATGTCTAGAATTCCTGGATAGCACCAAAGGTTATTCTGGAGCAGGGATGACCCTGTGTCACTTTATCCCTGGGGTAAGGTATGAGAGTGGAGAGTTGGGGATGAAATTTTGGCTCAGGGTGCAAATGTTTTGAGGTTGCTAAAGCCTCAGCCACACCATGGTTTGAGCTCTTTCTTGACACTAGAAAACTGTGTAGTTGAAGACCAAGTCATTTCCATTGGCTCTAGTATTTCAACATTCATCTCCTTGACACTGTTCTTGGACCAGCTTGTGTTATCAAATCAGCCCTCCCTGTGGAAGGTGTCTCCTCCCAAACTTGGTTGCCTGTTTATTTTGGGGTTGAAAACTAGAAAGTTAGAATGCCCTAAAACCACAGTCTCGGATCCTTGAATAAAATCATGAAGGGAAGGCTTGGGAAATGTCCCTGAGGGCAGGACTCGACAGCTCACTTTGTCTGCTTCTCTCTTGTTACTGACAGGTAACCCTGGCTTGAAAGAAGAGAGAACCATTTAGTGAAGGTTACTGTGTTTTCATTCTTGTGTGTTGACTCTCAGGAACATTCTATGTGGGGCATTTTGTAGGAAATGAAGCAGTAGCAAGAAAACCAAATGGTCTTTTACTATATACAGCCTTGAGTTAAAATTCCAAGAAGTCCTGAAGTTATGTACAGACTTTCAAAGTAACTGTTAAAAAATCCCATCTCGGGGTTGGGGATTTAGCTCAGTGGTAGAGCGCTTGCCTAGCAAGCACAAGGCCCTGAGTTCGGTCCCCAGCTCCGGAAAAAAAAATCCCATCTCCATCATCAAGTGCAGGACTGGGATAAAGATCATTCTTTCGATTTGAAATCCTAGTGAAGACAAGAAGAATCAACACTTCTTGAGCAAGAACAAAGACGGAAAAGCTTCCTGGGGTCTCACAGATCATTAGTCTGCCCTTGGGTCACCCGCAATGGTGCTCTATCTGAAGGTGCTGCAATTCAGTGCTGCAGTACCTAAGAAGCATTGTCTAGGCTGCAGGTTCTGTTCCCAGTGTTTGCCTCTTTCTAGGTTAGTGTTTCCCATAATGTATGTATGTATGTATGTATGTATGTATGTATGTATGTATGTATGTATTCCTCATGCATAGTTAATCCTCAGCTTATACTGGCACTTTCACACAGGGTTTCAAAAACTCCATCCAGGTTGTCATGGGTGCTGTACTTTGTATCACAGGATGTTTAAATTGGCTTCTACATACCAGATAACATAATTATACATACCTGGGATGGTTAGTTTTAACTGTCAACTTAATACAACCTTGAATCACCTGGAATGAGAAATTTCTTTTATCAAGTTAACTAGTGGGCATGTCTATGGAGGATAGTCTTAATGAAGTTGATTGATATGGAAAGGCCCATATCCACCTTGGGAAGTACCATTCCCTAGGAAAGAGGTCCTGAACTGTAATGTGGAAAGGGTCCTGAGGACAAATAACATCATGCATGCATTCATTCTCCTTCTGTTCTCACCTATGGATGTTTTAGCTGTTTGAAGAACCTTCTGCCTTGACCTCCCTGACATGATGGGCTACAGCCTGGATTATGAGCTGAAACAAACCTTTTCTTCCTTGAGTTTGCTTTTGTCAGGATATTTCATCATAGCAATAGAAAATGAAACTAGAACACTACCCCAACTCACATGATAACAAGATCTTTCCAGACAAGACTAGTAGGCCTCTGGACCTATAATTCTAACCCCCACTTAGTGCTAGTAGAAATCTCTGCCCTAGAATTACCCAGAATTCCTAAAACAATACCAGGTATTGCACTAGAAGAAAATGGATTTTGACCTAGATTGATGTGAATTTGCATCCAGGTTAACAACTATTACTGTGCTGGCTGTGTCAACTGTAGACGAACACAATATTAATCCTCCTTGTTGTAGTCACAAGGGAAGAGGTATATGTGAACCATGTCTGTCTGAGAAAAAATGCTCACCTCCTCTTATGCTCTTTGCTCTCCCTGATCACACACAGGCATGAAATCCCATGCCCCACTGGCACTGTACAGGAGTGCCATGCCACTATGCTTAGGTCTGAAGAGTGCCAAAGTGGATTCAAATCTAAAATATCTAGAACCCTAATGTTTGGTTCAAGATATTGAGTATTGCTGTCATTGTTCAGAACAAAGAAAGTGTTTCTATTGGGTGTTCATGCATTTGAATATACATTTAAACCCTTATCTATGCACACAATCTCTTCGTAGTGACTCTTGCCCCATATCACACACTGTCATCCCATCGAATTAAGTTTATTCCTCATATAAGCCAGTTCATGCCTTGCCCATTTTTTGAGGGGAAATAAATCCCACAGAGGGGATATAAGTTCATTAAAGCTATACCACAAGTTGGTAACTTGCTTGGCACAGAGCCCAGTAGCTTGCTCCTGAGACAGCCTGCTCCTGATGCTACAGCAATTGGTGGTGGCCATTGTAGTGTATGTGGGTTAGCTGTGGTGGTGGTGGTGGTGGTGGTGGTGGTGGTGAAGTTTTGGGTTGGGACGGACAGGGAGATGATTCACTTGTTAAAGCTTCTGTGTCTTCTGTGAACAGATGGTTCAAAGAGCAGAATTCCTAGTCTCCAAATTCTGGAGGCCAAGAGAATCGGGAAGCCCCAGGTCCAGGTGTGAAGAGAATGGTTCTCATGGGGTCTCCCTACCATCTCTCACAGAGTCCTTGATCTGAGCATAATGGGTTGGGAAGCAGTAGAAGACCCATCACTTTAGAGACCCTATCTTTACATACAGTAACGTTCTGAGGTATGGAGTGGAAAGAGTTAGAAATTTATAGGTATTTCCTAAAGGGGAGGAAAAGGGGGAACACTGAGGGGACCCTAAGGAAGCACAGAGCTAAAGAAGGAGAATACTGAGTAAAAGGGGGAATGTAGCCCTAACTTGCAGAGACTATGTTCTTATGTGCCATTTAGTGAGGAGATTTTCCTCCAAACACAGCATAGATGAATTTTACTTTCCCTACATCAGATACCGAGGTGGGAGCCGCCATCATCCAGGTTTCTCCATGCACACCAGTGTCCATCTACATCTGCCCTTTTCTCTTTCCTCAGTCAGGGCACACATCTCACAAGGTGGAGAAAAAAACCAGCATGATCATTGCTAGCTGCCGTTGAAGTGAAAGGGACAAAGGTGACTTCTGTATGCCTGTGTCCTTCCACCTGACTCCGGATCTTAGATGTCATCTGGGTATGGGGACTTTAAAGCTCTGGAGAGGAAGCATGACTGACAAACACACAGAAGTCATAGAGTCACAACCTGCGGTTCATCTGTTCCCTGATGATGCCCCTTGCTGAGCCCCCTTAGTTTGACATCCCTACCCTGCACAGTTTGTTCCCTCTGCCCCCTTACTTCAGCCTGCAGCTCCAAGGCTGGACAAGTGGTTATCTGCAGAACCCCAAATCTGCTGCAGCTGAAGTTTGCATCTGACATGTCTGCCTAGAGTTGATATCTGAATGCCCAGATCCCCTGTGTTAGAGTTCCAGGAAAGAAGCGAATCCTAAGTCTGGACTTGTTGCCAGAGTCTTGAGGTCTCTAGGATTACAGACATGCACATCTAGAAGATGCTGACAGATATCTCCCTGGAGAGGAGGTTCAGGCTGGTGAGAACAGACTGTGGAGAAGAGTGCCAGCAGCAGAAGGCATGGGATTTGGAAAGTTGGAAAGATAGAAAAGGTAGTGGAAAGTGGCCTCTATCACAAAGTACAGTGAGACCAATGTTTAAAGCAGTAAACACCAAATCTCTTGCTGTGGTGGAGGCTAGAGTTCTTGGAACAGCTTAGTCAAGAATCCTTTGTCCCATGGACTTCCTGCCTACCTCCTATAAGAACACTAACCACTAGCCATAGTAGGTTTAGGGTTCAGCCTATGGCAGGCAGGGATACTTAACTAATAAGACTTGCCATGACCCTGGTTCCAAATAAGGCCAGTTTCAACAGGTTTGGAACAGACACAAATCTTCCACTGCTCAACTTAGAACAGAATCCGAGGGAAGCCATGTACTTACAGGTCTCTTTAGTTCTTGTGACCAGTGCTACAGGATCATCACAGTCTCTAATCCCGAGAGTGAATGAATGTAATGGAGCTCTTTGGGTGATAGTTGTCCTAGAGGCCCACTATTCAAGACAAGCCCACGATGTCAAGTCCAACATGTCAGAAGTGGAGGGACTGGAATAGATGTCTGACATCTAGAGTCGTGTTCAAAGCCAGTGACAAAATGGGGCTAAGCTTTAGAGGGCTACAAACCACCTCCTGTTCCTCTTGACAAACTTACTGTTATGGAAGTCTCTTTGACAGATTCTGGAACTTTTGGATCTGGGAGTCTGGTAGGTTCAGCCTTTGGGCATCATGTCTGAAGTGAAAGGCACGAGAGAGATGTTAACTTCATCTGCAAATGACCCACTGCGACTGTTGGTTCTTTCTGTAATTTAACACAACCTAGAATTACCTAGAAAGAGTCTTAATGAGGGATTGCCTAGATCAAGATTGTCTAAACGAAGCCACTTGATGTGAGAAGACCCAGTCCACTCTGGAGGGCATCATTCCCTAGGCAGGGAGTCTGGATATTACAAAAACAGAGAAATTGAAATTAGTACAAGGAAGCAAGTGAGCATGTATGTGTTTCTCTCTCTCTCTCTCTCTCTCTCTCTCTCTCTCTCTCTCTCTCTCTCTCTCTGCTCTTGACTATGGATGTGATGTGACTAGCTCTTGCCACTGAAAGTTACCTGCAAGAATGATCGATGACCTGGAATTGTAAGCTGTAATAAATTCTGTACCCTTTTGCAACTATATTTCTTGGGGACCTCCTGAGTTCCCAAATAAGAACACACAGAGTTTATTATATTTATTATAAACTCTGAGCGCTACAACTCAACTATCAGCAACTATTCTAACCCAATAATACTGGTCTGGCCTACATTCGGCTGTGTGGCTTGTTACCTGTCCCTCTTAGTCTTGTCCTAGCACCTGCTTCTTCATCCACGTCCAGTTGGTGACTTTTCTCCACCTGAGACCTTCTCTTTCAGCCTGAAAGTTCCACCTTAGCTCTTCTTCTTAACTATTGGCCATTCAGCTCTTTATTTGACCAATCAGAAAGTGATGTAGAACAATGTTTATAAAATACTAAGGTAGGGCATGGTTCATAAAAATGACAATACCAAAGTCCAGCCTGTAATCAGATCTCTGCCAGTACAGAAATCAGCATTTGAATAATACAAGGATAATCTTTACATGGTACACAAAGACATCACTCCAACATTCCCAACATTTGTTTGTTAAGAATATTCTATCATAGCAATCTAGGTGAAAGTGGGACATCCAGGCCTGCCTGCGCTGTCTTGCTAGGGTTCAGGAGAGGGATGCAGTGACTAGAATAAAGCAACTGTGACCAGTCTCTTGAAGGATGAGTTGGAAACAAATAACAATCACAGCTGACATCAAATGAGGACAGGACAGAGTGAATCAGTGAAAGGTCATGGACTGAGGATGAAGTCTTGTCTTTGAGTCATAAAACTCCAGGTAAACAGTACTCATGGAGATCTGGATATGAGTTTTCTTGACACATGGGAATGAGTGGAGCCTAGAAGATTCTACAGAAGGACAAGCTCAATTTCACGAGTTGACTGTATATGAGGTCAGCTGTTGTAATGTCAGGCTGCCTTGCCAGAGATTCCACATCTAGAAAAAGGGACAGGACACCTCGGTCTAACTCTAGTCAGTGCCAGTGTGCCCACCCCTGGGGCATTGTTTTCAGTGGTCCAGAGGAGTCAGTCATGAGAATTCTGGGACCAGAAGAAGCAGAGAGAATGCAAGCTCTCTCCTCTGGTGAAGTTTTGATGGAAGCAAGAGACTCATTTTACCATAGGGGAAAGAGCAAGAAGAGATCTGACTACTCATCTCTCAAGTTAAGAAAGAGTTTGGTGTGCAGATGAGCTGCTTGTGAAAGGCATGGCTTTCAGAGGGCCAGAGACTCATGACACAAAAAGAACCACAATAGCGAGAGCTAGCATGCGGTAACCTTACCTGTATCCTTTCCTAGCTAACTTGATTTGCACAAGTCTATTAGGTAGATACAACTATCGCGCTTAATTGACAGATGGGGAAACTGAAGCACAGGGTCTATTAACTTGCTCACAGGTCGTTAGGATTCGGATTCAAGCACTGTGACTTCTGAGGTCTGCTGGGATGGGCAGAAGGACTCTTCTGAGATGTTCCCAACCCCGAGTCCCTCAGGCTTTAGGGAGTTCCCTGCTGGGACCATTTGGTAGTAATTTACTTCCTGTGGCCTTTAGGTCACACAGCTAGACAAGACACTGCTGACTGCTTTTCCCCAGCTGTGCAGGCTGGGCGCAGAGCCAGGCTACTCTTCCAACTTCAGTGGCAGGTGCCGGCTGCTGTGGTTTGGCAGCAGGGCAGCAGCTGGGAGGTGCCTCAGAGGCTGACCTGTCGCAGGGCTGTGGGTCTACAGAATCCAGGCTCCAGAACCCTTCCAAAACAGATGCGTGGGGGAGGGGAAGAATGACAAGATGGCCACGTGGAAGTAAGAGCTGTACGAAGACTTGGCTCAGAGTCAAGGTTGCTAGCTGCCTTCTACCCCAGGCCTTCCCAGCAGATTCAGCTCGGCTAGTACTTGCTGGACATCTCCTCGGGATCAAAGCAAGCACGCTGGTTCAGGAACAGCACAGACTCTCATTTCCCAAACACCCAAATGACCATCCTAACCTAGTGCTTCTCAAGTGGGTTCACTGGGTGGTAAGCCAGGAGTATGTGGGGAATGTCACATTTGGGTCCCATTACTGTCCTAAGGACTGCAGGGGTCAGTTTTATGGCACTAGCGTGTCTTTTCCTGTCTTAGTCAGGGTTTCTATTCCTGCACAAACATCATGACCAAGAAGCAAGTTGGGGAGGAATCGGTTTATTCAGCTTACACGTCCACATTGCTGTTCATCACCTCATCACCCAAGGAAGTAAGGACTGGAACTCAAGCAGGTCAGTAAGCAGGAGCTGGTGAAAAGGCCATGGAGGGATGTTACTAACTGGCTTGCTTCCCCCAGCTTGCTCAGCTTGCTTTCTCATAGAACCCAGGACTACCAATCCAGGGATGGCACCACCCACAATGGGCTGGGTCCTCCAACCCTTGATCACTAATTGAGAAAATGCCTTAAACTGGATCTCATGGAGACATTTCCCCGAGGGAGGCTCCTTTCTCTGTGATAACTCCAGCTTGTGTCAAGTTGACAACCAAAATCATATAGTACACTTCCCTATAGAAGTTTCACTTTAAACCACAGAAGTGATTCCACCCCACAAGTAACCCTGAATCCCTCAAGCTAAGTCTAAGTTCTACACATGGGAAAACCTATGCCTGTAGGGTCTTGTCTATAGGGAATACCCCTTTAGCCTGTCTATTCTTCTACCTTCCTGAACTGTGGCAGCCTTCTGTAATCCTCTGTGGTGGGCTCTTGTGTAAGACAAAGGCTCCCAGCTCTTTATTTGACTGCCAACTTCAGGCCTTCATCACATCTGAAACCTTTCCATGTAGCCTCTGATCCCAGGATGGTTGGTTGTATCTCCCCAAGACAGGGTATTTCCTGTTTTGGACTGAGAGCTTCCTCGACCTCAGCGCTTGACTGTCATTTAACAAATAGATTGTGACGGCAACCAACAGATTGGGAAAAGATCTTTACCAATCCTACAACAGATAGAGGCCTTATATCCAAAATATACAAAGAACTCAAGAAGTTAGACCGCAGGGAGACAAATAACCCTATTAAAAAATGGGGTTCAGAGCTAAACAAACAATTCACAGCTGAGGAATGCCGAATGGCTGAGAAACACCTAAAGAAATGTTCAACATCTTTAGTCATAAGGGAAATGCAAATCAAAACAACCCTGAGATTTCACCTCACACCAGTGAGAATGGCTAAGATCAAAAACTCAGGTGACAGCAGATGCTGGCGAGGATGTGGAGAAAGAGGAACACTCCTTCATTGTTGGTGGGATTGCAGACTGGTACAACCATTCTGGAAATCAGTCTGGAGGTTCCTCAGAAAACTGGACATTGAACTGCCTGAGGATCCAGCTATACCTCTCTTGGGCATATACCCAAAAGATGCCCCAACAGATAAAAAAGACACGTGCTCCACTATGTTCATCACAGCCTTATTTATAATAGCCAGAAGCTGGAAAGAACCCAGATGCCCTTCAACAGAGGAATGGATACAGAAAATGTGGTACATCTACACAATGGAATATTACTCAGCTATCAAAAACAACGGCTTTATGAAATTCGTAGGCAAATGGTTGGAACTGGAAAATATCATCCTGAGTGAGCTAACCCAATCACAGAAAGACATACATGGTATGCACTCACTGATAAGTGGCTATTAGCCCAAATGCTTGAATTACCCTAGATGCCTAGAACAAATGAAACTCAAGACGGATGATCAAAATGTGAATGCTTCACTCCTTCTCTAAAAGGGGAACAAGAATACCCTTGGCAGGGAAGAGAGAGGCAAAGATTAAAACAGAGACTGAAGGAACACCCATTCAGAGCCTGCCCCACATGTGGCCCATACAAATACAGCCACCCAATTAGACAAGATGGATGAAGCAAAGAAGTGCAGACCGACAGGAGCCGGATGTAGATCGCTCCTGAGAGACACAGCCAGAATACAGCAAATACAGAGGCGAATGCCAGCAGCAAACCACTGAACTGAGAATAGGACCCCCGTTGAAGGAATCAGAGAAAGAACTGGAAGAGCTTGAAGGGGCTCGAGACCCCATATGTACAACAATGCCAAGCAACCAGAGCTTCCAGGGACTAAGCCACTACCTAAAGACTATACATGGACTGACCCTGGACTCTGACCTCATAGGTAGCAATGAATACCCTAGTAAGAGCACCAGTGGAAGGGGAAGCTTGGGTCCTGCTAAGACTGAACCCCCAGTGAACTAGACTGTTGCGGGGAGGGCGGCAATGGGGGGAGGGTTGGGAGGGGAACACCCATAAGGAAGGGGAGGGGGGAGGGGGATGTTTGCCTGGAAACCAAAGAATTATTATTAAGTATTAAATAAATTAAAAAAAAAAGAAATAGATTGTGAGAATGATTAACTCTAAATTTTGGGGGTGAAACTGGGGCCTGGGTTGTCCACAGCACACTGTATTTGGCTCAAATTTCTCTGCATTTCCTTCTAGTTTAGAGCTTTTGTCTTGACCCTTTGTCTTGCAAATAACACCTACTTTGACTCTTTCTGCCCACCCATAACTGGACACCATCCTGTTTTTGCTGTGTTCCTTTCCTTCCTGCAACATCTTTTGTTGACTTTTCCTCTTTATCCACCCATTCTAAATGTCCCTCCTCAATGCAGGCAACCTTTAACCTACAGCCTCCATATTGCTTTATAAGGCTCTCAACCCACAGACACTCTTCACATCACTGTTTTGAGACACATATTTGAGGCGTACTCTCTCCACTAGCATGTGGCCTCCCTGAAATCTAGAACACATTTATTTATTTATTTATTTATTTATTTATTTATTTATTTATTTATCCCTGCATACTTGGCATGTAGCAAATATGTGTGTTGCTTTGTGCAGTTTTATGTGACTTCTGGGCATCTGGTCTCTCCTCACAGTTTTATGCAGCAAACGCTTTACCCACTGAGCTATCTCCCTCTTTTACCAACAGGAGAAGATCTGGAGGAAGAAAAGCTTGCATTATAGACTCAATTTTTAGTAAGTACCTTTTCCTTGGCTGTGAGAGGACAGGCAACTCAGAGTATTGAGTTTCCAAGGCTAAACCCAGAGAGCAGGCAAATGGCCCCAAGATGTTCACAATCCCTACCTTTCATTTTAACCTTACCATTATTTGTTTATTATTTTACAAACACTTTCATTGCACTTACCATGAGCCTGACATTATGCCCTGTAAATATTTGCTCATTTAATCTTCATGGACGTGGGTAGAGGCCCAGTGAGGTTAGATCACATGGCCAAGGTCACGCAGTCAGAGTGGTGGAGCCAGCACTCCGGCTGGGGCTGTCTGGCACCAGAGTGTTTGATGTAAACCACTAAAGCTCTATGTGGTTTTTTCCTCCCCTAAACTGTCTTTTCACTTGGCCACAGAGAAAGCCCTCTCTTCCCAATCATGTAAAGTAAAAGACTGAACAAGCCTCCTCTGAGTGATTTCAAATGCTTCACTGGTGGGTCCAGAAGAGAGTTCCTGTTCTCACATGTGGAGTCTGCTCTGCTTTTTTCTCTTTTGATGGAAAAACACACCTATTGTGATGACAATCACAAATGCATCTGGGGAAGCTTTCAAAGACCAGATCTCTCTCTCTCTCTCTCTCTCTCTCTCTCTCTCTCTCTCTCTCTCGCCCCAAATTTGAAACAAACCAAATAGAGCTACAGATTCCTGACAGATTGGAGTCTGTGCATTTCAAATATTTCAGACCAGCTTGGGAACAAATGCACGATCTTATTCTTCTTTCTCGTGCATAGTTTATTTTTAAAAGCATGCATCTGGCTGAGCCTTCCCCTCCCCCCCATTCCCAAGAAGGCACTGGGAAATTACTGAAGCAACTGCTCAGATGTTGGATGGCAGTTTTTTCCTGGCGGCACAAGGCGGGTCCAAGGGGTCTCAACAGAACTTTAGCATCTTTCCATGTTACATCATCCTTGGATGGCCCACCACTTGATGGCTTCCCCACATGTGGATGAAAAAAGACTAGAGCAGCTGTGTGAACATCCCTCCCTAAGGATCCATCTAATCACCTGTGATCATTCCTATCCAATCAAAGAGCCCCTCTCTGACCAAGGGAATCCACTGGCTCATTGACAGAAATATTACTGAACAGTTGTGTGCCGGACCCCAGGCTAGACAAGATGTGAGAATACTATATAGTAAGCATTATTGTCCTTCTGAGTCTTCAAAACTAGAGACCAAGTCTTGGGGGGGGGAGGTCTAGGTATGCCCCACATGCAAAACTGTGCAGCTACTGGAGTGGAAAGGAAGACAGCTGAACATAGGGTGAAACTCCTCAGTTCGATTTACCTTGCTCCCAGCATGCAGACATTTTCCCCCATTATTCTGAATCCTGCTCCTCCCACTGCACCTCGATGAACTCTGCAGGAGCAAATGAGCAGCCGACTCATGTGGACTGATCACGGGAGAAAGAGTGTTTGTAGTTGGGGAACAGGTGTTGACCGTGTTCGGGGAGGAGCCTAAATCAACCAGAAGCACAAAGCGTGAAATTCAAATAGGCTCCTGAGATTACACATGCTTTCCCTAAGGACATGTGCCATGGAACCAGAGGTGACCCAAAATGGGTAACTGATTCTAAATACATAGCTTCCTAGGGTTACTGGTCCTCTCTCCTATGGAACTGCAGCTGAAACTTTTGTGGGCATCACAAGACACGATAGCATTGCTTCTCTTGGTCCTCTTCTCTCTGTTTCAATGTCACCCAGTTTCCTTGGCTCTTTTCATTACAATGCTCTCTGACAGCTCCCTCCTTTCCCCAGGCTTCTGCCCTAGGCGCCAGTGTCCCCTCGGGCTGTCAGATGACCTTTCTGAGAAATGAATCAAACTGTGCCTCATACATTTTGACAGTGCCTCACGGCTTTCAGGGTCAAGTTCAGAGTCATTAGCATAGAGTGATAGTCCACAGTGACTTGTTTTCCTAAACTCCACATGCCTTCCAGCACCTCCAGTCTATTCCCCCATGATCCCTCTGTCCCATAATGAACTCCCCACCCCACCCTGCTGTTTACATATACCATGCTCCTGAATATTTTAGCATCTTTGCATGTGTTCCTCTCCCTTCCAGGGATGCCAAGACCAGCTCATCACATGGTAGGGTACCTATCCTTACTGTTACCTATACCTCAAAGGGCCCTTCTCCCTAGTGTCCCCTGGCAGAAGTCTTCCTTTGTCTTCTCTCTGTCTTGTGCATCCCAAACAGCCAAATGGAACTGTCATAGCATATGTCACTGTAGGTCCATTGATGGCTCAGAAGTCTGTCTGTCAGCTAGTGTGAGTCCTCACGGGCTGCACATAGCTCAGCTGTTTGTTGATGTGTAAGTGGCCAACATTCAAAGGGAGGACTGAAGCGGGGGATAAGCAGATCTTCATTGGAGAAAGGCTGCAGCAATAGCAGCAGTTGGGAACAGCTAAAGAATAGTTTTATACACTCTTATTTGGTCATTGCAGTGGCCCTAGTAGTTAAGCATTATGTCCATTTTATAGATAAGGAAACTGAGGCTTGGAGAGTTTGTGTTTCATTGTTTGGATTGCTTCTAGTAAGTAAAGGACTTGGGAGAAGATTCAGACTAAACTGTTTCAAAGACCTAGCCACGTGACTACTTTGTCTTCAGTTGCCTGCCTGTCTAGCCCAGCCCCATTCCACATTCTTTGTCTGTTGGCTGAATTGGGTCAGACTGAAAGAAGAGTAGGAGTCCCTTCAGAACAGAGGACAGAGTGGGCCCTTGCATACTAGAGAAGGCTTAACAGCATCTCTCCTGGCCCCAGGATCATCCAGTCTGCCTGGACACACACACACATGCAGAAATGGAGCGGTGTGTCAGGACCATCGGTTCCCACCAGTGTCCCACTGGGCCCTCAGCTGCTCAGAATTTTAGGAGGTTGGGACACCACAGGAACCTCACCTCAGAAAAGCACCGAATTCCTAGAACACTCCCCTGACCAGGGTAGCGTACGTTCAAAGTTAATTCTCTTAGAACGCAGCATCATCAGGCTCCATTCATCATACCGTCGGGGGACCCGTAACACTAGCTCTGGAAACAGATCTAGTAACCTTGAAAGGTTAGCAGTTTGCATGGCCACTCAACATCGGACTCATTCTCCCAACCCATTGCTTAGATGCCAAAGAGAAGTTGGATTGGAATTTTAAACCATTGATAGCAACAAGGTGGGCTGGGATTCTTGACTTGGGGTTCAGATATGACGGAAAAGGTACACAGGAGCAGCCAGTACTGGGGATTTTGGAGTCCTCCACAATATTAAATGCTCTTCATACTGAGCCATCTCACCATCCCCTTTTCCTCCTTAATGGAATGTGTTTTCAAAACATTTGCCTGTCTTTATTGTGTGGCTTGAATTCTCACCTGAGTCCTTAATATATTCTAGACAATAGTCTTTGTTAGTACAAGATATCATTTCTCTCCACTTAGTGGCTTGTGCTTTCATTCTCTTAAGTGGGATCTTTCTGTTTTTAATTCTTTATGTTGAAATAATTACAGGTTCATGGGACCCAGCAGATAGACAGGGAGTTCCTGAGAATGCATCTCACCCAGATTCCTTTGGTACCTGAAATGACGAGCTAGAGCCCGATATGAAATCAGGAAAGGGAGTGTGTAGAGTCTGATGATCCAGTCAACTGTATAGATGTGTGTGTACCCAGCCCTATAGACGAGGCCCAGAACTGGAAAACTATGAGTATAATCTATGAAAGCTAGCTCCCGCCCCTCCCCCGCCCACTCATGACGATGCCACTTTTTCAATCCACTTTGCCAATCTCTGGGTTTGATCTGATATATTTAGACCTCATGTTCACTGTTGGCTCGTGACTAAGGATGAGCTGGAGCTTGAATAGAATGTGTGGGGAGGAGCAGGGGACTCAGGTTTCGTCTTGAAAGGGTTCTCTCACACTCTGAGTTCGTGACAAAGTCCCCTTGCCATAGCAGAGTCATCCCAAAGGAGGGGGTATTCGCACGAGCTGGAGGGTAACATAAGGTCAGAAAGGATGGCAAAAGCAGGCTCCACAGAGCCAGGGTCACTGAGGCTCAATCCAGGCACACAGGTATGGCTGACTGCTCAAGCTCGTTTCCTGAGTCCACAGACCACAGGGCCTGACTCTGTTCTCTGCATTCAACACCTGAGTGGAGAAAGCACAAGTACAGATGCCCTCTCCCCATGCCCGAGTACTCGTTTCTCCTCCACTGAGGAGCAAGAAGAAATACTGTGAACGCTCCCACAGGCAGACCCCCTTGACAATGGCACAGAAAGCAGGTCTCTGCTCTCCCAGCTTCATCTATGGATTGGGTCCCCCCATCTATGGATGCTCTCCAGGCTTTTTGCTTTTCTCTTTTCAGACCACTTTCCGTGGGGCTTGAGAGGTGGCTCAGTGGTTAAGAACACCGGGTTCAATTCCCAGCATCCACATAGCAGCTCGCAACTGTCTGTAACTCCTATTCTAGGGGGATCTGACACCCTCACACAGACATACCAAAGTTATTAAGAAACAAAATGCTGTTCAGCAATGGCTTCATTACAGAGCCTTTCTGGTTAGAGACAGGTGACTTGCCCAAAGGTGTCCATCCCTCAAAGCAAAAGCAGGCTCCATATAGCCAGTGTAACTGAGGCTCAATTCAGGCCCTCAAGAGGTCACTAAAGTCTCCAGGAAGATAAACGAGTAGCTTAGACATCACTCAGTCTGAAATCTGCTTTGGAAGGCACACCTCCTGCCCTTAAACCTGCCTTTGTTTGAGGCACTTCCTATCATTCCACATGAAACGCAGGCCAAGGGAGGGAGTGACGCCCACCAGAGGGGTAAGCATCAGGCCAGAGTTGGAGATTTGGGACTTGATGTTTATTGAGACATTCTGTTAATCGATCTGTAGGAACACTCCAGTTTCATAGATGAGAAAACTGAGGCACAGGAAGGATAGTATCTGCCCATGCCCACGTACAGGGCAAGGTGCACAGGACAGTCAATAGGCCGAGTGCCCTTAGCTTACCCACCTGCGCATGGCTCTTCTACCCTCCCCTGGTTACAGAGCTCCGGAATTCCTCTGAAATAAAAATGCTGGCCTTTGATCTGCTGTGTTTCATTCCCTCCAGGGATACCATGTCAGTAAATGTGGACTCCATGGTAGGTGTTCTCCCAAGGCCCCTCTCTGTGCATTCTGCCTCCATGGGGGAAGGACATGGTAGCCTGGCTCCTCTCCAAAGCCTGCGTCCTCTCAAGGCCTCCAGACCAAAGCCTTTCCCTGTTTAGCCAGGACAGACTTGAGGGGTGGCTCAGGGCAGGCATGACAATGGTCTAAAATTACCCAGCTGAAGGCTGTGTGCCCTCCACCCTTCCTGCATTCCTCCTTGAAGCCAGACAGCCCAGCGGCCTTTGCGGATCCTGGTGATTTATGTCTAGGGTTGTGCTCCCAGCCATTTGGCTGCTTAGAGGACAGAGGTGTGGCAGCCTCCAGGGGACCATGATCTGTCTGTCTAAAAGTCTTCCACTCCATCTTGGAGGCTTTCTCTCAACCCTACCCAGCAGGGCTTCTTCATCTGAGCAACAAGGCGCTTGCTTGCCACACGTCTGTGTCCCCTCTCCTTGGAGTCACTGCTTGGCTCACTCCCATTTATCCTACAAGGTTCAGTCTGGTGCCCTCTCCTCCAGGAAGCCTTCTTTGCATGGAAGGAAAGCTCCTGCATCAGTTCCAGCTGAACACTGGCCCCTATCATATCATTGGTCACACTGTCCACCATCAGTCTATTCATGAATCTTTCTCTTCTAGAAAAGGAATTATCTTGCTCTCTATTCTGTTCCCAATTCCTATCAGAGTGCCCACGCCACTGTTTGCTGCATGAATTTAAGCACAGATGTAAGGAGCAAAGGGGAAATACTATATTTTCCTTACAGATCTGCATCTATGACATCCAGGCACATAAGAAAATTATAGAGTCCAATCTCTGGGAAGAAAATGAGGCAAAAAAATGTCTCTTGAAGCACATCACTTTGAGTTTGCTATGCCTTCATTGTTTCTGATGATGTCTAAACTTCCTGAATGGTGACCTTGAAGAACAAGCCTTTGGATTGTTGCTGATCAGCCTTGGAGCCTTTTAGTTCACAAAGTATGAAATGGAGGCTCAGAGAGAGTCAGAGAGTGGCTAATAGATGACCAGCCAGCCAGGAAGTGTCAGCTTTGACAGTGCCTTCCTACATAATTAAACTTTTGTGGGCATGGAAGACACAGGTATTCAGACAAGGATACATCATTGCGATAAATACCTGACAGGCAGAAGGGAGGGGTGCCAAAGGCAGCATGGAGTCTCACTCACCAACTAGACCTAGGGAGACCCTGGAGCAGCATTCGGGAGGCAAGAAGGCTCACACTGTAGGGTTTTACAGACTGAGCCAATATTCTCAGCCTGTCATGTTCTTTTTAACTATTTATCTCTTAATTAACATGTGCATTTTTATATAGTTATGGAGTGTGGTTTTGTGAGGTCAGCTGCATACGATGTAGAATGGTCAAGTCGGGGCAATTCACATTTTGAGCCCCTCTAACCCTCCTCCTCCTGTGTGTCAGGGATGTCCCCCTTCTTGCAGAGTGAGGGCTGTGTCAGTCTCTCCAGTTTCACATTCTTCTCAGTGGTAGCATTTCTTCACCCTCTTCACCATTCCACAAACCCTGTTTAGCAAGGTTAGGATTTCCAGAGGGTCTACAGCCTTTCAGAAAATTCAAGAACTGCCCTCTGCTCCACCTCCTTCTGTGTCCCCCGGTGTGTCCTGCTTGGCCACCTTCCTGCCCCTCTAGGCTGTCGGGCCTTTCAGCCATCTGTCCGGCCTTGGGCCTTGGCAGGTCGAGGCAGAGCCTGAGAGGAGTGATGGATGCTCTGAGGGATTAGCATGAGACTCTTCCGGAGGCTGGCGGTGCCAGGAGCAAGAGCATTCCAGAAAGGCCTGAGCTGATGGATGCCTGGGAGGGAGGAGATGCTTTGGGGAGAGAAGCACAGTGGAGTTTGGGAGGGGGATTCCTTACATTCCTAGGGCTGGGGGCCAGGGCCTTCCTATGATGGACAGACAGCTGAGAGAGGAGCCCCGCAGGCTGGGGCTAGATGAGACTCCATCTGCATCCCCTACCCCCCTCATCGGAATGTTATCTCTCTTCTAATCACTCCCAGTCGAGGGAAAAGGAGGTAAAACCCATGTAACCTCCGCTCTGTGTCTCAGTGTGGGGCGCAAGCTGGGGGTGTGGTAAGGGGGGCCAGAGAGCTGGAGCTCCCCCAATCCCACCCACATGCATTGCTGATGACACAGTGTGGAGCAATGGCATACCAACCACTTCTCAGCTGTGGAGGTGCATGTGACATCCCCCCACCCCGTGCCTTTATTGTGGGGACACAGGAAGCTTAGATTCCATCATTTATAAGCAAAGTCAAAACTGGTCTTCTTCCTTCTTGTATTTTACGTTTGGCATTCTGTTTCTCAGATTATTTCTCTGCCTTGGCCTCAGTTTCCCCGCCTGTAGAAACAAGAGTTTTGGATCCAATGGTCTTTAAAGACTGGTCGGTCTTAGGCTTGTCTTGGACTTCCAAGAGCTCCAGTGACCCCTGCTGGGGTGGAGGCTAACAAATAGGTATGGGATGAAGGAAGGGTTGTGGTACGGCATTTCATTCTCATCTATCCAGAGAGGCCCCCTGAGAAGCCTTGAAGACGGGGTCCTGTGCCTTACATCCCAGAAACCCTAGCTCTCAGACAAGCAGAGAACTGTGGTGCTTGTCCTGGATCTGAGCAGACAACTAAAGACTTTGTAACTCAGCTTCTATGAGCGTCTGATTTCCTAACTACAAACAGGGTCATAAGAGTGACACCTCATGGCATAAGATCAGAAAAGTTTCCCTGGGGGGTGGGGGGCGTCTCCCTAGTTTGACTGTCTCCCAGCTGAGTCTTTATTCCAATTTTCAGCCCTCACAGCACTCTCTGGGAGATTTCAACAAGGGAGCCATAGCCCTGGGAGTTCCCAAGACTACAGAACTCTTAGTGAGACCCTGTCTCAAGCAAGGGGAAATGCGAGGCCTGCCCTCTAACATTGTCCTCTGATCTCAGCCCACATGTCAAGGAGGACCCAAGAATCAGAGCCCCCATGGTCTCTTCTACTCTCAACGAGGTCCTGATGACCAGGACCAAGTCAAGTGATCTCCTTTCTCATTGCACCCTTCAGATCATTTTCCGAGGCCGGCACTTCAACCTGATTTGCAGATATATCAACTGAGGCAGGGAAGTATGGATTCACTCAGAGTCACACGGCTAGCACAAGCCACAAGTGGGATGGGTGGCTGCAGCTATGGGTGTGTCTGTGCTGCACAGCCTATGCCAGGCAATAGAGAAGCTAGAGCTGTTAGCATTGTGGATACACCGTGATTCCCTTAAAGGTAATGGACACGCCAATTGCCTGTAAAACTGTAATACTCACGGACCTGGGCTCAGTTGGTAGAATGTTTGTCTAGCATGTACAAAGCCCTGGGTTCATTTCCGGTATTCCATAAAGCAGGTATGGTAGCACACGCCTGTAATTTAAGCACTCAGGCAATGAGGGCAGGGGTATCATAACTTCTATGTCATTCTCTGATAGTGGGTTTTGCAATGCATGAGACCCTATCTCAAAACAAAATAAATTCTAATACTCTTTATCACTCTCGGACACTATGCTGGTTGGTTTTATTGAAACTTGACACAAGCTAGAATTATCTGAAAGGAGGGAGCCTCGATTGAGAAAATGCCTCATAAAATCCATTTGTAGGGTATTTTCTTAATTAGTGAGTGGTGAGGGCGTGTCCAGCCATGGTGGGTGGGGCCATCCTTGGGCAGGTGTTTCTGGGTTTTATAAGAAAGCGGGCCAAGTAAACCAGTAAACAACACCCCTCTGTGGCCTCTTCTGTAGCTCCTGCCTCTGGGTTCCTGCTGTTTGAGTTCCTCTCCTGACTCCTGACTCCCAGTGGTGATAAACAGTGATGTTGAAGTATAAGTCAAAATAAACCCTGTCCTCCCCAAGTTTCTTTTTGGGTCATGGTGTTTTAGCACAGCAACAGAAACCCAGACTAAGACCTGTGCTGGTGGCTCCCGAGGACAATGTCCTTCAGGGACAGGAGGAGATGAACGACCTGATTTCATCTGCAATCATGACTGGAAGTTGAATTGGGGAGACTGAGAAATATGCAGGTATATTGGGGTGTTGGTGCCCATTTGGAGTCTGCCTTCTCCCACCCTACCCCCAGTGCCTGCCATCAAAAAGCATTCATTATGCCTCTGAGATTCACAAAGTCCAAGTTAAGTTGTTTCTATTTCTCCAGCCAGGAAGATTCGGGGCTGCATCTTCTAGGGAGAAAGACCTTTCACAATTAGCTGGAAAAACCCAAAGTGATTCCTGGCGTTGACTCTATCAGAACTTCCTGAGGCCGTGCGAAGCAACAGAATACCAGCTCGGTACTATCCCCATGACTTCATCTCTTTTGTGATCCTCCTATTCTTTTTCTGGTCCAAATCAAACAAAAACAAAGCACCTGCCAACATTATCTTTAGGTCTGTTCTATATTAGGAGGAATAATGGTGAGGGAATCTAAGATTAGCCTAGTGTTGATCAGGATCCCTTGCCAAGTAGATGACTCAGTTTCCAATCTCACATGTCACACTCTCTGCAGAGGTCAACAGCCAACAAGGAGGAAGCCCAAGCAAGAACACTGAGAGGCTATGAGATGAATGTGATGATGTTAAGACATCTACTAGGCTGGCTTGGGGGTCCTGGCTCTGGTCCTCACCCCATCCTCTTCCTATATATCCTTAATGATTTGCTCCCTCTCAGCCTCAGCTCCCCCCAAATGAAAAGTGGGTCTTGAAGCAACCATTGAAGCAGCTCTGTGGGCAAGTTAATGAGCTCATCTCTGCACCTGTCACTAGGGGTGCAAACCTGCTAATGTGTCTGTTAGTTTTCAGACATGCCAAGGACACTATGGGGCAATGGCACCTTTGCATACAAGCAGGCTTGGGCTAAAAATCCAGCTCTATAAACATTCCCAGTGCAAACTGAAACACTTTTCTTGACTTCTTAGAGGTTTGATGCCTCTGCTCTTTATTAAGAGGTAGAAATGACTAAGGTCAAGTAAGGCGTCCTTTCATTTAAACACTTGAGACTTGATCCTGCCTATGGCTATGTGGGCACTTGTGTGCTCAGAGATACTGTATCTTTAAGAGGTTCCTGGACTTTTGCCTTTGGATGATGTGGAGGCTGGATCTTGGAGACTAGGGCATCTGGACAGCTTCCTGGGCTTTTCAATGCAAGCACAGGCATAAAGAATGCTGTGGAATAGAGACCTTTGAATGTCTCTGGATTCTTCTTGGCAAGTATGTGGAAGAGGGTATGTGTAAAGACTTTTATGGTAAGGAGAAGGCTTTAAGAGGTGTACCGTAGCCATGTAGACTGCTATTTCAGAAGTGTGGCTCTGCCTCATTTTGCTGGAGGTAGAGGCATGTTATAGCCAGCCAGAGCGCCAGGGCTTCATGAAGGACAGCAGGTGAAACACCCCGTGGGTTACTCTCTCTGTACTTCCTGAAGCCATCAAATTAGCAACTTTCTCAATATACAAACATAAATATACAAATTTAAGGACCATCAGTTGGAAGAGGTAAGGGTAGTATAGGACTGTGTGTGAAGTGGGCAGGCATCTCTGGTCACTCTGTGAATTAGCTGCCAAGGACTAATGTGAGGTAAAGCACTCCTTCATTTAACCATTTGAGCCTTGACCCAGGCTATGCCTATGTGAGCACTTGGGTGCTCCTACGTAAGACACCTACATGGCTTGACATGACCCTCCTGATATAACACAGTCATGGCTTGAGAGTTGTCGCTCAACTGATAGGATTCTAGAAACTTACTGTTGTTTCTATCTTGTCCTTTCACACGACCTCCACTCATTCTGATCCTCAGTTTCCTCCTTGGTGTTCCAGTCTACAAGTGTCAATGTCTGCCTCTCTGATCTACCCCTAGTTCATGTAACTCTTGAGTATTCTTAGGGCCAACACACTGACAATCAGAAGTCTACCTGGCCAGTGGGGCAGTTCCCATTGTATAGGATTTTATCAGTACTCTGCTCATCTGAAGCTCCTGGCCAGAGCACAGTCATTATCCTGGAGAGAACCACAACACACATAAATAACAACCAAATCAAGTCCACATGTGCATCCCAGCTTTGTATGGAGCAGACACGAACTAACTTCAGACAGTCTTGGCAGAGTTTGGTAGCACAGAGCTGTGCATGAAATAGACATCTCTGGTTTAGACCGGGTGGATATTTGACTTCTTTGGGAAATCTTAATTCGTTTCCTGGTTGGTGAGAAGAGAAAGCAAGCAGTTCTGAAGTAACTGGCAACACACTGAGGAACTGGGACACAGTAGCTGGAAGAGGGGACAGGAACAAAACCCAACCATTAACTAACTGCACAGCACACTGTGGAGGCAGCCAGCCTACCTGTACCATAGTCACTGATACTCTGTAGACTTTGTTAAAGATGTCAGGAAGGTGTCTAATCCATCTTCCATTGCAATATGAGGAGTTAAAAATAGAAAATCTGGTCTCTTCAGATGGGGAATGCAAGAGATTAAAATAATAATAATAATCTGTGTTGGTGAAACAACTTACCTCACTTAGCAGAGGGCAGGAAGCAGCTGTAAGGAAGAGATCTGCAGACTTCCAGGGCAAGGGGGGCGGGGAGGTGGAGGGGATTATGATATGAAAGTCTTGGTTGCCTTCTTCTCAAGAGGTCTAGAACAGCTTTAAAACAACAAACAAGAGAATTTGTCTTGAGGAAGAATTTTTTAAGAAGAAGTAATATTAGATCAACACTGTTTGGTTTATAACTTTTGAAGCATAATACTAAATAAATGAGTGTCATTTCTAAATTCTAAGGATGTCAACAGATATCTTTCTAAACCTCAGTTCTATTCTTCCACACAGGGCGGACAATGTGATCACCTTCATCAAAGACTCTGGTGAGCATTAAACAAGATGCTGATGACAAATGTTCAGTGCTGTTACCATTTCTACGACTGTCTATGAACTTGAAAGAAAAAAAAATCAATGTTAGGAACACTGACTGCTGTTTCAGAAATACTAGGGAGCTTGAGTTTGTTTGATCAGAAGTAAGGGTTACTCTGAATTGCCTACCTTCAGAAAAATGAAGCCTCTTTGTAATCCCTAGAACAGCAAGCTGTCTTACATTCCCTATACCTAGGTAAGTACCATGGGTTTCTTACCTTGGCATGTCCTTTGCACCAATACTTGTCATAAACAATAGTTTAAGGGATGGAGTCACGGGCTTCCCAGGCTTTCTGTTTCTGTCACCCTGGAAGTTGCCCTGTCTATCAGCGGGCAAAGCTATGAACTCCAGGAGGAAGAGCTCAAGTGTCCCTGCTTTGCACTCCCAGGAGGTGATCAAAACAGAGCACTGTAGGATATAACACAAAGAATCTCAGTCTGCCAGCTCACTACTTCCCTGGCACAAAGAAAGAGCTGAGTTGATCATCTGAAGGGTACCCAGTGTGAAGGTATTGGGGTGCTTTGCATCTCTAGATTAAAGAGAGTCACTATCAGCCTCTGGGACATAGACCTTTCAAACCTGGTGTTCATAGGTCCTGCCCTCAAGTCCTTGTTGGGTTAGTCTGTTCAGACTTCTGCCCTGGGGTCATGTTGAGGGAAAATTCCTATTTCCCTTTGTTAGTTAGCAATGAGAACTTATAGGCAGGAAAGGGAAGTGATGCGAACAGGTTATGTGATCTATGACTTGTGTTATGAACAGGTTGGCCCTACATCTCCAGGCTCCTAAACCCACTCTACCACCCTGAGCTAGCTAGCACTCTGCCTGCTGACCATCCCATCCCTCTGTCTCTCAATGCTCAGAGCACATTAGCTGAAGCATTTTATTTCTGAATATCCAGGAGAGGGAGTACCCACAGGATACCTTCCAAAGAAAATATTTTGACTCTCCAGCAGCAAAATACACATAACCATTCTCATTATTCCTGAAGCTCTGGCGTCAGCTCAACACATTCTTATTTAGAACAATGTAACAGGCTGACTTCTGCTTTGGCCCCTAAATTCTTTTGTCCCTTCCAGCAAAGTGTGAAATATGCATTTTCTGGCATTGGGACAACAAACAGCCTCTGAGAATAAGAAATAATAATGAACGTGAGGCAGGTGGGGAACACAGGTGATGATGTATTCCAACACCTTTGAGTCCTGGGACAGTGTGACAAGAAGATCAAAACTAAGTAGTTCTAGACAAATGCCTACTATCAATGACTTGACCCCATTTAATGCAATCAAGAATGGTGTAATTTGAAAAGCCACTTCCAGCCAACCCCACACAGACTTCATTACCTCTTTGATTACATCTTGGCTTTGGTCACATGCCTTCTCTAAACCTCAATTTTTTATACACAGAATGAAGGAACAAGGAAAAAAATCACAGGAAGGAGAGAGTACCAATTATAGAAGTCAGCAAACAGTTTTGAAGAAATGAATGAACCAGGTTACCCTTCCGAGAAGAGACACACACACTATGTCTCTGAGGATGAAGGAGTGCAGGCACAAGGACCACCTTGTATAAGGCCTAGAGAAATTAGTCATCATAGGAAGCCCTCTGCAATGACTCTGCAAACATATAGCAGGGTGTGGTAAGCACAATGGTTCTCTCTCTTTGACTCAACTGCTTGTCCCCCGCTTCAGCTACATTGACTTTGCCCCCACTTATCTAAACCACATTAGCCACAAGGTCCTCACAGACAGACAGCTACCTGTAACAGGACCTCTAGTCTATCTTAGCCCCTTTCCTATATGTGTTTGTTCCAGGGATGCTGTAACAAGTGACCACAAAATGGGATGGGGGTGTCCTTTTGTTTGTTTGTTTCTATGATAAGCTATCATGTCTAAAAGCAATTTAATGAGGAGTTATTTTGGCTTATGGTTCTACAGGGAGAGGGGTCCATAATGATGATAGAAGCAGGATCGGGGGAGGGTGGGAAGTGAGGCAAGGATAGACATTCTCAAAACCCACCCCAGCTATGTATTTTTCCAGTGAGTCTCCACCCCCTTAAAGGCTTCCCTAAAACTAGGGACTAAGTATTCAAATATATGAGCCTGTAACAGAAAGTGCTCAGTTAAACCACCACAGTGAGCTAAAATAAAAGAAATTTGGAACCAGATAGATGAGTCATTTTGTCTACACTTACCATGTATTTGTTGGGATCTGAGTTTGGTTTCCACAATGCATGTAGAAAATTGTGTGTGGTGGTACACACTGTGCCCTGGATCCTGAACATAGGATTTGATGTTGGCCTTTCATGGTTTCGCTGTTGCCTGGAACCTTTCCTTATTCTTTAGTGGTTCTTTGCGGATGGATGTTTACTCTGCACTACTGTGTATTAGAAGAATACAACTTACTTACTTTGAGACAGAGTCTCCTGTTGCCCAGGCTGCCCTGTGGCTCTCTATATCTTCCAGGCTGTCTTTAATGTAGGCTCCTGCTCATCCCAAATTCTAGAATTATAGGTTTTGTGTGACAAACTTTTCTTGGAGATACACAACACACATGTCTACTCATTCCAGATTAAAATACTGCAGACTAAAATACAGATACCACCAAAGTCCAATTGAGTCAACTAACAGCTTTTTTGGGGGTTTCTGACATAAGTATGGGTGAGGGGTTACTTACAGGAGCAGAAGTCAACAGGTTGGAGAGTGTCCTTTCCGGGTGCTTCAGTTGGTCCAAACCTCTTCCAGTCAGCTCAACTGGTTTCTCCATACACACAGCTGATCTGGTTTCAGAGTCTTGTTTGCAGCTCAACTTGTCTGAACATCTTAGCCACTTAGCTTTGCCTACTCTGGTAGGGAGGTGCCTAGTGAATTGGCTCAGTTTCAGGGACTTCCTGATGCAGTTTTGAGTTATTTACCTTCCAGTGAAAAGAATCCCCTGCAGGACAAGACACCTCAGTCTTGGAGGAAGCTTATCCACAGGACGCATGCGTAACTCTTTTGCATTTTCTCAGTGCTCACAGCTAACCATCTGTGTCTCAGAATAGATTTTGGACTTATAAAGAATGGTGGAAGTTAAGAATATGGAAACTCTTGGAGTTGGACTAAAATACAGTTTTTGTGTTATGGGATGGTATTGCTTATTTTTTACTATCAACGCAATTCAACCAAGAGTCATCTAAGAAGAGGGAGTCTCGTTATGTGGATTGCCCAGATCAGATTGTCCTGGAGCCTGTCTATGGGAAATTGTCCATATGATTGATTATTTAAGAGAGCCTATTTCACTGTTGATGATGCACCTCTGGGTAGGCAGTTCTAGGTCTATAAGAAAACTAAGTATGAACATAATCCAGAACACAGAACCAGTGAGACATGTTCTTTGCTGGCTTCTGCTTCAAGTTCCTGTCTCACATAAATGCCTTGGCTCTCTTTGATAATAGATCATAACCTGAAAGCTAAAATAAACCCTTTCTTCCCCAAGTTGCTTTGCCAATGAATTGTGATTATTACAGCAACAGAGAGCGTACAGGGACAAATAGCCATGAACATTCGGTGGTCAGAGGCAAAATAGCATGACTTGAATTGGAAATCATCCCCACAAGCTCATGTTTAGAGCATGTGTTCCCTGTTTGGAGTAGTTATTTTGGGTAGAGATGGAACCTACCTGACAGAAGCGGGTTAGTAGGGGTAGGCATTTGAAGAATATATCCCAGTCCTGGTTATGGACCTACTTTCTTACCCCAGTCTACTGAGATGTCAACAGCTGTCTTCTACCTCATACTCTCACTGTGTGGATAGGGCTGCCGGGCTATGCCTTCCTTGGTGTGATAGACTCAAACTCTTTGAAATTACAAGCCAAAGTAATTATCTCTTTCCTTAAAGTTGGCTTATGGGTCACACTCTTTGGGGGTTGGATGACCCTTTCACATGGGTCTCATATAAGATATCCTGAATATCAGCTATTTACATTATGAATTATAACAGAAGCAAAATTACAGTTATGAAGTAGCATTGAAAATAATTTTGTGGTTGAGTATTAAACATGAGTATTAAACATGAGTATTGAACATGAGTATTAAAGGGTCACAGCATTAGGAAGGCTGAGAAGTATTGACTTAAGTTGTTTGTGGGGTGTAGTCTGTCATAGAAGTAAAAAGTTGACCAAGGTACATTTAGGAGAGAAACTTCAGAGTCTCCCTGTTTTTTCACCCTGAGAAGTCAAGGTAGGAAACATCATCTTTGAACTAGAAATGGGCCCTTGCCAAACACTGACTCTATCAGGGACATGATCATGGACTTTCCAGCTTCAAGAACTATGAGAAATACATTTTATTGTTTATAAGCCACATCATTTATGACAATTTTTTACAGTATCAAGAATAGACTAATACCATAAAATTATTGAGAACAATCAAATGAAATGCTGATGAGATGAATTTATATATTAAAAAAACCCAAAGTGCCATTTCACAAAATACTAAATTTAATTTTGTGAGTAAATATATCTATATAAAATAACCTTCTTCCATATAAAATAAACTTTTTATTATATATATTTCTTTACTAACATTTCAAATGTTATTCCCTTTCCTAGTTTCCTGTCTATAAACCCCCATCCCCTCCCCGTCTCCCATAAAGGTATTTCCCCCCATCCATCCCCCTTACTCCCCTTCCTATATTCCCCTGCACTGGGGGTCCAACCTTGGCAGGACCAAGGGCTTTTCCTTCCACTGATGCCCCAACAAGGCTATTCTCTGCTACATGTGCAGTGGGAGCCCTGGGTCAGACCATGTATAATAGTCTTTTGGTAGTGGTTTAGTTCAGTCCTGGGCACAGACCAGAACTGCAGGAACTGGTGGCTGTCTGTGCCTATATTCCTGTGTTCAGAGGCACTGTGCAGTTTCCCCTTGGACCAGGGATGTGGGCAGAGGTGTGCAGAAGTTGCAGTCTGTCCTGCGGTCTCAGGATGTCTGTCTCATAAAATAACCTTCTATAAAAAAAGTAACCATATTCCCAATACCTACCTCTGCCTGATTCATAGATTTTGGTAGTAGAGGGAAAAGGAGTAATTCCCTTGTGAGTAGATTAGAAAGGCTGTGAAGTATTTGTGATGGTATTTATTTATTTACTTACTTACTTACTTACTTACTTACTTACTTACTTACTTATACAGTATCTTATTATGTAGTTCAGGTTTACCTTGAACTTGCTGTGTACCCAAATTTGCCTTGAACTCATTGTTAATCCCCCTGCATCAGCTTTACAAGTGCTAAGTTATGCTATGTTTGCCTTATTATGGTCCAGATCTCTGATCTACTGAAGTTAGAGTATGCTAGTAGTTAACATCCATGAGAAGAAACAGGACTTGAATTTGTTACTCTACCCTCTGTGAACACTTAGTATTAATGTTTAAATTATAAAACACTGACACAGCATGGTGTGAAGTAAAGTGTGTTTTTTTTTAGTAATATACACTTTAGTTTGCACATAAAATACTAAATTCTGATAGTCTCTTTGAGAGAGAAATGCATTTTGTTTTTAGTTGTTCGTTGCCTATTTTAATGCAGGCGAACACAAATCTTTAGCATGAGTCTTTCCTACTCAACAATACATCATCCAGGGCTGATGCCCGTGCTCAGCACAAGTGCAAGTTGAGGTTCAGGCTCTGGTTCTGGACTAATGATAGAGAACAGGGGACTCTATTAAACTGTGGCTCCATGGTTCATCAAGTCTCATGTAACATTCTCTTCCTCGCTTCCTATTAAGCCTCAGGCAAGGCCTCTACCTGAGTGACCTCAGTTTTCCCTACCTGCACAGAGAACTCAGCCTGGATGCTAACCAAAGAACCATTTCTGACGACATTTATGGAGATTGACCATCTATTCCTATGACTTGACCTTTATGGAGACTGACTATCCATTCCTATGACTTGTCTTTTATGGAGACTTATGTCAGCCTAAGTTGGTAAAGAGTTCATCTCTAGAAAGAAAGAGATATTCTTGCTTCAAGAGAAATTTTGACACATCACTTCTGGGTGAAATTCTCTGTCACCTTCCTCAGCCTGTTCCTTGCTTTGGGACAAAAATAGACTCCTAATTATCTATACACAGCAATTTGTCTCCTCCCCCTACTAAGATGTTTAATCTTTTTTAAACATAAATTCATAAGAAATGACAAAATTATGCTAACTGACTGCAACGTTGTGACATGATGATAATATCTCAGAAGCCATTGTCCAGCTGGACCACGGAGACCCCGCCCCCATCAGTCACAATAAGAATGAAGAGTCATGGTGCTGACCAGCACTCTCGGGTAGGCTCAGGAAAAAGGTCTGTGCTGGCGGTAGGCAAAAAAAAACAAAAACAAACAAAAAAACCCAAAAAACCAACCAAACAAACAAACAAAAACAAAAAACAAAAAAACCCTCTTGGTTTGAGACTTCCTTTTTCAAATGGTGTCTATCATCTCTATTGATCTCAATGTACAAGATCCCTCAGGAGCTCCAGTCAAAATGCTTAAGACAATAACTTCGTCATACTCATAGCTGTCCTGAAGGCCATGGGTTGCCAACTTAGATATGGATAAAGTAGATGTAAGACTCCACATTTACCTTGTGTTCCCTACAGACAGGAGTGAGATTGGAGTCGTGAGCAGAGTGCACAGGTGTGTTTGTTACTGTTCTTGGGCTGTGACAAAACTCAAGTCAAAAGCAACTTAAGGAAGGAAGCAAATGGTTTGAAGGTGCAGTCCTTCATGGCAGCAGGAGGTGAGGCTGCTGGTGACACTGCCCTTACAAACAATGCTGCATCCACGCTAAGGAAGCAAAAAATAGCAAATGCTGGCACTCGGTTCACTTCCTCCCTTTTTATTAATGGTGCCATCCACCACAAAGCCTTGACATAGCTGAGCCAGTGCTAGTACCTGGGATGGTGCTGCCTTTGTTCAGGGTGAGTCTTCAATTAAACCGGTCTAGAAATGGCACTCACAGACACGCTCAGAGATTTGTTTCCTAAGCCATTCTAGATCCTGTCACCATAGAGCAAGTAGGTGGTGGGAACGTGATTGGTGGTAGAGCAGAAAGCAGAGTGATGCTTGGATGGGTAGAGGTGGGGTCAGAGTAAGTCAAAAAAGCTGGGGACAGTGGGACAGGCTCGAGGGACGACTGGAGTGTTGAGGCGCTAAAAGGGTCATCAAGCCAGGGATTACTTGAGGTGAGGAAACAGCCTGATTAGCAGGGGATGCTTCAGGGTGACAAATCACCTGAAACACCTCATCCTGCCTCTGGCTGACCTTGTGCAGAGAAGCAGGGAGGAAAGGGAGAAAGAACTCTTGAAGTCTGATCATATGACATGCTCTGTGCCAGGAGCTGCCGCTGCCCTGATAAATTCTCTTTGTTACTCCTTGGAGGTTTATATGTGTGGCTATCCTGAGAGCTAAAGATGGGCCCAAGGATGAACACACAAGGCCATGAGAAAAGATGATTTTGGATGCTTTGGGACATGACTGGTCAGGTGGTATCCTTAGAAGGCAGAGCTTTACTGTCAGTAGCTTAGTTGATAACTGGTCAATAAGGGTGGAAAAGAGGCCAAGTAGATGGCCTAGTGGTTAATGTGTTTGTCTTGCAAACAAGGGGGTCTGAGTTCAAGCTCCAGAACCCATGTTTAAAGAAGAAAAGCTGATCACAGTACCATGTTCCCCAGATCTGGGGAGGTAGAGATAAAAGGATTCCCAGAGCTCACTGACCAGCTAGCTTGGCTAAGTTAGCAAGCTCACGTCTAATGAGAGACTGTCTCAAACAAACAAGGTGGATGGCTCCTGAGGAAAGACACAAACACTACATACACACACATACATAGACACACCACACACACACGCACACACATACACACGTATACACCACATACACACATGCATGCATACAAACATACATACATATACCACACACACACATACAGACCACACCACATATACACACCAGACACACATACACATGCACCAGACACACATACACATGCACCAGACATACGACATACACACATAACCCCACCCACCCACACACACACAAAAGGAGCATTAATTCAAATAATACAGAAATTACACTGAGAGAGACTAGAAGACTAAAACAAAAACCAAACAACAGGAATGATACATTCACATCAAGAACCTTTGCTTCACTGCTGTCTGATCTTCAATGCTGCACTCTGGACATGGCTATGGTTACCTGCCAAGTGGCCACTTCTGCCCCAGGAGCTCTGTCTGTTGTAACTAATGCTTCTGTATATTTGAGCAGATGGAATCCAAGCAGCAGGTTTTGGGGATCTAAGGACCTCTCAGCATCTCATCTACCACTAGTGAGGGTGTCCCCTTCTTGCATTCCCAGCCCCATGTCAAATCTAGGCAGTTGTACCCCATCTGTAGGGAAAAGCTCGAGCTTTGGGTGGCACATAGGCTGGCCATTTGGGCTGGTGTCCTGGAAACTCTGTTTCCCACCAAGACTCAGGGGACCCAGAAAGGGGCTGCAGATTGTATTATTGTTATTAGCCTCCAAGCAGTACAAATGTCCCTTCAACACCATTACTGGGTACAAAACAAAATAAAAGGCAGACGTGCAGCAAGGTAGACCTCTGCAAGGTAGGCTGGATGACTCTTCATTGTAAAGATGAGGAAACAGGGTAAGTAGAAATAACTTGCCTAAGACCCTTGGAGATCACAGAAGCAGCTGGCCAGAAATCACTCTCTTCCCAAAGCCTCTCTACAATGCCCACAAGTTAGAGTCCCACTGAAGTATCTTCTGATAACCAATTCACTCCCGTGTGGCTAGGGCAGAGGGCTTGCTCTGGGCAAGGGTGGAGAGCTCAGGCCTTTGAGTTGGATTGAAGAGGTCAGTCTGTCAATGTTCCCCATGCTTCTTGTACTTGACCTCATCCTACCTCTTGTTTCCGCTTTTCCCTGGAAAGTATGGTGGGATTCAAGGTGCCTTTTATCAACAGGAAGGGCCCCACATGCTCCTTAGGTTTTAATGTGTACTTAGGGGAACTTAGAGTCTGGTTCTCCAAGGCTATAGCTAGGAGCTTCTAAGATGTTCAGAGTAACAGGGCCATTCCTGACTACAGGTTCAATACACGAATCCTCAACCCAGAAGATAAGGGTAAGGCTCCAGGCACGCATCTTTAGTGCCAAGGCTAGGAAGTTCAACCCAGTTGTCGCAAGCAGTAGGAGACTCCCTGGCTCTTAGCCTCTGGTCCCAGGAGGGAAGCCTTCTTGCCCAGGTGTGGCTCACTAGTTATAAGGTCCTCTGCGGCTTTTGTTGTAGTATCTGAAGCATAAGGATCTCCTATGAGACCTTGATCTGTGAGTCTGCTGTGTTATAAATGTACCATTTCAATCATTTCTGATGGATAAGACTGGGCTTCTCCTCGTTGATTGTCTTTGTCTACACCACTTCGCTTTCCAGATCTCAATTCCCATTCTGGGCAACAGGAAGGCGGCACTGAAAACCTCTATGAAGATTAAGTTTCTACCCGCTGCAGATTGTGGGAGGACAAAAGCCTCAGATGAGGCTAAGCAGAAAGGAACCAAAACTTTTTCTTCTGCTGCTGGGACTGTCCTACTTATGTGCCAGACAGTCACTGGATGAGGCCAAAGAGGGGCCAGGAAAACCAAAGAAGACAGCAAGGTGAGAGGGGAGAAGTCACTCAAGGTCAGGGCACACCCCTTTTCTTCCTTGTGTTGTGAACCTCATGTTGTGAGGCAATTGCCCTCCTCTGGCCTTGGTGCCCCCTGTACGCAATGAGCGTGTTTGCTCAAGCAATTTTCAAAGCTCTTCCATCTCTGATGCTTAAACATTCTTTAAACGTATTTGTTTCAAAACTCCTGGCAGTACTTCCAGGGGCTAAATCTCCTACCTGGTCGGTTTTGAAATAACGACCAGGGAGCCCATTAGTGTGGGCAACCCCTTGTGGGGGGAGCATTTTCTGTACTTGGATGCATGCCATTTTCCAACATCTCATGTTTTCAAATAATAACTGTTATTTCTGCTACATGGTTCAGTCACAAAGGGTTTGCTGTGCCAAGGTGCCTGGGGCCGGGCACACAGTTTTGGCAGTCTCTTCTCTCTGAGAATGCGTCTACACCTGCATGACAATTAACCAAGTAATTTAAGTGAAAACCCCACCACTTTACACCTGAAATATGCTAATAACTAGGGGGTGGAATCTGTGGGAGTAGCTGACATTAATTATCAGAATAATTGCCTCAGCCCCTCATGGCATATTTGAAAGCTATCTCACTAAAATGAGGGTTCCCCCCCTAAACAATGCATGTATTCAGACCTTACTATAGTGGTAAGATAGGGACATATGAGGGGCTCCTGGTGTCTGGTGTGGCCACATCTCAGGTACCACTGGCTTCTTCCTGTTTGCTCCTTACCATGTCTTCCTTATAACCTCTTCTTACCCATGAAATGAAAAGGTACAGTTTTTCACAGTTCACATGGAACCCCCACACATCGGTACCCAGATCCTCAGCTATCCTGAAGAAGTCCCTGAAGTTATGAGGGTGAGATCCTCCAGGATCACTTGAGGGAATCTGTTATCTGCTGAGGGTTCTACACGTCCCACCTTCTTACCTCCCAGCACTTTAGAACCCTTAGAGCAGGCTGGGTAAGGAGCTGCCTGCAAACGAATAGCCAAGAAATGAGGCCCCCAAAGGGCTTGAATTTGACCTTCTGTTGACACATTCAGTAACCCTGAGGCTCACAAAGAGGTGGGAGGGACTATGGAGAGATGAAAGGCCCTTCCGGCTTAAGCACCTAGCTAAAAGCTGTAAGCATCCCAGAGCTTTCTGGCTTCTATCCCCAGAGCAAGACAGATTGATGGGTAAGTGGCAGGGTTGGTCACTGGAGGTGAGTCATGTCCCCTCCGCTTGTGCCACATCTCAGTTCTCACCTCTGACAGGTGTGGATGCCATACCTCCCGGACAGGGTCACCATTCTTCTGCTCTGCCCTTTTGAGTCCCAAGGAATGGAGTTGGAGCCAAGCAAGATTGGTACCTGCAACTGGTTCCTAGGTGACCTCTTATAACCTCTTCTTCCTTAGACAGGTTGACTGACCTGTGACCCTGAAGTGCTGACAGTATCCCACCCTCTGGGGGAAAAAACAGGTCACTCTACTGAGTTTGTGCAAACAGATAAAGAACAAAGTGGTCCATAAATCAGGGTGACAGGGAAAACAAATACTTCTCTCCCTTGGGAAAGGAACAGGCAGGGATACGGATATGTGAGGACATTGGGTGTCCAGGCATGTGCCCTCTGGGCTTTTCCTGCTGCAATGACCCCAACTGAGCACCTGAGCAGAGATGAGAAAGGTGGGAGAGCACCCAGGCAGGGTCAGGAACTTGGTTGCTATTGGAGCAGAACCTCTGGTGAATCAATTGTTGTCTGGCATCTGGGCCAAAGCATCAGCTTGATCTCTTCCTAGAGCTGAGCCTGTACCTGGGCAGAGGTGTCTTCTCTCCGGGCATCATTGCTTATTCTACAACTTGTCAGCAAGGCGTGAGCTCCAGTTGGCCTCACAAGGCCTTCGTTGGAACAGTCTGACCTTAAAGAACCATCTGTGGCCTGATGGCTGATGCAGAGGAAAAGATTCAGTGCTCAGTTTCCCCAGCTGTAAAATGAGAAACCAGTCATCAGCAAGCCTACTTCTCTGGCACATAATGAAAGTGGCAATGTTTGAGTGAGGCCTGTAGCAATGATGCATGCTGGGAGGGGTGCTCACTGTTCTCTCTGGGACAAAGTCTTCCACCTCTGACTCTTTCCAGTGGAGTCCAGGAAAGTAATTGAACCTGAAAGGCCTCTGTTTGCTTCCTTTTAAAGGATAGTGACAGGGTCTATCCCTTGGAGTTATTTGGAAGATTAACCTAAAAAGCACACCAGGTTTATACTTGAGTTCTGTAGGAAAAAGCAAAACAAAACTCTGCCCATCTTTTGAAAATAGACCCCCTTATCCCATCGCCCACTTTTCAGAGTCGAAAGCTCGGGATAGGTTACTGGAGGTAGAACTGGGGAGGAGGAGCCCCAACCCTGCCCAGGCCCTGTTTCCCCGCTCATTATTCTGCTCCCTGCAGCATACCATCCCTTACTGTTCAAGTCCAGTCCCCAATCAGAGCACTGGCACCCTGACTCCTTTCCCTGGGCCTGAGGAGTTCCCTTGGCTGAGGGATTTCCGATCCTGGAGCCATCTAACCAGCCTATGGCCCTCTGAACAGAGAAGAGCTTACCCCAGTTCCTAGTCGCCATTCAGGCCTTCTCGAACCATCACATGGGAAACAGCATCCCTTACTTCTTTGTCTGTCCCTTCACAGTTTGTATCTTGTTTATTTACTTACCGGTGTCTCCTTCTCGGCAGGCAGGGAAGTAGATTTTGTATGTTTTTAAGGTACCCCCTTTCTAAATCACCCAGAGGGGTGGGTGCTATGGTCACCATGATGGCTTAAACAGAAGGAAACAGAATCCCAGAGGCAAGCCCTCACTTGCCCCTCCCTTGCAGCCCAGGTACCAGGCTAAGCTGGGTGGCCCTATCCCATTTCTGATTTCATTTTTTTTTGTTTTGTTTTGTTTTTGTTTCTGTCTGTAGCCACTGGAGCCTAGCCCAGAACTCCGAAGGTGATAAACACTTGATATAATTTTAGTAAATGAATTGCGGGTGGGGAGGATGAGTGACTACCGAATTTGGAGCTGGTTTAAAGCAGAGAATAGGCCAAAAGGGCTGTTTTTTAAAGCGAGGATTAAAACGAAAAGTTTATGGTTGTTGTGTGTTGACAGATGAGGCACATGGGCCCCTGTGAAAGGCAGGAAACAGGATTGGAGGCTTGGACAGAGGGAAACAGGGAAAGTGCAAACTTCAAAGCACCAAACAGCTTCTCTTAGACTGTGTTTAAACACGAGAGGCAATTAATCAAGTAATTCCAGCCCCCTTCCCCCAACAGCCTCAATTATCTGGTTATTTGAAAACTGCCCATTTTATGGATAATGAGTGTTAATAGGCGATTGTCCGGAAATAGTTTCTCCCCTAGTTTGCTCCTTGGCATTCAAGGGCCCTGAGACAGCCACTGAGGTTTCTCTGGCTTCTGCCTCCCTTCTTCCTCCAGTATCTTTCTACCTTTCTTCTTCACTTGGCTGTCTGTCAGTGTGAGGGCGGTGTCAAAGCCCCCTGCTCCACGAATCCGAGGTTTCTTCTGGTCTCCCGTGTTTATTTGTCTTCTCAGCCGTGTCAACCCTGGCCCTCCTCAGGATAACCCTCCAAGCCAGCCTCATCTCTTCGGTCATGCCAACTTCTCCAGGGGGCAACCAGAGAACTGTGGGAAGAAGAATTGTTTTCCAGCCCTCCCTGGCTCTCCTCCAAAACAGAGCTGCCCTCTGGGGAGACTGATGTGAGGTGATAAGCAATGTCTCCAGAGGAATTCTTGGCATCAATTCCATGTGGCTGAGCCCTTTAAAAGGGCAAGTTCCTCGGCTTGGGGCTGAAGCTCAGTGGAAGATCGCCTGCCTCACATGTATGAGGCCCTGGGTTTAATTAGCAGTACTGCAGGGGGAGAAAAAAAAGTCCACGTTCCTACAAGTGTCACAGAATCTGGCCTGTCATGGGCTGGCCTACAGACAAGCAGGCTGAGGCCTAGGGCTTAATGTTGCATGTCTGAACGACACAGAAGATGAACAGTGAGCAGGGACCTAAATCCGGGGGTCTATGGGTCACCAACTTTGTACTTTTTGAATTAGGGAATAATAGAACCAGGGAAACTGGAGCCGGGCAGTTCTTGTGAGATCTTGAGACCCATGTTTGCTTTCCTGATGGGAAAGCTGAACGTGGAAAGGGGCAGTGTTGGCAGTGGCCATGAGAAGGTGTTCAATGAATTGTGATCATGGGAGGGAACACCAAGTGTAGTGACAGGGTTTGGAAGGCCCTACAGCACCTACTCTCCCTGACTCCTCCCTTACACTCAGCACCACAGGCCTGGTCCTCACCTCAAGCTCTGATCTAGCTTTCACACTGTCAGGCCCTGCTGGAGTCCTGAGGTGGAAGCTGAGGGTGTGTTTAGCTCCCTTTCAGCTCATCTTTAATTACAGTTATCATACTTTGCTGCTTTCTTTCTTCCCAGGGCCCCTGGTGAAACTCTCTTGGTTCTGTTCTCTGGCTTTAGAGCTAAGAATCCGACTGAAGAGTAAGATTAGAGGATTCTCCATTGAGTTTGGATCTGACTATCTGAATTCTCACACCGCCAGGTTTCATGTGGTGGGTCCATGGTAGACATACACCTAAGGACATCACCCTGGGGTCCTTCAGACCTTGCTATCTCTCCATCATTTCCCTCTCAGAGACATGGCACACTTTTCCTAGGGAGTCTCTTTATATCCATTCCAAAAATGGAGGACAACAAACCAAATATCCTATTGGAGTCCAGTTTGGTGAGCCAGTGAGTGTCTGGGGGACACTTACAGGAGTTTAGGAAACTCACAGGCAGCCATACCACTAACGAATCTCTTCCTTCTCTCAAAACTGTTTATGTTTATAGATCCTTGGGGAAGCAGGCCCTCATGCTCATTCGTGTCCTGATGAATCATCCCCTCCATCCCCCCAACTCCACCCCTCTGCCATCCCACCAGGCAGTGCTAGTGAAGCCACTCTTGTGACTCTGAAAACATAACTCTGATTTGACACGACAATAGCCATACTATACCCAGAGAACAATAAAGAAGTAATGGAGGTGTCTAGACACAGCCTAGGGGCAGGGGCAGTTAGTCAAAAGGCTTCTGAGAAGGTATATGCCCTTCTATTGTTCTCCTTGGGGACGAATTCTACCCAGCTATGAGGCCCATTTCCTGCCTCTTCTACTCACCTGTAGACCCTGTCAGGCTTCAGTGCCCAGCAGATGGAAGCTTCTGGAATTTGGGATGGCGCCAGAACATCCGGTGAGTGCCCTCAGGCTTTAGGCTCCAGGCTTCCTCCACCTTGCTGGAGGCTACTCTTGAGCACCTTCTATATTTGCTTCCCAGTCTCTGCCTGCCTTCTTGAAAGCTGAGCCCCAGTATTTTTATCTCGGGGAACTGAGCTCATAGTACAGGGTTACCCATTCACTGTAACTGTTAAGGGTGTGTGGAGGGGCGAGGAAGATGGTTCATAGTTAAGGGCTCTTGCCCTTGCAGAGGACTTTGGCTTAGTTCTCAGCAGAGTAGCTTCTAACCATCTATAACTCCAGTTCCAGATGATCCAATGCCTTCTTCTGATATCCCCAGGCACTAGATATACATGTCATATACATACATACGTATATACATACATACATACATACATACATGCAGGCAAAATATTCTTATACATGAAATAAAAGAAACTAAATTAAAACACAGATGCAAACAAACAAAACACATACACTCATAAAGGTGGCAGGTGAAGACTGATACCCACGACTGTCCTCTGAACTCTATATCTTTGTAGTGACCCTCACATACCTGCATACACAAACACGCGCACACACACACACACACACACACACACACACACACACACACAGAATGTAGAGTATGTAAGCCACAATGTCACCATCACATATATGCTTGTCCCCAGTGAGACTATGGTTTCTTGTACAGGTCTACCCCTCTATCATTCTGTCCTGAGATAAAAGCCAGCTCTGAGAGTCATGTGGGTGAGAGTGGGGTGCAGAGGCAGGCAGCATGACTTCCTCTGACCATTTCCAAGTCTGCGCCCCCAACCTCAAGGATGATGAGCTGTCTGCCTTTTTATGAAGATGAGGCATGCTCTGGTATACATATCATACAATTATGCCTTTTCTGAGTATTTCCTTAATGCCCCAATCCCATTTCTTTTGGTGCTGATGAAAATGTCAAGTCTCTGGGGGAGATGGATACAGGACTGAATAAATGAGGAACCATTGAGTTGTACATTCTCAGAAGGTGAAATGGGTGGCATGTCACTTGTAACTAAACAGAATGGCTAGAAATTATGCAATATCAAAATCCCCAGAGACTATTTAATTGTTAATAACCATTAATAATGTTAATCTTTCTAATTTGTCTAACAAGAGCTATTTTTAATGACTTAGGTTCTGTTGGCACCCTATATAACTGGCCTGGGGAGGGTTACTCTCATCTCATGGGAACCTCACAACTCAGTTGACAAAGCTGTCGACCATGTTGACCATGCCAGAGTGGCATACCCTCTTTGAAGTCCTGTTTATAGTCCATATGTTATCATTTGTAACCGTTAAGGTAATGATATTAGGAGGTATGGCTTTTGTAGAGAGAGTCAGTTATGAGGGTGGACCCCCAGCTGTGGGATTAGTGTTCTTCTAGCTGTGGCCCCATAGAGTTTTCTTGTCCCTTCCACCACAGGAAGTCGCCTCAAGAAGTCTTCCATGATGAGGAGAGAAAACAATTTATTGTGTGAACCACTAAGCCTGTAGTGTTTTTGTGACAGTAGCTCAAGTCAACAATGACAACGAATTATAACTGAGATGGATACATTGTGGCTTTATTCACCCAGAGATCAGTTCTATGTCAGACATAAAAATGTTGGATACTCCATGGGGAGGAGGGAGAAGACAGACGGCAAAATGTCATGCAGCAAAAGACCACATGCTCACCAGACCCTTTTCCTGGTCAGCTTGGAGAAGGTCAGCATCTCTAGCCCTATTCAGACACTCATCCCAGGAGATAGACTGGCAGAGATAGGTTCCATGTATGTGGTTTAATTCCACTAACTTCACAGCCAAACCTGAAATAAATGTAGCAGAGAGGCAAGAAAGTGGCAGCCACGGAACTATGTCTTTGGCTGTGTGACTGGGAAGTGTAAGACTTTTCTCAGAAGAATGAAGTGTGGACATTTCACCCATTTCTGTATAAACTTTGAGCACAGATCCATGCCATCTCACACGAGTGTGTCATGTCACAACTGTTCTGTGTGCTGATATTGAAGAGAAGTCCTTTTTCATCCTCCCAATTTTTGTGGGTCCTGCTTTCCCTCCCTGCCAACACGAGTGGCCATGATTCTCCCCTGTGACGTCATCCAACCTTACTGGTCAATCATTTGGTTTTCTGACTGGAGTAGGCAGAAGAATGAAAAGCACAACCCAGTCTCCTTGGGATCTATCCAGTCAGGAAGTTTGCAATATTATGTGGGAGAAAGCAGAGTAGGAGAGGCAAGCTGTGTGTTTGCTGGCTCCACTTATAAAAAAGCCAGTATCTAGCATTCATCTATATGTGCAGTAAACTATGTATGTGTAAAATACATGATTTTAACCATTTTTAAAGTTTACACTCCAGTGGCATTAAGTTATTTCAGGTTGGCTTGCAACAGTCACTCCAGCAACCTCCATAAACTTTCTGTTCACAGTAAACACAACTCTCACCCTTTCTCTACCCCTGGTTATGCCCACTCCTACTTCCTGTCTCTATGGATTTGAAGACTTCAGAGATCTTTTAAGCAGAATGATACAATTTTTGTGTCTCGCTTATTTCATTTAACCCCATGTCTTCCAAAGTCATTCACATAGTATGTACCAGAATTCTTACCCATCTGGGTACTGACTCTTACTCTGTTGTGTGTATAGGTCACATGTATAGATTACCAGAACATGTCTGGAACTGTGGTATGTGGTAAGCAAACCCATGGAACTGCTAAAGATAGTGTCTTTGGACTTTATATGCCAGGGTTGGGAGCCACCACATACTCAGAGGAAAAGGGGAGGGAGATTAGGGGAAGGATTGTGGGAGGGGGTGACTGGGAGGGGGCAGTGAGCAGGATATAAAGTAGATAAAATAATAAAAAAAGATAATGTCTTTGTTGTCCCAGGGAACCCTTGTTCTTGGGGAATAGTTAAGTCAGTGTAGTACTGTGTGATGGCAACAGTAGCTGGAGGAAGGACATGCTCTGAGAGTTGCTCTCATCAGGGACTTGAGAAGTGACCTACTGTTCATTTTTCTATGTGTGCACTGAACAGATAGAGACAACAGTGTGTTAACTGGGTGTCCACTCCCTTTCTGTTACTAAGCAGGTTCCTCGTTTCCTGTTTTGGGGCATGTTAGCTATGTCCCAACACCACCCACTATCTCATTAGTACTTGTGTTTGTGTATGCATGTGTATGTTCCATTCGTGCATGTGTGTGTGTGCATGTGTGTGCACATTTGTGTACATGTATATGTGTTTGCACATATAAACATGTGTGTTCATATGTACATGTATTTGTGCATGTGTGTTTGCACATGTATATGTGTGTATGCTCATGTGTGTGTGTATGTGTACATATTTGCAAGTACATGTGTGTGGGCTCTGTCATTGTTCTCTCAATTTAATTCCCTTTCACTTGAGGCTATTGATCAATTTCACCCAAACCTCCTCACATCTTGAGGTCTCTGTCCTTTTCTCCCTCCTTCTGTCTGTTTGGTGGCTCTGGAACAGGGAGATACAGGTATTCTGGGTGCCTCTTCTTTGTTCATTAGCAGTGACCCTGAGAGCATGCCCCAGATTCCTTAAGTTTCCTGGGTTTTTTTTAATCTGTTCTTTTGTCCTTTGGATTTGTCACTTTAAAAAAAAAATTCTCTTAGTTTCTTAGCTCAGTAGAGATTTAAGCTCATATAGAGGAGGATTTATTATATTTATTGATAGTGAGTATATTAATTATGGTTTGTAGTGAATAAAGACCTCTGAAGGGTTTCATCCCTCACAGGACACTGTGAGCTTGGCACCCAAGGTTACCATCTCTCCAAGGAACATCTAAGCAGAACACAACTTATTGGTATGATTCCTCAGTAGATTCTTCCATTGCTGCCAGGGCCTACACATCAACCCAAAGACATGCACTAATGCGTTTCTTCACTGGCTACTTTGAAGCTGTGCTGTGGTTTGTTTAGGTTTGTGTCTGTTTCTTGTTCTGCGAAGTTCCAGAGTGGGAACAGGCACAAAATGAGGGGTGAGTCACAGTCCTGCTACTTGTGTGGCATCAGTGATGCAGAAGTAGCTCCATGAAAAGATGTGTGGGTGAGTGCTGGAGAGACTCATCATATGTACTGTGGGTAGTAGAGTTACCGGCTAAAGAGCGTGTGAGAAGTGTGATTGATAGACAAGGTAATACTTGGGTTGGGCCCAGCATAGAGAGGGTGGGATGGCCAGCAAGTGAATGGTACAGCCTTCTCTGTCTTCAGTGCTACACAGCTAAGGAACAGCCCGGCAACAGAGGTCAGCTTTAAATTCCAATCTCCACAGTCAATGTTTGTCTTGGGGCAACGTGGAGTGATTAAGGATGATGGAGTGGGGGTAATGGAGAGGGGACAGCTGTGTCATGGGGGTTTCACAGTATGCATATACTTTTGAGGTGTCAGACTGAAGGAGGAGAGGCCCAGGAGAGAGGCTCTTATGATAGAACTGATGTGATAGTGAGAGTTAGAGGAGCTAGGCAGGCGTGGGTGGCTCACTTCCAAGTATATCCATGGTTAGAAGAATGGGTACAAAATATTCCTTCACTGATCAGACAGTTGCCAGGAGGGAATGTCCCTCGCACAGCCCTGTGTTTATTGTTCTCTGTCACAGTATATTTTCAGTTACACAGTGCATCAAACTGCACCCACCTAAAAGTCTGCCCCAGAGGCCAATGTCTGCCTGGGAATGCATAGCCCGAGACCCTCAGCCCTCAGCTTGCCAGCAGAATAGACCCAGCTAGCTGGCAGGCCTCAGCTGCAACATGGGCATGTGTACTGTGGAGGAGAGGCACAAAGCAAGAAAATCAAGGTGTGGTAAGAAGTAGGAAAATGTAGCTGCACAACTTCACTTACCCTTGGAATAGCCTGCTGGCTATATATCCAGCCTCTGGGTCTGAAACACTGAAGTTATTAAGACTTTGATAACATGCAAGATGCCAGAAGGAGGTTGTTCAAGGTTGAGGACCTTGCTGAAAACTCAACCATGGCCTCCAAGACTTGTGTTACAGCCCTCCCTAGCCCTTTGGGACTGGACACAGGAAATGAGAGGAAGGTGACAGGGGTGGCCACGAAACTCTGGCTAAATGCTGGTAGGGCCCCAGGGAAGCCTCCCTTGGAAGTTGAGTCGATCCTAGAAGCCATGTCCAGTCTCCAAACTGGTCCACGTGGTGCTCAGGCAGCTCTGCACCTGTGTGCTCAGCTACTTGGTATCTCTGGGTCTGTGTGAGGTGGGAAAGGTGTAAGATCAGCTTCCGGTGGTCAGAAGAAAAAACACCTCTGTCTCTGGGGTGCTGGGAGGGGAGGGTGTGCGGGATGAACTGTAGAGGAACCACTTGGGACTTTCACCTGTCCAGAGATGCCTAGAGGGACTTTGGGGTACAAAATCCCCGAAGTCAGAAACCTAGGTTCCTCCACCTTTGCTCTGGCAGTTCAAGGAAAGTGCAGGTTCATCCGTGAACTGCTTAGTCAAGCAGCAGAGATATAGCATGTGTGCTGGGAAGATGGTATAGCTATAACGTTTGCCCTACAAGCATGAGGGACCAAGCTTAATCCCCAGCTCCCATGTAAAGGTGAGTGTGGTGGTGCATGCTGGTAATCTCATCACAGGGGATGCAGACACAGCAGAATCCTGGGAGTTCACTGGCCAGTCAGTGCTGATCTAGTTTCAGTGAGAGATCTTGTCTCAAAGCTTAAGGTAGAGTATGATTGAGAAAGACATCACACACACACACACACACACACACACACACACACACACACAGAGGCACACTCTCAAGCTTGCACATGGTCATACACAGGCATACATACTATGCATGGGCATATATGCACATACACAAATACAAACATACATACATATATACCATGAACAAATTTTACCCTGTTCCAGGTACCATGTACTGCAGAGGACAAAGCAGATGGATGCTGCCTCCATTTGGCAGGCAGGAAACCACACTCATGCTTGAAAAATATGAACAGAATGAGAGTCTTCCAGCCTACTTGACTCCTCATGGCCTTCCCAAGGCTTCCTGGGACAATCACCTTCCCAAGGAAGACAACAAGTGGCTCTTAGCCCACGTTCAAAGAGTGGATGATCAGTAGAGCAGTGGAGTGGACTTGACGCTGGCATCCAAGAGCCCTCACCTCATGTCGCCTTTCTCAAGGAGCAGGATGACCATGTTAAATCAAGTAGAACCACTTTGTAAACTAAACTGTACTCACTGCAATTCGGCTCTTATCGTGAGGGAAAGAAACCAGGGGTGAGTTGGTCTGAAGGTGCGCTGATGTGGAAATACCCTACTAGGTGTGTCCAGGCCTGACTCTGCTGGGGCAATGGCCTCTGCTTCTTCCACCCCAAGTGCATGCCACTGCTGTTTTCTCTGATCTTCTGGTATGTTTGTTTTGGAAACCAAAGGACTAAGCTTGTAGCAACGAAGATGAGCACACCCTCTGGGTACAGGCAGGACTTCCAGACCCCTGTGCACACAGGAATTCATCCTGTCACCTCTTGTGTACCATCTATAATCCTAAAAGACTGCGCTGTCATCTTATCTTGGAACCGAGGTTTTAGCAGTCCCTTCATTAAGCCCAGAGAACAAAGGCAGGCCGGCGAGAATCTCGGTACATCCAAACAGCCTGTCACCCTGAGTGTGAGGCTGCGGCTGTCCAGAGAAGCTGCGAGATGTTTACAGATGAAGGAGATAACCACAGAGGAAGGTCGCAGGATGTCTTCTGTCCACCTTGAGGAGGGGGAAGGGAGTCCCCTGACCACCCTGATGTTCCAGCTGTCCTGGAGGCCTTTCTTAAGCTTCTCACAGAGGAGTTCAGAAGGGCCAATGGTGGAAGAGGAGGGAGAGGTAAAGAAGGAGCCCCCAAAAAAACCAATCACTGAAAAAGTAACTCTAAGTGTGTCCAGGGATGCTAAGGGGACACAGGAAGTGGGAATAGTGGCAGCAGAGTCTCAGGTTCAATTACCCTCTCTGAGTAAAATGTAAAAATTCCCGCCCCAAATTCCCTCCCAAGACAGGAGCCCTCTCTGTATTATCAGAGACACAGAAGACCATTTTGACCTCATCAGTGATGGGAGCAGACTCATCCTTCTAAGATAGTCTGTTCTTTTTCAGTCAAGCATAGGAATGAAACATAACCAGGGCAGAGATGGAGCTTGGTTTTGGGTTCTAAATCATTCAGCTGAGTCAGGAACTTCCTAGTGGGTGTGTGGTTATCGCTCTAACTATCACTGATGATGACAATGGTCACTACTGATGACAAAAACTGCTTGTGCCCTTCACCATGCCTTCACACCCAAGGGGCTCTTGGCTTATCCTAACCATCTGTGAAATGGGTGTATAAGTTCAACTCACTGTGTTGGGTGTGCTCTTACAAGATTGCTAATCAATAACCAGGCATGAGTTGAGAGATGAAACATGAGGAGAGCTTTGTAAAGCCATGAGGTTCCCAGGTGTAGAAGTGGGTACAGACATGGTAGAGATGAGCTGACATTTGAGAGTCACTGTGATGGCAGGAGTATGTGAAGCTAAGGTCTCCCAGAGTCTCCACTGTGGAAGACTGGATCTTGCAAGTGTTTTGGCCTCAGCTCATATTTTAGGGCTGCGAAAGAGAGTACAATGATACATCACAAGACATTACTGTTTTCCCTTGGTGCTGCATTGACACTGCTCAACACTTCCTGGTGTCTATTATCCTTGCAGCAAGACAGCCCCTAGTTCTCCCCACAGGGCTATTAGACACTTGTCCCTTAATCAAAAATGTCTGTCCACCATCACCTTTGGGTGCATTTTTAGGCAGACCTTTGACTCCTGCAGGGTCATCTGATGACTAACCCTCTGTGGGGGCTCATCCTAGTCTTCCCAGCTTGTCCTGGCCCTGCCTTCAGGAGTCCCAGGCCTTATCAGGGCTTCCCGGTGCTGATAGCATAGCAACTGAGAGAGTCTAGGCCAGCATCCTCCACCGCAGGTCTCAGCTCCCCATTCTGCTTTCCACAGGTTTTTCACACAGGGCTGGCCGTATTGCTCTTGAAAATCTAGCTCCAGTGATACAACACCCCTCTGGCACTGTTCCAGTTACTCATCTTTTCTTTTATGTCCAATACATCAGTCTACTGGCCATTCACAGTTTGCTCCTGGGGAGCAGCTGTTCCCATCTTCTGCTGATAGAACCCTCTGCTCTGTTCTTAAGGACATATCTGGACCCCTACTGGACTATAACAATACACAGAAATGAATACCACATGCAATAAAATATAATACAATATAGTACACACACACTACAAACCACACATAACACATAATATCCCACATGTATAATACACACAACACACACACAATGCATACCACACAGAAGTGCATTATGCATAATACACACAATATGTAAAACACTCAAAATATGACACATGCATAACATATACTGTACTAGTTAGTATTATCATTGCTGTAATGAAACGCCATGACCAAAGCAACCTGGGGAGGAAAGGGTTTATTTGGCTTATGCTTTCAAATCACTGGAGGAAGTCAGGGCAGGAGCTCAAACAGGGTAGGAATCTGCAGGCAGGAGTTGAAGAGGCCGTTGAGGGGTGCTGCTTCTGGCTTGCTCCTCATGACTTGCTCAGCATGCTTTCTTATAGAACCCAGGAGTGGAACCACCCACAATGTGCTGCACCCTTCCCCATTAATCACTAATTAAGAAAATACCCTACAGGCTTGCCTACAGCCCAGTCTTATGAAGGCGTTTTCTCAGTTGAGGCTCCTTCCTGTCTGATAATTCTAGATTGTATCAAGTTGACACAAAACTGTCCATATACCATAGATGTATGATGCACATCACATATGACATTATATATATATATATATATATATATCTCACATATGGCACACACAATGTACTCAACATGTAAAACATAAGTATGCAATACTACACAAAACAAGCAACATATCTATGTGATACACAGCATACGTACAATGCACATCATACACAACACATGCAGTGCTAACTACACAGCACAGATATACGCAAGATGCTCAACAAATGGCATATAGCAAGCAATATGTGCACCACACATGCAGTATATTCAACACACTTGGAACACATGGCCTGCATTCAATGGACACACAGCACATGCACCCCATATGATGTATGCACAACACATGATCAACACAAAGTTCACATAGAATTCTCATGTAACACAGAACACATTCAATTTACCACATACAATACATGTAGTACCAGTCACACCAACACACACAATACGTTCAGCACAATACAAAACATAATGTATACAGCATAGTCATGTAGCATGCAGTGAACCACATAAAACACGTGTAATGTAGATTGGACATGAAATATCAACATACAGTGTGCAAAACACATAATACCAATAACATGCAATACACAGCATAGTCATATAACACATGACTTATATGTAATGTATAACATGTACAACCTATGCCCTATACATACAACATACAAGTGGCACACATATGTGTAACAAGTGACACATATGATGAACATCCCATACAACATAGGCAAAACTTATCACATGAGACATAGAATACCCACCATGTGCACACTATATATGCAACACAATACACACAGCATATATCAATATGTACAGCATGCTTGTATGACACACGATAAATACAACACACATGAGGCAAGTTACATAATATGTACATGTTACACAGCATACATTGACTGTGCATCACACATGACATATACAGTACTCACAATATGCATGACATACAGTACACACAAAATGTTCAATACATGCAATACATACTCAATACTGCATGTGAATGTGATATATGGCACACATACAATGTATGGCAGAAGATACAAACAGCACACATCATAACACATGAAATATATAACTCATAATGTACAGTGTACATACAGACATTCCATGTACACACCTATACCAATTACAGCCACTTCCTACCTCAAATTCTACTGTTCTTAAGTTTTGCACCAGGACAGGTAATGGGCTTGGGGCTAGAGAGGGGCTCAACCAAATTCTGGATTCTAATGACAATGACTCTCTTTGAGACGCTAGCCAGGTCACGTGACCTCTCTGCCCTGTACCAGCATGTTGCAGAAGTGATTCTAGCCGCTCCTCTGGAAGCTCAAGAGGCCCCAGGGAAAGACATGGCCATTCCACCAGGAACTTGCTCCTAGCAGGAGCAGAGGCACACTCTAAAGAAGGAAGGATACCCTGTCCTGGAAAGTGACTGATATCAACCCCAAGGTCTGTCTATCACTGCCAGTAGTTGAGAATGGAACCTTCTTCCACCTACAAATTTTATCTCACAAGACCAACACTGATGACTTGAGAGCTGACAGGGCACCAGGCCCACCTTTCTGCCTCATTGGCTCTCTGTGGGCAGGATGCTAGATTGATATCTCACACGTGAGCAGCCTCAGCAGCCTCAGCAGTCATTCTGGGCACTGCAATGCTTCCAAGTAGGGAGAGAAGCTGCTCTGTGCTTCTGGTGAGGAGAGAGTGCGCATGCTCAAATTGTATCTCCTGGCTCTGGCCCAAGGCCCTTTACATGAAAAAACGGGAACCCCAGACACCTATGTCATCTCATTTGGATGTCTAAGGCCTAGAGATGAAGATACCAATAGGCTTTGGAAAGGACATGGGAGCCAGAGGGGAGCAGGCCCGGGCACGCTGGGCTCTGTGGTGTTTTCTGATAAAAAAGGCATTGACTTACCTTTTCTGCCTCTGCTTAAGTGAGCCAAAATCAAACCACATTTTTCCCTCAACACACACACACACACACACACACACACACACACACACACACACACACACCCTAACAAGAAGCACAGGATCCACTTCTCCAGAAGGGACACCTTCTGCTGGGTACCAAAAGTACCAGAAAGATATGGAGCAAAGAGTTTGGAAACTGGGTTATAGGACTTGACTGGGAGAGTGGTCAAGCCCAGCTCTGATTGTATGTTTTTAAATGAAGGTTTAAGTTTCAGCCCAAGGCTGAATCCATACTGATCACAAAATAACTGTCTTCAAACCAGGACAAAGGCAAAATACCTGTGTGAGTTTTCAGCCTAGCTCCGTTGAATGACTCTGGGTTAATTCTTCAGTTGTGCTGAGTCCTCGTCTTTGTGTGTGAAGTGCACATCATGTTCATTCCTGCCTACTGGAGGATGACAGGCAACCAAGTGGATGATGAGCCTATCAGTGTGGAGAACATAGATGCTAACTTAGATGAATTCCAGGAGTAGCCAAACATGAACTATACATTCAACGGTCCCTGTTCCGGAGAACTCTCTTCTGCATCCTGCTATTTTATTTAACAAGTATAATTTCTTTTAATAAATAATAATTCTTTGTAATCCATAATTACATCCACTTTACAGATGATGAAACTGGGGCACAGATAGATTGAGAACTTTCTCACAGCTGTGCCACTTGTCAACGATGGAGCCAACCAAGGCTTACATCTAGGCATTCTGCTTTTGACAGCCCCAGCCTTGGCACCATCATGATGTCTATCTGCGAGCTGATTTGCCTCTTCCACCAGATTGTAAGGCATTAGAGATGAGGACTTAGATGATTTATGTTTGATTCTTGCAGCCTTCACACAAAGATTGGCCCAGAATAAGTGCCTAGAGGATGTATTTGTTCAACAAATGGATCAGTGAACATGGTCAGTGGAGACGTTCTCCCTCTCTGGGTTTTCAAGTTCAACAGTCAGTGAATGAAATCGGACATTCTTCATCTGTGCCTTTTTAGGATGGGCTTCCTGGTTTCCCTGCTTGTCCACACCACAACAGTATTCCAGGATTGTTTTACCTCTTTCTCTGTGTCTTTTCTCCTGGGGTTGCGAATGGGGTGAGGGGCCTGTCAGTAAGGAAGACACATGGAGGGCATGGTGCTTTTGTCTTGAATCATAAAGAGCGAGCAGGGGTATCGAGGAAGCTCCTGTCAGCCTTCTTTTCATGAAGAGATAATACCATCAATGTCTAGATTCTAGGGGCTTCTGTCCTGGACAGTTTTGCTTTTTATCTTTTCCCTGTCTGTGCAGATACAGACTCTTCATTCATCTCGGTCTCCCGCTGGTCATCTATCATCTGTCTATTCATCAACCCATCCATCAATCCATCCATCATCCATCCATCCATCTGTCTAACCATCATCTAGCCATCTACCTATTCATCAATCTATCTATTATCCATCCATCATCAGGCCATCCATCTACCCTTCATCCAACTTCCCATCTACCCAGAGAATATTTACAGACTGAAGACACTGCCCTGGTGCACCCCAGAGGAACAGTGAGGCCAAGAGAAGGCTCCGGAGACAAAATGTATTGTCCATAGTGAGGCCTTAAATTCCCAAGCACTCTATAGTCAGTTGGCAGAGTTTCTGAGTTCCTAGCATATATGATATGTTAAACAACATACCCACCAAGCAAATGCAAGATTGGGCTGGATTGTTAACAAGAAATTGGAAGAGATTTGGATCTAATATCTTCTCATAGAAGAGCTACTTTTTGGATCTGAGTGTTGGGGACACTCTGCATTCAATGTCCTGAGACCTGTGTATCAGTCACTCATAAAAGAACTCCTTCTGGTGACTAATAAGCTGGACTCAGAAATGACTCTTCCCTTCTGTCTGACCCATACCTTGCCTGACATCGCTTCTTCCTAGCCAGAGGCTGTGGTCTACATTTTTCTTCACCAGCAGTCTGTGCCCAACTCATCACATACACAGACCCCTTGTTCCTGGAATCCAGGCGGCTGCTTGGAGCCACTGCTGGAAATGGCCTCCCAACAGATGTGCCTTTAATTTGTTTCCGGGTCACTGGCCCCTGTGCCCCAAGGAGGCCGCCTCCCAGGCAGGAGGCCCCAAAATAGCTGTATATGTATGTCCCTGGATGGGGTTATCCATCACTGCCCGGCCTCTGCCCCCGGATGCTTCTCTCTGGTGGCCGGCTCTAATCGGACCACTTGGCATGGAGCAGGGAAGCTGGTTCTGTCCCCTCGGGTTATAGCCCCTCAAAGGGCCAATTGTAACCACATGATCCTGGGTCAGCCAGAGAGTCCTTCTTACAAGGAAACATAAGATTTGCAGAGGTCGTATCATGGAGGCTCGGTGTAGCTTAGGATGACAGTCTTTTTCATACTCTCTGGTCCATTTATTTTTTAGATACTTACCTTTAAAGTATGTGTATGCTTGTGTTCTCTGTGTGGGTTTGTACACATGAGTGCGGGTACCTGAGGAGCCCAGAAGAGGGCGACAAATCCCGAGGAGTCGGTGTTATCGACAGCTACAAGCTATCCAATACCAAATGCTGGGAGTTGGAGTGAACTGGGGTCCTCTGCAAGAGCAGTTATGCTCTTAACCGCTGAGCCATCTCTTCAGCCTACTGGTCCATTTCTTAAAAGTGTAGACCATGGACACCTACTACTTGTCAGGCAGGGTACCACACCCTTCCTCTGCATCATGGCCAACGCTTTAGTTTTCTGGGAGACTGTAAGTCTGTCTCATCTCTTATCGTACCCAAGGGGAAACAGTCTTAAGTAGTCCATATTTCCCCAATCTAAAAAGAAGGAACAAGATAAAAGTTGATGTGGCTAAAATAGCGGCTTCCTCAGCTAAATGACATGATTTTCATGGCTTCTCCCGGAAGCACCAAAGGTTGCACAGGGTAGGCATTTTCTAAATCTGAATTTTTCTTCTCAGTCTCTTTGTCTGAAATGAGGACAGTGCACAATAAAACTATCCAATGGGATTATGTGAAGGTTAAATATGGCAACTCGGTCGGGGGAGATGACGAGTAAAACTGCTGTTCATGCATAAGAAGCTGAGTTTTGAGTTTCAGAATTCATGGTGGGGGTAAGACCAGCCCGGTGACATATGTTTGTAACCACTGGGGAGACAGAGACATCAGGATTACTGGGACTCCCTGGCCAGCCATTTTAGTCTAATCAGGGAGTCCTAGTGAGGCACCCAGGTTCTATTTTATCCTCCAAAACAAGGTAGATAAAGCCCTCAAGGAACAATATCCCAGGTTAACCTCTGGCCCCCAAATACATGTACCTACATGAGCATGCACACTTGCCCACAAGAGTGCACACATTCGTACATACAAAATAAAATAAAACGCATAGATATGCGAATGCATAAAGAGCCTAGCATAGTGCTTTAGCTAAACAAGACAGCCTGACACACAGATAGGAAAGGCTCGACGGCCGTTGTGAGTGAATGGCAGGAGTCAGTGGGCAGTTTACAAGAATCTCGGTAGCCAACTGGCACACTTACACTGCAGAGGCCCAGAGAAGGCACCGTGACCCGACCCTTCATCTGAGAAGGGAACGAAACACAGCCTGGCTAGTTCCATGCCATTCCAACAAGCCGGAGAGAGCATGTCAAAGAGAATACCTCCAGATGTGCTCGGCAGATCAAAAGCGCAGCTCCAATCATGCCATCAACACCTCTCCACAGTGGATGGTAGATGGCTGAGTTCGGTATTGCTTATCATGTCAACTATGAAGTCTTTATCTTGGTCCCTGAAAGTCTTTATAATTTGGGCTCAATGTGAATAACCAGCTTCACTTCTCATCCACCTCCACCCCTCACCATAACACCTTATAGACTGGGATATTCCACATACTCTGGAGTTTCCTTGAAATGTCATGTTTGTCAGCATTTGAAAGGTGTTTTCTGAGCTTGACCTGGTCAATTCATATACATCCCACGCCCTTCTACCTCCCTTTCTCCCTTCCTCCAGGTTCTGTTTTGCACACCTTACTCTGTTTCCCAGAAAAGCTGCACTTTCCACACCTCACTGCCATCCCAGGGTAATTTTCCCTCCTCTGTGTTTACAAATAATTTATTGTTTAACTTATATCCTAAATCAGGGACGAGGTTTGTAGTCCAGGTCTGGCCAAGTCTGTTCGTCAATAAAGTTTTATTAGGACACAGACATGCTTCCGTGTTTGCCTATTTTCTACAGCTGTCTGCACATTACTGCACGGTTGCTTCTGAAGTCACAAGCTGGTCCAATCCTACAGCATTCACTCTCTCTTCCTTTAATGAGGTAGCTTCCAGCCACTAAGTCCGTCCAAATCGCCTTGTATGTACTCTCGTGCGCTTTCCACGGGCGTGATGCCAGCTCAGTGCCACATGGCATTTTCTCTACCTGGGAGTTTGTCATGATTCTGGTCCAGGGCAGGATCAGACACTTTGAAGAGTGACCTGTCATTACCTTTTATCCCCAGCATCACCTAATGCCTATTAAAGAGAATGTTTCCTCCTAAAATGCCAGCTGGCTGCCTGCTGCTGAACCACTGGGAAGCTGTAGCCACTCCCTCTTTGCTCTTTCCTTCCCTCTTTCTCTTGTCCCAGACTCCAGGGCATGGGGACAAGAAGGACAATAGACAGAGACCCTCTCTCACATAGCTCCTGGCTCAATATCAGGGGTTAAGACACACGAGTACAGTCAACTCCCATCACGCTCAGATTCTGTTTTGGTGAATGTGCCTCCTTAATAATTACATCCACCACTCCCACGTCACAGGCAATAGCATGCGTATATACATATACATACAGACACATATTCATGAATATATCTACAATGCAAATTATCAGATGTGCCTGTTCCCAGCCAAGGTCAGCAGTGTGAACTATGGCTTCTTCCAGCTCTCATACAGGAGTCTATGTAGGGCCACTTTTTAAAAAAATGTACTTTTATACTTCTTGTTGGTTTTGTGTGTGTGTGTGTGTGTGTGTGTGTGTGTGTGTGTGTGTGTGTGTGTGTGTTTACAAATGGACTCTACGAACCTTGCTGAAATGCCATCCACAGTTCCTAAGCACAGGAGTTGTAATGTGCCCTGTGGGGAAAATGCTGGCATTAACAGTTCTTCCTTCAGAAATGTCCAGTTGGCTGCAGTTCAGTGTGAGTCAACATCTACCACATACCTTACCTTTTCCCGAGAACACACATCGGACAATTTTATGCATTGCAGGTTGACAAGACAGTGACAGGAACCTCACAGTAACCTAGCCATGTGTCACCCCAGGAGCTGCTGCTGGTAGAGTTGGTAGCATTCTGAACAATCACGACAATGAGCTCTTCAGCGGCTTCCCAGCAGGAGACACCAGGACTCCAAACAACTTAAGGAGCTGGTGTTTCGCCTTCCATGATTATTGAGCCCTGCCTGTCCTTTTCTTTCCAATAGAGCAAGGAGCTGGGTTTGGTGATTCTAGAAAGACGGTCAGAGAAGATCCTGCATACCCTGAAAGCAGCAGCCGGCTAGCTGTCTGAAGTTCTGTGGAACTCGGAGTGTCTTCCTCCCCCCAAACCCCATTGTCTTTAGCTGTGCAATCAGGAAGCTGGATCAAATGGTAGGCATTCAAGAAAAAAGATTCAAATCTTTAAATTCTGGGTATAATTTGTGGAGTATTTCCCCTAAAGACGGTTCAACAATCACCCAGATCTTCATTCTTTAACCAATGCCCCAATTTCTAGATGTCACAAACATTTACTGAGTAGCTATGATACGCCATAAAAAAAAATGACTTTCACCTATCCTTACATTTAAGCAAAATGAAACAAACAAACAAACAACAACAACCCCTCAAGCACCAAGTATGTCTGCCAGGTAATGTTCTAAAGTGCTTTGTATTGACCATCTTGGCAACAATCTTGTGAGGTCGTTATTACAATTAGCTTATTTCACGTGTAGTGGAAACTGAGGCATGTGATTGAATGTGTTGTCCCACATTGGCATGGCCGGTGAGTGGGAGCCATGGAATTCTGGCCTGTGAACTTGTCTAACACCTAAGGATCTTGCGGTCCATGTTCCATTCAGCTAAGCCTCATTCCTCACTGACAGACAGCAGGGGCATCCCTTGGACATAGTAATGTCAAGTGTCAGGCTGGGTTCCAGAGCTGCTGGGTTCCAGGGCATTTACACACACACACACACACACACACACACACACACACACACACACACACACACACAACCATGCTCGCACGCACATGCCGAGAGACTCACCTGTACATTCCGGGGATGAGGTGAGGACAGGAGGAGAGGCAGGAAGGCCTCAAGAAAACAAGAACACAGAGAAAGGAGACCACAGAATGTTTATCACCAGCTCTTCTGGAGGGGCCATGGACAGCCCCTTGAAAGTTCCAAGAATATACCCAGGTCTGCAGAAGAGCTCTGAACCAGCACACAAGGAGGCTCAGGGAATGGGCATGTTGAGATCATGCTTATCCAGGTTCTCCTACAGAGTCAGCCCTGTGCACTGCGGAGCCCATGGCTTTGTTTGAACCTCACTTTTCTCTGATATAAAACGGGATAATGAGGAAGGGCTTTGCAGTTGCTTCATGTGCTTCCATTTACAAAATAGAGGCAGCAATGTCTGGTGAGAAGATATCTAAGGCCTTTTGGAGGGCAGGGATCCATTGTTGGCGTCTGAGCCAAGCCACTCACTCCTTGAGCAAAAATGCATTGCTTGAGAGGCTATTCATAACCAAGGCCAGCCAGGATTTCTTCTCTACCCATTGTGCTCAGCTGTGACACAGTCCCTCAGGATTTCTGCTCTTTTCCCTGTGTTCCCTTTCTCCACTCTGGGGATAGCATTACCAATCCCTAAGCATGAACAAGGGAACTGAGATACAGAAGGTTCAGAGAGATTGGACAAGGACCTGAGGTTACATAGCTCCTAAGTAAGAGGACCAAGATACTTTCCTCCAAGTCCCACCCACTTTCCTCTAGTATAGGTCATGAAGGCTTTCAGAGGAGGGCATCTGAGTTGCATGACCATTCCTAACCCTGAACCTTCCCAGACATGGGTGCATAGAGAGGGTGGCCCAGACTGCTTTAGGACTTAATGCTGACAAACCGCCTTGTGTTCGCCCCCAAAGAGGGTGGGTGTTGTCCCAGCTCCTGTGGGCAGCACCTCTCCTCTGGAAAGGCTAATCAACTGAAGCTAATTGAATCCTGCCTGTTGCCCCCTCCCTCCCCAGCTGAGTTCCAGTTTAGAGTATATGTCCCCTCCTCCCTCGGCCCTTTTTGAATCCTGTGATCTCAGTACTTGAAATCACCTTTAATTTCCTTCAGGAATGAACAAGCATTTAGAGGTTTGGTTTCAATTATGTGCTGCCCCCCCCCCTTTACAAAAAAGAAGTTTGACCCAAATTTCAAGCCAAATAAATTAGGAAACTACAGAGCTTGGGATATGAAGCAAGGAAGAGGCCAGGCTGAAGTAATTCTCTGGGAGACAGCCTTGTGCTGGTTCCAAGGCCTCCCTGTCCACCTTCTAGGCCTCACTGCCTAGAGGCTCAGTTCTTGTTCCTCACAGCTCTTCTCTTTGTCCTTGGAGGGCCCCCTCACTGCCTAGGTACCACACGGAACTGTCTTTAGGCTTCCATAGCTCCTTAGAGAAGGGCCTCTGTGTCTTACTTTAACACCTGATGTCTCGAGTTCCCTCACCAATATGCACAGACAGAATCCATGGTTCTCAAGGCTGCCACTGTTCACATGACAGGGCTGGTTTCCTTCATCCACTTAAGGTTCCATTCACTCCCCAGAACTTTTTGAGGGAAGTTTTCCTCTACTGCTTTAAGTCAGGTAGGAAGCTTGTCCCATGGCAACCAGAGGCCTCAGCCTCTCTGGCTCCCACTCTCTGTCCCTGGATGCCAAGGGCTGGCTGATCACTCATTTAACTGTAGCCATTGGTTCTTCTACTTTAGCCTTTCGTTATTGTTCTGTCCTCCTGACCTGAAATGTTTGTCCCAGAATCCTCTCTGCCTGCCCAGAAGTTCATGGAGACATCATAAGACAGTCGTTCTCCAGAAATTTGCTTCATTGGTTGTGGGCTTGGTTAGGAGTCCTCCACAAACCCATAGAAACCAGTTTCCGTTGCAGAATTTAGCACACTATATTCTCCCAGTAGACTGTGAGTTTCTTGAGGATGGGTTTCTATTTTAACCATGGGAAGGGAGGGAGGGGGGGGAAGGAAGGAAGGGCAGAGGAAGGAGTATGGAAGAATAGGAGCGGGGAAGGAGGGAGAACAGGAGAGAAGATGTTGTAAGCTCCAGAGGCATTTCAAGAAGTGCGGTGGCCATAGCTCCAGTGGGATCTTTCAGAAGAGCACATGAGCCTAAGCTGATCCTGATGCTACCGGGAAAGATTGGTTTCCCAAACAAGCTTCAAAATCCTAGTGATCTGATGACTATTAGGATAGTCACCACTTCCAGTGTTCTCTCCACGATGAATGAACACATGGACAAGCCCTCCACACACATACATATACACACCACACACATGCATATACATATATATACCATACACACACACCACACACGCACTATACACACATGTGCCATACACACAGAAAGACACACGCACAGAAACATACTCACCATATACATACATGTACACCATAAATGCATACACATACCATATACACGTAGACATATCACACACATACACATACCACACACACATCATACACACATACACCATACACACACACACACAGAAACACCACATGCATATACCATACATACATGGAAACTTCACACAAACATACATACATACATACATACCACACACATATACTCACTATACATACTCACTATATATACTCACACACACACTTACATACTCAGTCACACTACACACCATACACACAAAGACACACCATGTACACAGACACACACACTATACACACACAGAAATACTCCCACCCCCCACAAACACAGAAACACCACATACACAAATATACATAGATACCATACACACATACATACAACACACACATACACATAATGCACACAGACACTGTACACACATAGACACACATCACACACACACAAGCACAGACATACCAGACATTTGAACTACAGCCTGGCTCATCACTAACCACTGTACTTTCTTTCCTATCGTGCTTGAATTTCTTGCTAAGCTTCTAGGGTCTGTCTGTGGCATCCAGCATTAAGGACACATAAATCTGACAAGATTCGGGGAGAAAAAAGTTCATGAGCAGTACAGAAAAGGGATATCTGAGGCAAGATGAAACATCCAAGGCTATCTGCAGGATCAAAGTGAGCATTGCTGGAATAAAGGAAGGAAGGAAGGAAGGAAGGAAGGAAGGAAGGAAGGAAGGAAGGAAGGAAGGAAGGGAGGGAGGGAGGGAGGGAGGGAGGGAGGGAGGGAGGGAGGGAGGAAGGGAGGAAACACCCTGGACTGACCTAAGAGGGTGAGAGATGTCCTAGTGACTGTGTCCAGAACGGAGGAGCAGCAGGCTCCAGGCAGAGACCCCCTCTGAGCTCCATTGACCTGTCTTAGCTCCATCCAGTCAATTCTTCCCTCTAGACACTGACTTCCCCTTCCCAGCAGTCCTGTCCTGCAGGCAAGTAACAGCCTAGGTGCACCCTCTCTGTTTATGGCTACCATTCTGGTTTGCTTTCTTTCCAAATGTGAGCCTGGTGCCTCCCTTGTTCCTAGCCTGCAACCCTCTCAGGAACAGGTAATGTGTCCTTCCGGCTATCCCTCCCCCACCCCCACCGCAGAGCCTAACCTGCTTGTGTTCCACTGTGAATACCAAGCATGGTGTGCAGCAACAGGCTACAGAAATCAATCCACACCATCAATGCTCACAGAATCTTTTCCTCTCCCCGGTGCTGGTCTGGGCTATGTGCGTGCTCTGGAGCTGGTAGCTTCATGTTTCCAGGTCACTGTCAGAGAAGAGGAGAAAAGCTTAAAATCAGGATCTGGTGTCACAGATAAGGAGGTTTTATTTCTCATTCAACATTCTCCCTCCACACTCCTAATGTCCTTACTGTTCCCAGCGTTATCCGCAGACAGGAGGGAAGTCTGCGAGAGACCACATTGAGTATTCTTCAAAATTCTCTACAGATCCAGGGACTAAGCCACTACAAAATTCTCTACAGAGAAGACGATCTCAGAGCATGAGCCCTAAAGTTCTGGCTATTTCTTGAGTGAAGAGGCAGGTGTCTGGTGACCTTGGGCCTGCACTGACCCTTCCTAGATGAGTGCCAAAGGCCTATGAGGCAAGTGTAGAAGCATCCAGAGAGCATTTGTATGCTGAAGAGCAAAGCGGGCTGCCTTATATTCTCTCATTTTTCTGGCACAGAAATTCCTGCACTCCCAGCCGGTGGTCGGGAGCTTACCCCAGGCATAGCGTTCCAGTGAGGTCAGCCCGTGTAATCTGAATCAGAAACACATGCACCAAGGGTAGCACAGGCTCAGGGAACTTGGGAAGCTATGCTGTAAAAAGACCATTATAATTCCAGAAGTTGTCACCATGTATGCTTTGTAGAGCATTTATATAGGCCCATGCCTACCCCTTATCTCCACCCCAGTGGATGCCGATGGTGTTAAAATCATGGAAACATCCCATAGTGGAGTACAAAGCCAGAGTAGAAAATAGTCTTACATCTGTATGTTCAGTATGGTCTGTCTACACAGTGCCTCTGTGCTCTGCTCTGGGGATGGTCACCCTGCCCCCTAGAAGAAAGTAAGCCCCGAGCGATGAGTGCCTAGCCCTTTCTTCAGTTGCACACACTCCCTTATCCATCCCTGCTCATTGCCAGGCACCACACTGCTCATTTCACTGCCACAACCATCTCCAGAGGCAGAATTGATATTGTCGGTGTACAGATAGAGCAGTGAAGGCCATCAGAGACAAAGGAATTCCACCAAAGCTAAGCTTCTGGCAAGTGGCAGAGCTGGAGCTCAGGCAACCTGTCACATAATGGTGTGCATTCTCTCTGAAGAACGGAAGGCCCCAAGACAGGACCTTACAGGCTCAGGTGACACAAGCAGAATGCAGGAACCAGGAAGTAAAGCTGGGTCTGAAACCTCACCGGGACAGGAAGAAGCCTTGCAGACCTGCCCAGGCACCTTGCCACTCCTCCCCCAGGAATCTGAGCAATGTTGGGTGTATGACATAGGCCCTTAGCAGCCTCTTGAGCGAGCCCTGTCTCTAGGCTGAAGCTGCACATCCTTTAGATGAATGAGCCCATAGTGAGAGAACAGGGCTGGACTCTGGGCGTCAGAAGCAGGGGCACAACTACCTCATTGTGTGGGATATGTCACAGGCACCCATAGGGGCCACATGCAAATAAGCCCACAGCTGTGGGTGGGTGGCCAAGGCCAGGAACTGACCATGTAAAAGAGCAGCTCTGAAGAAGCCTGGGAACTTGGGCACATGACTCAGTGCTCAGTCTGTGACAGACAAGTCCTCGAGGGAGGTCTGTCCAGCCTGGTTTGTCCATGAAGGGCATACTGGCAATGTTGCAAGGAGATCCTGTTGAAAGATCCTGTCCTCAATACTCCCTTCCACAGCTAAAATCTAAGGTGCCTACATACACACAAGCTGTGCTGGTTTGAATAAGATTGATGCTTCCTGTAGGCCCATGTATTTGAATGTTTACTCATCAGGGACTGGAACTGTGTGAAAGGATTACAAGGATTAGGAAGGGGTGGCCTTGGTGGAAGAGGTGTGTCACTGAGGGTAGGTTTGGGGGTTTTAAAAGCCTAGGCCAGGCCTAGAGTCTCTCTCTTCCTCCCTCCCTCCCTCTCTCTCTTTCCTCTTTCTCTCTCTCTTCCTCTGTTCCTTCATATATATATATGAAAGAAGTCTTAATTGAATTGTCCCAGGCAGAGAAAACTCAACTATGTTAAGAAGACCCACAATGGGGAAGGCTGAGGCAGAACCTGGATGGCTTACAAGCAGAGGGAATAATGTGAGACTGATAGCTGGGGCCAGCAGAAGACAGCTTACTACATGGAGGATCAGGACCCAGACTCACGGCAATGGGCAGACCTGAGGAATTTCCAAGAAGGAACCAAAAAAAAAAAAAAAAATCCTACTCTAGTGATACACATCTTCCAATGAGGACACACCTTCCTAATATATAGTAAGCTTCATATATGTATATATGCCCCAGTTAAATGCTTTTCCTTTTAAGAGTTGCCTTGGTCATGGTTTACTGGAAAAACTTGTTTCCAGTTGTGGAGCGTCTGAGCTTTCCTTAGCATGTGCCTTCTTTAATCCCTCTGGCTGGAAGGTGTACAAGACCTTAGTACACACATTTAATCTGAAATGATGAAGGTAAAGTTAGTTTGTTTGAAGCACCCACATTTGAAAGTGATGTCTAATCGAGTGACACACAAAGTGATGAATCAGAGAAAGATTTGGCAGAATAGGATATGCTCGACTCATGGGAGAAGAGAGGAAAGGGAACCTATGTAAGAGAGCAGCACAGAGAGAAAGGGAGAAAGAGGAAGGAGGCAGTTTTACCTGGAGAATTTTACAGAGACAGGTTGCACAGAGAGAACAAGCTAGGACAGATAAAGACAGAATGAACCAGAGAATAAAAGGAGCCAGTGATTAGAACATATTGCCAAAGTTAGTACAGAGTCAAGCAAAGCAATTCAGAGAAGTCCAGAGAAAGCAAGTTGAAACAGTCAGCTTGGAGAAGAGTTCCGAGTCAGAACAGGTCAACTGACCAGTCAACCAGAGTTCAGAAAGAGTTAGGAAGGGGTGAGCTTGTTCAGCAGCAAGTCTCAGAGACTGAAATCACTCTAGGCCTAGATTAAATTGTACTGAGCCTTGAAGCTTCCGAAACTAGGCCTGAGGTTAGCAAACAGAAGCAATGAGTCTTTGAGACGACGATTACTACAGGAAAACAAAAGTTCCATTTTACAGGTCATGGTGTCTCTACACAGCAATAGAACAACGACTAACACACACACACACACACACACACACACACACACACACACACACACACACACACACAGAAATTTGAGCAGTTCACCCTGAAACAATCAATTCCCCATGGGCAAACTATTGCAGAATGACAATTCAGTTAAGACTTCTTTCATTGTCATTGTTTGTTATTAAGTCACTTAGATCAGGAGAGAATGCTTAGCTTTGGTTATAACAGGAGAGTGTGCTACCCACATAGGTAGTGGGAGTGCTCTTCTAATTTGCATGGTAAAGGTAGGGGAAGGAGAACAAAAATCCTGGTCAAAATAAAGTTGTCTAGAGGGGCTACTGGCCTAATTTCCCCATGAGCCTCTCAGCACTGGAATTTTAGCTACAAAAAAAAATCTGTTGAGTGTTTTGGGCCTAAATATCCACCTGAAGATTATATATTGGTTGGAGAGATGGCTCAATGGTTAAAAAGCACTGGCTGCTTTTCCAGAGGACCAGAGTTCGATTCCCAGCAGTCATACGGCAGCTCAAAGCCCTCTGTAACTCTAATCACAGGGAATTCAATGCCCTATGGTGGCTTTCATAGTCAAACACATTCAGGTACATACTCATATACGTAAAATAAAAATAAATTTTCAGGAAAAAAAGTCTCTGACAAATGGACCACAAGCCAAATGTTTAAAGATTTATTTTATGTTTTAAAAGTGTGTGTATGGGGGGAGTGTTCACAGAGGCTAGAAATATTTGATCCCTACAGTTCAAGCTACGGGTAGTTATGAGTTGACTGGTGTGGATGCTAGGATTTGAATTTAGGTCTTTTGGAAGAGCAGGACCTACCCTTGACTGCTGAGCCATCTCTCCAGCCCCTATGTAAGGTGCCTTCCCTGAGGTTTCCTTTTCCTTTGAAATCCAGAACACCATAAAAATGTCACACGCACACACACACACACACACACACACACACACACACACACACACACAAGCTTGTACACCTCCACTACCACCACCACCACCACCACCACAACCACCACTCCACATACACACACCAACCACCACCACAGTTTATGAGGAAAGCTGTGTCCAACATTAGCAAAGTGTGGCTGCCTGTCTTTTACAATCCACCCCAGAAACCACTGACATATTGCACTCCATTGAGGCAGCAGGAGGAAAAGCAGAGTGAGTGTTTATGGATGGTGTGCTCGCTAGGGGGTCCTTAGTAACTGCGCAACACCAGAAACTCTATGGGAACCTGTGCGAGTGTGTGTGTGTGTGTGTGTGTGTGTGTGTGTGTCACACGAAGTATGAATCCTTATTCTTCATTTTCTCGTATTTGAATAGGAACAAGGATTCTTGAATTGGTCCCCTGAATTCTTCTGTCCTTGTCTGAGAACCAACAGATGTGAAGGGCCTGGCAAGTGTCTGTGATCTGGATGAAAACATCTGCTTCCAGCACAAACCAAACACAGCAGCAGGAGCCAAGAACCTTCCGTTGCACCCGCTACCGTTTGACTGCTTTTATTAATAACTGGGGAGGATTGCAGGCAAGGGCTTCTGGCAGGAATGAAGGGAAATGATCCAAGAAAAAACTCAAACCCATAAATAAGTTAAAGTCACTGGTGGAGGGTGTTTGATCTTTCTTCTTCTTTTTTTAAAATAAAATATGAGCATTTCTCTTTAGAACTCTGCAGGTAGAGGCCACAAGAGTTTCACCTTAGGGGTTATGGCAAAAGGGTTGGGGGCCCAGATATGTTATTTTCTAGCTATGACCTCTTCTGGCTAAGTCTTTCATGGTAAGAGAAGTAGGGGTTAGAAAGTCTCAACTTAACATTGAGGAGTACAACAGTATAGAGGAGAAAGACCACGACCTTTGGAAACGAATCAGACTAAGATTCGAACCAGTTGCAATGTCTTGCAATGTTAAGCAAGTCCATTCTTTAAAATTTATGTTTCCTGAAGGAAATCATAACACCTGACAGAGTGTTTATACAAAATGATTTGGTGATATGACTATTCAGGGTAGGTATTTCCACTACAGGTAGACTTCACAAATCCAAATCCATTACATAGGGAGTCTACTTCACAGCCTGCCTCCCCTCTGATCCAGTCAGTCAAAATGATTGGGTATCCCACTTTTCTGAAGCCATATTGGTTTATAATTGCTATTCCGGCACAATCATCATTAATACATACATGCACATACACTTTCATCACAAATGTCTCCATTTTAATGATAAATTGTATGGTCGGTTCAGACTTAGATTTTGGGTTCTGTTCTATGATGTGACCATCGCTACTTGCACACAACATCGCCGTGGCACAGTGGCCCTTAAATGCCTTGGAAAAAGTAACCTGGCTATTCTGCACCTTTTTCTTTGTCTAGCCAAGTCACAGCACCTCATGAGAGGGGCACGTCATCTTCCTACAGGCCCAGGAAGAGAACTTGAGTCAGACAAGAGTGTTTTGGCATGAGATGAGGTTCTTGGTGACCTTTTGTCCCTACTGCGTTCTTCCATCCTTCCTCTAGAGCAATGGTTCTCAACCTTCCTAATGCTGTGACTCTTTATACAGTTCTTCATGAGGTGGTGGCCCCAACCATAAAATTATTTCATTGCTACTTCATACATATAACTTCGCTAGTATGATGAATCATAATTTAAATATCTGATATGCCTGATATCTGACATGTGACCTTCAGAGACATGAGAACCACAGGTTGAGAACTACTGCTCTTGAGACACAGGAAATATAAAGAGGAAATAGTGGTTTATGAACACGTCAGACCATTGAACATCAAATACATGTTGGATTTTTTTTTTTTTGGTTCTTTTTTTCGGAGCTGGGGACCGAACCCAGGGCCTTGCGCTTCCTAGGTAAGCGCTCTACCACTGAGCTAAATCCCCAGCCCCAGATTTTTTTTTTAAAGGCAGGGTCTCATGTAGCCCAGGCTAGTCTTAAACTCACTACCAACAATGGCCTTGAACATCTGGTCTTCTTCCCTCTACCAACTGAATCCTGGGATTCTAAGTATAGTGTTAGCATTCAGTTTTGTGTTGTTTTGAAGATTCATCCTATGGTTTCCCACATGTTGGGCAAGCAATCTGCCAGGGGAGCCACATCTACAACACGATGGGCTTTTTATGTAAAACAAAATATAAGGTCTACTGTTCCAAAGGGCTTCCTTTTCATGATCCTACTAAATTCTCTTTAAGACAATATTAGTATTTCCATTTGCAAAGAAAAACTAAGGTTCACTGAGATACATACCATTCCCTACGGCTACAGAAGAGGGGAGCCAAGACTTGAACGCAAGTGTTCAAACACTTGGTCTTTCTGCCTTTTCTCCCAATGGGCCTACAGATACATCTGGAGAGTTTTAGTTTCATCTCCTAGCACAGGGCAGCTCCTAGCACCTCCATTCTGGGAGGTGAGGCCAGGGCTGAGGGTGAAGGCTACTCACTCAGGCCCATTGGGCTGGCTAGTTTTATTTCAGTTTGGTACCAGTTAGAGTTATCTAAAAGGACAGAGCTTCTCTTGAGAAAATGCCTCCATATGATTAACTGTAGGATGGTCCCTTAATTAGTGATTGACAGGGGAGGGCCCAGTCCACTGTGGTACCATACTTAGTCTAGTAGTCCTAGGTTCTATAAGAAAGTAGGTTGAGCAGGCCAGTAAAGCAGCATCCCTTCAAGGCCTCTGCACCAGCTCCTACTTCCAGGTTTCTGCTTTGTTTAAGTTCCTGCCCTGACTTCCCTAGTGACAAAGGACAATGTGGAATGTAAGCCAAATAAAACCTTCTCTCTCCAGCTTGCTTTTGGTCCTAATGTTTCATTGCAGCAACACTATCCCTAACTAGGATACCCACCATGGTCAAGGTGGAGAGAACCTTAAGAAAGTCCTTGTCTAACTCCCTTCAGTTTTTGAAAACTGAGGCACAGAGAGGGACTGTGGCTTGTCTGATGGCACACAGTGAGGCTGAGTCAGTTGGTGCTCCAGATTCCTAATTCAGTGTTCTTTGTGCTTCTCAATTTTAAAACCAGAGAAGAAAAAAGGAATAGTCTGCTTCCTTTCTTCCTCATTCAGAAAAGCAGAGACTCTAACAGAGGCACAGAGGAATAGGAGGCCATGTTTGTGCCTTGTGCTCCATGTTTGAGGGAAACACAAAGACCATCATATTTAAAGAGAGGGGAATCCCTGTGGAGCCAGGAAAGCTCGAGGTTGGTGACATTTGAGCCAGACTTATGACACAGACTTTTCACTCCCTACTAAACTCCACTCATCCAGGTAGCTGGCAATGGTTAACCAGCTCTTGTACCTTCCCCAGCCTTTCTTGTGGCTAGGTGTGGCCACATGACAAACATTGCTGCTAGAGGAATATACACAGAAAGGAGGTGCAAGCCTCTGAGAACCAATCTTCTGAACTTATGCTTGCGTGTTTTCTCTCTTCTCATGGGAATGGCTGGCTGCGGAAGTCAAGCAGCAGAATTACAATGCCATGATCCAATTCTTGACTATCAGACTGAGTAGAGCTTCTGCCCACACAAATGCCCCACCCCTCCCTTGGTGGAATGAGAAGAGGATGAGTCTCTGGAACATGAAACAACAGGAGACTTGGGAACTATTTGTTACAGCCATTTAGATTGTACTAGCATAACCTTAAAGGCTAGGTCAGCTTTTCAGAGGAAGAAACGGAAATTAATAATTCTAATTAGTTCTAATTAGATTAGAATGAACTAGATATATATGCAGATAAATACTCATCTCTTGCTATGTAATATAGGCTAGACTCAAAATTATGACTCAACTTTCTGAGGACAGGGATTGCAGGCCTATGCCACGACACCTGGTTCATCTGGCAATTCTTTCGATGAATTCTGGGCATTATGTGTGTTCTCAGGTTCCGTGCTGATACCAGAACTGAACTGTCTTTGGTATGAAGAAGAGAGAGAGAGAGAGAGAGAGAGAGAGAGAGAGAGAGAGAGAGAGAGAGAGACTGAAGAGAGGGAGTGAAGAAGACATCCAGTGAGAATCATTAAGGTAACACTTGGACCTATGAGCAGTTCTGGGTTATCCAAATTGAAATTTGAGTTTGGAGACAGTGACAGGTGATGACACAAAGGAACCAGAGTGTGAAGATCTTTGGTTGCAAAGAGTTTGTACTTTAACGGGAACTACTAATAAGCTGGGATGTGGCAAGATCAGAGGAGCCTTCGGTATGTATCTCTGGGGATGTCTCACCCAGAGTGGATGTCAGAGCCACTCAAGATGGGGACTAGAGTTGAGTCTGTGTTTCTCTGTATACCACTTCTAGTATCCTAGCTCAGATTGGCCTCATCCTTTCCTAGAGTACTGAAGCTCCCTCTAGAACTCCCACTCTGGCTTAGTCTCGGGGGTCATTGGAAAGGATCCTTCTAGAGCCTTCCCCTGCTCAAAACGCTGGGGCCTTTTCAGTGCCCCTCACCCATCCCTGGATAGTCTAGCCACAGATAACTTCTTAGCCTCTGTTCTTGACACAGTTATGAGACTTTGGACTTTTAAAGAGATTTTCAAATTTTACAAAGGCTTTGCGTTTTTAGAAACTGACTATTTTAAAGAGACTGAATTTTTAAGTGTTTGATTTTTTAAAGACTGTGGGACTTTTAAATTTAGAAATGTTTAAACAGAATATTAATATTTGTGTGTGATCTTGGAAAGGTTATGTCTTAGCAGTGATGTGCTTGTATGTCTAGTTGACAAGGAGTCAATGTGCTGGCTAGTTTTAGGTCAACTGGAGACAAACTAAAATCATCGGAAAGGTGGATACTTCAATTGAGAATATAGCTCCAAAAGACTGAGCTGTAGGGCATTTTCTTTATTAGTGATTAATGGGTTCTATAAGAAAGCAGACTGAGCAAGCCATGAGGAGCAAGTCAATAAGCGGCAGCACCCCTCTATGGCTCCATATATTGGCTCCTGCCTCCAGGTTCCTGCTCTGTTTGAATTTTTTTCCTGACTTCCTTCAGTGATGGATTACAAAATGGAAATGTAAGCTGAATAAACCCCTTTCTCCCTCATTTGCTTATGGTCCTGGTGGTCTATCACAGCAGCAGAAATCCTAACTAGTACAGAAACGGTATGTGGTAATTTGAACAAGAATGGCCCTTATCGGCTAATATATTTGAATGCTTGGTCACCAGGGAGTGGAATTGTTTGAAAAGATTACAAGGATTAGAAGGTGAGGCCTTGTTTGAGGCTATGTGACATTGCAAGTAGGCTTTAAGGCTTCAAAATCCCTCTCTCTCTCTCTCTCTCTCTCTCTCTCTCTCTCTCTCTCTCTCTCTCCCCTCCCTCCCTCCTCCTCCTCCTCCTGTTCCTCCTCCTCCTCCTCCTCCTTCTACTTCTTTTTCTTCTTCTTCATCTTCGTCAGGATATACTCTCATTAACTACTTCAGAGCCAAGTGAGCCACCATGCTCCCCACTGTGATGATAATGGACCAGACCTCTGAAACCATAAGCAAGTCCCCAGTTATACACTTTCTTTTATAAGAGCTGTCTTGGCCGTGGTGCCTCTTCCCAGCAGTAGAACACTAGGTTCATCAGAGCCTCTACTTCCGCCTGTCCCCAGGTTCTGAAGCAAGGAAAAAGCAATGGGGGCTGATCAGGAAGCTTTGTGGTAGCAATTGCAGATGGCATACATCATGTTTTCTTAGATTCTATTGAACAGACTTAGTCATATGCCCATAGCTGATTGCAAGAGCGCTAGGACAGATGGTATATCATGTGCCTAGAAAGGAAGGCAACTTACCTGGGAAATAGACAGCAAGCCTTCCATGGGCAGTTATACATCATATCATTAATTTCACCTTAAAGATTAGACAAGTTCTATATACATCTATCAGCTGTGGGGACTTACTCTGAAGTTCCCTAGTCTGAAAGTTAGATTTCCTAGAAAGGTTTCGAAAGCCATGAAAACATCCCCCTCCGTTTTCCCTCCAATATCACCTTATTCTTCCTCCTATGATAACAACTATGAACCTAAGGAGATCCAAGCATCCTAATTCCCTCCAACACTCTCTGAGTCCATATCTCCTGCATTACCATGACAGTGCTGGGCAGGCTCAGGGAGTCAGTCATGCCCTATCCGAGAAAGATTTCCTACCTGTGAGCCCAAATCACATAACTGTATGGACGAACAAATACATATCAAAGCTGAAGGAGCCCCACGCAGGCTGCAATTCTTAGGGTACCATGGAGATGGCGGGGTTCCAGTGGGGAACTGTATGATCCTGCCATACTTGGTAACTGAGAGATAACCAGACAGGAACAAAAAGTTCTGTATTAGTACTTCAGAGGACATAGCTGTTAGAGTAGCCTGGGGTTGTAGAGAGGGAGTCTCAACATCAGGGCCACACAATCCTTTATCTCATCTTTTCCTATGGAAAAGGCGCTGCTGACTCTCTGGATGGACTAAATAAACAACACTCTCCAAGAAGCTTTCTTCTGGAAGCCTCTATAGGAAAATGGGCCATTTCAGACCCAGCAGGCAATCCCTTTCTCCAGCAGTGTGTAAGCTCCTGGAACTCCTCCGCCACAAATGGTTCATGTGGTGTAGCTGAGAATTAATTAGAAAGAAAAAAAACACTTCTTGAGTCAAAACACATATCTCACAACCTATTAGCATTAAGATTAGCATTAAAGAAAGTTGGAAACTATAACATTTTAAGCACATTTTATAAGTCTAATTTCCTGTGTGTCACTCTCAGATAATAAATGCTTTTCCTCCTAGTTCAAAAGTCTTAGTGGGAAGGGAAGGATGGGGGTGGGGCAAAAGAAAGAAAAACTTAATTTAAGGTCTATTAGTTTATTTTTAGTTGCCCAAGATCTGAGAGATCGGGTGCACTTCCCTTTTCTAATAGGACGCGCCTTCCTGTGTAGCAAGGAACTCCCTTGACCTGGGGCCTCCTCTAAGGTGCCACTGATTTTTGACAGAATTCCTCAGGCAAGGGCTTTGAAAGAGACTAGGCCATGTTTTTGAGGGGAGGGTGACCTGGGGCCTGCAGGGACAAGGTTAATTGCTTGGAGCATTGGAGAATGGCTAGTGAGAGAAGGCCCTGCTTCCTGTATGGCCCTGGAAGACATTTGTCGCCCACAGCTTCCATAATAAGACATTCCTGCTAATTTGCCATGAGCTGAAAGGGATTTCTGTTTTTAGCTTTGGGGTCTGTGGCAACTGTTTTGTTTTAGATGAAAATTAAGTGGGGACAAGGAGCCGAGGTTGGTGGGGGGATGGGGGGGTGGAGCCGTAATTGACGTGCATTACTGGTAATTACCTAGCCCTTTCTTTCACTCATCATGTTGACAGAGAAATCTATTACCCAGCAGCTCCGTTTCCACAAATTGCCCTTCCCTGAGGACTTGGGGAGTGGGGGGTACTGGAGGAAATCACTGCTTTGTTCCAGAAAGTGGACCCCCAGCCGTGCTAAGGACATGGCTCCAGTTGTCTTTTAAGCAGAGGGAGGGGATATAAGTAAAGACCCCAAGTGAACAGCAGAAGAAATGACCGGGTAGTATAGTCCCAGAGAAGCATAGGCAAAGGGGAGATTCTGATGGAGGTGGTATTTGAGGAGGATCTTCATGGGTAAGCAGGGCTTCTCTCGGCATGTAAGGAGAGTGAGATAATTCTAGAAATGGAGAATAACATTGATGGAATCCACAATATATCAGGACATGGTACTCTAGGCAAACTTACCCAAGGCCTCATTGCACAGATCTACTGGGATGCTGGATAAATAGATGGATAGATGCATGGATGGATGTATAGACAGATGATGGGTGGGGTGGATGGATGGATGGATAGATGGATGGTAGAAGGCTAAAAAGGGAGATGGGTGGATGGAAGACAAGCTTGGTATTTTTGCAAGAAATAACAGTAGTTTAAAGGAAACCATAAGTCTCGGGGGATTCCTTATGGGGACAGGAGTTTGATTGTATCTTCTCTCATTCTTCAACTTCCAGGGCCTGTCTCTCTTCTTCCCTTATTTTCTCCCATCTCTTCATCTTCCTCCTCTGTGTGTTTGGCTCTGCCTTCCCTCTTCCTTGCTCTCATCTTCCTTTTTCCACTCCACGGTGCTATCTCCTGCTGCCTTGTGTTTTAGCTCTTTGTGCCTTCAACTTCAAAGCCTTCGGAAGAGTCTGTTGGCTTTCCCTGACTTTTGTAACTCACACCATTCTTCAGCACTTCCAAACCTCCTCTAAACCCTTTCCCCAGTACTAGAAATTGAACCCAGGACCTTGCATATGCTAGGTAAGCCCTTGACAGCTAAGCTATCCCTGCGCCAACCACTCCCCAGTCTGTAGGTGCTGTGGACCCATCACCTTAGCCCCACCCCAACCCAAGCAACATCTGGTCTGAAAGGACATGATGCTCCACAGGAGCAAGACTGTTCACTGAAGCATCAGTGACTGTACCCATGGTGAAGACTGGTTGAGGGTGTCCCAGGAGTGCAGGGACAGAGCTGCTGGCTTCCCCCATGCCTCGGCTCCAGGTTTAGCTGAAGACAAATTGGAACAAAGCGACAAGTGGGATATTTGAGATAGCAAGGCACCCATCCTTAGGTTGTCTGCAGGGCTCCAGTCTGTCATTTGATCACTCAGGGGAAACCTGTGCTCTCTGAGAGAATATACCTGAGGTTTCATTATAGGGAACTGACTTCTACAGAGTCAAATTCTTCTTAGGTCCTGGGTACTAGAGTCACAGGTTGACCAGTACTCTTGAATGACTTGGTTAGGTACCCTTTAATTACTCAGGAAGCAAATAGCTCCCACTGACTTAAATACTTTACAAGCATTTTTCTAATCTATTTATTAACAAGAAAGAAAACATAAATTATTGATACTACTCTCTCTCCCCCTCCTGCCTCTCATTTTCTTTGTATTAGGAATCTAGTCTAGGGCCTTATATACACAAGACAAGTATTCTCCTAGTGAGAAACATCCATAGATCTCTTTTTTATTTTTTAATTTGAGACAAAATCTCATCTAGGTTACCTAGGCTAGCCTTGGAGTGTCTCTGTAGCACAGGCAAGCTTGAATTCACAGTTTCCCTGCCTTGCTCTCTTGAATAGCTGAATTACAAGCCTGCCCCCTAGGCCAGGATATAGTATTTATTTTAATCCCAGCACATAAGAAACTGAGTTCAAGTCTAGCCTTGGCAACATAAGACTCAGCCTCAAATAAACAATAGAAACTAGCACCAGAGGTATGGAGAAGTGAAGCAAAATTTAAAAAAAATATTGAGTTACAGAAATGGATGTTGATTCTAAATCTTCTCTTCTTTCCCCAGGCCCTGCTTCCTCTAAGGGCTTCCTCTAATGGTAGAATCATTTACCTGGGGAGTAGCCAGGTGATCTTCCTGGATGTTCTCATTTTGTGGCTGTCCCTCAGATGTCATGTTTTCCTGTGGCACAGCATCAGACATATGACCGCAAAATTCCACATTCTTCTGGTAGAGGTCACCACCAGTAAGAAGGGAGTAGAGTGCTCCAAATGCCACCAGAACTGGAGATATGGCCACACTGCCAGGCAGGATTCTAGATATCAGGGTGATGAGGAACTGTGTGAAGTTGATTCTCACAGGACTGCAAGGCTTCCAGCCAAGAACTGCTTGGACAATAGCCAACTGCATCTAATTTGCTATTGTTGAGATCTTAATCCTGTATAGGCTTAGGAAAAGCAGGACCATAGGAGACAAGGGTCTCAGGAGGACAGGCCTCCAGTCCAGCTTAGAAAACTATACCAAGAGAAGCAATGCCAGGTATAGGATCAGGGGACCCACTATACCCCTTGACTTCCCAGGGAAGCAGAAAGAGACCTCCATTCAAGTGGGAGTCAGTCTTCTCCTAGCAGCCTTCAGATGAAGATGTAGCACTCTCAGCTCCTCCTGCACCATGCCTGCCTGGATGCTGCCATGCTCCTGCCTTGATGATAATGAACTAAATCTCTGAACCTGTAAGCCAGCCTAAATTAAATGAGGCTTAATGTTGTCCTTTATAAGAGTTGCCTTGGTCATGGTGTCTGTTCACAGCAGATGGAAATTGGTACCAGGAGTGAGGCCTTAAATCCCACAGCCACAGTGACACATTTCTTTCAACAAGGCCACACTTCCCAGAGTGACACTCCCTGGGCCAATCATATTCAAACCACCACACCATTCAAGTACAGCTTTGTGAAGTAATGAACTTATTAGGGATAAAAGTGACTCAAAGGCAGTTGTGTCACCAAAAAATTCCATCCAGCACTGTGATGATTCATTAAGCCTGTCCTACCAAGGACAAGCACAGCAAGCCACAGTCAAGCAGCCAATGTTCCACCTCACATACACTTTATCTAGCACTGCCCCTCAAGATGACATACAGCAAGGGGAGCAGGAAGGCATGGTGACAGAAACTCCAGGGGAAGGCCAATTGATCCCCATATCCTTCCAAGACAGAATGTTAACAGTCTTGTCACCATTACCATAGTGCTATATTGTTCTACTCTTTCATTGTCTCCTATGTGGATCAAGGCATCCTGTAGGTCTCCATAACAACTATGCTTCATGATGGCCAGATGGTCACACCTCCTATAACACATAGCTAGCCCAGCCCAGGACCAGATGGTGGGGATCTCTCTCTCTCTCTCTCTCTCTCTCTCTCTCTCTCTCTCTCACACACACACACACACACACACACACACATACACACAATTGCTTCTAGAAAAGCATGTGAAGAGATGTGTTCCTTGCCACATGAAGAGTGAGTGTCCATGGACATTGGCTCTAGTTTAAATAATAGATGGGGAAATAAGGAAAGTAGGAAGGGTTTTGGTTGGTTGATTTTTTTTCTTCTTCATCTTCCTCCTCCTCTTTCTCCTCCTTCCCCTGTCCCTATCCCTGTTCCCTTTCTTTCAGAGACAGGCTTATCTTGAGTAGACAAGGCTGACCCCCAACTCTTAGCTACTTTCAGCTTTCCAACCCTGGTATAACAGGCATTTCTGTTATATTTGTCACCATACCCATTTGGTGTGACTTGTTTGCTTCTCTCTCTCTCTCTCTCTCTCTCTCTCTCTCTCTCTCTCTCTCTCTCTCTCTCCACCCCCCTCCCTCTCTCCTTCCCTCCCGCTCTCCCCCACCCTTCCTTCCTCCTTGACCCAACCCCGCCTCACTGGAGCCTGAACCCAAGACTTTGTGTGTGCCTGAACAACCCCCCTTAGTTCGCATTTTAAACCAATGGGAGAAACTCCCTTTCTGAAATGTCTGGGATTGAGTGCACACAGCTGGAGCTCCAGGCACAGAGGACAAGAGCACTTATTTTGGTCTCAAAGACAGTTTACCCAAATCCCTATTTTGACTTTAGTTCTGTGCACGAATATTAGAATGGAGGGGGGAAGGAGGGGGGAAGGCAGGGAGGAGTCTGCTCAGTAGTTTCCTTAAGCACCCTTCATCACCGCACGCTCCTCACTTAACTAAACAATCGTTTAGGGGCTACCTGCTGTGTTTGAAACTAGTCTACATCCCTTTCTGTTATGGCCGGCCTGGAGCTGGTGAGCTGTGTTCAGTAGTCCAGGATCGAGCTGAGGGCAGCCTCAAGGAAAACTTACTTTTACTTTACTGTAAACTTAATACATTGGTGGTGGTGGTGGGAACTCCAGTGAGTAGCTCTCAGGTATGAACTTCATGGTCTACAGTATTGTTACAATGTCTAAACCTTAGCCATGCCTTCTATACAGGACACTCAATTCCAACATCAGTGATAGAAGCCAAAGACTCCCAGAACTCACAGGAGGTAAGATCCTCTGACTTCCACACAAGTGCTGTGGCACCAGTGTGCAAGTGCATGTGGACTCAAGGATGCACATATGTGCACACTAAGAATAGTAATTTTTAAAACTCATCAGTTTAAATCTTCCAGTTGTCCCACTGGGCACACCATTGTCTCTGCCTCCTAAGGCAGGAGTAAAATACCCACTAGACTGCAAACTGCATCCTTACTCTAAATGATCCTGGCTTCCAGACAGCTATGAGTTTATCAGTTTCGTTGTTGTTGTTTTGGTGTTTTGTTTTGTTTTGTTTTGAGCTCATTTGTTGAGTTCTTGGGATGGTTCGATGGTTCTGTCAAAGTTACAACATACTACCTTCCCTCTTCCTTTGATCTCAGGGATGTTGTCCCAAGGGTTGGCACTGACCTGCCTATATTTTATTACAGCGCCCCTATGCAGATGTAAAGGACATATTTCCCACCACATGGGAAAGACACCAGGCCCCCTGGGCCCATAGCTCTACTGTGGGTAAGTGTGGGATGAATGCTGGTATGATCCAGGCTAGCCTCTTTAAGTAGCTGGCCTTCAAGACGACCCTGTCACAGTTCTCTTATTTGTAGAGATGCACATGGAATTAACCTCCCACACGGAGAAGCTGAATGAAGTTGCAGAGAAAACACTCAGGTAAACAGCTGTGTCCCATTGCAAATACTTCAGGATTGGCAGCCATCTTTCTTAATAGTCACAAGTGAGGAGAAAGGCTGAGGTTCCCAGCCCAAACTCCTCATGGAAAAGGCATGTGGTCCTCTTCTTGAAGAAGCATGGACCCAGAGAGTGGGAAGAGAGTGTCCTATTGACAGAGGATTGGGTGCCATTCCCAGAGCTCGCTGCTCCACATTTAATGTAATACTGCACGGGGTGAATTTTGAGACAAAACCACACAAGGCAGAAGACTCAACCAACTGTTTCTGCTTGGGCCCTGATTTTCGAGAAATTCTTGCTCATATATGTTGGGTTCCTTTTTTTTTTTTTTTTTGAAACAAGTGTTTAAAACTGAAGTATTTCCTGTTCCACTTGATCCTGGAGGAATAATTCTAGGGACTATGAGATCTCGCTTAACAAGCAGTATAATCTTGATGAAATGCTGATTTTCATATTGTTCTCAAACTGCACAGTTGCAGAAGCCAGTGCCAAATGAAAGCAGGCTCTTTCCATGGAGAAAGCTAAAGACTTCAACCCAGCGTGACAAATCAGAGGGTGAGTGGCATGCCGAACACAGGCACAGTTTCTCAGTCTGCCTGGAAAAGCAGTGGCGCATGAAAAGAGACATTCAGGGCGTGGTCCCCAATCTGGCTCTGATCTCTACCCCTGCCGACAGCAGACCTCCTGCCCCGCAAAGACAGCTCAGCCCTCTGTTTGGAGCCCCAGCATCCCTAGAAATGAAATGGACCTGCTCATGTTTGCTTTCAGGAGATGTGTAGAGAAGGAGACTGTAAATGCTCAGTACTGCTAAGCACCAACTCCAACTTTATCTGTTACTAATACGGCAGTCTGGGACGCTGAGGATTTAGCTAGTTTTTTTTATTTTTTAACAGCAGCTTTCTGGGGGTGTAAATGACAAGAAACCTGAGGAAAGTGGTGCCTCTTTCACAGGGTGGAGCTTTCATAGCAGTCCACAGTACAGTTACGGCATCAAAAGGGTAGCGTGTGGGAGGTGTGACGGCTAATCCTGAGTGTCAACCTCGCAGAATCTACAATCACCAGGCAGACCAGCCCCAGCAAGTCTGTGAGGCAATTTCAGGATTGGGTTAACTGAGGTGGGAAACCCCTTAACTGTGGGTGGCACCATCCCATAGGCTGAGGTCCTGCACTGACCAGAAAGGACAAAACAGGCTAAGTACCTACATTCATCTCTCCGTCCACCCAATTGCGGGTGCCAGGCTACCGTCTACCTCAAGCTTCTGCCACCATGATATTCCCCACCATGGTGGGCTGTACTCCTGAACTGTACTCTGAAATAAACCCTTTCTAAGATGCTTTTGTCAGGTGCTTTGTCCCAGCAACACTTGCTGTGTTCTGTACAGCTGCCCTCAAGTTGAGCACAGGGAGTGTCATATAGCTATGACAGGGTGGTGCTATGCTGGGGTCAGAAATATACAATAGAAAGAACATTGCCTCAGACTTCGGTGGGGAGGGGTCCCTTCCTCCTTCCTTTTCATCCCCTCTTCCTCCTTCTCTTTCACACCCTCTTGCAAGCCTTTTCTTCTAGGTCCTCACCAGGATGAAAGACCGAACTGGAGTCTAAAGATGAGGTTCTAGTTATCATCTAACACTGTATGTGGAGACACTAGGCTAGCAATCAGAAACTAGATGGAACATTCACACCAAGGTTGACCCTAAGCAGATGCAGAGACTGGCACCTGAGGACTATCTTTTCAAGAGAATGCTAGCAATGGCTATCTCACTGTCACTGTGTAAAGAATCAGTAGGCATCTTCTAGACTTAATGGGAATGTGTGTAATGATTATTCAGCAGGATTGGCCATGATAAGAGCTTCGTTAATGTAACATAGTTATGAAACCAAACCATAAAATGGCAACTTTTCCACTTCTGAAACTTTTCAAGTTCTTTTTGGAGCACAGGTGCAAAAAAATCCTAGGACTTAAGCTAAACAACTTCAGGAGCTTGGTTGAGCCCCAAATCTGTAGAAGCTGAAGAAGGATGGCATGGCCCCAAGAACCTAGACTAGAAGCAAAGGGTTCTGGCAACCATTCCCATTCACCCCAGAGTGTAACTGGTCTGATGTACGCGATGTAGACTAGCCAACCACATCTCCTAACTCTTAACTTCCTTTGCTACTGGCCAACTAGGGAAACAGATTTTAAACATTGTTTTCATATGTATGTGTGTGTAGTGTATATGTGTATGTATATGTGTGTATATATATATATACATATGTGCAAATATGTATGCACATGTACATACATCTAGACATCTAAGGTTGATGTAGGAGCCTTAGGTCTTGATGATTATACCTTATGCATTTAGGCAAGCTATCTCAATTGAACCCAAAGCTTATTGATGCAGTTATCCTAGATACCCAGCTTACTCTAGGAATTCTTTGTCTCTGCCTCCACAGGCCTGGAGTTACAGGCAGGCTACCATGCGCACCCAGGGTTTATATGGGATCTTAGAGCGCAAGCTCCACTCTTCACACTGCAGTGAGTGCTTTTACCATGAATCCATCTCTCCAGCCCAACAGGGAGGCAGATTTGAGAGTGCCGCCCATCTCCTTGTCAGTTGACCTACAATACTGCTCCCCCTTTATGCAAATAGCTGGTTTCGTGGCTCTTCTGCATTGGCCAGTGAGGCCTTGCTGCATTAATTACTGACCTTGAGTTAGAATGCTCTCAGATCTTGTCAGGTGGCTAAGAACATTTTGCCCATGTGACATGAGAATTATCATTGGAGAAGAAAATTTAGCTTGACAAGCCAGGGAGTTGGACCTACACTACTACATACAGCCACTCAGGCCGTGTTCTGCAACAGCTGCCCTCAAGTCGAGCATGGGGAGCACGATAGAGCTAGCTATAGCAATGCTGTCTATGCAGAGGTTAGATCTACACAACTGAAAGCACGCTGCCTGAGACTTCCCAATCTCCCCTGAGGGGTCCCTTTCAGATCCCTGTGCCTGGGTTTCCAGGTCCCCATCATCTCTGCTCCACTGACCTCAAATTCTCTCCTGTCACCAGCACTCACTCTCCCAAATGCTTGCAGCCTACAAAGTTTCTGTTTTCTTTGCCACCTGGTGCTATCTGGGCAACTGGAGCCAGTTTCCAGGAGCCACAAAGCCAGAGTGACCAGAGTGGTTGGCCATGGTGGGCAGGTTGCCCCCTCCTGCAGGGTGTGCTCTTTCCAGCTCTGGAGTTCCAGCAGAATTCTTTGGGAGGAAGTACACAGATGTGATGGTCACTCTGGACACTGGATAAGGCGAGCCTCAGCTCTTCTTTCTGTTTACTACATGAGTCTAGTTCACCCTTATGCACCAGGCCTGTTGGCTTCACAACAGCTTTCCTCCCTGAGCTACTCTACAAACCAGCCCTGCTTCGAATGCCTCCCTCTTCCCTCACATCTATCCTTCCTAGTCTCAGCTGAGCACTGACACCTCAGTAAAATGAACCAGCTCTCCCTCCCTTCCAGGAATCACTCTCTCCTCTCTGCAGCTCTGCTTCTATTTCAAGATTCTCCCACAGAGCACTTAACACACTGCATTCTAATTGTCTCTTTCCTGGTGCCTGGAACTCTTTCAGGAAAGTGATGGGGTCTGCACAGACAAATTATGTGCTACTTCTACTTAAGCCCTAACCGTGTGCTAAGTATTCTGTGGACATGACTCGTTACTAAGCTCGACTCCAACTTACCTTAAGAAGGAAACCATGACTCAGGGGGACACAGTGAGGACACTACAGCTTGGGGCTCAGACTGCCTGTCTCTAGAGTCTGAGGTCTACTTGCCACTTTCCCCAGTACCTATCTCTTCTACAGCCCTCCCCTCCCTTCCTGAGCAAGTTCTGGGTAGTCCAAGCATCCGCCGGTAACAGTGGTCCAAGCATCCAGGGAAGGAACACTGGCAGCTGAACATAAAACGTGCCCTACCTTGTCCTGGACAGTGGAACAAGGGAAGACATGAGCAGAACAAGTCCTTTTCTTCTTCTGTGGGAGCTGTTATCTATACCGACCCTTTTGTGGGGCGATGAAATAAATTCCTTCTGGGTAGGAAGTCTTATGCCACTGCTTTTTCACTGTTCAACGTGTGGCAAGTGTTAAAACTAGTTTTCAGGATCCATCCCAGATGCCAGAGTGGTTGTGTTGATACGCCATCAATTGTGCAGAGCATCAGGTACCCAGACTCTTTGCTTTATGTAATGGTTGTGTGGGCTTCTTGTGCACTCTCTGAAAGAATGTTCCTAAAAGGGTCATTTTTTATTTCCCGAGATGCCTTTTCCCCTCCTAATTGCTGGAAGGTTTGGAAATTGCTGCTCCTCCAGCTCTGTCTTCATTCTGTGCAAATGTATTTCCTCATGTCACATCTCCCTGACACCTCCGGTCTCCCCCAGAGAAGCAGACCCTCCTCCAGCCTCCCACGTGCCTTATGTCTCTCCAGGAAAACCTCCGCAACTCCAAACCAAGTTGGAAGAAACACAACTCCTTTGGTTTTTCTCCTGTGTAAACAGATTTGACACAGAGAAGGGGGAAGAACCAGATCCCTGTGAGGAAAAGATATGCCATGAATTTTCTGAGGTACTTGGGCAAGTCATTTACCCCTTCTGTTCCTTCTAGAATGAGGGGCAAAGACTGTGAGACTAAGAAGTAGGAGGGCCTGGGGTCAGGAGATCCTGTGAGCCAGGTTTGGGGAATTGGATGGAGGAGAGCTTCTCAGAGTCCCTGCATGGCTGGAGAGATACCGGAAGCTAAGAGGATGACGCTGCCTCTGGATAGGCTGTACATAGAAATCCAGTCTAAAGCAGGCAGGGCCAGGTCTCATTTTGCTTCTGTCTCTGGATTCCTGGTTCATATGGTCAGCAGTTTCTCTCATGTCGAGGTGTCAGCAATGCAGCTGTTCTTATCGTCCAACCACATGCTCCCACTGAACTGAGCCTGTCACCCATCACCCAATGGAGACACTCGTCTTTCCCCCTACTTGGCCTCTCCAGTGAGATTTCATAGGTCTAACCTGAGCAAGGGGGTACCCTTAAGGCATGTGGTTCTCAGCCACAATCTGACCCCACTGATGGATAGAAAATGGAGATGCAAGAACTTCCCAAACATGGCTTCCTTACTCTTAAAGTACCTGGCTGTAAGGGGGTCACAAGCCAGATGGAAGGAGATTTTTCCTCCGGGTTTTCTTTGAATATTATGTATTGCCGACCTAGAAAAGACCCCCATTGCTTGGCCTGGAGGGGATTGCCTGAACACATGTGCTTTAATTTAAACCAGCTCATGTGCTGGTTCTGCTAGTCTGCCTTGAATACCGCCCATTTCTGCTTCTACTGGGGGGAAGCACTGCCTGAACCTCTGACAGAAACTGTCCCCACTCCCAGCACATGCCCACTGGGCCACGCCATACATGTGATTCACACCTCCACAGTGGAAAGCACTGGCCCTGTTACAGCCGTTACAGCCGCCAGCACTAACCTAGATGACTGCCTCTTTAAACCTCTTACTCTACCTTGTGAGTGTGTGCCTGTCGCTTTTGCTAGCCTGGGAACTCTCAGAGAGAGGGCTCTCCATGATTTGTCTGCACATTCTTGAAGCCGATGATCGTATCTGCCACACAGCTGGGGCTCTGTGTTGGTTGAATGAATAAATGTTGACAGACACTGGCTACTTAAAATTGTAACCAGAAGGAGACGTTAAACATGCTGAGTGATGTTCTCCTCTTTGAAGATGATTTCCGGGAGGAGGGGAGCACATCCAAGAACACTTCCAGGAAGATACAACAGGAAGGCTGTCGCGATTTGTCTTTCAGAATCCAGTTTATTACCCCCAACATGATGCTCTCTGATTCTATCCATTTTCCGTGTAATGAGTAATCCAGTTCATCTTTATAACTAAGTAAAACTCCACAGTGGTTATTCTGCATTTTCTTTACCCATTTATCTTCTGATGAGCACCTAGGTGGATTCTATAATGTTGCTATTGTGACTACTGCCATAGTATACAATGTTATGCGGCTGTCTCCATAGTAACTTGGTTTGGTTCCTTTCTTTCTTCCTTTTTTTATTGTTTGACAATTTCAAGGTCTTTTGAGGGGGGAAGTGGGAGTTACTTGTTTGCTTGGTTGTTGTTTTGTTTTGTTTTAAATATTGAGTTTGATTGGGGCTACAGAGGTAGCTTAGCAATTAACTGAACTTAACTTCTCTTGCAGAGGACCTAAATTTAGTGCCAAGCACGTAGGTTGGAGGGTTCTAAAAGCCACTTCTGGCCCTTGCAGGCCTGTACTCACACAAACACACACACACACACACACGCACACACACACATACACACTCATGCATAATCACACATGTGCCACACATTCACATATGCACACACACAGACTTCCATATACACTCACAGATGAACCGACTCATACACTCATGGACACACATGTCTATCAGAAACAGTCACACTCACATACATGCACATATACTCACACATGCATGCACTCACAAACTTTCACACACTCTCACACACTTTCATGCACACTCACACATGGACACATACTCACAGACTTACATACACTCTCTCACAAACTCACAAACATGCACACACTCTCACACACTCCTACATACACTTACACATGTGCACATGCACATATGCAAACACACACAAAAGCTCACACAATCTCTCTAACACACACACACACACACACATATTTAGTTAAATATCAAGAAAGAACTACCTGTTGGTTCAGGGACCATGATGAACATGTAGAAATTTGAAACTGATGGAACATTGCTCTGTGTGTGTGTGTGTGTGTGTGTGTGTGTGTGTGTGTGTGTGTGTGTGTGGTTTTGTGGTTGTGTGTAGTTGCATATGTGTATGTGTTTGTGTATATAGTTGCATGCATGTGTTTGCACTTGGTTGTGTGTATGTATGTGTGGTTTTGTGTGTACTGCTGTATGTGTATGTGTGATTGGGTGTAGTTGCATGTGTGGTTGTGTGTGCAGTTGTTCAGGGAGCACAAGTATAGAAAAGGAAAGGAAAACTTCAGTGCTCTCTTGAGTACTGAACAGTGACCATCCCCTTTTCAACTCCTCTTCCACAGATACCTCAAGGCCATGTTCAGGCGCCCTTCAGTCTAGTCAAGGCCAGGCAGGTGGACTTGTACTCACTGTCATGTACATTTCTCCACCATGAGGATCACTAAGTGGCTCTGCAGTGTGTTGCCAGTAGGCTAAAGACCCATGTGCTTCAGAGAATGCTAACCTTAGAGTCAGAAGTGTGTAAGCCTGGGACACCATTTAGCTATGTGACCTTGAAACATCCCTTCCTTCTCTAAGCCCTGATTTGGATGTCCAGAAAATGACAGGAGACCTTTAAAGCTTGACTAAAATAACCGAGAACTTCTGTCCCAGGAAAGACACTCTGACTCGGGCATAGGAAATGAGGACCATCAGTAGCTGCAGAGTCTTAGATGGGGTGGACCATCCCTTCATTGCTTCTAAGGAGCTAGAATGTCTTTTTGAGGAAAATAGAGTCAAAGGCCAGAAGTCAACACAAAGTTTGGTGGTCTTGGGTCCCTCATAGGAAAAAAAATGAATATTTCAGCTTCCATGACCTCTTTCAATGGAGAGAAATCAGCATGTATTCCTCCTAGAGGTAAGCACCTCCCCCAAATAGCCATGGGGATGAAGGATAAGTCTCAGTGAATTTCCCTTATCACCCTGACACCCCATCTTTGCTATTGCTCGTAAAAATAGAGATGACATGGGTGCATTGAGTGAATGTAGTCATTGGTCAATCGTCCATTTGGTCACTGTGCACTGAGCACCTACTTGGTACTGAACACACTGGCGGACAAGTCATCTAGGGAAGTGAATGTAAGACATCCAGGTACTCCATGATCCAAATATAACAGACACTTCCAAAGTTGTCTGCAAGGAAGCTGAACCAGAAACATCCTGAGCAAGCAGTAGGAGACCTGGATTCATTGTGGACAGTGTCTGGAGAAGGTTTTTCTCCAAAGGGACATTGGGGCTCAGATATCACCAATGGGAAGGAGCTAGATATGGAATGAACCCCAGGAAAGAAGCTCCGAGAGAAGGAATGTGTGAGAAGACCCAAAAAATCCGAGAGAACATCAACGTCGCCTGGCACCAAACGCCCTCATGCTTGGACTACCGACAGCTGGACAGAGGCATTTCGTGACAAAACCGTAAAGAGGTAGAGCTAAGCCAACGCTCTGGTCCACAGGAAATCAAAACCTCTGATTCTGGCGTTTGTCCTCATCATTCCTGGTGTTTGACAACTGTTTCCTTTCCACTCCAGGCCCAGCCTCCAAGTGCAGAGACTCCGCAGCACGCCAATGAAATTGATTTAGTGGTTGCCGCACATTCTCTCCCCAGCCTGGAGCAGCAGAGATTTACGGCTCCTGCCGGGCAGCCCCTCCCTGCTTCCTGTAAATCTCCCACCACATTTGGGGGGGCTGCAGCTATTTGGGTAACCTTTATCTGAACCAGAACTTCCTCGCCAGGAACTTCAGAGGGTACCTCCAGGAAGGACGGGAGAACCCCAGGGGCCGACTTGTTTTGGGGCGGATTCCATGCCTGCTGAGGACAGCTGCTCCACAGGCATCGGGCAGAAAACAGTTCTTCTTTGATGCCATGACTGCCTTTGTGGGGATGGCGTGAACCCCCAAAGGAGCATTTAGGGTTTATGGAGGGCGTGTGGATAGGCAGCACGCTATGAAGCCTGCATGGCCAGCTCTGGGAAATAAGCGTGGCGAGCGAGGGGCATCGGCAGAGGCCAGATGCTTCAGAATGGAAGCCACAGTAGTGTGGAGTAGAAAGACAGACAGACATGTCCCATCAGTGTTATATTTACATCAAGCTATTCATGGTCTGTGTCCCAGCCTGGAATCCCATCTCCATCAGACCAGAGCTTTCATTATTATTCTTGGATTTATCTCCACCTGGCTCCTAGTTAGCCCTTGATAACCGATAAGTAAAGAAATGACTAAGGAGAGACGGGCTCCATCATTCGATGACCCAGGGCAAATCATTGCCTCTCTGAGCCTCAGTTTTCTCCATTGGGTGTTAGAACTGATAACTGATCAATCAAAATATTCGAGGACAAACTGTCAACTTCAACTTGTTCAGTAGATGGACCTCTTAGAACAACAGGCCATAAAGTCTAGCCACTGGTGTTAGCTGGTTGGATGTATGATTGGTTGGCTTAATGCATGGATGGTACTCCTCTCTCTCTCTCTCTCTCTCTCTCTCTCTCTCTCTCTCTCTCTCTCTCTCTCTCTCTCCCCCTCTGTCTGTCTGTCACTCAGTCTGGAGAAGGTATACCCTGCTACCCAGCCATGATCCCATGACACTTGTCCACTTGTCCCCATAGAAGCTGCTATGCCACACTTTTCTTTATAAGCCCTCCTTTTGATCTGACACAGCTGGATTCAAGGGCTGTTCTTGCACCTTTGAGGACCTTAGAGCCTCTAATCAAAATTGTCTCTTCTGTAACTGCTTCCTGGTTAAGCAGGCAGTCCTTGGGATTTGTCCTTCCTCTTCAGATCTTGGATCCTCTTGCAGGGTGGGAGCCAGGCACTTGCTCTAGGCCTGACACTGAGAGAGGAACCATCAAAACTTCTCTTGGTGCCCACAGTGACATTTATCCTAAACAGGGTTAGGAGAATGGCTGCGATCTCTGGCCAGAAGGAGCAAACTGAAATTGCTTCAGTAAACAGCTCAGTAGAGAGCAAAGCCGGGCCTCATTAAACCACAATTAGGATTTCTGCTCTGGCTTCAAGGGAACTCCGTTTGGGACCCAAGACTGTTTATTTGAATAAGGCAGAGGCTGGGGAGGCAAGCGGGGAGAGGCGGAGGTGGAGGTGGAGGTCAGGCGGCGGGCGTTGGATCTTTCTGTCATTCTGGACACTTGGATAATGGGAAACCTTTGACCTCAGCCCTCCCAGATCCCTGGATTCCAGAACCAAATAACTACAGGCCAGCAGTTTTGAATCTCCCTCAAATGACTAATTAAATGGGATAAGGTATGTAAAGTGCCCTATGAGCAGTAAAGACTTAATAGATGTGAGTTACCCCCTTAGCATTTTGATTCAACAGCCAAGCCTCAGGAGAAGGAAAAAAGCTGTTTTTCCCAGAAGCCTTGTCTGGAGTGTGAGCATCTTTCATTTGGTTGCTAGCATTTCACCCACTGAAAAGTGTCCAGCAAAGGACTGAGCAAGCCAATCCTTTGCCTTTGGTCCTACCCTTAGGTTGGACATGCCATATTTCCTTTGATATTTCTTCAAGATAGAACCCAGCCCACCCCTACCAGGGATCCTTGAAGCCCCTCATGTTTCCCTTGGTAGTAACATGAGCTAACTCCAGGGTTAGCATTGTGAAGTAATTCTTCAACATGGTTTTCTTGTTGAGGCTTCAGTGGAATTCAGAGGGATCATTTCATGCCAGGGTTCTTTGTTTTGTGTGTTGGACCTGAGAAAGCAGAGTTGAAGAACGGAAGGTGATTTTGCCTACTGTCTCCACACCCAAAAGGAACCGTGGGCCGTCCATTTACATAGCAACTGTCTATTGAGCAACTACAGTATATATGAGTGGTTAAGATATCAGATGTGTGACAAGTGACTATCTTCAAGGTGCTGGTTATCTGGTGGTTGAGTGGCTTCTTGTGATCCTCTAGGACAGTGGTTCTCACCCTTCCTAATGCTGCGACCCTTTAATATACAGTTCCTCATGTTGTGGTGACTCCTCAACCATAAAATTATTTTCATTGCTATTTCATATCTGTAATTTTGCTACTGTTAAAAAGTGTAATGTAAACATCTCTGTTTTCCTATAGTCTTAGGTGATCCCTATTACAGGGTTATTCAACCCACCCAAAAAGTCCATGATCCACAGGTTGAGAACCGCTGTCATAGAGCAACTTACATGGATGGAGACCAGCCACTCATGGCCATTCATGGCTCTGTGAATGGAACCCTTCTGGGCTCCACCAGATTCTCATCTGGATGCTGAGAGCACAACAGACATCTGGTTAGAACCTGGGATCACAGCAGTGGGATTTTTACCCACTTTGCTGATGACAGCGGCTCACCTAACATACACAAGACTCCTAAAGAGGGAGAATCTCTGAGCGCAGAAGCCCAGACACCCCAGGGCAGCCTACCTAAGATTCTAGACAGACCAACCAAGTGCAAGGCTTGTGCTGTTAAATTGGAGCTACTGACAGATTCATTAAGGTCTAGGTAAAAAGCAGGCCAAGCTCCCTACAATTTTTGTGACTGAGTGCCTGCCGATGGTTTACATAAAAGACTGAGATGTCAACGAGAGTGTTTTAGAGATGAGAAACTTGCCACCAAAGAGGAGTTTGTCCAGGGGCACTTGGTGTTTCCACAGCATATTACAATATAGAACTGAGACCCCAGACCTTGGATAGCAGATCAGAACTTAGTTCTATAACTTATTGACTTCAGGACCTGGAACAGCTTGTTCCAATATCATCAGACCTTGGTTTTCTTTCTGACATATTGAAAAGTGTTCTCTTCATCCAGCTAGCCCCGAGAGTTTCACTAAATCTGGTTGTTTATCTTATTTTTCTAAATATCAGACACTATGGAATGTGATATACATGTGGTACTTTTGATGAATATATTACATTTCTTTGATTTTTTTTTTAGGTGAGCTGAAAAATGGAAAGAGCTTCGTTTTTGTGTGGAACGGAATTAGGAAAGCTCTCGGAGAAGTCACTTGGAAGGATTTTTGACAGAGATTCAACCTGGTCAATATCATACTGTCAATGAATTTCTGCTGAGTGAGCGAGTCAGAACTCCAGGGAGAATTTCTTTATAAAATGAACATTGAAAACGGATGGATATGGACTTTCCAAATGTCCATGTGTCAGTGGCCACTGGCCAGCAAAAAATGAGTAGCTGGGAGGATGGACACATGAATGAATAGGTGGGAGGATGGACACATGAAATAGGTGGGAGGATGGACACATGAATGAATAGATAGGAGGATGGACACATGAAATAGGTGGGAGGATAGACACATGAATGAGTAGGTGGGACACACCTGATAACATGGTCTGTGTGACTCCCTTGGGAAGTTGCTCTCTTAGGACTTCCTGGGGTGCAAACTCTGAGCAACTGAAGGTAAATAAACAAATCAAACTCTACGGCCCTTGTCAACCTCATGTTCTCTAGGGCTAAGTACTCTCTAACCCCATTCTACATACAGCTATCAGTCAGAGCCCCATCCCACCCCAACCTTGCTGAGAGCTCCCTGGGGGAAACAGTAGAGGAAACTCTAGATGGAGCTGAAGGTTGAGGGTATCCATGTCCGGAGAAATCATGAAGGATGAAAGGCACAGCCATCTCAGAGAGGACATCAGCCTTCCTTCTCTGCCTCTTCGCCAACCCTGTGAAACTCTTCCATTTTCTGTCCTGAAGACTGTACTTCTTCCTACTTTATGAAATATGGGCAAAAGCATTAGCCACCCACCCCAACCTGAGTAAGCCCTAGGTCTGATCACCATACCTTCCCCAGCCTAGGGCATGACATAAGAGAGACTTTAGCTAGAGACGGAGAGACCAGTCTCATTGATTACACAGTCCACTGCTGAGGGTTCCCAGGAACTCAAAGGACAGCACTGTCTTCCAATTGTTGATGACATTTTCCCAAACAGGAATAACGCTGCATGCTTCACACCACTGTTAGTAAACAGTTGTTAGTTTTTAATAGCAATGCTTTGCTTAGCAACAAACCCTCTTATTTGCATAACCCTCTGTAGATTTTAATGTTTTATTTTGATTGTCTCATTTTCACTTCCTAGCATCCTTGACAGGGAGATGAGACAGAGACCATCATGTCTCATTTAGGAAAGAAATTGAAGCTCTCCAGGGTCATGTGACTCGTCCTAAATCACTCAGCTGGGATGCAGGGAAGATCATTCTTAGTTTCCTGACTCCCCACAAGCTAAACATTCCTGAAAGTATGGTGTTCTACTTTAACTGCTCCCATGACCATGGGGAGAAGAAAACAGGGGCAAAGAATGGTTTGAAAGAAGACTATTTGAAAGGAATGATGTTTTTAATTAAAGATAAAAATGCAGGCTATGTGGGTTCATAAATACTGAGTATAGCCTCAGTTCATTAACATATCCTAGTATTAGATTAGCAGTGACTTCAAAAACTGCAAAACCCTGCCAATGCTATAGCAAAAGTCTTTCTTTTTAAAAACTTAACCTTTTTTTTTTGTTTTCAAACTTGTGTGAAATTCTATGTCTGGGCAGGTCACACCTGCCAGCTTTTTATTATTAATTTATTCTTTGGCAATGTCATGCACATATATTATGTGTTCTGGTCATGCTAACCTTTCTTTATCCTCCTCTCACCTCTGATAACCCTGCACTCCTCCCACCAACACTTCGACAGAAACGAGATGGCAAGGTGGGATGGCATAAAGCCAAAAACCTTAGAGGGTTGACCTGAGCTCACCCCCCAGCTATGCCATGGTGAGAAAGTCACTCGACTGGCCTTGGCTTCCTTCTAAGTTGAGGGAAGCAGGACTGTCTCAAATGGCCAAGTTTTGGAAATGTAGGTACAACAAACGTAAATAACATCTAACCCATTTCTGGTAAGTTAACATACCTGGTGTCGTCATCTCTGTAAGATCCTTAAAGTCTCCTTAGACATAGGAGAAAGATGTATTGTGAAAGCGTAATAGACAAATTCCTGTGGCCTCAGTTCCCAGTCTCCTGGAAAACCATGGGAAACAGAACCTCTGTATTTGGTATAGCATCCTTTCCAGGCTGGGGCTGCCTCTCCTCTGCAAAGCAGTGGGTCACAATACTGATGACAATGGTTTGTCAGGACTGGGTGAGTCTGGAGACTAAGTCCTGGGTTCAGAATTTGTCAGCCAGCACCACTCAGTGGACTGCCAGGAAGGAGCTTGGGAGATACAGGTTCCAGCCTCAACCAAGCACTATAGGCTGGAGGCTTCAGCTCAAATAACTCACTTCCTCCTTCCTAGAACGGGGAGGGTTCCTTGCTTGCCCACTTGCAGCAGTGCTCAGTGGCCTATGAGAAAACCAACAGCTTTCATCTTGGCTAGAAAGTACACCTACTTGAGGACCTTTGAACCAAACCCAACACAACACAAAGATCCAACAGCTTTCATCATGGCTAGAAAGTACACCTACCTAAGGACCTTTGAACCCAACACAACACAAAGATCCAACCTCCACCCACCTTAGCCTGAATTTAGAGGACTAGGTCTATGATGCTGAAAATCATTAAAATCACAGATGCACTTCTTTTTCTGTATGGCAGAGCCCTGTATGCCTGTGGGGGCCAGGAGGGCTCCCCTGCCTCCCTTGGTGGGAATGGCAGCCTTGTGGGGACACCATTGCTTCCCTTAGGCTTACAGACATCAGCGTCTTTGATTCCCTTTCAACACTTCCCAGTGTTTCTGTCCGATCTAAAGAGGGAAGCAGGGTGCTGGCAGTAACCAAGGGCCTGCTGACTTTAACCTTTAAAAAAAACAAGCTTTATTGTGAAGACCAAAAGGCCTTATAAACCTTAATGAGCGGCATATGTGAAACACATACGTGAAATGCTTGTTTGAAAAATATCTCCCAGCTAGCCTTCAATAGCATAGCCTTATTATTCTAAACGGGGGGGCTTGTCTTACCAGCGGACTGAACAAAACCTCAGTTGGAGATAATTATCTTAGCAGAATTCCCCGTGGGTCCTCAGAGAGGGGTTGGGGGTGGAGGTTGCTGGAACACATGTGCTAACTTGGGCTGCCTTTGTATACACAACAAATACAAAGGCCGTGATTCTGGAATGATGACCTCAGCATTCGTTCCAGGATGGCAGATAGGTTTGTCTCTATGGGAGGGGGCTGGAGATGGAAGATGTTTGACCAAACTCATAGGACAAGTAAGAGCTGTCGAGAGTTGGGGATACATGGGGGGAGGGGGGAACATAGTGACTGGACCAGAAATGGAAAGGCCCAGGTAATACAGTTAACTCAGGTTCGGCTGTGAGTTTGAGCACATGGCTATAAAATGAAATCGATGTGCCAACTCAGAAAGAGGTTCAAGTGACAAGAAGTCATTGCATCCAATGTCATTGATAAATAGTAGTCTCTAGACCTAGGATGTCAACAGCCTGTTGCTGATCCTGTGAGCAGCAACCTTGCACACAGCCTCTCTCACCTCAGGAAAGATGGCCAAAGATGAGCTCCGCACCCGCATCATGAGCTCCCAGTGCTCACTTCGAGTGGGATGATGGTTCAGCTGCCCTTGACTAGATGGTCGGGGCTGTCAAGCCTCTGGGCCTGGTACCCAGATGTTCAGGGAAAGTGGGCCACTGGGCTTCAATTAGCTGGGTAATTGTTTCAATTCCTGACTGCTCTCTACCCCTTAATTAGCTCCCTGCTGCCTTCCACCCCTGAGCTCAGAAATACCACAGCCCTGTCCTTTCCCACCCTGAAGCCCGGCAGAGGAACTTGGGTGGGGCTGGTCCTCACAAGCACTGGCAGTCCCAGGAAGGGTAGGCAGGCCCCGTCAGGTCCCAAACACTCTTTGATCTCTGTCATCTCTTTCAGGTTCCCTCCAGAAGATTTAGGGTAACCACACTGGAAAGATGTAGCAGGAGAGCCGGGGATCTTTGAGGGCTTGAGGACGGAGTGAGTCAATCTGGGCTTCAGACTTAAGGACTGAGCTATTTGGAACAAACTGTTCTGCTTTCCCTGCCTCTATTGTTCTCATCTGTAAAATGGGGTGGCAGGAATTATACTATTACTTATAGTTATCAGGGTTAACGTAGTTCATTTGAAATCCTACATGCAGGTAACCAATACACCTTGTCCCTCTATAGACAGCCCCTTTTTTTCCCTGCTTCACATTTTTTCCCATAGGCAAAAGCTCAACACGTCCCTGGAACCAGTTTCCAAGTAGGGTGTTGCAGCTTGCTTTGGGACTGTGATGGGCAAGTCAGCCCTGTCCGTACTTTCAGCCTCAGTTTTTCCAACATAAAGCATTATTCACTCAGGACCCTTCAATCCCTCAGTATTAGAGGAGCAGAGAGAAGGTTGCACTCTCCACACTCTGGGGACTTTCCATCCCAGGCAAAGCCCTGTGTCCAGCCCCTGCCTTGCCTGCAGAAATGCACCCCGCCTGTTTTCCCACCAAGGTAAACAGAGTCATTAACACTTTAATCTTAATTACCACTAATGATAGTAAATTTGCCTCATTAAGTAAAATGGGGCTTTCTGGTCTCATTTGTTTCCTAAGCTGAACCCAAACGTTTAAAATTTCAACTGTGTAATTCCAACTTCGAGGCTGAACCTAATTGGTCAATTGCAGGTTATTAATGGTGGATTTGAGTTCTAGGATAATCTTTGGGGGATAAATATAGGGCAGGACGAGAGGTAAAGGCACAAACACCCAGATCAAGGCAAACTGAGTGCCAGGAGAGTAGCTAAGCACAGAGAGAGTAGCTGGGCACCAGAATAGCTGGGCTTGTTTCTTTGGTAATTCCATTAGTTTGTAAGTTTTCCTTAGTATTCTTTTTTTATTTATTTCATGAACATTGAGTGTTATAAAGTCAACAAGTCACTTTTTGAAATATACAAAAGGTTGTAGAATGGGTATCACTTTCTACACATGTTCTTCCCCTGGTGTTTCTATGTATACAGTGATTTTACAGAGAAATGTTTCTTTTTTTGACCAGTTTCTTGACACTATCACCTGACCTTGTTAATTAATCTCTCTCTCTCTCTCTCTCTCTCTCTCTCTCTCTCTCTCTCTCTCTCTCTCTTTCTCCAGGGCTTCCCTATAGACCAGGTTGGCCATGAATTCAGAGATGCACCTACCTCAGCCTCCCAAAGGCACGCACCAGCATTTCAAGTATAGATGTGTGCTGCCATGTCTGGTTTACTCAGTGCTGGAGGTTGAACCCAGGGATCCATCAGTGCACAGTAACTACTCTACAACTTCCCCAGCTGCTTTTGTACTTCTCAAAATTCTGGAACAGAGATTTCCTAGGATGGCTGTGGACTCACTCTAGACCCTAGACAGCTCAGATTTGTATTCTTCTGCCCCGTCCTGCTGAGGAGCTGAAATCGTACACCTGTGCCACGAAGCCAGACGGCAGACGGCTTATGTAAACACACACACACACACACACACACACACACACACACACACACACACACGGTAAGGCTGTATGTTATAAGTCAGGGAAAACGTGAGCAAAGCACCTTTCTTCTTTTTCATATTGCTTCATTTTGAAATTTTCCAAACCTTTTTTCTGAGGTCTAAGGTGGTATGTGAAAGGCAGATGTGTTTGCACAGGGATTGTTGCCTGTGTGGATTCTGAGCAAGGTTTAGCTGAGACTTCCACCTCTCTCCTGCTCTCAGACCATGACCTTGCTAGCCTCCCCACATGAAGTCAGTGTTGAAGAATGTTTGCGTCCACACTTGATGAAGTAAAATTGACTCTTACATGCAAGTTCACAGCCAACATCCAACCTTCTCTCTTGTCTTAGGCATTTCCACTCTATCAAATTCTATTGTGAACATTTGTTTTCTATTTGATCCTTACAACAACTCTGAGATTGAACCCACATAGTAGCTGAACCCCCACTTCACAAGTGGGTAGAACGAGGCTTGGATAGATGTCCCCAAAGCTTCTCAGAAGCTAATCTCACTCTTCCAAACCCTGATCATCAACTGCTCTGGCTGGGGCAGGTTCTGGGGACCAGAGACCATGGCAGGAAGGCAATGGCATGGTGAGAGCAAGAGATGCCTTGAGGTACTTCAGACCCTTACGTTGCCCTCTAGATTCTCTGGTCACTCTAGGATAGGCAGAACCCAGAGAATATACTTCTTTTCTAAGTCACTGCCTACATAAATGTTTTGAATGGAAATGAATTTTGGCCTATGTGAGTTAGTTTATTCTGTCCTATTCAGCCACCATGAGTGGCAAATCAACACTGAACCAGCCCTCGCAATCTCTGCTCCTATTTCCCCTGACTTACAACCTTACCGTGTGCGTGTGTGTGTGTGTGTGTATGTGTGTGTGTGTGTGTGTGTGTGTGTGTGTGTTTACATAAGATGTCTTATTGGCCTGCTTCGTGGCACAGGTCTATGATCTCAGCTCCTCAGCAGGTCAGCAGGACGGGGCAGAAGAATACAAAGGCCTGTCTAGGGTCTAGAGTGAGTCCACAGCCATCCTAGGAAATCTCTGTTCCAGAATTTTGAGAAGTACAAAAGCAGCTAGGGAAGTTGTAGAGTAGTTACTGTGCACTGATGGATCCCTGGGTTCAACCTCCAGCACTGAGTAAACCAGACATGGCGGCACACACATGTAATCGAGTAACTCAGAAGGTAGAGACAAGGGGATCAGGAGTTCAGGGTCATTTTAGACTAAATAATGAGCTTAAAGCCAATCCAGGCTACATGAGACTTTCTCAAAAAAGAGAGGGGGAAGAGATAGACAGAGAGAGACAAAAAGAGAGACGGAGAGAGAGAGAGAGCGCGAGTCAGTCTGGGTATAAAACATTTATGTAGCATGCACAAGACTTTGTAATCAACGTTAGGTCTGGAAAGATTAATTAATTAATTAACAACTTATTAAGCATGTACTATGGATTCATTAATGCTAAACTCATGGCCTGGCCCAGCACAATAATCCACGCCCATGGGATGCTTATGTTTTATTTATTATCTTACCACATCTCCTTGTTTAGGAACATCAGACACACTTCCTCTCTGCACTTAGGAGTCATTTCGAAATTGCCAGCATAAAGTACAAAAAGAAAAAACAAACAAACAACGAAACAAAGCTTTTGATAGTACACGAACCATAAAAAGAACCCTTTTGACATGACAGCAAGGCAGAATGAGGCTTCTTCACCTTTTTTAAGCTGGGAGGACTTGCGTGTTGGGCAGCTCAACTTCTGTGGATCTGAAAATAACCACAGCAGTGTGGTGTCATCTCTTGGGTTCTGTATTTTACCAATAGGTGAATTTTTGAGAATAAATGTTTCAAATGATGAAGATCAGCTGAAGAAAGAGAGGACCATTTTACGAAGGTGCCCAAATGCAGGAAGAATGGCCAATGTGCTGAGGCATTCACTGACATATTTGTGACGGGAGCATGAATCCGTACACCTCCTTTGGAAGCATTTGGTCATAACTCCCAAATACATGCTTACATATACTCTGTGGCCAATGGTTCCTTCCCATGTACATGTAGCAAAAATGCATGTTTGGGCTCGCCAAAGGAATGGCACAAAATGTGCATAGCAGAATTAAACAGAAGATATATCTGTAGATAATGGACTACTTAAATTATGGTTTACACATGCTAGGGAATACTATGCAGTAGAGGAAAGGGCTACAGCATGGTTTCATTTTCCAAACTACAGGCTAATCAAGAAAGCTGACATGAAAGAATACATGCTCCACTTTTCCAATGAATTATGGCAGAAGTCAGACAGAAAGTTAACTTGGGGTATAATGACTGGGAAAGGGCACAAGGCATATGGGCCACTGAAGAGACCCGGTGACGCTCTAAACTTTGACTCTGATGATAGCTTCATGTGCATACACATGTATAAGCTTTGTGTGCCTTCTGGATGTGAGCTACATGTCCATTAAAAGACTAGAACCAGAGAGAGAGAGAGAGAGAGAGAGAGAGAGAGAGAGAGAGAGACAGAGACAGAGACAGAGACAGAGACAGAGACAGAGACAGAGACACAGAGAGATGGAGACATATTCCATTACAAATTAAACAAACTAGAGAATTGTTGAAGTTCTAAAGCCTAATTTGGGTTCACAATGGCCGCGGGAAGAACTATAATCCTGGGCAGGCCCACTAGTGGCCTGGAGACAACTCTACCTCCAGTCAGATAAATGAGGAGTGCTTTCTGTGTCTCTATGGTAAGTTGGGACACTTTTCTCAGAAGCCCCCAGCAGATCTCCCTCATATTGGAATGAAAGGTTCTTGGTCCCCAATGAGCCTCTCAGACACATTGGCAAAGGAAGTAGGATTATTGTTGCCAATCTTGCTGCTTTCCTTAGTTCTCCAGGCATGCTTTGGAGTCAACCTTGCAACAAGCAGTATTGTACTGTTCTGTGCCTCCATACAAACATCCAAGCATGCCCACATGAAGGCTGGGAGGCAGGTTTCAGGGCTAGGGTGGGACCAGAATTTGATTTGGAAGGATATGCATGATTAGCAAGTGGGAATGACAAAGGACAGCCAGGGAGGGAAGGATATCACTTTTTGGAACATTCCACTGTAATATTCGTGTTTTCTGCTACATTCAACAGACTACTGCCAATCCCATCCAGCCATAGCAGATGCTTACTGGGCATACCAACAACCTTCATTACCTCATTCAACAACTATGTGGGCTCGTTCACCCCAAGAGTGGATATAGTTCCATACTGGAAATAAGGTTGAGTTCTCCAAGGTTCACACCTGCGGAAGCCATCTCCAACATGGTTCTTGGTGATCCGTGCCTTCTTGGACAGTGTCTAGAGGAACACCCCAGTTCTGTTATGGGGCCAACAGCATGAGGCAAAAGGGACAATGTGTTATTTCTGAGGTTAGATCATAAGGCTGTAGCTTTTCTTTTATGTGTTTGTCCTCCCTGTGGGTTCGCTCTCAGTTCACTCAGTGTGGGAGGAAGTTACATTGTGAGCCATCCTATGGGAAGACCTACAAGGTAAGGAACTAGAGCCTTAGGTCAACGGCTATGTGAGCGTACCATCTTGGAACAATACTCTTCACCCCGAGTTAAGCTGTAAACAACTCTGGCTGACTACATAACTATAACCCCTGAGAGTCTGAGCCAGTATCGTCCAGTAAAATCACTCCTATGTTCCTGACCAATAGAAATGAGACAAAAAAGTTTTCTGGTACAGGTTGTTGTTTTATAAACCACTGAACTGCTCTTTTGGCAATAGATTGCTAGTGTAGGTAACCAGTAAAATTCTCTACCAATGGAGAACAGAAATAAGACTTTAGTCTTCCATTCTTAGGAAGGACAGTCTGTACAGTTAGTAAAGGGTTCTAGGACAATGGGGCTCCAGAGACCATGGTAGAAAAAGCTCAGTGACATATCTCAAAGCCCTACACATGCTAGGCAATTGCTCTGCCACTTCAGTAAGTCCCTAGCCCTCGCATCTGTTGTTAACTTGTCCTCTGATCTTCTGTCTTCCTTTACATTCCCAGGATCATTTCCCAAATAAGCAACCTGAGCCCTAATCTTTGCGTCGGGTTCTGATTTGTTAAGTGACAGGTGTGGGGACACAGCTACGGTGGAGCACACCTGTACAGCACATGAGACAAGCCAGAGCCTGATTATCTGCCCTGAGAGTTTTGAGGACAAACAGCCCAGAGCTGTAGGTTTGTAGTCCTCGGAATATGCTTTTCCTAGGGTTTCCCTAGAAAAGTACCAGCAGGTGGGGGATTTTTTGTACACATGCTCCTGTGTCGAGGGGGCACACTTGTACATGTGTGCACATGTATGTGGAGTCCAGAGGCCAATCTTGGATGTTGTACCTCAGGAGCTGTCTCTTTTATTATGGACACAATAAGACATGGGTTTCACTGATTCAGCTAAGCCAGTTAACCAGTGAACCCCAAGGATCCATCCCTGTCCCTGCTTCCCCAATGCTAGAATAATAAGCATGTGCTGCCACACTTGGCTTTTTATGTAGGTGCTAGGGACTGGACTCAAGTCCTCATGTTTGTGCAGCAAGAGTTTAGCCCACTGAGCTATGTCCCCAGCCCAAGGTGGAGAGATATATTGGTTCATGGTTCTGGGGGTCAAAAGTGTAATACCGAGGTCTCAACAGGACCGGGATCCATCTGAGGCTTTGGACAGCCTTCCTTGCCTCTTCCTGGCTTGGTGGTAGCTAGCAGTGCTGAGTCCCCTGGCTTTCAGGAGTATCACTGTATTCTCTGTCAAGCAGGATGGTTCTTGATGTAACATCAGTTCCTTTTCTACTACCCTTACCAGTCAGCCTGATAGATCAGAACCTACCATAGTCCTACTGACCTCACCTTAACTTGCTACACCTACAAAACCTTCCAAATAATATATCTTTGAGGGTGTCCCCAAAAGCTTGCCATGAGAACCTATGCTGATAGCATGTGGAGCCTTTTGGTGGGGATTAGGATTAAATGAGATGACAAGTGTGGGGTTCCCACGATGGCATCAATGGCTTTATAGTATAGTGTGCTTATTCTCCATGCAATACCCTCTGCCATATTCTGATGCATAGAGGCCCTCACCAGAGGCCAGGAAGATGCTGATGTCATGGGCTTGACTTCCTAGTATCCAGAACTGTTAACTGACTAAACCTCTATACTTAAAAAAAAAAAGATAGAGGACTTTTAAGACAGTGGGAAAATACAAACTAATACAAGTTCCTAGCCTGTGGTCCTTGAATATAATTTTGTCAGACACTATTAAATCTAGGACTAAACTATTTAAGTATGAATGGACCTCTCAACCTAATGAGGACTAGACACACACAGATAGACACACACACACACACACACACACACACACACACACACACACTGAATACATCTGCTGAGGAAAGGAGAATGAAAGGGGAAGAATGATCTAGCTCTTTTCCCATATTGATGAATCTCAAAGCCCACAGTACATCCGTGGATCACCACTTGAAGCTTGAAGATAGTTGCTCAATTCTCTGCACTAAACATTGGTGAGGACTTCACAAGAAGAGGACCACAAATGACTATGGGATGGTTCAGGTACTCTCCCAGGACCTTGTGCTCAGACACCTGGGCTTCTGTAATCTTTGCATACCTCAGGCTGCCTCAAAGCCCTGGTTTGTGACCCCAGCAAAATCTGGGCCACATGTGCTCTGGGGTCCTGAGGATGAGACTTACTGAGCCCATAGATCTGCCCATCCTTCTGCCGTGTCATTCAGAGATGGGAGGGGAGGGGCAGCTTTCACACTTTGGAAAGTGACAGCATCATTTCCTAATTATCACATTTGGGGGAACAGATGGGAGAGCATGTGGAGGAATTGTGGGCTTCTTTTAAAGGGGGAGATGTTTTCTAAAGAAAGTTGCCACAAAACGCTTCCACCCAGTTGTCCCAAAAGCACTTGAGATTTGGAGGCACTCAGTAAATAGGATGCCCCCACGCATACCTTTCTGCAGATACTCGGTAAATAGGATGCTCCCTCCACCCTTGTGCTTTGCAGAAAACAAGACAGAAGTGTGCGACGGTGGCAAGGTGGGTATGTACAGAGCACCTTCAGTGTGCCAGGCATATTGTATTGTGAGCCTCTTAAGTAACTGCATAACTGCAGCGAAACCAGGCTTTGTGTACACGCCCATTGTCCCAAAACAAGAGAGGTAGAAACAGGAGAATTAGAAGTTCAAGGTCTTCTCTGTGTATAAGTTGAGTTAAAAGCAGCCTTGGGCTACATGAGACTCTGTATAAATAAATAAATAAATAAATAAATAAATAAATAAATAAATAAATAAATAAATAAATAAGAACAATAATTATAGCAACTCTTTGAGGAGGTGTTATGATCATATAAACAGAACGGAGGCACAGTTTCAGGAAGTAAAGAGCTGGGGGCTGGGGACTGAGATGAGTCGGTGAGTAAAGGTGATGTCACTAAGCCCGATGACCTGAGTTCAATCTCTGGCACCCACATAGTGGAAAGGAGAGAATCGCCTTCTGCAGGTTGCCCTCTGACCTCCATTTGTGTGCACGTGTCCACACATATATGCACAAGATAAATATATTAAAAAGTGATAAACTTCTTTAATATGTAGAGGTGACCTTTGAACTGGAGATCATCTCAAAATGCTCTTTAGATCTTGCCACTGAGTGGAGGAATGGCGGGGGGCGGTGCAGTCTCCTCATGCTCCTGAGCAGGTGAAAGGTCCTCAGAAAGTTAAATACAGTTTCCCATATGGCCCAGCAATGCCATTCCTAGGTAGGTACCCAAAGAATTGAAAGCAGGGATTCAGGGTACAATGACCACCTAGTAGCAGCAATCTCAGCCTGACTTCCACTGACAAATAATGAACAAACAAATATGGACCTATGTGCCATGAGATATGGGTTAGAACAACACAATACTGACACTGTGACAGCAGAGGTGAGCCCCGAGGACATCATGGTAAGTGTGAGTAACCAGGCAGCAAATGACAGATGCTGTGTGATGCCACTCACAGGGGTACCAAGTGTTGTCAACGTCACAGAGAGTGGTTTAGCAGTTGCCAGGGTCCGTGGGGAAGGTAGAAATACGTAAACAGGGAGCACATCGGATAGAGGGAGCACTGTGAGATGAAACACTTTGGAAACGTTCAGTGCAAAGCGTTTTGTACGTTATGAATGTGCTTAATGTTACTCAATGTCTGCTGCCGCTTGCAATGGCTAATATGATTTGTTTATGCTATAAGTACATTTTATGATACACAGAGACTGAGAACACAGTTCCTTCAGAGCCCTGTGGAACCCTGGTCTGGGGAGAGATGGGTTTTGATGGTCAGATCTACCAGATCCCTGGCAGCTCTTTGGAAGGGATGAGTCTTGAAGGATTGGTGGATTCCTTCAGTGGCTCTGAAGAAAGGGAAGTTTAGGTGCCACAGAGAAGACAGAGTGTCTGAAAACCTCAGATCCAGGAAAGCATTTATCTATAGTATTGTGAGGTGTTCTTCTGTGAGCTGAATCCTTGAGATCCTGTCTCAGAACAATTGAATGGAAAGCTACTCAGAAAGATACCTAACATCGGGACACTGGGCCCTTGGCAGCGTTCCTTCAGCCTCACTGCATGGGTGTTCGGGGGTGGGAATGATTATATTCTTCACCATGCAGACAAGAAGAAAACCATTTCCTGACATCACAGTTCCCTGTGCTCTACCACTCCTGTCTGCTCCAGACCCAGCAGACCCCTTCAGTGTGCAATGTCTCTCAAAACATACTGGAAGCCTAGCAGGTCCAAACATGGTTCATGTGCCTTCTTTAAAGAAGTTAAAAAATGTGTATACCTCTGTAGATATGTTTGTGTACACGTGACAGATGATTGACAGCTGCAGGTGGTCATGAGCCTGGGAACTGTGGAATATGGAGGCTGGGAACTGAGTCTGCATCTTCTTCAAGATTTCTCAACTGCTGAGCCATCCACTAAGCTTCAAGGGTCATTATTTTCACCTGCACACCTATGTCGTGCTTCCTCCCCTGCCTCATTTACTCTCCCCAGGTTTGTCTGTCAGTGCTCAACCCCAGCTCCCACTGAAATCAAGACTTCCAGGAAGGGTCGCAAGGGAGCAGACAAAGCTTCCCTTTGTCTCCTTCATTCTTGTCAGATCCCTGTTAGGCCCTCATCACAGCCTGGGAGAATCTGTTCTACCCTGGTGAGAGGTCCAGCCCCAGCAAGAAGAACCCACTGAATGTCTTGACCTTGAAGGTCACTGAGTGTCCTGTGGATAAGTCACTTTTTACTCTGAGCTTCAGTTTGGACCTCTGAAAAATTCGGAAATGGTAATTCACAATAGTTCTCAAAGTTAAACAGTGCATTGTGTGCTTGTGCCAATGGCTGGGCAGAGACTGTGGAGCAGAGCCCTGGTGCAATGGATCCCTGGTGAAGCTAGGAGAAGCCAGGCCTCTCCTATCTCATGCCTAGGGAGTGAAAAGCGGTTGACCACTTTGGACTGAAGGTGGGTATCTTCTCAAAATGTAAGACATGCACTTAACACATGACTCAACCAGCTCGCTGCTTGGCTCTCACCCCGCAGAACTGATCATTTACAGCTATAAAAGCCAATGTGTGATTGCTGGCAAGGGCTTTATTCCTGAATCTGACCAAAGTCAAGCACCCCCTGCTAGGTCAGGACATGCCCAGAGAAATGGTTTGGTGCTTTGGTTACGAGAACAACGTCAAGTGTCCCTGAGCCAAGATGACGTGGGCTACAACTTCCTAAACTGTGGGTGGTGGGTTGGTGTAAGTGAACAATGGGATTGTGGAAATGTCACAGCAGTCACGAGACCCTTTCTGAATGTGCTGTCATCAGTGAGCTCGAGTCAAATGCGTAACAAATGGAGCAGCAGCTCTTGCCTGTGTGGTGACACACAACTTCACTGCAGCCATGGTTCTGAGCAGGTAACATGCACACAGCGCCCAGCTTCTGCCATCATACCACAATGTCAACTGACCTGGCCTCAAACACCTTGGCTCACATCCGAGACTATAGCATGCTATGAACTGTGGTGTTTTGGTGCACTTAACAAAAATTTCTGCTCTCACAGAGCCACCATGGTTTAATTATGGAAAACAAAGGCTGTTTTCCTACCACCATTCCTCCCCAACGTAAATAATAAAGTTAGTGTATCTTCAGTTTGCATTGCGGCAAAATGTTTAATTTTTTTTTAAATTGCTGTTGGAGTTGCTGACTTCAATTTCATGTTTTAAAAATTATTAAATGAGTTCTGGCTTGAGATTAGAACAGAATTTCCAACAATTTCTGAAATGGCCCAGAACACACTTCTGCTACTCTGTACTGCATATTTATGTGAGTGCCGTTCTCAGCATTGACAATCACAAGATCAAAATATCGATCAACCCTGAAAAATGTTGAAGAAGCTCTACATCCTGCAGAATCAACGATTCAGCCAAGATTTAATTCTGCCTATAAAAATAAACAAGCATGTCTATCTCATTAATATGCAAATTGGCTTTCGTCTGTAATAAATGGTAACATATAGATTTATAAGAATTATTTTTAAATACATTTCTTCATAGTTTATTACCAGTACATTTTGAGTTATACATTTTATTTGGCTACATAGCCCAAGGCAGGTGTAAACTTTTCTTCACCAAAAGGAGCCTTGAGTGAAAAAAAAGTTTAAAGAAAAAAAAGGCTAGTATAACCCATGACATATCTAGGCCACACTGTATGTGCATTTGGTTCAGCCTGTAGAGAGCCATGACAAAGACAACAACATGAGATTAAATCAAGACATAGGGGGATATGAGTCAACCAAGAGACAAGCTCAAGAAATCTGAGTCTGATGCTGATATCACACATCAGACTGTTTTATACTCAGTCTTGCATGTGCATATGTGTGTACATGTGCAGGTGGGTTGCTCAGCTCAATGTGTGTGTGTGTGTGTGTGTGCGTGTGCGTGTGCCTGTGCCTGTGACTGTGTCTGTGTCTGTGTCTCTGTATGTGCTACAAATCAACAGCAGATGTCTTCCTTTATCAATTCTCACCTTATTCGGTTGAGGCAGGGTCTCTCACAAACCTGAGCTTACCCTTTTATGCTTTTGTGGGTGCACAGCAGGCAGGTGACTGAATGAGCTATCTCCCTGGCTGCTGGGTGACAAAACTCTCCCTGGGGATACTGGTTTACTCGCTTCACAGGGGAATCCCATGACAGACCACCAAAGTCTAACTCAGGGAACAATTCGTTTGTTTTATTGGGTTACTAACTGGAGGAGAAATGACTCAAAGACAGCTGCAACATTGAAGCTCACCACAGCAGAGTAGACAGATCCCAAAGTTGGGAATCTGGAATATACAGCACACCTTGCAGGTGGCCCAGTAGGTGGGAGAGTATCCACTTCCTTTCCCACTGCCTTTGTTGCTCTAAACCTCTTCAGGTCTCTCAGCTGGTTTCTGCTTCTTCCAGGCAGTTCCTCTGATTTTAAATCTTTTTTTTTTTTCTGCTCAGGCTGTTCCTGAGTTTTCTTGGCATCTGGCCTAGCCTGATAGTCTTTGCAGCTTAGATCTGCCTTCTCTGGCAGAGAGAGGGCCTAGTGAATCTGGTCAGTTTCAGGAACTTCCTGAAGCTATTCTGAATTATTTATCTTCCTCTTTGAAGAACAGGAAACTTCTAGCCCAGTGAACCTTCTTCCAAAAGGTACGAAATAGAATGGGGATTTAACTCAGTAGTAGAGCTCTTGCCTAGTTTGATCCCAGTTTCACAAAAACAAGCAAACAGATACAAGATAGACAGATGTTCTAAAATAAAGACAGGCCATACAGTTAACACATAAATATGACTTGCACAGTCCTTTATAAAACTGCTGCCAAGTGTGGCAGACAGTATAGAAGTGCATATATTTAGCTTCCATCTGATTGGCAGATTATTACAAGAGTGTCATACGACACACAATAGCTACAACGTTCCTAGGTCATACCTATCCTTCAGCTCTGTGAAAGTCTCAGGAGATCACTGTGGTGCATATAGTTCACCATGACTGAACTGTTAGGTTTGTGTGACTATTCTGAGGCAACCTCAATGGCCTTCACCTAGTGACAGGATAACCAGACCATTATGCCCATACGATGGGACAGGTAACAATACTCCAGAAACAATAGAACACAATAGGAGCAGAAAACAAATTAGAGGTCCAAGGGACTGAGGGGAGAGAGAGGAGTTCACTACAGAGGTGTAGCAGGCAACTGTTTGATCCTTTGACTGCCCTGGTAGCTCCATGCATTTCTCAAAATTCACAAAACTGTGTGAAATAAGAGAGAATTTTACTCTACTGAATTATGTCCTAACTTTAAAAATGAATAGAACAATAACTAGAGAATAGAAGTGATTACACTTGAAAGCTTTGGGCAGGTGGGAAGGAGAGAAAATCTGTATGACCCAGCTCCTGCCATTATCACTCCTGAGCCTGCGACCAGATCTTCTTTCCCCAACCAACCCACACATGCTGCGCTCTTCAGACCAGTGGTCTCCAAAGCAGACCATTAACTAGACAGGCTTTCTCTGTCCATCAAATGTCCATCAATATTGGGACTGTGAGTATCACCAGGAAAAGCATTTTCACCCCACATATAGCTGAGATATGGAGAAAACTGGAGAGCAAGAGACAAAAACTATGAGGCCGTAGCTGACCTCTGCTCAAGTCTCCCTAATGACACACTGCTGGTTCTATAGAGGTAAGTCATGAGAACCAGTTGCACAGAGGGAAGCAGAGGGCTCTCGCTGGTTTTCTGAATCTGGGGTTTGAGACATGAAAAAGAGTTTTTTGTCTTCTGAGTTTGTTTCCTAGGAAAAAAGACATGACATATTGAGTGATGTCTAAACTCCTGGTAGGCTCTGGTACTCACAAAGTTCCTTGTTACCACTTTGGTATTAAAAGGTGCCATTGCCTTAAACTGTCTCAGAGGTGCAATTGAGGTCAAACAGTGACAGGTCGCCAGAAATGAATGATGCAGATGGACTCAATCTAGTGCTGGAGCTGCTGTCAAGCCACAGCATGGTTTTCTCCAGCTTTGAGTGCCTTCTTTGGAGGGAAGCGTGGACACCTTGGACAGCTCCCAGACATCTCTGGTAATCATCAAAGGGGACATCTGCCTGGGAAGGTTCACAATGCACTGCTAGGTGGATCAGTAATAAAGGGGCACAACATGTTGCTGGGTTTATGTACAGAGGAGGAGGCAAGGATAAGACACAACACTGTTTAATGACACTTCTGTGTTGGGAGCATTTACAGGAGCCATTTAAATTCTCTCCCAAAGAGGAAATCAACCTCTACTGGGGTGGCTAAACAGTTTCAGAAAGCCTCCTTTGAGCTCCAGTCAGACCCAGATATCCTGAGGCTCTACCATCCATGGAAGATGCTCCTCTCTCTCTCTCTCTCTCTCTCTCTCTCTCTCTCTCTCTCTCTCTCTCTCGATCTCTCTCTCTCTCTCTCTCTGGATCTCTCTCTCTGTCCCTCTCTCTCTCTCTCTTTCTCTCTCTCTCCATCCTTATACTTGGACAATTCCTTCAGGTTTTAAGTCTTAATTTGGATGACCTCACAGACTGCTCAGGGCCACTGAGTTTCCCTTCATAGCTTCTCAGCTCCTACATCTGCAATTCACTCAAGTATGATTCCTTAAGATTTTCTATCTCATGGTACTGCCCACCTCCCAGTCCAGAATCTGCACATGATTTTTCGCTGCCTGAGTGTTCCGAACCCCCTCTCTCTAGTCAAAAATAGGGCTTTTGCTATCTCTCTAAAGATATAGCATTTTAATATAATTTAATTTAGTTGGTTTGGGGAAATTATTTGTTTTTTATTTTGTTGTTTTTTTGAGACATGTTCCCCTGTAGTCCAAGGTGGCCTTAAACTTGAACTTGAATACCTGATCCTCCCGCCTCTACCTGCCCCCCAGCTGTAATGATTACAGGTGTACACCACCATCCCAACTGGGGAGCTAATCTTGATCAGTTGCCTTTCCTGATGAGATCCTGACATGGGCCAGGAGAGTCTGGATCTGGGCAAGTACCTATTTTTAACCCTTTGCGCACTGTGGCCTCTTCACACTGGCTCTTCAGGGGATGGATCCTTTGTTATATGGTTTCCTCCACTCCGAGCCTCTGAGAATAGAATGTTCTTCCCTAATGGGCATACCCTCCTCCCTACTACTTCCTTCAGGAACCCCCATTTCTGGAGAAGTAGGCCACACCTGCGGTCTCCTAGGAGTTTCTTGTCTTCGTGCAGTCTCTCCCTGTGTTCAGCATGTTCTTGTCCGTCCATCCAAACCAGCAGTTCTCACTCTTCCTAATGCTGAGACCCTTTCATGTAGTTCCCCTGTGGAGAACTCCGACCATAACATTATTTTCATTGCTACTTCAAAACTGTAATTTTGTTACTGTTGTGAATTATAATACAAACACCTGGGTTGTTCAATGGTCTTAGGTGACCCTTGTGAGAAGGTTTTTTGACACCCCCCCCCAGGCGTCTTACCCACATTTTGAGAAAGTCTGGTCTAGATGATATTAGATACTGTGTGCCCTTGACTCTCAGGTCCCTGTTCTTCCAGGTCCTGGCCTGTGACATTTGCAAAGGCATATTACTCTACTCTGACCTCAGATCTCGCCTCTGCTGGGTATGCTATAAATTATTTCTTGGGTTCCTCTCTCAGTCATTTTTGCCATCAGTTCTGTGTGCCTAACACCCAGTGCAGCTCCCCTCCCCACGGAGATGACTTCAGGCCAAGGGAATGCCAGGCTGGAGGCCGGATTTGATTAAGAGGGAAAGAGGAGTCTTATGAGGCCACAGGGCAGACGTGCCACCACACTGACCCCACAGAGGCGGGTGATAATGGGGCGGGGGACCAGCGCTGGGTCTGATGTTACCCCTGCAAACCTGATTACGGGGCCTCTGGCTGCAGCTTGCCTACGCTTCTCAGAAAAAAAGCAGGCTTTCTTGCCCTAGGCTGGTCCCTGAACAGGCAGGTTTAAATTGAATCAGACCCTGGTTCCTGGTACAGAATAGGCCATTCACTGGCCTTACGTTCCTCACAAGACAGGCCCCAGCCATGTGGTCATGTGGGTAAATTGAGTGGACTTGTGGCAGGCGGCCAGGCCTCACAGCAGCTCGCACAAGCCAGCCCAGAAGGCAGGCATCAAAGCAGCAGCTAAAGCCTGACTCGGAACAATGCTGCCTTTGGCGGCCGGTATGATTCTCTATTTTTGTTTTTGTTTTGGTTGGGTTTTTCTTGTTGTTGTTGTTTTTGTTGCTTGTTTGCTTGTTTGTTTTTAAAAAACAAAGGCAGGATTCTGGAGACATGAGTGTGTGTGTATGTCACTTAGCGGTGGAGAAAGCTTGAAGAATCTCTCCCACCCCCATGACAGCCTCACACGTGTGTGATGTGACAGTGGTGACTGACTCTCTTAACTGCCCCTTGTCGTAGAATGTATTTTTAGGCAGGCATAGTGGTACAGGCCTGTGATCCCAGCTACTCTGAAGACAAAGGCAGGAGGATTGAAACTTCAAGGCCTCCCTTGGCGGATGTGACAAAGCGAAGAAGACCCAAGAAGGGCTAGGCCTGAGTAGGTGTGCTTAGAAACCTAAAGCTTCTAATATTAAAAAAAAAAAAAAGCCCTGCACCTTGCAGGTGGGATATTAGCGCAGCACATAGACAGAAGGACAGCTACATCCTCCCCACTCTCAGCACCTAGGTGGGAGTCACCCTGATATCAAGCCTGCCTATATGCTGTCCCAAGTCCTACCCCAGACAGAAGAAGCAGGGCTTGAAGGGCCACGGATGGAGAAATGAACCATCAGAGGGTCTACCATCTGAAGAATGACACTGGGGTTCACATTTCCTAGGTTCTAATCCAGCAGCGCACTTGCGCCTTATGTTTGGAGATGGAAACCCTACAGCCAGGGTGAGGACTGACTCCTCAGACCTGCCGTGGGACGCCATCTTAAAGTCTGAGGCCAACTCTCACCGCTCTAGCCCTAGCGCTGTGTGATAAAGGAAGAGGACCACCCACCGTGTGGTCGGCATGTGGGAGACCTTCCAGTTGAAACCCTGAAGGCCTGGGAAACTTCAACGTCACATATTTAGGGCTTTGTTTGCATTTTGGTGGTATTGGGGGTTAAATTTAGTGCCTTGTGCGTGCTAAACAAGCCCTCTCCCACTGCAGCCCAGCCTTCTTTTTGCTTTTAACTCTGCGACAAGGTCTTACTGAGTTATCCAGCCTAGGCTTGACCTAACTCTGGAACCTGGGCAAATTCTGAATTTGCCATCCTCCTGCCTCAGCCTTCTGAGTAACTGGTTTTATAGGTCTTGCTGGGATCAGTTGTCTTTATCACAAGGCCAGGTTAAAAACACGTCCTCAAATAGGAATTTAACTACTGCAGCGGGACCTTCACTCGGAGCTTTCAGTCGGCCCCAGACAGGCTGAGGGACCTCCTGCACCTAACGCTGGGTCTGAGTCCCTGCTCTGTGTACACCTCCAGGTCTTAGTACCTCAAGTGGAATGAGTTGGGGGAGGGGCTCTGCCAATGAGCACCCTGGAGCATCACCTAGGAGCACTGCTTCTCTGCTCCTGTTTCCATGGAAACACCTCAGGACCCATTGATCAGCTCTTGTTCGGGGCTTTCATTAGCTTGAGCAGCAGAATAAGTTTTGATTCAAACATGACACTTTTTAACGCAGTGAAAAACTCGTTTTGTATAAAACCCCATTATGTGGAACAGACACGCAGGTTGATGGCCAATTTAGTTAATAGAGCTTTGCAGCTGACACTGAATTAAATCTGTAGGAAGCAGCTTCAGTTTGCACCAGAAGAGTCACGTGCAGATTTGCAGCAGGCTTGAGTGCTGAGGGAAGGCTGCCATCCTGGCCTTCTCTATTGAGCCCTGCCACCCTCTTGTCCCAAGATCAAAATGTGCAAGTGCTGTCCTGTCAGGCTCTCTGGATCCCTAGGATGGCATCTAAGGTCTTTTAAGTGAGGAGGAATGCTCTTCCCGGGAAGGTCGCTTTGCCCTGTCACTTCCCTCTACCACTACAAACCCACCCATTCTCCGTCACACATTACTTCTGCTCTCCTAGGACACCAGGCTCTCTTGGCCTCCTGTACTTACATGTGAAGAGCACCGATCTTCAACCCTTTAACCTTGAAGGAAGTGATCCTTCTCTTGTGGTCTTCCTATGACTCCTTCGTTGAGCCTTTCTTTCGCACACCCCCATTCCTATAGCAGAACACATTTCACATGACACTAAACAGTGTACACATAACGACCTCCTCAGTTTTCATTGTCTCAAGTCATTACTGGTTCTCTCTGAGACTGCCCCCCTTCTCTGTAAATTTAGAACAATGACACCCACTAAGAAACTGGACTGGCCCACACACGAGGGCTGCTTCTCAGAAGTGTGGTGCAAGGCACTGCCACTTTTCATCTGCGTGGCACCATCTCTTCACTTCTCTTTCCTTCTTCTCACCTACACGAGGCAGGCCGTAAGAACACAGTCATCTGTTGGCATCCCCATGAAACTGGCTCCAGGGTACCAAAATCCAAAGGGGCTTAAGGGGCTAATTAAAGCAATTTAACACTTACATACATTTTTTTCTTTTTTCTTTTTTTCGGAGCTGGGGACCAAACCCAGGGCCTTGCACTTGCTAGGCAAGTGCTCTACCACTGAGCCAAATCCCCAACTTGCTTACATATATCTTATAGGCACCGTCTATGCATCCTACAAACAACCCCACAATTACACGTGATTCCAAATGCAATGTAAACGTTAGTATGGTAAGTAGCTGCTAAACTGTATCGTTTAAGGAGAAGCAGCAAGGATAGAAGGCAGTATGTGTTAAAATATTGAGCCATTTTAGAAGAATATGTTTACTTGAATGCCTGGATATGGAACTTGAAGAAAAGAGGATCCCCCTACTCACTGTGCTGGATCTCTGGTAAGAATAAAGATGTTCTTGTGTTTGTGAGAGTGACTTCAAGTTGGTAGAAAGCTGTTATTTGCTCTTGAAGCAGTATTCCCACTCCCAGCTCCTCACCCTGGATAATACACCCCTTCAAACTATTGTCCATAAGACTGAGTACAGCTACACGCAGACTTTCAGGGCACCTAGGTGAGTCTCATGCCTTCCCGGGAACCACACACATACAAGTCCTTTCTTCTTGAGGTCAGGATGGGTTATGTAAGGTCACAAAGGCCATTGGATAGACCCAATGCCAGAGAGCAGGCTCCAAGATATGCTGATATGTGCTGTCCTCTTCTGGTAGAGGTTTCTTCAAGTTCATCTCCCCTTCTACACCCTTTGAGGACGTGTACCAATACCCTGGTACATTATAGGACATTTAGCATCCCTTTCATCTATCTGTCCCTCGAGCATCCTTAGGCACTGACTGCATATCTTCCTTCCAAGCCCTGGATCTTCTCCCATAGCCTTATAATGGCATGGCATGGCAGGGTGGCTAGAGGTCAACACAGAAGACCTGCTTCACACAAGAGTGGATGACAGTTGCCCACATCGTAAGTGAAGGTTTCAGGGTCCACTATGAAGGGTGTCTTATTTAGGAACCAACATACTCCACTATGAGAAGCACAGCCAGACAGTAAATGAACCCCTTAAGCAGGTAGGCACTCATGGTTCATACAGCTTCCATCCTGAAGGAACCAGTCCCCAGAAGCCAGAATGTTTAAAAGACTAACAGTACAATGAGGACACCACATATACTGTGACTACCCATGCTTTCCCAGAACAACTTCTGTGCAATGTCTAGGGAAGATTCTACCCCATGTCTGAGTCCAGAGCAAGGCTAGACTGGAGTCTCAGCAGTGGCTTCATCCCAATGCAGCTACCTGTCTCCCTAACCCCTATGCTCAATCCCTAGTTCCTTACCCCTGGGAGTCTCTTACATACTGATCTGTGCTTCAGAATCAACTTCTGAGAGGCTTCAACAGGGCCTTGAGATATCACCAATGGAGTGGCAGGTGGGTCCCTGTGGAAGCATAGCAGAGTGTGACAAAGGCAAGTAGGAGATAGTCAGAAAGGGTAAGGAGTGTCATAGAAAGGGGACAGCGTATGCTAAGTTCTGGAGTATTGGAGATGTAGGGTGAAAAAAATCACTCTGCAGAAGCAGAGTCCAGGCATTCAACCCCCAAGGGCATCAGCAACCTGGCATAAATGAAGATATTCTAAAGAGACACTTATGCCCTTCAGTCTGACTATTGGGTTATTGAAACAATGGACCCCAAGAAACAGAAATTTCCTCTGGGTTTCTTTTGCTGGGAAAGGGAAAAAACCTGGGAATCTGGCACCAGCTAGAGGGGGAACTTGTCTCCAGAAGACATACTTGTTTTAGCAGCTTGTTGAGCTATCTTGTTGGATGGCATAATGATGGGTCAGTGGTGGGCGGGACCACACTAGGCAATGGCTCTTTAGAAGTACATATCTCTGGCCCTCAATTAAAATTTAATCTCATTTACAGGACCCTGAGGAGGACTGAAGGGGGTCACTGGATCTCTTTGTCCTGCCTTCCAGTGTGATCTCATTGACTAAGTCACCTCTTTCTGCTTTTTGTCCTTTATTTTGGCTATGTTTTTCTTAAGAATTATTTATTTATTTTTAATGTATATATGTACACCATAGCTGTCTTCAGACACACCAGAAGAGAGCCTGAGACCCCATTAGAGATGGTTGTGAGCCACCATGTGGTTGCTGGGAATTGAACTCAGGACCTCTGGAAGAGCAGTCAGTGCTCTTAACAGCTATGCCATCTCTCCAGCCTTACTATGGCTGTTTTAATTGGCTTCTTGAGGATAGGTCACCCCACTCAGTTTGTTTAGATACAGGCTGTGATCCTTTCCCCAGAAAATGGTAACAAAAGGACTGACCCTCACACCAACAAGTTCCATACAAATCATGAAGTATCTTCCATGAAGCATCTACACAGAGGATGATTTTCACAGCTTAAAAGAGACTAAATAAGATCAAAAGACAATTCTCAAAACACCCCATGCCAAGTTTACACCAAGGTGACAGCCATGGTCCATTTCTGAGAAAATTCCCATCAGTCCATGGCCAAGACAATGTTGGCAGGTGCTATTGGGCACCACTGAAACCAGAATGAAAACTTTCTCCTCTTCTGCCTTTATTTCCCATTGGAAAAGGAGTCCTAAAATGGAACATTGTATGAAAAAGATGGAAATTTACCAAGATGTCAATGCTATCCTTTTTATGAATGGATGAGAAGCAGATCAATGAGAGGCTGGATGGATGGAGAAAGAAGGGGAGTTGAATTTAGTAAGAATTCAGTACTTCTCTTAAACAGAAATAAGATTAATTCCAGACTCCTGCAGTTATGGCGAAAGTTGGTCAGACTTTGAAAACTCCTAGTGGCTGGGTAGAGAATTTCTGGCTGGGTTAGAAGATCCCATGCAAAGCTAGCCACATATGGCAATGTGCATGCCTGTAATCATCTCAATACTCTGGAGACTGAGTCAGGGGAAGTGAGAGTCTGAAGCCAGCTTAAGTTACATGCTGAGAACTTATTGAACCAGCAAGAACAAGAGTGAGAGCAAGCGAGAGAGAAAAAGAGTTTGTTACTAGGATGCAAAGAATTTCACCCACCAAATCAGTAGCTCCCTCTAAAGCTATTAATTAGCCAGGTAACTAAGAAGACAAAGGAGCACATAGTGGAGCATATGTCCTTGTGTTATGGTGTGGCTTCTTTTAGATATATGCCCAAGAGTGGTATTAGCCAGGTCTTGAGGTCGAACTACTCCCAGTTTACAAGGACCTGCCAGATTGATTTCCAAAGTAGTTGTACCGGTTTGCAATCCCACCAGCAATGGAGGAGTGTTCCTCTTTCTCCACATCCTCACCAACATGTGTTGTCACCTGAGTTTTTGATCTTAGCCATTCTGACTGGTGTGAGGTGGAATCTTGGGCATTTTGATTTGCATTGCTGTGATGACTAAGGACTGTGAACATTTCTTTAATTGCTTCTTAGCCATTTAAGATTATTCTGTTACAAATTCTCTGTTTAGCTCTGTAGCCCATTTTTAATTGGGTTATTTGGGGTTTTTGTAAGTTAACTTCTTGAGTTCTTTATATATTTTAGGTATTAGCCCTCTGCCAGATGTAGGGTTAGTGAAGATTTGTTTTTTCCCCAATCTGTAGGTTGCCAATTTGTCCTACTGACAGTGGCTTTTGCCTTACAGAAGCTTTTCAGTTTCATAAGGTCTGACTTATCAATTGTTAATCTTAGAGCCTTAGCCATTGGTATTTTGTTCAGGAAATTTCCCCCTGTGCCAACGAGTTCAAGGCTCTTTCCCACTTTCTCTTCTATTAAATTCAGTGTATCTGACTTTATGTTGAGGTTCTTGATCCACTCAGACTTGAGCTTTTGCGAGGTGATAAATATGGATCTATTTTAATTTGCCTACACAGAGACCACCAGTTTGACCAGCACCATTTATTGAAAATGTTTTCTTTTTCCTCTGTATATTTTTGGCTTCTTGTCAAAGATCAAATGTCCATAGGTATATGGGTTTAATTCTGGGCCTATCCCATTGATCAACCTGTCTGTCTCTGTACCAATACCATCCCGTTTTTATCACTATTGCTTTGTAGAATAGTTTGAGGTCAGGGATGGTGATTCCCCTGAAGTTCTTTTATTATTCGGAATTGTTCTGTCTAACCTGGGTTTTTTGTTTTTCCATATGAAGTTGACTGTGAAGAATTGTGTTGGAATTCTGATGGGGATTGCATTGAGTATGTGGATTGCTTTTGGTAAGATGGCCCTTTTCACTACGTTAATCCTACCAATCTATGAGCATGGAAGATATTTCCATCTTCTGAGGTCTCCTTTAATTTCCTTCTTCAGTGATTTGAAGTTCTTGTACAGATCTTTCACTTGCATGATAAGAGTTACACCAAGGTACTTTATATTATTTGTGGCAATTGTGAAGGGTGTTGTTTCCCTCATTTCTTTCTCAGCCTGTATTCGTACAAAAAAGGCAACTGATTTGTTTGAGTTAATTTTATATCCTGAGACTTTGCTGAAGTTGTTTATCAGCTGTAGGAGTGCTGTGGTGGAATTTTGGGGGTCACTTATGTATATTATCATATCATCTGAAATAGTGATACTTCAACTTTTTCCTTTCCTTTTTGTATCTCGTTGATCTCTTTTTATTGTCTAATTGCTCTAGCTAAAACTTCAAGTACTGTATGGACAAGGAAATGCTTTACCGTGTTCATAGCAGCCTTATTTGTAATAGCTAGAAGCTGGAAACAACCCAGATGTCACTCAACCAAAGGATGGATACAGAAAATATAGTTTATTTACACAATGGAATATTATTCAGCTATTAAAAACGAGGACTTGAAAATTTTGCAGGTAACCCTGGATGGATCTAGAAAATATCATCCCGAGTGAGGCAACTCAGACCCAAAAGGACATGCATGGTATGTACTTATGTTAGCTGAAAAGTACAGAATACCTAGGATACAACCTAGAGACCCTAAGATGTAGAACAAGCAGAAAGGTGCAAGTGAGGAGGCTTCAATTCCACTAGAACGGGGAGGGAAATAATCACGGGAAGCAGAAGGGGGAAGGGATCTAGGTGGGAGAGGGGAGGGGGAGGGGAGAAGGGAAACAGGATCAGATGGGTGGGGGGCACAGGAGAGAAGCCCAGAGGGCCAAGAGAATGAAGAGAAACAAGCAGCCTTGTGGGTGGGGATGGGAGATGCAGGGACCCTCTAGAAGGTACCAGAGATCTGGGCGGTCAGAGATTCTCAGGAATCATTGGGGGTGACTTTAGCCAAAATGCCCAACATTTGGGAGAAGGAACTCGAGTCCACCTCCAGTAGATAGGCAAGGCTGTAAGTGGAGGGAAAGGGTTACTAACGCACAGTCAAAATTTCTGACCCAGAATTGTCCATGTCTAAATGAACTGCAGGGACAAAAATGGAGAAGAGACTGAAGGAAAGGCGGTCCAATGACCTGCCCAACTTGGGATCCATCTCATGGGAGGCATCAAAGCCTGACAGTATTACTGATGTTACGATGTGTTTACAGACAGGAGTCAAGCATGGCTGTCCTCTGAGAGGCCCGACCAACAGCTGACTGAGACAGAGGCAGATACTTAACCCAAGCATTGGATTGAAGTCAGAGACCCCATGATTGAATTAGGTGAAGGATTGAAGAACCTGAAAGGGAGAACAACCACATAGGAAGAACAGCAGTCTTAACTAACCCAGACCCCAGGGGGCTCCCAGAGACTGAGTCACCAACCAGGAGCATACACGGGCTGGTCCAAGGCCCCTGGCACATGTAGCAGAGGTCTGCCTGGCCTGGCCTCAGTGGGAGAAGATGAGCTTAATCCTTGAGAGACTTGAAGCCCCAGGGAAAGGGGAGGCCTGGTGAGGGGAGCACCCTCTCAGAGGCAAGGGGAAGGAGGGATAGGATGAGGAATTGTAGGAAGGAAAGACTGAGGGGGTCAACAACTGGAATGTAAATAAATAAATAAAATAATAATAATAATAAAGGCAGGAAGCCACCTAATATCAAGAATGGAGAACTCCAAGAAAAATCTAAAACATGCAAATGGAAGTTGTCTTGGTTTCATTTCAGTTGTTATAAAATATCCAAACAGAAGGCAATTTAGTGGGGGAAAATGTTCGTTTAGTTCACAGTTCCAGGGTATGATCCGTTCATGCAGAGAAGTCAAGGTACAGCCAGAAACAGCATATCCATAGTAAAGAGCAGAGAGGAATGCATGTTTGCTTGCTTATACGCCTTTTAAGTTCTCTACTATTATAGTGTTCAAGTACAAGCCCCTTTTCCTAGGGAATGGTACCACCCATAGTGGTGTGGGTTTTCCTACATCAATAATTTAAGAGAAAACACCAGAGAGAGAGAGAGAGAGAGAGAGAGAGAGACAGAGAGAGAGAGAGACAGAGAGAGACAGAGAGAGAAAGAGAGAGCAGAGAGAGACAGAGAGACACAGAGACACAGAGACACAGAGAGAAACAGAGAGAGACAGAGAGACAGAGAGGGAGAGAGATGTTTGTCTACCCAATGTAGTCAATTTAGCCAATCCTCCACTGAGACTTTTTTCCAAGTGATTCTAGGTTGTATCATGTTAACAGATAAAGTTACCACAGTAGAGAATCAGGGGAAGGCTTTGCAGAGGTTCTGATCTCTGTAAAGAGGGAGAGGAATTAAAGCTGCACTTGCAAATGTAGAAAGCTAGCCCCTAAACAGCTGCTGCTTGCATAAGAAACTACCACCACTAGGTAAAAAACAGCATGGCTGGAAATCCTCCCAGGAAATTATGGCCTCCAGCCTTCTGGTTTCCCATCATGCTCTTTGCTGGCTCCCTGTCTAAGGATGTCAGTTGGTACTACATAATCCAAGCCCTGAACCAGAAGCTGACTTTATTTAGTACGTTTAGAGCTAAGAGGAAAATATGGTTATATAATGAAAGCTTAACACCCAGACATAGACCTTTGTGGGGTGGGAGAGCTAGAAAGGTTAGGCAAGGCTCACCTCAGAAGAATTACTATTAATAGATTTCTGTATAGACAATGTGAGGGGAAAAAAGAAAGAAAATCACTCATAATTCTCCTCCCTGACATGGCCTCTGTTAACATTTTGGTATATGGTTTTCACTTATCTTGCAATGGATCCACTAAAATTATGACTTTGGTTTTATGTAGTTTTACATCCTATTATATATGACTGGTCATGTATATTTGCAAATCACATCTCTATATATAATGAATTGTGTTCACCAATGATGTTGAGTTTCTAAAATCCCTAGTAAATATGAGGGAGGTCTCATTTGTAAATGAGGTCCTTGAAGATGATGAAGCTAAGGAATCAATCATCACAGTGAAGGCCTCACTTGTCTTAACTGATGTCCACAGAAAAAGGCAAACAGAATGCCACGCGGAGATCAAATCATATTGCCAAGCAACACCAGGAATTGCCAATGGCCATCTGCATTTAGGAACACAGACTGGAGATTCTCCTCCATAGCCTTCTCCCCCACACCCCCAGAAGACTCCAGTATTGCTGACATCCTGATATGAGACTCCCTACCTCCAGAAGAACTTCAAACTAGGAACAGTGGCTTCCAATTGTTTCAGTTTCATGTACCTGTTTGTGAATAAGCAGCAAACAATAATAGGGGAAGCACATTCCTATGCTATTATAAATTCTTCATTCGGCGGACAAAGTGCCAGTTGCCCTATCTGGGATACCATTTAGTGATGATGAATAGCATTATATTTCATCACTTCTACCATTTTGGGCTATTTCCTTCAAATAGATTTTGTGATGTTAAATGACAGGGCCAAAAAATAGAGAGTTTTTTTAAACTCCTAATGAAACTTTTACAAGTTATAAAGTTAGCCTGTGTTTTTTGTAGATACTTTCCAAAATAAAAGAACAGACAAATGTGAAATCTCAAAATATACAACATGAATCACACTAACCAGGGATATCCTGTATAATGCTGACTTATTTTTAACATTTTCTTAACGTATATAATTATACTTAATAATGAGTCTCACTTATGTTCTTTTATATACAGGTACATAATGTAATGGATTTCTATTACATTTGTCCCCCACATTATTACCTTCTCTTCTTGTCCTCTTCCTACTCCTGTTAACCTCCTTCTCCACTCCAATGAGTTTGCTTCTACTTTTATGGAATGCGCACGCCTATGTGTTTGTGTGTGTGTGTGTGTGTGTGTGTGTGTGTGTCTGTGTGTGTGTGTGTTCCAATGACCTCCATTAAGGTTGTTTATAGGAGCATGGATGGAAGTTTTCTTCTAGAAGCATTTGTCCAGTGTTGGTTTGAATAAAAATGGACTCCACAGACTCATATATTTGAATGCTTGGACATCAGGAAATAGCCTTATTGCAGCAGGTGTGACCTTATTGCAGGAAGTATATTGCTGGGGGTGGGTTGGCAGAAGCCCAAGCCAGGCCCAGTATCTTTCTCTTCCTGCTACCTGAGGATCTGGACTGTAGGACTACTCTCTTCTACTTCTCTAGCACCATGTCTGCCTGTGTACCACCACGCTCCCTGCCATGATGATAATGAACTAAACCTCTAAAACTGTAAGCAAGCTCCAATTAAATGCTTCCTTTTATAAGAGTTGCTGTGGTCTTGGTATCTCTTCACACCAATAGAACACTGGTTAAGTGGTTATAGTATTGAAAAAAAACAATATCTCTTCCTTCTTATGAACTTTTTTGTAGGCTTAGATTTTTCTAAGTCAACTTTGCCTCCTTTTTAGCCCACCAATCAGAGGTAGGGAGAAAGAAGGTTTCTAGGAAAAGGAGATTGTGAACCTGATTAGAAGTAGTTCTTTGGGGCAATTCCACTCTTCATTGTCAGGATAGCAGCAGTACAGCCCATTAGCAAACACCAAGCATGAATCAGTAGCAGTGACTTGATCCAGCAGAAACCACAAGGCTCCACCTTTGAATCTGCATGAGTCAACAGAACGGGAAAGAAGTTCTTTGATGCATTTCTCTCTATGAAGTTGAAGAACAGTGAAGACCAGCAAAGACCAATGAAGAAGCGAGATCAGAAAGGCATTTCACGGAATGCAAGAGCATTCCTTCACTGCTTGTGGGGTTCCATTTATACTCTTTCCAAACATTACACACCCTCTCAAACATCCACTCCAGCAAAACATCATATGCTCTCTTACGTTTGTGTTCCAGCAAAACATCCTCTCACAAGACAGCTTCCAGAAAAACACTACATGGTATAACTGAGTTTCCAAACAAACCAGGAATCTCCACTTCACTGTTTTCTATGTATATAAGTCATCAGAAGTGAGTAAGGCATAAAGAAGCCTTCCCTCATTGATAATAGACCCAATCTTATACAACTCTCATGCAGGTAACAGCAGCTGCTAAGAGATCAAGAGTGCAACAGTCACATCATGCTCAGAAGTCAGCATGTCTCCTCCTTCAGCAGCTATATTCTTTCTCTCCTTTCTGTGGTGAGGTTCCCTGTATTATAGTGGTTCCATTTGTGAATGAGCATTTAGCAGCTATTTATTCTCTGTGTGTTGGCCAGTTATGAAACTCCCGGGACTGGAACTAACAGCAGCACTAATCAATGGGCATACACATGGCTATTTAGGAGATAAATTGATAGACATATCATGTTCATTCAGCAAAGGAGCAGGAGCTTCTCTACTTAGGCCTATGCTCTCCTCAGCCATGAGATTGTTTTTTTAATGATTTCTCTTAACTTTTGATGTTATAATTACATTATTTCTCCCTTACCTTCCCTCCCTCTAAACCCTTCCATATATCTTTCCTTGTTCTCTCTCTTTTAAATTCATGGTCTGTTTTTCATTAATTGTAGTTACATACACACACACAGAGAGAGAGAGAGAGAGAGAGAGAGAGAGATAATAGATAGATAGATAGATAGATAGATAGATAGATAGATAGATAGACAGATAGAAATATAACCTACTCAGTCTGTACAATGTTAACTTTTATGTGTGTTTTCAGGACTGACCAGTTGGTATTGTATAACCAGTTGGCATGTTTGTCCTTGAAGAAAACTATTTCTCCCACTCTAAGCATGCCTAATTGCCTGTTGTGAAGGACCGGGGCCTCATGGGCTTTCTCTAGTCCAATTTAGCATGTCTTTCATTTAACAAACATTTGGGGAGTCATGTTGGGGGAGACTTCATGGTATTGGTTCTAACACTACCAGGAGACACAACGTCACAACGAACTCCTTGATCCTCATCTTATCTGGCCAGTTCCTATTATTGCATATAAAGTCTACAACTGAATAAGAGTGTTGGCGACAATTCTTCCGTAGCAACCTGCAGAGCACATTGTGGGAGTCAGCTCCGAGGGAGAAGATGTTCAGCCCACTTCCATCATCATTTTCCTAGGTCCTGCAACAAAGGCATATGGTACCTTAAGCAATAGGGTCCTGCCAACTAGTTCTGGTTGGCAATGAACAGAAGAGGTAATTGTCTTGTGTTGTTTTGGGAGCATCAGAGGCCTCCTTGATTTAACTTTTTTATTCTTTTTTTTTAAATTATTTTAAAGTGGTTAGTACTTGCTGCCAAATTGCTATTTTTAAAACTACAGTTCCACCAATAAACAAAAATTGTTCAAATCAAACTGTACTTTGTAATACACTCACCAGTAATTAGCAGTTTTACCTTTTAAAATCTTGAACAGTTTACTGAGAGAAAATCATGGCATAGTTTTATTTGTCATTGGTTATATTCCATGATTGAATATACTAAAGTACAGTATAGTACAGTATAGCTACATATTGATTCTCGGGTATGTCACCTACTAAATCCATTGTCTGGTTCTCTCCTTTGTTTGTTTTCTCAAACTCTCATTCTAGTGTGTTTGTGCGTTCTCTCTCTCTCTCTCTCTCTCTCTCTCTCTCTCTCTCTCTCTCTCCCTCTCTCTGTGTGTGTGTGTGTGTGTGTGTGTGTGTGTACTGAATAAAGAATTTTAATTACACTAGTCCAGTTCTTTTTTATTCTTTTTTTAAATTCTTTAATATTGGTCATCTCTTGTTTGTTTCCTCTTTCTTTCTTCCTTCCTTTCTTTCTTTCTTTCTTTCTTTCTTTTTTGTAGTATTAGGGGTCAAGTTGAGGGTCATGTACCTGTTAGGCACACACTCCACCCATGAGTGATTGTTTCAGCCCTAGCATTGTTCATTTAGAATGCACAATTTAGCCAGGTATGGTGGCATTTAACCCCAACACTTAGGAGGCAGAGGCAGGCAGATCTTTGTTAGTTCAAGGCCAATCTGGTCTACATAGCAAGTTCCAAAACAGCCAGAGCTACATTGTGAAACACTATCTCTAAATAAATAAATAAATCGCACAATTTATATATAGTGCAAACCTACACCTTTTTCATTTTGATTTCTTTTATTCTGTTGATTCGAATGACAGGTTTCATGTTCTTATATTTAATTCCTTAGCTCATCTGAAACTTACCTTGAAATATAATATGAAATGAAATGAGTGGGGGTTGATACAGCATTAGACTATACATTGATTACTGAATGATTTTTCTCCTTCGTTAGTCTACTACTGACTACATCAAGTTCCCATGTATTATAGAGCTACTTTTGGCCCTTCTGTTTCATACATACATATGCTCATATTTATGATAATTCCTTAGTGTCTAGTATTATATTTCATAGTTTTTTCTCATTTATATTTCTCTGTGCATGTATGTGTGTGTGTATATATATATGTATATATATATATATATATAGTCATTAATTATATAGTTATCTTCCAAGTAGCACTTGAGCTTAGAGAGGCTACCTAGGCTACAGAGATTAGAGGGGTTTTCCTTTGAATACTTTTCTTCCGAGGTAGAGTTATGTCTATGTCCAGGTCTTAATATATTTCTTATACCCATGGAACCAGCCAGGTAAAGGAATATCAAAGCTGTGAGCACAGACTTCACCCTTTGTTCTGAAATGGAGAAATCTGAGTCACAGAGGCTTGGAAAGTAACCAAAACAAATGCCAGAGAAAGGAGGACAAAAGATCCTATCCTACATCTTGCCAGCGGGACTAATCAGTGTATCTATGAGGTACAATGGGGAGGAGGCAGCATTTGTCCAACCCTACTGATGACAGTAAGCATGTGGAACCCTGTCTGCATTCTGAATCCAACTCAGACCTGGGCAATGTCCAAGAGAAAAGCCCAAACCTCCAAGGGATGGGCCCAGAAATGTTAATGAGTGTCTTTAGATGATTCGAACACCAGGCAAGACTGACTTAGGCATGAGAAAGAGAGGAAGCACCCCACACGGTAGTGTACAGCTTTCGTGGCAGCACTCAGGAGTGGGACACGGGTGGACTCACAGTTTGAGCACACAGTCCAGCACAGTAAGGAAGTCACAGCGGCAGGAACATGAGGCAGCTGGTCACATGGCATCCACAGTCAACAAGCAGAAGGGATGAATGCTGCTGCTCTGTTTGCACTCTCCTTTTTATTTGGTCTAGGACACCACCCACGCACAGGTACCCTGTATATTTAGGGCGTGTCTTCCCACCTCAGCCTAATCTTGTTAAACCCACCCAGAAATGCCCAGAATTTATTCCCGTGTTGATTCTAAATCCCATCAGGTTGACAAGTTTAATCCTTACAGTGATCATGAAGTCTACATGAAAGCTTGTCCCCCATTTGGATGCATTTTCTTCTCTCTTGCCATGTTAGCCATAGACCACCACATATACAGCATACGACTCTCAATAAAAGTGTTTAAGAACGGATGCCATTGTCAACATCCCAAGTTCAGAGGAGAATATTTTGTCTCTCACCACAAATACATTGTAATCTCTTAATGTTTCTAGGTTCTCTTTATTAGGTTGAAGAATCTCTCCTACACTCCTGGTTCACTGAGCATACCACTAGACAAGGCAGATGTAGGATTCGAACTCAGGCTTTCAGTCATCAGAGCCTGGGCATCCGGCCCCTCTAGCACCAAACACAAGCTCTCCTCCATTATTTGTTCACAGCTCATTTTACAAAGAGCCACTTCCCCACCCCTGAGACTAGATGGATTTTTTTTTTAAACTAGGCAATAGAAAGGAACAGATTTCTCAAAGGCTGTTTCACCAGAGGCTTGACGAATGCTCTATGTTGCTCTAATGTGCAGGCTCTCATTTCTCATCAGCTAGACTCTTCATTAATTTCATGTAAGTGGTGTAATTAAAGTAACTGTTAATTGGTGTATTGCTAAGGTGCCATTATGGTATGTGACAAGCCTTAATTAGCATGTGGTCTGGCACTCAATGTTCTCAACGAATCAGTCGGAAATAGAGATTCTCTCAAGAGCAGCACTTAACATGAACGAAAAGGTAGTGCAGGAGTTTAAAGGCAATAGAAAAAAAAAAGAAGAACAATTACTTCCTGCATGCTTTTTTGTGGAGGTGGGGACTCTGCAGCACCTTCAGAGAAAGACGGGCAGGCCCGGAGAGTCTGTGCTCACCTCTACTGCCTGAAAATGTAAAGACGGTTCCTCCCGATGTCTCAGGAGGCACACACACACACACACACACACACACACACACACACACACACACTCACACTCACACTCACATATCTCTGACCAATGTGCTTCTTCTGTAAACTAGATGACCTCCATTGGTACAGAGACCCTCCTACCTCTTCTGCCTGGCGTGTCTTCGGAGATTACTACCTTTGTTGAGTATCAGGAATCATCTTTTTTTATTACTTTTCTTTTTCCCTGCCAACACAGGGGATTGAACCCATGCACTGCACATAGTAGGCAAGCGCTCTGCCACTAAGCTACATCCCTAGCCCTCTCTTGACTTTTTTATCTTGAGACAGGGTCTCACTAAGCTGCCCTGTCTGACTTGGAACTCATGCTCTGAACTTCCCATCCTCCTGCCTCAGTTACTTGAGCAGTTAAGATCCAGAGCCTATGACACCGGACCCAGAGGTCGTTTTTTTCCTATATAAGTGCAATTGTTTCCGTCATTAAGAAATGTTTCCTCGGAATGCTTCATGTATCTAAGCCACTGAGGGGATGGGAAGAGCAAGGTGGCCTGGCTCTGTTCTTGAGACGGTTGGGGCTAGGGGCTCAGGGGTAGCTGCACACCGGTTTCATTCAGCAGTTGCACTCAGTACCAAGTGTTACCATGGGCAACAGCAACCAACTTCTGCCATCAGTGTAGCCACAGATGCTATAGTCCTTGAGGGGTGTCTCTCCAAAACCTGTGACAACATTTTGAAATGCTAATTACCAGGCTGTTGATATAAATCAACCACTTTTAATGATGACATTCGAAGGAGTAATGGGTTGGGATATGGTAGAATATTGCTTTAGAAATGCAGTTCTTAGCTGTGGGAATCTAGACCTATCAGCTTGATCTTCTGGAGCCTATTTTAGTCCCTTTCCACTGGGAGTGAAACTAAGCACATTTTTAGGCAAATGTATGACTCAAATGATACAGTTTGGCTATTGTTTAGGTCAATGGGAAAGTAAGTTGCATATACAAGGCCATGAGTTTAGTCCGCAACACCTAAAATATATTTTGAAAATACATTTTCTACAACTATCCATTACAAATGCCATTCAAATTCATTAGTAATATGCTATTTTCCTATTAGGTGACTTACTTTTATTCATTTAGCACTTAATTAAATATTTTCTTTGACATCACTCAAGATAACATACCACATAATTATTACTTCCTCTATTTCAAAATTTCTTCCTAGGTTTACTTCCATAATTCAGGTAACTGTTAAGAGCTAACAGCTCTGTTGCTCAAGAAGAAAAGTCTTTAAGACAAAACTTCAGCCGAATTCCTATGCATCTGAACAAAATGCAGAGGTATTGTGTTAGCCAACTCAGATCAGGGGAGTCAGCCAGCGTCTTCCCTTGGGGGGATCAATCTACCATTTCTACTGCAAGGCCAACTTTCCCCTAGCTTATAGCATTTTAAAAGATTGTTTTCTTTCCCTCTTTTTAGTTATGTGTATGTTAGGAGACAGAGGTATGACTCTCTAGTGCAGGTACCTACGGAGCCACAAGAGCTGTTGGATCCCCTAGAGTTGAGGGCAGATCCAAGCCATCTGATCTGAGTGCTAAGAATCGAGCAAGGGTCCCCTCGAAGAGCAGCAAGCACTCTTAACTGCCAAACCAAATTTTTCCAGTTCCCCAAAATTTCCACTTTAATTCAATACTATTCATCACTGAGAGTGCCAGATAAATATAGTTAGTTAGCTAGTGACAAATAAATAAAACTCATCTACCAAATAGCAAAATTGTAGCCAGTGGCCAGAAATCACATTTCCAAAGCAAAGCATTTGAAACACCCAATAAAATTAATGACAACTAGGGTTGGGGATTTAGCTCAGTGGTAGAGCGCTTCCCTAGCAAGCGCAAGACCCTGGGTTCAGTCCCCAGCTCCGAAAAAAAGAAAAGGAAAAGAAAATTAATGACAACTAAAAATTAGAGAGATCCTTTCCAGGCGGGATGTAGTCTAGAAGATTCTTTCTTCCACTAAGAACCATAGGAAACCAGTTGGATAGTAGTCAGCCTAGGAAACCAGTCTTCATAGAAGTGAAGCTAGAAAAAAAATTAAATAGAAGAAGTAATAATTATGTGGTGTGTTATCTTGAGTGATGTCAAAGAAAATGTTTAATTAAAAACTAAAGAAATAAAAATAAATAACCTAATAAGAAATAACCTATTACTAATGAGGCAGTAATGGAAGTCCGACTGGATTGTCGCAACCCCCAAAGTCCTTGGGGGTACTCTGAATATATTCAGTTAAAACAAGATTGGGGGCACTGTTCATGTTTGAGTAGAACACATTTGGTAATTGATTTGCTTTTTTTTTTTCCTGAGACCAGGTTGGCCTTGAATGTGTCCAAAGGTGACTTCCTTGAGCTACACACACACACACACAGACACACACAGACACACACACACACACACACACAGACACACACACACACAGACACACACACACACACTCACTCCAATCTCCAGCTCTTCAGTTCTGGGATTGCAAGTGTGTGTCAAGCACCCTACAAACTGGGCCACACTCCCAGCCTCCACTCCATCTCTAAAGATTCATCTAAAACCCTTTGCAAGTAGAAATTCTGAGAGCACTCCACGGGAAACCTGTGGCATCAACACTGAAAAACCGATGGTCAATGACTGCCAGGAGAATAAAAAAAGAAAGAAAGGAAGAAAGAAAAGAAAAAGAAAAAAGAAAGAAAATGAAAATGAAACGTTCAAAGATGGGTGGAGAGATGGCGCGGCCACGCTGCATACCTTAGCTGACTGACCACCATCGCACTCAGAACTCCAGGGGGCGCCATTGGTGCAGCCATCAACCTTGCAAAGGCAGTCAGTCTGACCTGGGTTGTTGGGACTGCCCCTAAACCATGTTCTGAGGGCATCAGTTTTTAATACCAGAATCATTTCACAGTTAGACATATATGTCATTGTGTGAGTGTGTGTATGTGAACTCACAGGTACATGCAATGAACTATTAACAAAGCTATATACAACCAAGTCATCAAGTACCGACTTAACCCAGCCCTGTGGATAACCCCAGGGACAGCAGAACTGGATAAACAGGACAGGTGGAATTCCTAGGTAGTGTCTCACTCGGTGATAAAACCATGTGTAGGTCAGCTGACATTCACCCTGCGAAGACTTCAGGGAAACGACAGTATCTTCCAATGCTATTTACAGATACTGCTGAATTTCTACATTGAAAAGCTGTACGTGACAACACTTGGTGCTTGGTCCAAACACTCGAAATGGGGAGTGGTGGTGGGGCAGGAGCCTTGTGTGGAATCCTCATCAAAGGCTCAAAGCTCAGAGGTTTATTCTGATAACAAGTTGTTTGAAGTCAAGGCAAGAGAATTCTAGAAATATATTCTGTTATAGCAGCCTCTTTCTCTGACTCTCTGCAAGTTCTCTCAATGAATAGCATTATTCAACCCTGCAATTGTCAGACTGTGTGCTCATGTAATGGCTGCTCATTCACGGTGTGTCTCCTGGTGTGGAAATTGTCTCAACCTCTCTTTTAAAGAGCGCAACAGCCTAGAAAAAGATGACTGAAGACAGTGGCTTTTACAGTCTTTCTAAAGGGGCAGGTCTGTTCTGAAGCATTTTCCTTAACTCTGTAAGAATCCGGCGTTGTTTCTGCCTAGGTGATTCTTTTCAATTCTTTTTGCTGGTCTCTTAAATTTTTATCTTAGATATCAATCGACAAGTCAATGTGCATTCATTTACAATAGAATTTTGACTTAGCTTCTATTATCCCACTAAGACAGACAAAAGGGAGAGAGAGAGAGAGAGAGAGAGAGAGAGAGAGAGAGAGAGAGAGAGAGAGAGACTGTATCCATTTACTTAAAGAGTTATTCGGTGTCCATTAAATACTAGTGGTTCGGTTGAGAGACAAATCCCCTCCTTGCTTCCATTAAATTTATGCTCTGGTAGGGGAGATAGAGTTCATGAATATACCTCAGTGTGTGAGACGTTGGACCTCAAAGGAAAACAAGAAGGTGAGGTGAGGGATAGTGGGTGAGTGGTTTTTAAAGCCACTCTTCCGGGGTTGGGGATTTAGCTCAGTGGTAGAGCGCTTGCCTAACAAGCGTAAGGCCCTGGGTTCGGTCCCCAGCTCCGAAAAAAAAAAAGAAAAAGGAAAAGAAAAAAAAAAATAAAGCCACTCTTCCCCTCCAGAAATCATGGAGCCACAGCTGGGCGTAATTGTGCAAGACATGGGGAACATATTTGCAGAACTGTAACAAAGGAAGGACTTTGTGTTGGTCACTTTTCTCATTGCTATGAGGAAAACAGTTTAAGGACAAAGGAGCTTATTTTTGATCCAAGGTTTGAGGGACCAGCTGTCATGGCAGCAGGAACATGGAGCAGCTGGTCCCAAGGCAGCCATGGGAGGGAAGCAGAGAGAAGTAGGTGCTGGTGCTTTCGGACTGGGTGCTCTTCCTACCTTAATTAACCAAATCTAGAAACACTCTCACCGACATACCCAGAAGTGTGACTCCTAGACTTCTCTTGATCTTGTCTGTCGTGGCTTAAAAGAAAAATGCCCCTTAGATGGGCTCATGTACTTAAACACTCGCTCCCCAGTTGGTGATGCTGTTTGGAAAGTGCCTGGAACCTTTGAGAGGTGGAGCCTTGCTAGAGGAAAGACATCATTAAGTAAAGTAAAACACCCCCACCCCCTGCTCCTCATCTTCTAACTCCCCCACCCCTACTTCCTGCTCTCTTTCTCTGCTTCCTGTGTGCTCAAGAAATGCAGTCCACTTACATTGGTGCTAGTTTGCTTTTCTGACTACGGTAGACTGTATCCCCCTAGAACTGTAAGTCAAAATAAACTTCCCTATATTGCTTTTAATTATCATAATCAATATTAACCATCACCACTGGGATCTAGAAATATGAATAACAATTAAGACTGTAATGGATACAGTCTTATTTCTTTCTTTCTTAGTGGGATAACAGAAGCTAAGGCAAAATTTTATTGTAAATGTATGCGTGTTCAATAATAAGAAAAAGAACCCAATTTTAACAATGGGTAGAAGATTCAACACAGGTTTCATAAAGAAGAATGGAAGTGATCAATAAGCCTATACAAGTTGTCTGACATCTTGAGATGTGGGGAAATGCAAATTCCCATGACTGAGAGATACCACTAGCAGTTCAGTTAGATGAGCAAAACTTTTTAAGTCTTAGAGTGCCAAGCCTTGGCAAGCCCTGTGGAGTCACAGAATTGTATAGCTCTGGCTAGACTGCAAATGCCATAAATACTTTGAAAAAAGTAGTTTTATTTTCTCTCGAGTTAGACATCAACTTCCTCTCATCTACCAGTTTGACTCTGGGGTAATTACCAACGTGGAAAACATATGCCGAAGGGAAGTATTTATATGCAAGAGGGACTTTATTCAAAACGACAAAATGGGGACCGAAAAACAAACTGTGGCTGTCGCGAACGGGAAAATAAATAAACCAATTGTTATTCTGATATAATGGGGCAGAGACTACTGATACAATCTGAATCAGTGAATCTGAAATCATGCGCAAAGGAAAGGCGCCGGACCCCAAAGAACATATACCGTCAGACACTATGTGTTGCAGGGTCTAGAGAGGAACACTAATAGCTAATGGGGGTGGGCGACAGAGAGTTGGCGTGGAGAGAGGATGAGGTAGGGCGTGATGGTTGTTACTGTCTATGGAAAGGCATCAATACAGTCGGCATTTTATGTAGACAGTAAAATAATGTATGTGTAAATTAACATACACTCTTGGTCCCCAAGCTTGATGGCCTGAGTCTGATCGCTGAGATCTAGATGATGGGAGAAAAGAGCCAAATGACACCCACAAGTTCTCCTCTGACAGCTACATGTGGCCATCTTACCCAGACCCACATGCAAACACCCAACACCTACAATAAAGAAGTGTGATTTAAAATGTGTTAATCGAAATGTAATCTCTAGGTGTATTTACAGGTGGATCTTCATAAAGACATAGTTACCTATATTTTAATGAATGGGGAGGAAGATTACCTGGCATATGTATGTGTCAAAATTCACCTGACTGTTCAATACAATATATACTGTCTACGATTGGCAAATGATTCTTTAAAAATATATATATATAAGTAGCTTTTAAATGAAGGAAGTTAAAGGACTGGTGCAATAAAGCTGGCAGTAAAAAGGCTTCGCTCATGGACATGAGCCTCCCTGTAAACCACCACGGAAGAACAGAGCTCACCCTGAAAGCTGTCTTCAGACCGCACACATGTATGGGCACTCACTTATACCACTATGAATCGTGGTAAATCACATAGTTTTTAAAAACAAGGAAGTTAACGTTTTTTAGAAAATGGAATAGATCGGCTTAAATGAAAATGAATCCTAATGGGAGAAAATGGTAAATTGGAATATAAGGAAATGATTAAGGATTTATGAGAAAGACGAAGAAAGGTAAAGAGGCATAAAGAACAGACAGGGCAAGAAAAAAACGAGTAGATCCTGCTTTCAGATCCACTAGGGACAGGTGAGACAATCCCTGCCCGAGGCCATGTCCTTACTAACCTTTGTCCAAACCGCAAGGTCATGGACAAAATTAAATCCTGTTACTTTAGGCCTTCAAATTTGCTTTGTTTTTGTTTGTTTGTTTGTTTTATGAAACAGTAGATAATTGAATGGAAGTTTTGTTTGTGTTTAGCTTTGGTTTATTTTTTGAGACAGTCTCTTGCAGCCAAGGCTAGCTGGCCTTAAACTCCCTACATAGCTAAGAATGACTTTGAACTCCTGGTCCCCAATACCTGGCTGGAACAAATTTTGGTAGCAATGGAACAGAATATGACTCAATTATGAAAGGAAATGGATGGCCCAGCCAGGAAAAACACAGAAGAGCGCTATGTGCATGGTGCTGAGGAAGAGAAGCCAAACTGGAGGAGTCACATGCCGAAATACACTCCATGAAGGACACGGCACGGCGTTCTAGAAAGGACAGAAGTAAAGAGATAAGGGGATGGGCAGTTGCCATGGCTTTTAGAGGAGGAAGTAATGACTAAATAAGGTCCTGGCAGTGAACTTATTCTCTACAACAGTGGGCACATGTCATAATGCATTTGTCAACGCCTGTAAACTGTATGACACATAGAATGACTCCAGGTAAACCGAACTTCAGCTGGTCATGGCAGGTCTGAGCGAGCCCCCTACTGTAACTAAAGCAGCCAATCCTGCAGGGGGCTGTCGGGTGTGTGTAGCAGTAGGTAGACTCTACCTGGAAACTCTGCATCTTCCACTTGATTTGATGCTGAACCCAAGACTGCGCTTTAAAAAATATATAAAATAAAATGTATCACAGTCCTAAAATCTGAGAATGGGGCAGGGCAGAACTTACTGTATTTGAAAACACAAAACATTTCTTCCCCAATTCTCTCCATACAGAAAAGTCAGAATGAGTGCCAGGCAAAGATCGAGCCCAAGGCTCTGCTGAAAAACCAGGACCAAAAGGGGAAGTTAAGAGTTTGACAAGATCACTCTTACTACAAGCAAATTCAAGGAGGTGCCCTGTGGACTCTTCAAACACATCAGTGACCTTTCAGGGCTTTATGACGCACCTTACTGTAGGAAATTGAGCTTGTACAAATCTCAAAAAGAAGCCCAAAGCACAGGAAATGTTCCCTCTATGAAATTTGTAGGCATACCTTCTGCCTAAAGGAGTTCTCCATTCATAATTGATCCATAAGAAAGTCACTAAATTTATAAAGGAATTTTATCACCTCAGACTGAAAGAGACAGATTCTCATTCTCTCTGTCTCTGTCTCTCTGTCTCTGTTTCTCTGTCTCTGTCTCTTTGTCTCTGTTTCTCCATCTCTCTATCTCTCTGTCTGCCTCTGTCTCTGTCTCTCTCTCTCTCCATACCTCTCTCCCTTTCTTCTCTGTCTCTTACACCAGTGCCAGTATGCAGAGAGAGCTCTTAGAGTTGACTACTCTATCCCTGATGACCTGGTATGGAGCAGAGACAAGCTGACAAGCTATTCCCACAGGAACCTAACCAGATCTGTGTGCAAACTAAATGAGCATTGTCTAACCTCTAATTCTGAGATGAGTAACGATGCAGCACTAGAGCACTGAAACTGAGCTGTTGGTTTTTTTTTTTTTCTTCCAGAATTGGCGACATATGGCAATCCAGAAGATCCTAGAAGTCAATAACTCCTAAGCAAATGAGCCAGGCATGTGGGCCCTTGCCCATAATGCTAGCACTTAATATAAAAGCAGGAAGGTTGGGAATTAAAGGCTAGCCTTGGCCAGAGTGGGAGTATAAGGTTAATGTGGGATACATGGGACCCTATCTCAAAAAAACAAAACAAATAACAAACATGCACACAGAGAGCTGGGCGGGGCGGCGGCACACTCCTTTCATCTCAGCACTTAGGAGGCAGAGGCAGGCAGAGCTCTGTGAGCTTGAGGCCAGCCTCATCTACACAACCAGAAAAAAAAAAAATCAGACTCAAAGCCAAGGTGCTATTTTCTCTGTCAGAAAAATATTTCAAGAATCCCTAAACCTCGGGGCAGGAATATGACCTTCATTGTTCTAACTTTCTCAGATATTTGAAAATGTTCACACATACACATACGAACTGTGGCAGTGGGTAGATCAAAAAGGAAAGGAAGGGGTTGGGGATTTAGCTCAGTGGTAGAGCGCTTGCCTAGCAAGCCCAAGGCTCTGGGTTCGGTCCCCAGCTCCAAAAAAGAAAGAAAAGAAAAGAAAAAAAAAAGGAAAGGAAAAAACAAAACTTGTCCCTGACGTCCTAACAGTAACAATGAAAGACAGAGGACAGTGGGAAAAGTTACACTAAGACAGATAACCAATGTGTTAAAAGAATAACCCTCTCAAGTCCAAATGAAATAGATGAACAACGACATCATTTCTGGGTATGGAAAGATTTTTTTTAATTAGCGTTTAATATCACTATCTATAAAAATAGTGATAAATATGAATGTATGAAAGTCAAAACACTTTAGCTCACAAAGCATCATTAAGAATGTAGAATACATAAGCCAGGGAATAGGGAGATGGCATCACGTGACCAAAAGAGTGTCAAAATATCAGATGGAAAGACAGGAGTAATACGTCTAGGCGACCGCGCATTAGTCACTTTTCAGTTGTTGTGATAAATTCGCACGGCCGAGGCAAGAATGGAGGAGAGTTTATTTTGGCTTATGACATCCAGAAGGGTGAAAGTCCATCGCGGAGAGGAAGCATGGCAGGCAGTGGCAGACATGGCGGCGCGCGCGGGAGCAGGAAGCTGAGAGCTCACATCTCCAAACACCAGCCAGCCAAAACTGAGAAAGCAAACCGGAAGGAGGCGCGGGTTTAAGCGCTCAGAGCCAGCCCCAGTGACACACTGCCTCCACCAAGGCTACACTTCCTAAGCCTCCCTTAAATAAATAAAGTCAAACAAAATGCACGGTGTGCACTCTTAAGTATTGATCTTGCCATGAACTGGTAAACCGTATATTTCTGTGTATGTTTGTTATAGTTTGTGATTGGAGCAAAGGTTGAGAGGAACTTCAAAGAGCTTGCAGAATCTACAGAACAGACTATTACCCTGGCCTATTACCTAATAGACTGCAGCGTCTCTCTGCCAATGCCCTGTTGCTCTCCCTGATAATCTTTGTGCCTCCTGTCCAGTGACCTCTGTCCATGTGTCAATCTCTCCCACTACCTTGCCAAAGTTGTTTTTAAAAAAAAAATAAAAAGAGAGCCAGACATAGAGGTGCTTAACCTGTAACAGCAGCACTTAGGCAGTTGTCTTCGCAGGGTTTTGTTGCTGGAATGAGACACCAGGACTGAGGCAAGTCTTACAAGGACAAAATTTAATTAGGACTGGCTCACGTGTTCAGTCTATTATCATCAAGGTGGGAGCATGGCAGCATCCAGGCAGGCGTGGTGCAGGAGGAGCTGAGAGTTCAACATCTTCATTTGAAGTATGTTAGAAGACAGGATTCCAAGCAGCTAGGGCAAGGGTCTTAAAGACCACGCCCACAGCATCATTCCAACAAGGCCACACCTCCAAATATCCCACTCCCTGGGCCAAACATATTCAAACCACCACTGATGTGGAGGCAGGAGGACCAGAGTTTGAGGACAATCTAAGCTGTATGTGAGATTCTGCCTCAAAATAAAGCAGAAGTATAGGCATGGTGAGAATGAATCACTTTTGCAAGAATCTATCTTGGAAGTAAGTCTGGAATGAGTAGGGGCTGGAGAGATGGCTCAGTGGTTAAGAGAACTGACTGCTCTTGCAAAGGATCCAGGTTCTGTTCCCAGCACCCACATTGGACGGCTCACGAGCACGTGGAACTTCAGTTCTAGTGTCTCCAAGGCCCTCTTCTATACAGAGAGTTTGAAACCACTCTGGGCTACATAGAATTCAAAGCCATGTTTTATTACATAGATGAGGTCCTGTCTGTCTATTCCCCACCAAAGAAATCAGAGGAATCTTTACAGGGAAAATATTCCCATCTCACAAATAATCCCATGATGTGGCAAGCTTTGTGCTGAGAACATGTTATACACCCAGCATCTTTTAAGAGTTCTAGCAAAATCCAACTGGAGATCATGAAGCACTAGCAGGATCAGATGCTGTGCTGAAAAGCATGGCTGTTTTTCTCTGTCATTTCCTTTTTTTAAAGGTCTGAGCTAGAGAACCTGTCTATCAAACATAAACACAACATGAAACTCAAGTTCAAGGTCATCCTCTTGCATAGCTCTCCCAGAGTCAGGGGAAGCTTCCAGCAAACTGTTCGAGTGTCTGTGTAGGCTACAATTTCAAAGAAGGTTATTTAATCCCAACCACCATTATGCTTTATTTTATTTCTCTACCACATTTCCTTGTGTCAAATAATGTTAATTTTAAGATATATCTTGAATTAATAGAATATGTTATGTTTTGGTCATCTGGACATTTTTCGAAGGTGTCTTAATCTGTTTGCATTGCTGTAATAAAATACCACAAACCAGGCAATTACAGGGAATTACTGCCTCACGATTCTTAGATAATTTATCTGCAAGTGTAATAGATAAAGCATTAAGTTATCAACCACACATATAAAAAAGTAAACTGCGCAGCATTTGATAAAGACTGGAAAAGAAGCTTTATCTAACGAGAACCTTCTATGTTCAATATACATATGAGAAGCTGTTCAATTTACTTACTAATTAGGAAAGTGCATTTTTAACTCAAAACGAATTCACCACTTCACATGAGAGTGGGAAAAAGCTTAAAGTCTGGCAATATTGAGTGGTGGTGAGATTGGAGGAGCCAGAATATTTATACATTGGCGGTGGCGGGAGTATGGACTGGTATAACTGCTTTGTAAAAACAATGTGGCATCCCATGATAAATATCTGCTTCAGCCTGCAGACAGTGAGAAAGCAGGGTTGGCTTCAGATGGGGTTTTATCTCGATCAGATACGGTGACCCTACGGCTGCATCCTCTACAAATGCAGAAGCGGCCAGGAGACAGGGGTGAATAGAAATTCCAGAAACTGCCCGAACAAAATGCCTATTTTTACACCAGCCACAAGGTGCAGAATAATACCAAAGTGTCAACATCCCCCCCCCCCCCCATCTAGAGAACCTGAGATCTTAGCTGGGTCTGTCTGTCCTCAGTTCTGCTGAGGAGGCAGAGGGCAGAACCCACAATGCTCTCTGGGCCTGGAGTACGCACAGTGCTTTCCAACTTCTGTGAACTTGGGTGTGGGGTGGCCTTTTTGCTTTTATTCTGAATCTCTGAAAGTCCTGGTCTCAGGCTAGGAGGTTTGTTGTGAGGATTTAAAAATGCCGTGTCAAATGCATCGTAAGCTGTGAACGTCTCAGCAAACGTTCCTTTTGTTAAAGATGTGAGCTGGGCACACAGGGCTTGTTTGTAAGCACAGTAGTCCGTTTGAAAGGACTGCTACATACTTACTCTGCTATTGTCACTATTGGACTTTCTAACCAAGTCCAATTTTATAAAGACTTAGAAAGGATCGGGTCCCCTTTCATACTACATTATAAATACTATCTCTCTACGGACAACTGTATTTCTAAAAGTGACCACAGAAACACTTTCAGTCCCATACGGTCTTTCAGAGTCTTGGCAGCTGTTTCCCAAGGTGAAACTTACCTCCTTCCCTGAACCCCAGCCTTGAGGGACACTGCGACTGCCTTACTGAATAAATGTTATAAATAATGTTGTGTGGGGGGTGGATGATGGGCAGTGCCTGAGGAATGATACCCAAGGTCACCTTGGCTTATACACACATAAGCACACATGCACCAGTACTCATATTCACACAGAAAGAAAGAGATTCGATGAACAAATGAATGAGAGAGATGAGAGGAAGGGAAGGAAGAGTGGTACCCTGTGATTGACTTTTAGGCTAGTTCATAAGTTTTTGATGCTGATCTTTGGAATCAACCATCATCCTGTAAACTAGCTACATAGTTACATGGACAGTCTGCAGAAAAAGAGAAACTGAGAGAGACCTCAGCTAAGAGCCAAGGCATCATTTTTTTTTTTTTTGGTTCTTTTTTTCGGAGTTGGGGACCGAACCCAGGGCCTTGCGCTTCCTAGGTAAGCGCTCTACCACTGAGCTAAATCCCCAGCCCCAAGGCATCATTTTCTACACATGCAAGGAAGCCAACCTCTGACTGATCCAAGGCCTCAGACTTTCAGTCCTTTTAGTTGACACATCACAGGAGAGTTTGTCTCTGCCTGGCTTGCTGAGGTAATAGGAGAAAATCCAGTCTTCCCACTGTTTTGTCTGAATTCCCACCGTCTGAACCAGCATAAAAATACTTGCTTTGTAACAGTAAGTTCAAGATTCTGTTTGGTGCAGTCATAGTAACTGTGAACATCCTTCCATAGACGATGGACAGCCTAAGGAAGGAGACTGGATTATTTTCTCCCATCCTGAACAAGCTGAGCAGAGGAAAGGCTCAGAAAACAACGGGGGACATGCCCTTTTTAAGGACATTCAAAGTCACTTCCTGTGATGGTTTGTATATGCTTGGCCCAGGGCATGGCACTACTTGGAGGTGTGGCCTTGTTGGAGTAGGTGTGTCACTGTGGGCATAGACTTTAATACTCTAGTCCTAGTTGCCTAGAAACCAGTTTTCTGCTAGCAGCCTTCAGATGAAGATGTAGAACTCTTAGCTCCTCCTGTACCATGCCTGCCTGGATACTGCCATGTTCCCACCATGATGATAATGGACTGAACCTCTGAACCTGTAAGCCAGCCCCAATTAAATGTTGTCTTACTGCCTTGGTCTTGGTGTCTGTTCACAGCAATAAAACCCTAACTAAGACACTTCCTGTGGAATGTGCCTTGGCTCAGTGAGACCAGGATTTCCATGGATGTGTTACAGTTATGTGTTCTGTCCATAAATATTTACTGAATGCCCAACGGTGACTGGATGCTGAAATGTAGATAGAATGGTAGACAGACAGCAACACTGGTGACTGACTACTCAGAACACTTGTAGCTACCTGGAAGGCGGTGGGTGTGTGTGTGGGGAATAGATTACAAATAAAACATACACAAAGTTATTCTAGATTGTAATAAACACATGTTCAAGGCCTGGGGTGTCTCAATTGTGGGATTTTTAAAAAGCCTTTTTCTTTTACTGGCACTGGAGACTATCCGTGGTTAAGAGCATTTATTGCTCTAGCATAGAACCTGGGTTCAGCTCCCCACACCTATGTGGTGGCTAACCAGCCGTAACTCTACTTCTAGAGAATCAGGCTACCTTTTTCTGCCCTTGTCAGGCACTGCATGCATTTGCTGCAAAGACATACATGCAGGCTAACACCTCTACATATAAAATAAAAAGAAGTAAATCTTTTAATTTTTATTTTTCTTTGATAATTTCATACATGTAAACTTTATTTTGGTCATGTGACCCCACATGGACTCTCCCCACATGTCTCTTCCTAACTTCATGTCTCTTTTTAAACTGATTTTTTTTTAGCTCAGTATGTACTTAGTACGTCATCTGTTGTAGCATGAGCAAAATACTGCCTTCTTTCTTATGTTTGCACACACACACACACACACACACACACACGAGAGGGGGAGGAGAGGGAGAGAAAGAAGAGAGAGCTGTTTGAGAAATGACACCAAAGTCTAACATGAAATTCACTATATTGCTTATAGATTTATATACACCATAATAGTGGTATGTTTGCTTTTTGTTTTTTTGAAACAGAATCTTTGTTTTCCTTTTTCTCATTCCTATGTGTATGGTGTATATACATATGGCATGCAAACATCTGTGCTTACGAGTATGTATGTGTGTGCACACGAGGGTCATGTATACACATGTATGCGTATGAGTGTAGAGGTCCAAGATGAACGTTGAGAATCTCCTTGATCATTCTTCCACCAAATTCTATGACATGGGATTTCACAGTCAAATACAGAGTTCACCAGTATGGCTCCCCTGGTTACCCAGCTTGCTCTAAAAATCCTATCTCCGTGTTCTAAGGCTGGATTTAGAGCCAACTGCCGTGCCAACCCAGCACTGATGTAGATCTTGGGAATTTAAACGTCAGTCTTCTTGCTTGAGTGGCAAGAGCTTTAATTGCTGAGCTATCTCCTCAGCCTGAGTCAGGATCTCACGATGTAGCCCAGGCTGTCCTTGAACTTGAAATCCTCCTTGAAAGCCTCTTGAGTAGCTTAACGTATGGGTCTAAACCCCTTTGAAGATTAAGTGACTGTTTCACATGGTACCATCAGAAAAGGCAGATGTTTTCATTACAATTCATAACAGCAACAGAACTATAGCTATGAAGTAGCAACAGAAATAATTTTATGGTTGGGGGATCACCACAACACGAGGAACTGTCTTAAAGGGTCATAGCATTAGGAAGGTTGAGAGCCACTGTTCTAAAGTTCTGTGATTACTGGTGTGTGGCCGTACCATTCCTGAAGGTCCTTTAGATCATTTGGATTTTGACTGTACTCTGTCTCATGAGGTCAGGTGTGCAGTTTTTCCTTATGATGTCTTGTCAGTCTCAAAAGCTTTTGGGTATAGAAGCATTTCAAATTTGGGATTCTGCATTTCCCCCCCCACATTTTGCCCCACCCTGCCTTGGGAGGTATGGCTTTGCTTCTCAGCTTTGACTCCTCCCTGAAGTTCACCATGTAGGTTATGCTGGACTCACTTGTGGCAGTGCTCCTGGTCTCAGGTTTTCGAGTGCTGGGAGAACCTTCATGCTTCGGTCGCCTGTTCTATTAAAGGAAATGCATAGAGGAGAGAGCACTGTGGGTGAGATGGCTCAAAAAGGCCCCGCAGCAAAGGTTGAAGCTGAGAGGTGCCTAAGCCTTGCGAAGGAGTTGGGGCTAGGGGTCAGGAATGTACTAGGTGGGTGGAATAATCGATGTTAACGTTTGTGAGCAGAAAGAGCTCGGAATGTCTGGGGGCACATAAAAGATGACAAGTGTTGGGGATTGGAGTGGCGCTGCCAGGCCTGGGCGCTGGAGAAGGAAGAAAGGGCCAGTCTTGGAAGCTGTTCGGTCATGAAGCCAACCACGCTGATCATTCACAGCTGCTTGGGTTTTCTCTAAAGGCAACGGGGTGCTACCGGAAGGTTTTAAGTGTGTTGGTATGGTTTTCAAGAGTTTGCCTCATAGCTCCGTCCTTCCAGTAACAGCTGTGGCTGTAAGACAAGAGCAGTGACAGAGGTTTGTGTCAACGTTGACATCCCTGTAGGTCCTCGGCAGCAGCTGGAAAATAAGCCCTCTGGAGTGCTTCTGGAGGTCTCTTGTGCAGTAAAGAATGGCCGTGAGTCTGAGTCGATAGAAAATGGCAGGGAGGTGGTCACAGCCCTGCAGCCTTCCGGGAGACACAGCACATAGATTATAGCTTTCAGCTCCTCCCCCAAGCATGCTTCTTGGCTTAGCGTGTGCAGTCCTATATTCAAGCCCAGTACTGGTGAAACAAAGAAACAAACAAAAATCAGTAGTTGGAGACCACTTACTGTGGCTTTTCCAGAGGATGTGAATTCGGTTCCCAGCACCTGAGTCAGGCAGCTCTCAGCTGCTTCTACTTCCAGCTCCAAGGGACCTGGTGCCCTATTCTGGTACCCTCAGGTACCTACACACATGCGGTATACACTCACACAGACACACATAAATAAACTCTAAAACCTCATAATCCAGCCAGTTATAGTGGCATAGTCCTAAAATCCTACCACTTCATAGACTGAGACCAGAGGATCTTGAGACAAAGCCAGCCTGGGATACATATGTAGAACCTGTGAGGGGGAGAGACGAGAAGGGGGGAGGGGGAAAGGGAGGAGGAAGAGCAATCTGAAGTATTCCAAACGTGCTGAACACAGGTTGTACATCCCTTCTCTGAGATTTGTAGGATCATGAGTCTTTCAGGTTTTAGGTTTTTAAAGATTTTGAAAGATTCACACACATAAAGTATAGTAATTATTGGGGAACCATGACTACTTCTCTCTTCTTTGTCTCTATCTTGTTTCTCTTTTTCTCCTACACACACACACACACACACACACACACACACACACACACACACACACTTCAGTTTCAAATATCATGGCCATCAAATCCAAATTCCATTATTGCCTGGATGTTTTCCTTCTGTTGCTGGGTTTTGGGTTTTTGTTGTTGTTGTTTGGTTGATTGGCTGGTTTGGTTTGGTTTGGTTTTGGTTGTTGTTCTGTTTGGTTTTAGCCATTCTAAGAACTGAACCTAGGGCCTTGGGCATGCCTAGCAAAGGACTTTGGGCACTGAGCCTCACAGAAAGTTTCCCTCATTGCTTGAGAGTCTTCTTCTGGCTGTGTAGGAGCTCTGGCTTGGAACTCAGTTCTGCTCACTGTCTTCTGCTTTCTAAACTAGAAGGAACCCCGCCCCAGGACTCTACAAGGTGCCTTAGCTGACCCTGGAGTGGAAGCAATATGGAGACTACAGTGAATGGCCCAGGCCGTCAGACCTTACATTCTGTTCCAGCCATAGTCCATGTTCTTCGTTTACTTGTGCTCCTGGCCACTGGGTATTTGTTGTGCATTTTTTAACTATGTCTATTTCAAGTAGGTGAAGCTTCCTGGTTATAAAGGAAAAGCAGCCCTCATCGTGATGAGAGACAACATTTGTAGAATTTTGTATCCACTGCCTGCCAGATATCATACTTATTAAAGAATCCTCACCACGGACTCCTGTTGGCTCTCTAGCCAGGTCAGCTTTCTGATAAGACCCTCACCCTTCTGGCATCCCGTTGCTACATGGTGACATGCACAGATTCCAAGTAAGCATGCTCCAAGATGTGTACATACCTTTCTTTGTTACCCCGAAAAGCCCACAAATGAAACCCACATTGTGCTTGGACAGGAGGAAGAAGGAGCTCCATGAACCCCAGAAAAGAACAGTCTCTGACCAGGCTCTGCAAAGAATGTTGGGAGTGCAGACTCTGAGCCAGCCCTTGTGCTGGCTCCTGTCCAAGAGACAGTGGAGAGGGTGGTAGGAATGGAATGAGGGTCCTGCCCTTTGCACACGGCACGGTGGCTCATCAGTTCATCTTCTGAGTGTGGTCCCCTTCTCAGCTGTTGCGCCTGAATCGTGTTTCCCACGCCCAAGCCAGCCTAGCTGTGACCAGCTGTGACCAGCTGTCAGGCAGTTGTTAGCACTCCACTCTTCTCCCTGCCACGTGACAACCCCTGACCTCAGCCAGAGACCAGAAGAGCTTTCTGACAGGCAGGCTAAAGGGCAGGCCGCACGGGAGGCCTGATCAACTAGCAGGCAGGTGGAGATCCACTATAGTGGTTCATGGAGATGAACCCCACTGTCGGACACCCAGAGAAACATGTTTGGAAGCATGGTAGAAACACACACACACACACACACACACACACACACACACACACACACACAGGTGAGTGTGTGTTCATGTGCATGCAAAGACACTTGCCAAAAAGACCGGGAGTGGAGGTCATCCTGGCCAGCCACGGTGGGGGGATGGGGGTGGAGGGTGTGACAAAGACTCACATTTACTGATAGTGAATCACAGAAACAAAGCACTGGAGGTCCTGAGGCATCATATCCTCGTTCCTGAGAGAGCAGAACCAAGGCTTCACAGGAGCCTAGGTAAGCATGAGGCAGCTTAGAGCAGCAGTATCAGCTTGCCTTGTGGAAGGGGTGCAGAAACTGACTCTCACGGAAGCCTGCGAAACGCTGTCATAAGTGCTACCTACCTCCTGGACAGGAAGGGGAAAGCTGCAAGGCTAAGTGTCTACAGTTTCTTTCGTGTTGTAAGCTGCAATTTCTGGCTAGTAGAACAGGAGGCTCCCAATGGGCTCCAAAAGAGGGGCAAGGACAGCATATGATAGAACCTTTCTAATCGATGTTTGCCCCAAAATTCCCTCCACCTGGAGTTTTGTAGCCCTGCTGTAGATGGAAGTGCACATGACTTCCTCAGTGCCTTATCTTGGGTCTGCTGAAGCCTTCTTGGTTAAGACCTAAAGACCCCTCTTTTCCCTCTCCCCAGCTAGCCAACAGGCAAACCACACCTCCTAACAGCAGGTTGCAAGTCCCTAGACTGCTGGGCTGATCTCTCCTTCAGACGTCAGAGGGCACCGATTCACACACCATTATCGTCCTGATTCACAGATGGGAATGACAAGGCCAAACATTGGTTCATCCTTCATTCCACAGATGTTTGGGAATATTGAGTAAAAGCCAGGTAGGGGTTCAGCTGGTCTGTGAGCCCTACCGTCCTCTAGGCTCTGGCGCCTGTCTGGTGATGGGTCCCTGAGGGTAAAACTAACCAAGCCAGAGAAGGAGCAGGAGCCCAAGAAATCTCAGCTGCCTCCCCTGAGATAAGAGAGCTTTGTTCTGCAGGCTATTTCCTGCACTGAAGAATTCCATCTTTAGTTGTTGCACAACTGACCCTGGAAATGTCAAGAAGGGTGGTTATTATTTATTAAAGAGCTAACCACCTGCATGGCTACACACACAACACAACACACATACATTCAACACAACACACACAACACACACAACACACACAGCACAACACACACGCACACAACAAAACACACACACAAACACACAACACACACGACACACACAACACAAACACACAAACACACAACACACAACACACAAAACACACACAGCACACACAACACACACAACACAAATACAGCACACACACAACTCACACAACACACACAACACACACACAGAACACACACAACACACAACACAACACATACATAGCACATACAACACACATAACACACAACACACACAACACACACACAGTACACACAACACACACAACATACACACAGTACACACAACACACACACAACACATACAACACAACACACACACAACATATACAACACAACACACACACAACTCACACAACACAACACACACAACACACACAGTACACACAACACACACACAACACACATAACACAACACACACACACACACACACACACACACACACACACACACACACACACACCAGCCTTGGACCTTAAAGGGGTCTCTCAGTTTGTTAAGACTGATGGTTGAAGTATAAGAGCCCCCACTGCAGGCCTACAGAGTGGCTCAGGATTTCTGGCCTGCTGTGGCCAGAGGAGATACTGCCTCATCTGCCCATCAGCTCGTTTCCTGGGGCAACTGGCCTTACTGATTGGAACTCAGTTTTGCAGGTCCTAAATAAGGACAATGGTCACAGCGCTGCCTATCTTGAGGGCTGGGGGAATGTGAGCAATGTGCGACTCCACAATGGACCAAACAGACGACAGGGCTTTGTCCTGACTCCATGGGGCAGCGGCAGCCCCCTCTTGAGAAAACTACTTCCAGTTTTTATCTTAGAAGTTCTTCTTTAATCAAGGGCTGGGGAAACACAATTTGAATTACGCTGGTCACAGTTTCCATGCTCTTCGGCTCTTGCTCGTTGGTAGAACTTTGCACTTTTTTTTATTATTGTTGTCATTATGAGGAACAAGTGATCAAAGGGACAAGAGCTCACATAAGGACAGTGAAATAAAGGCCTGGTTTGAAAGGCAGACTAGACAAATCAGCCAGGAGCCTTACACTAGGGAGGCCTGCACAAAGCTGTCCACGCATAGTAAAGATCTTTCATCCTGGCATTGCTGTTCAAAAGAAAAATAAAGTTTGCTGGTCTGAAAGCCTCATCAAAACCACTATTAAATAAGAAATCCAAGGTTCATGTGTATATTCTTCAGAGGCTTCCCCACGTGAGCATGATAGTTGTTTCCATGCTATGGGTTAGGTAGCTTCATCTTACCCAATTCTTCCCGTAAGTCTTCGACATTTTTCAGGTGAGCAGTCAAGGGCCCAAAGAGGATAAGTAACTGGGTCAGTGTTACCCAGATAACAGCAGAGAATGACCAGGAAGGCAGGATCGGAAGCCTTCCAAGCCCATGTGTTGCAACAAGAAAAACCTTACTTCCGTTCTGAAGGAAAGGACCCATTTTGTATGTGGCAACACCGGGAAACACACCTTGTGACAGGGATGGGCCGAGTGAGAGGAGCCTATGAACCGTGACATCCCACACTAGGCCAGAGCTTGTATACCATGGCTCAGATTTATGACAAGTCATTTAGAACTTGCTATTTCCTCCACTAACAGAGCCTTGCTTTTCCAGAAGGAACCACCCCAGGGTTCCTTGAATAATGAGCTTTAAAATAGTACTCAACATAACTTTCCAGGAACACAGGCTGCTAGCAGGAAGTGGGGAGGGGGCGGGTTGGGGGGCACTATGTACTGGAGAATGCAAATCTGCCAGGGTCCCTCGCAGGCCAGAGGCAACCCTCAGAGGCCACCATAACAGGACAAATGCTTTCAGTCACTCCAACTTGTGAATAGCTGTCATACAGTCAACTATCATCTCTTTTTTAAATCTGAGTCATATCTATATAGCATCCCTGTCCTGCAAATGATGCCTAACTCAAGTTTTTTTTTATTTCCAATAACATACAGTCTATACTTGAGAGTCAATATTCAAGTATATGACCCAGGAATCTTGTGTGTGTGTGTGTGTGTGTGTGTGTGTGTGTGTGTGTGTGTATGTGTATGTGTATGTGTATGTGTATACACACACAAACAAATTGAGATCTGGGATATGGGATTTAGCTCAGTGGTAGAGCGCTTGCCTAGGAAACGCAAGGCCCTGGGTTCGGTCCCCAGCTCCGAAAAAAAGAAAAAAAAAAGAGATCTGGGATATGAACAAAGTCTGCATGCACCTATACTGACAGGCATTATTCATCACAATGAGAAGGTAACAGCATAACCCAAATGTCCATCAACAGCTGGGGAAACAAAATGGGGCGTGCGCATAGTCAGTGAACTATTAGTGAGTCTCAGAAAGGATTCCAGTTCTGGTAGATGCTATAACATGAGTTAACCTTGAAAACGCCATGCTAACGGAGAGAAGACAGAGACTGAAGGGCAAACACTGTGCGCTTTCACTCATGTAAGACACCTAGAAGACTTAAATCCTAGAAACAAAAAGTAGACAAGTGCTTTCCAAGAACTAGGATCAGGGAGGAGTTGGGAATTATATGAGGCTTCTGTCTGAAGAAATGGGAATGGTCTTAAAAGGCACAGGGAAGAAAAAAAGACCCCAAATAGCCAGACCCACCCAAAACAGAAACAATGGAGCAGGAGACATCACAACACCTGACCTCAAATTACAGTAGTGTATTACACACACACACACACACACACACACACACACACACACACACACACGCATAGCTATAGTAACAAAAATACCATTGGACTGGCACAAAAATAGACACAGAGACCAGTGGGATAGAATAGAGGCCCCAGAAATAAACCCACACGGCTATGACCACCCAATTTTTGACAAAGAAATCAAAAATATGCCTTGACAAAAAGACAGTCTCTTCAACAAATGGCAAGGGGAAACTGGATAGTCACATTCAAAAGGCTGACACTAGATCTGTGTCTCCACCCTGAACAAAGATCTTAATGTAAGACCCGAAACTCTGAAACGACAGAAGAAACAGAGCAAGATCTGGGCATGGGAAGCACACGAAATGAAAAATCTTTGGCGCAGCAAAGGAAACCAGCAGCGAAGCAAAGAGACAGAATGAGAGAAAGACCATCCAACTGGACATCCTTCTGACTGGTAATTAATAGCTAGGATACGTTAAACACCAGCAGAATCCTTCAAGTGGGGAAATGAATGGATAATTCTCAAAAGAATAACTACAAATGGCCCAATAAGCATGTGGAGGAAAATAGTTAACAATATAGCCATTAGAAAAATGCAAATTGGGGTTGGGGATTTAGCTCAGTGGGAGAGCGCTTGCCTAGCAAGCACAAGGCCCTGGGTTCGGTCCCCAGCTCCGAAAAATAGAAAAGAAAAAAAAAAAAAAAGAAAGAAAGAAAAATGCAAATTAAGGGGGTGTTGAGAGTCTACTTATCCCAGTTAGTGTGGCTGTCAAAGAAAAAAACAAACAAACAAACAAACAAAACCAAAAAACAAGCACCGGGGTTCACGTCTGCAAGCTCAGCATTCAGAAGGAACTTGTCTCCCCAAAAGAATGAGAATTACAACAAACACTGGTAAAAATATGGGGAACTGGGAACCCCTATCCCTGATGGTGGGACTGTAAACTGGTACAGCCACTGTTGAAATCAATATAAAAAAAATCCTTTAAAAAAACCCAATACTACAGCAGCCATATGATCCAGCTATACCACTCCTGGGTATATACTCAAGAAATCTAAGTCACAGTCCACAGACATGTTTGGACTTCCATGTTTATCGCTGCTATAATTTGGCTATAACTCATAATAGCCAACATAAAGGTGCAGCCTAGATGCCGATCAACACATGAAAGGATAAATTATAGTATGTGATATAGTATATACGTTATACACTATGTAGAGTTTTATTCAACTGTAAAAAAAAATAAAATCAAATTATGACCTTTGTAGAAGAATAGATGGGACTGGATAGCAGCATGTTCAGCAAATTCAATCTCAAATCGAGAGATTCAGGAAGACGAATACTGCATGCTTTCTTTCGTATGCAAATTGGTATTTTAAATGTGTGTGCATATGCATATATAAGACTGCAAAGTAGAAGGAGGAATGTCAGGGGGTGGAAGTGGTCCAAAGGAGCTGGGGGGGGGTGATAAGAGAGAGGAGAAAGACAATTTTTTTACATTTTCTCTCATATGTGGAATTTAGATTTAAATTCATATACACATACATACGTGTATGTGTATACTTAAGTGTCACAAAAGCAGAAAGGACACTGTTATGGGGAGATAAAGGGAACCCCTGGGAAATGGGCAGCATGAAAGACTGTGCAAGTCATGGTGGTATACATGTATGAAAATGTCATAACGAAAGCCGCCGATCTGTACCCTAATTGAGAGAACTATTTTAAGAAGAAAGTTGTGGAGATGAATGGTGGGTGGTGGTGCTAATTCGAGGTCACTGAACTGTATGCAACATCTCATGGTTGAGACAGGAGAGTATATTCTGCGCTCATATGACCACATGGAAACGCAAGTCAACTCAATGAAAGTAACAATGGCCGTCACTGTGTATTGAGCACCCACTCTGTCATGTGAGGAAGCTGTCACTCTCTGAACTTTGCAGATTGAACAAACTGAAGTGGACGAAGATTAACAGTGACCACCACCCCCTCCTCTTCCCCTACTCCCCCTACCCCATCCCCCTACCACACCCCTCCCTTCATCCTTCCTCCACCCCCACCCCCACCCCAACTGACAGCAGAAGCCAGGCCAAGTAGTAAAGCCAGATCTTTGAGGCAGGTCTCTGTTTCCTTGGGCTGCTTAACTTCTCTCTTTGTAGCCCAGGGGAAAGGAATTTGTTTCTCTTATAGAAAACGATTAGTGAAAGTCATTTAGCATTGGGTCATCAGTTATCGGGCCTCTAGCACACATTCATGGTAACTGGAGGTGGTGCCTCCCAACCCAGCCTACACCTAGGCTTCTCTATCAAGGAATGAGACGGATGACCTGGTACCAATCTCAAACACACACCCAGCCCCATTCCACCATTAGCACCTTATGGCCTTTCAGGCTAGGTTCTCTTTCTAAAAGAAGGTAAATTCGTGAACTGAAAGCCCCAGTCCACAGTGGCGAGCTTTGGCTTCTACCAGATGGCTCATGAAGTGACAACGCTGTCTCTTCCATGGCGAGGGTCCTGGTTTGGATAACCCTATGTGTCTACCACCTAGGCTATCTTTGATTTTGGTTCTCCCAGAGTTGCCTCTTAGAAATTGTCCCTTCCCTCCTCCTCCTCCTCCTCTTCCTCCTCCTTCTCCTCTTCCTCCTCCTCCTCTTCCTCCTTCTCCTCTTCCTCCTCCTCCTTCTCCTCCTCCTCCTTTTCCTCTTCCTCCTCCTCCTCTTCCTTCTCCTTCTCCTCTTCCTCCTCCTCCTCTTCCTTCTCCTCCTCCTCTTCCTCCTCTTCCTCTTCCTTCTCCTCCTCCTCCTCTTCCTTCTCCTCCTCTTTCTCTTCTTCCCCCTCATCCTCTTCCTCCTCCTCCTCTTCCTCTTCCTTCTGGTCTTCCTCATCCTCTTCACCATCTCCTTATCCTCGTCCTCCTTTTTAAAGACAGAGTCTCACACTGTAGCTCAGGTTCGCATGAAACTTACTGAAATCCTCCAGCCTCAGCCTCCCAAGTGCTAGGATTATAGGTGTGAGCCTCCACATCTAGCTTCTTATAAAATTTTGAATTAGTGTTTGGTTCGGAGCCTAAAAAGTACAGCCATTCAAAGATGACCAGGGCTAGCCTTGTGGTCGGGTGGCTCAGTGGGGAAAGTAACACACACCTTTGTTTGAAATTTATGAGCCAAGATCTCTAATAATGCCTTTAGTTTTGCTTCAAAGCTTGTAAAATCTCTCAGATGCACTGTCCGGTAGAGGGATTGTTTTGTGTTCAAAATAAGAAAACAACACAACGGCTCAGTTTTAGTTACTTTTTTTTTTAAAAAAAAAAGAAATTTCATCTTTTTTCTTTAAAGCATGGAGCACCATGTACAAAATGGGTGACTTGGAAAGATGAGCACAAAGGAGAAGCCAGTGCCAGAGCTTTGCGCATGTCCGCAGGCCCTGGGATTGATCCACAGCATCATTCCAAAATGTCCACTGATGTACTTCAGTAACGTAATTTCACATCGATGGTTTTACGTGTTTTTAATTTGATGTAAAAATTATACATATTCAGATCTAGGAAATATAGACTAACCCAGAAGATAGTAATTTCATTGTCCAAGATAATAGCTTTTAACTTTTGATGCATATTTAAAATTTTCTGCATTCAGGTACATGTTATTCGTTTAAAAATAAGATCACGTGGTAACTTCACTTTTACAATGCTCTTCCACCCCCTCTTCCTCCTCCTCCTTTTCCTTGTTTCCTCCTCCTCCTGCTCCTCCTTTCATTTATGTCACATTTTCCAGTCCCCTTCCTCATTTCATTAAATATATATCTTATAAGGACTTGTGACGTGGCTCAGTGGGTAAAGCCACTTGCCACAGAAACCTGAAGACCTGAGATTAATCCCAGGATCCCACATACTCCTCTGAGTTGTCCTCTGACTTCCACACATGTGCTTACACACACACACACACACACACACACACACACACACACACACACACACACACGCTAAAGAAAACCATGATGATGAGGTAGATGGCTCAACTGATAAGATGTTTGTTGCCGGAGCCTGAGAACGTGAACTCTACCCAGAACCAACCTTCCCAAGCTGTCCACTAACCCCTTCAGACCCCCTCAGGAGTACATGCTTGCATTCGCATACAATATAATTTAATGCAATTAGAAAAAGAGGGGGTTTCAAAATAAACGTAACACAAGAAAACTTGACAACTCACTTTTTCTATGTCTCGAGATCCAAAGGGAGGCCTCACTAGTGGTATACCTAATGCCGTACTTTGAGATGCTTGTGTTCTAGAGGGAATGCCATACCAGGACATGAGAAGTCTACCTCCCTTCTGCTCCTGATGTGGGCATCACGAACCTGGCCACTAACAGAACGCCTGTCCTTTAACACTTAGTTCCTCTGCTTTCTGAAGCTCGGTGGTAGCCAGATGAATGTGGAAGGCTAGAATTCGGGTAAACTGTGGCTGTGGTGCTTTTGATTTTGGCTTCTATACTTGCTTCCCTGCTTGTTTGTCTCCGCTCTTGCTCCCCGCTCCCCTACCCGTGCTTGGCTGCACGTGACCTTCTCTTGTTTCCCTCTGAAATTCATTCTCAGATAGGCCTCAGCTGGGTGGCCAGCAATTACCCAGCCTTTTCAGTCATTCCGAATTAGAAATAATCTTTCCCCAATGTGTTTCTTTGCAGTTGACCCTGAAGCCTTTGAAATGTAAATTACTCCAACCTGAAGCTCTGGAAACTGGACTCTATCGGGCACAACTGGCCTCCAGGGTCTGCTCCAAGCCCAGAGTAGGCAGGATCCTGTGGCCTGCTTCCGAAAATCAAAGGGGCATTGTTCAACTAATGTTCTCCACCAGAAAGCTTAGATTAGTCAGTAAGTCCGCCCTCCTCATCTTTAATATCAAACCTGGGTTAACATGGCTTTCTCTGGTCACTGGTTTCAGGTAACTCAAAAAGAGAAGCGCTTAGGACGTCTTCGGGGAGTCAAGAGCAAGTGAAGTTGCTCTCTGAGCTTCCACGATGGTTAAAAGTGAGGACTCTGAGGTCGTAGGGCACTGTTCCTGGGCTTGGCATGAAGCAGGCATGAAATCCCAGGTATTTGGAATGAAATGGGTCCCAAGAGCTATGATGAGATAAGGAGTGCTCCAGCTGCTGGGAGATAAATCTGTGGTCTCCGCCCCACTCTTCCTCGAGCTAGCCCCCACAGTGGAGCTTAGTCAGGTCCGGGCAGAAAAGAGAATGGGCTCCTTTGCTGATCACCACCTGCCGCGCTTCCTGCTAGACTCCGTGGAACCATGTCTTGTCTTTTTCCAGTAAATGCCCCATGGCCACAGGTTATCTCCACAGCCTCCTGGAATCCCGCTCAAATGATAGTACAGGAATGTAAAAGGCACAGACCCTCGAGGACAAAGGGAACCGAGGAGGCGATTCAGCAGATGAGATAGCTACGAAATCCTGGAAGCTGAAAAACAGAGAGATTAGTGGTGCCTGACTCAGCAGACAGAATTGCTTTCCTGGGTGGGTTGAACAAAGTCGAGAGGAGACAACAGCCCACAAGGTGCCAATGAAATCGATGGATGGATTAGCTGTGTCTGATGGGAGGGAGTTGAGAGGAGAAAGGTGATTCTAACTCCCTTCAACCGGAACGCTCAGAAAAAGTCAATGCAAGCCCCAGCACGATGGACTGGCTCAAAATTGGTGGCATCAGCTTTTTCCGGAGATACAGAGTGGACCTAAATGCCGGAGAGTCAGCAATGAGCCCTCCAGATACCCACTTATAACCATGGCATCTGTTTGGCAGAAGGGCGGGGCCTCTCCCTTAGGGAAGTTGAGTTGTAGGTGATGTTGTCTCGGAGACTCAAGGCACAAGTGAGGGCAGGGGGATATTTGATCCTAAAAACTCAAAAGACAAACTGAACAGAACCCCACAATGACAGCACCTCCTACCTCAGTCACCCCCCTCTCCCTGACTCTCTAAAAGTTGGCAATCTGGCCCTTACCACACCTCCCCATGGCTCCTTGGCAGGTTAGTTTAATTGCAGAAATGGATTAAAGCAAGAAATTGGGGAGGTGGGGTGAATACTGAAGAGTCACCCAAAGTTATCAGTCTCCATTCCCATTGCCAAGGCGCTGAGGGGCTTCATTCTGAAAACCAGGGCAAGCAGGGGTCACTCCACATTTGTAGAGCCCTCAAACACGATGAGGAAATCCAAATAATCTGAGAGAAAGGAAGGAACCTGCGCCATTCAGAAGATCTTTATCCAGATTTAAAAATTCCAGTGTCAGGTTTCCAAGAAACGACACACTGAAGTTTTCCAGGGCTAAAAGATAATGATTGAAAAAAAGAAAGAAAGAGAAAGAAAAAACAACAAAAAACAGATGCAAGTCTTCCAAGTGCCAAGAAAGCATATTTTCAAAATCCGATAGTATAAACCCCAATAACAGTAGGTAAAAAGAAGATATCATAGTTGAAGCCACATGAAAGCATTGTTTTAAAAATCTCTGACAGAAACAGTCTCAAAGTACAGGTGTCCCTATCCAGTCCCAGTGCTGATCAAATGAATGGAGAAGGAAAGCCAGATTTAAAAGATTTCTGAAACTCATATACCACAAATCCTTCCTCGGGGAAGTAGCTACAGAACACTGTCAGTAAAGAATTTTTTTTATTTTTAGACTTTTAGCTGTGTGTATAGGCATGTGCAATGCCCCAGAGCACCTGGGCAGAGGTCAGAGGGCAAGAGGACAGCTAACCTGTAGCAGTTGCTCTTCTTAATGTGTGGGTTCCAGGGATTGAACTCAAGTGGCCAGAGCTGGCAGTAAATGCCCTCACCTAGAGAGTCATCTTACCAGCCCACTAAATAGTTAATAAAGTAAACGAAGCCAGATGCAGTGAGGCATGCCTGTGACCCCCACTTCTTAGAATGCCAAGGCAGGAAGACTGTGAGTTCAAGTCCAGCCTGGGCTGCATAAGGAGAACCCTATCCCAAAACAACAACAACAACAATAATTAGAAAAGAAAGAGGAGCCGAAGGCATCAGTCAGTTGATCAAGCAGTTAAATCTATGTATGAGGTCCCTGGGTTTAGATCTCTGATGTGTAGAAGAAAGAACAAAACAGGAGGAGAAAAAAAGCAGAAAGGAGGAGGAAGAAACATGGGGTTTGGCCAAAAAAAAAATGGAGTAAAGACTAATTACCTGCCTACCTGAATCCAAGCCAAATGTAACAGCACGGAACAATGGCTCTCAGGATATTAGCTGTTAGCTGACAAAGACCAATGATCTTGGGGTGGAATAAATACAAAGTGAGCCATGAGCTGAAAGGGTGAAGCCAGGGGTTCCCTAATCTGAAGAGATGGGAGCCTAACAAGAGTTTGAGAATAAGGCAGCCAGCTCCCATGGCATAGAACACCCGAGTTTGACAAGCATGCAGGAAGAGAACTTCCGAAAGCTAGCGGTTTCCCTCAAACGCTCAGGTAAGTGCTTATCACTGTGTGAGAGCGATAAAAGCAGTCAAGGTGAGGAAGTAAACCCTTGAGAAGATTAGACGGCATTGTGCTGGGACCCGTGCCTGCTAGTGGAACATAATTCATGAGGCATCAGTTAGAGTACTAAGAAGGAGTTTGTGTCTAGCTTTAGGGGAGTCACCCCTCGACTAACCACAGCTTGCTTCCAGCCTAAGAAAGATTAAAAGCAAGAATCAAAAAGATCACATTGCTTCAATGTAATTTAATTTAATTTTTCCCCATGAATACAAGGATATCTAACCAATATAGGGTAAATATAAAATGTCTGACATCTTACAATATATATTATATATGAATAATAATTATTATTATATATATTCCAGGAAAAGAACTCAGAAGATGAACTTTCATAACAGAAAGAAAACTCAGTCGAGGGGAACTGACTCAGAAATAGCAAAGGCAAGAATACTAGACAAAGACATAAATAGTTATGATTATTGTAGTATACATTTCCAAGTAGCAAAGGTTAGAGGAGAGATTGGTCATGAAGATTCCTGGTGTAGCAACAGCAGATGTAACTAGAGAGCATGTGGAACTGTGGGGAAAGGGGACTTTTCATATCCAATACGAGAAGCACCTTGGATGGAATTAGTGTTACATTGCATGTTGCAGACAAGATCTGTGAGTGACTTAGTCAACTTTCCATTCCTACAACATAATACCAGAGCCTGTGTGAGTTATAAACACTGCAAGTTTATCAGGGTCATGGTTTTAGAGGGATGGACAGAATAGAGTGGCTGCCTGTTGTGCCTCTTTCTTGGGTATTATTGTCCAATGGAGGCTGTCACGTGTTGGGAGAGGATCAGAGAAAAAGAAAGGACTCACAATCCCTTTGCTCTTCTGTAATTAGTGCTCTCCTGTCCTATACATGAAATTGGTGCCTCTTTTGGGTCTAAGTACCTCCTATGAGTCCAACCTTCTGATGCTACTATAATAGCAATGAAGGGGACATTTAGAATATAACAATGGGCTTGAAGACATGACCATAGAAAGAATCCAGAATCAAACATAAAGGACATTGAGGAAAAAGAAAGAGAAGCTAGATGAGGCGTTGTGCTCAAATCAACCCTCCCCACCTCTTCCTGGCGGAGTCTCACTCTGTAACCTAAGCTCTCATCAAACTTTTGACCAGACTCCTTCCTGTCTTAGCCTCCAACTTCTGCAGTTACAGGTATGAAGCACTACTTGAGAAGCCAAGCCGAGGCAGGAGGATTACTTGAGCTCTTGAGTTTGGAGGCAGCCTGGCTCTTAAAAAAAATAGACGAAACAAAGTGAAAAGACATCAATAAAATGTGAGGCCAACATAAGCATTGAAACAAAAGGAAGGATTACTGAAGAGTGGACTCCAAAAACCAAGTGATTGCCTAGAGTGTAAGCCATTGGGTGAGGCGTCCACATTGAATGTGGACTGGGTTTAGTGACTCATTGTTCAAGGAAGAGAAAAGGCAGATGTGATGTGACGGCAAGTCACTGGAATGTTATGCCCCCCCCCACAAGGAAAAATTTATTCCACCCAGACTTGACAGAATGTATAAACTCACAGATTCAAGAGACTGAAAGGAAGATGAGGAAAAATGGCATCAAATGGGACCGTCAGATTTCTTAAAGCTAATGGTAAGACTTTAGAAGGGAGCCGCAGGGGAAAGCTACCTCTACACAAAAGGGAAAGATCAGGATAAGCAAAGACTTCTGGACTAAGTCATGCAAGCTGAAGAAATGAAACAACATTCTTAAGCAAGAAGAGAATGAAAAAATGGCCAACACAGAAATCATGTGGTGAATTATCTTTCGAAAATCAGGAATGTGGGCCAGTAAGACACATCAGCTCTGGGGTGTGTACTACACAAGCCTGGTGCTCTGAATTCTGTCTTTGAACCCATGTAAAGGTAGAAGGAGAGTATTAACTTCAGAGGGCTGTCTCCTGACCTCCACATACACCTTAGCATGCACACACACACACACACACACACACACACACACACACACACACACGATAGATAACCAAGCAGACAGACACATCATCATCATATAATTTTACAATCAAGAGTGTGATGCTTTTTCAGGTAAAGGCTAAAATGGCTGAGCCCCATGCCTGTGCTGTAAGAGATGCTAAAGAAAGTGCTTCAAGCAGGAGAAAAGTGATGTGGGGTCGGGGGAGGCGAATTCCACAGGGATGAGAGAAACTGGGAATGCTGGCCGCAGGGATGACCATGAATACTGTTTGTTGTCTCCCTTACCATGAGTTCATGGTTCTGCTGTATTCTCTATGAAAACCAGGCTGATTCGTGTTCTCTACAATCCTCCTGCCTCAGCCTCCCATGATCTAGGACTTACAGGCCTACGATGCCATGATTAGCTACAAAGCTGTTTTATTATGATTTAAATTTCTTTAAAAAAAATAAGATGAACTAAAGCAAACGTATTAATAAAGTGTTGACAAAATGGTGGAATATTTAGTAGTAAAATGGTGAGGCAAGCAAAAGGCTCTACAGAAAACACGGATAGAAACTTGTAATCATCAGATCCCAGTATATGGAGCAGTAGAATACCACTTTAAAATGGCTGTGTAAGGTAAAAATAGTGCTGCGACCCTTTAATACAGTTTCTCATGGTATAGTGGACCCAGCCATAAAATTATTTTCATTGCTACTTCATACTGTAATTTTGCTGCTTTTGCTACTGGTATGGATCATAATGTAAATATCTGATATACATAATGCCTGATATTTGACCCCTGTGAAAAGGTCGTTTGACATTGCCCCCCAAATCGGGGTGGGGGGAGGCCACAACCTACAAGTTGAGAACCATTGATCTAACTGGTGAGCTTGACCATCTGATAGATCCACAGAAAATTGAGTCAAGAAAGTGAAGCTATTTTAAGACCTAGGAAAGCACAGGAAGCTGGATGAGAGATGTAATCGTAGTAGGAAACATGGCTGCATGCTAATTATATTCACCTAGGCATGAAAACGTGAGTAGAGATCATTTATTTAGCCAACCTTGGGTTCATTGGGGGAAAAAAGAGACAAACATAAGAATCGGATGGCAGCTTTGCAGCCAGTGGCAGAGTATGTTAGAGCTAGAATTCTGACTCCCAAGAAGTTGGAAGGAAAGCAGGGCTAAAAGTAGCGTATCAAGAAATAGCAGTGTAAGTATTCTGTGGGGCAGATGGGTGTGACTGTCTGAGAGGTAGCTGCCAGAAGTAACAACACAGGGGAGTCTCTAGGAACAGTGGTAGGAACGGGGAGTCCTAGACCATTGCTGTACTGTTTGCATTCAAAAAGCCAATGTTCTGACTTTTTAAACGATACATAAATGTACCTTAGACAAGACACAATTAAATTTAAGAAAGCTTGTAAAAAGAAAGAAACAGAAAAAGAAAGAAAGAACCGCGAATGAACGTCCGTAACAATGACAGTGACACTGGGCTTCTTATTGCTTCCTATTTTCTCCAAGGCTATTTATCACTCTCATTTAAAAAAAAAGCCAAATAAATAGATCAATAAATGCATGAACAAAACCCATTACATTTACTATTCTCAGTGAGTTAGAAGACAAGACAAATGAAGATGAGAAATGCCAGAGACGGGCTGGAGAGATGGCTCAGCCGTTAAAGGCTAGGCTCACAACCAAAAATATAAGAGAAATGCCAGAGACAGGAGCAGCTGGCAAAGTTGCTGGTCCCCAGAGTAATGTCCCCTGAGAAATGACAATGGCAACATTCCAGGACAGAAGCGTGGCTTCCTGAGAGTCCAGGACATGTTTACTGCAATAAGGGACAGCCTCTAACACATATTCCCACACATATCACCACAATGATAACACCATCACCCCCACATGTACACACACACACACACACACACACACACACACCATCCACATTAGTAGGAGATCTCCACCTCATGTTTACTCTCTGAAAAAGTCTCCCAAGTTAGGAATAGTGGTCCAGTTCCCAGTTCCAGTTACTCGGTAGACTGAGAAAGGAGCGTTATTTGAGCCTGATTCACAAGGAGCCTGCATCAACCCATTAAGGCTCCAAGCCCAAGACAAAATAGAGTACAACCCACACACTGCCATTTGATAGACAGGTCTTTTAGATGCCTGTTCTGTCGGATAGCAGTAAGAAGGAAAGGGAGGCAGGGGATGTGGAAAATGGCTCAGCAGTTAATAACCCTGGCTGTCCATCCACAAGACCTGGGTTCACTTCCCAACACCCAGATGGTGGTTCACAACCATTTGTAACTTCACTCTCAGAAGATCTGATGCCCTCCTCTGACCCCCATGGACACCAGGCATTCAACTGGTACCCATCATACAAACAAAATACCCATCCACATAAAATGTATAATCTCTTTTAAAGGCGGGGGGTGGTAAGAACTGGAATGGGCCAATCAAATGCTATTTTAGAATATTCTAGAAATTTTATAGCAAGATACTAGAAAATGGGATCTTTGCATACATATATCATGCTATTAAGGTCCAAAAAAAGAATTTGTTTTTTCCCTCTTTTGATAGCAAAAAAATGAAGAAAGCCAAGAAATTGTGTAGGCCTAATTTGAACCCAAGATCCTCTGGTTTCTTTGTCTCCTTTTTTCCCCTCCATGCCTCCATCCCTCCATCATTATTTTCTTTCCCTCCAAAACTATTTTTACTGCATCCAGGTAAAATACTAAACTCCAGGCTTCCCAGAACTCTCACTATAAAGGATGTCTGAGCATACAGTAAATAAATGAACATAGAATCAAGAATGTTTTAGGTTCACCAAGTCAGACAATGAAGGCAATACGTGGGCAACAAAATCTTGTTGAGTCAGAAAGATGCTGAAACATAACATTTGGTAAACAGAATAGTGTATGCCAAGAGTAGGAGGGAAAGATGAAAATACATTACCCATACCCAGGCTGAGTCCCACAGACGAGAGACTCCCAACCCTGAGCCTTGTCTTACCCTCTTCTGCTTTCAGACCAGGAAAGACAGTTGTCTAACTTGCAGGCTACCAAAAAGATTTCCTAGCTGTCACACTTGGCTCTTATGATCCATCTCCCTCAGTGCTCCCGTTGTCTACTCCGGGTCAACAGTTCTCATCCTAGACATTCAACCGCACTGTCCTTCTCTCATACCAACACCTGAATTAGTGTACCCCACACCAGCTCCTTTCTGTATACTCCAGCCACCATGGAATTTTCAGCTAAGTACATAGCATTCTGGTGCTGTCAGTGGACGTTCATGGTCAGTTGGCTAGTGAGGTCTAACTCCATGGAATTAGGTCTTTCTTAGGATCTGCTTCTTTGAATGGTGTGGATGCCAAGCTCCCTTAACAGTCAATTTACTGAAGAATCTCCCTGTGATATCAGAGTATCAAAGTAGTGAACTTGACCTCCGGAAGATGAACTCTGCTTTGACAACATTCGAACTGCTAATCTCCTGGGCTATATTTGTTAGTTTTCTCATCACTGTGGCAAAAACATTCGGGAGTGGGTGGGGGAGCAACTCAAGGATTAGAAAAGCATTTGGCTTGGCTCACAGTTTGAAGCCAGAGATGTCATGGTGGTGGGAAGATGAAGCAGCAGGTCACGTTGGATCCACAGTCAGGAAGCAGAGATTCATGAATGCTGGTTCTCAGCTCACTTTCTCCCCTTTATTTAGTCTAGCCCATATTCGAGGTGAGTCTTGCCACTTCAACCCAATTTAGAAAACCCCTCATGTGCACATTTGCCTCCATAAATCCTACCGAATCCACGATCATAATTAGTGACCCCAGAGAGGAAGAACTTGGGATAACTTCTGAGTTATCCCAAACTAGAGAATGGAGGTGGGGCTTCTGCAGCCTCATATAGCCTCTGTCAGTCATGGGGACTGCCTTGTCTGGGGTGTAACCTGGAGTGTTGCACCTGCCTCCAGGCAAGAGCAGTGTCCAGGGAGGAGGCCCGATATGGGCATGAGCTTCGTGTTGTCTGTCAGCTGGCAGCAGTGCTGGAAGCTAGAGCAATAAGATCTTTCCGGTCATCTGGGAGTTGTAGAGAGAGTATAAGGGGCAGTCATCACAGCCCCCACTTCCAGACTTGTAGAAGAGAACAATTAACTTCTTTTCCCTAGGCATGTGTGGAATCAACATCTGGATGCCTCGAGCCAGAGGCCCATTACAAGTAGCAAAAGAATTTGGACAGGATGCATTTAATCTTGAGTTAATGGTACAGTGCTCTGCCAAGAAAAACCTCTCAGCTTCAACATATTTTACTGAGAAAAACTGTTATTGTCAGGTACAGGGGAAATTCTTCCTCCCTTTGGTTGCTCTGTCAGATGACACAGTTACTGGAGGGGACCACTGACCTGGTATGTTATCTCTTTCATCTGAGAGAGTCTCTCCCCCACAGACCCATCTCCCCAAAACCTGGCCATGAGCCCTGTGTAATTCTAGCCTCTGACAGCTGCAGGAGAAGGAAGAAAGGAGATTTGCAAACAGTCATTCTTTTAGAGGCCACGTTGCTAAACACTAGATACATTGGATTTCCCTGAACCCCCACCCCCTGCCCTCTCACTACCAGGGTAGAACGTATGTGGGAAATTCAGAGGGAATGCTCCGAGCCTGGTGTTCATTCTTACCCAGCCCCAACTCTGCAGCAAGTAGGATGGTTGCTGTCAATAAAACCACTTTGCAGACGTAGATGGACTACACGTAGAAGGAGGATGGATGGTAAAATTATACTAATATTCTAGAACAGGAAATGTACATTCCTTGATGAAGCAACTTAATGGAGTCAGTGGGAGAATTGAGCTCGACTTTAAAGTTCAAGGGTTTTCCATCTACCATTATGTAGTGAAGCAACAGAGCGCAGTGAGGGTACATCCAAGCAATGAGGACGCCATTTAGGGCAAGCAGGAAGGCAGCAGTGAGGGCAGGGCTGCCACAACTTGAGAGTAACCCACCAATATCTGCTCCTCAGACAGGTCCTCCACACTCAGAGGATTTGGAAGAGCCACTATCAGCAGTCCAGAGCTGGGTGGAGTTTCTCCAGGTGGGACAAGAAAGGGCTACTTTGAGTCTTTGGCTCTCTGATCTCTGTCTCCATACACTGGTTGTCTCCATACAAACAGAGAAGCTTTGCAGTCCCTTCTACCAGGCTTTTGTAGGGCCAGGCTAGGACTAAGAATAGGGTAGGGTGGGGTGGGATGGGATAGGAAAAGGGATGTGTGTCTACAACCCATCTTCAGTACAGAATCTCAATAGACATAATGGGGACTGGGAATGTAGTTGATTTGGAAGAGTCCTTGCCTAGAATACACAAAGTCCTTGGTACAATCTTAGCACCCAACAAAAACAGGTATGGTGATACATACTGTTCTCTAGTGCTGGTGTGTAATCCCAGCACTAGAGAAGTAGAGGCAGGAGGATCAGAAGTTCAAGGTGATCTTTGACTATGTATTGAATTCTAAGGACAGCCAGGGTTACATGGGACACTTTCTCAAACGACACAAATCACATGATGAAGTGTGGGTGTAGACTATTATACTGCCTTTGTCTTGATCATATTCAATGTCAGGATCAAAGCTTTTGGTCCCAGTCTACAAAGCTTTTCCAGTGAGGCTCAACCATTTTTCACTCAGTGATGTTGCTTGGGTTGGGTTTTCTGGCTAAAGAAAACAGGAATCAGAAAAGCTATTTGCCTTGCTCATAGTTTCTCCCAGCACCATATCCCAGGCCTCCTTTCAAATCCACTGTTCTTTCTGCCCCACATATCTCCATGGTATCTTAGCACAGTCAGGTAGGGCAGACCTAGGACAGGTACTGTATTGAACCACAGAGAATCTAAGTTTTGAGCTGAACTGTGTTTGCATCCTGGGCCTCCCCTTGGATAAGTCTGGGTTTAATGTGCTGTTTCTAGCCCCAGCCTTCTCATCTGTAAAATGGGACCTAGCACTCTTGTGTAGGAAAGATAACTTTTTTATAGCTAAAGGATATGACAGTTACAAGGAAGTGGTCACAGCAGTAAAACCCTAACTAAGACACTGTCCTTCATCCTATTCTGTTGCTTTCTCCTTTTTCTGCCTCCGTGTCCCCTCACATGCAGTGTGTCTCTTGCTTTCTGCTTCTTCTGCCAAAGTTTGGCAGGCACATCATTCACCCAGTCTCTCTTTTGTTCGGGATTTAATGAGCACCTACCATGTTCTGGGCAGTGTGCTTCGCCATCAAGTTCAGTCAAGACAAACCAGAGAAATGTGTGATTTGGTTACAATGATAACTCCAAGTCAGAGCTCTGCAGGCAAAGACCTGGAGAAGTAAGAGACTCCTTTCTTGGTCTGAACACATGGACACCAAGGGCTAAGTCCACAGGGAAGTGAAGGAGGCTGTCATGCCAAGGTAAATGGAAGTGAGGCATACAGAACTTCAAGGGTCTAAAACAGTGGCTCTCACCCCTTCCTAATGCTGTGACCTTTTAAAACAATTCCTTATGTTGTGGTGACCCTCAAATATAAAATTATTTTCATTGCTACTTTATAACTACAATTTTGCTACTGTTTTGAATCATAATATAAATATCTGTATTTTCCAATGGTCTTAAGTGACCTCTGGGAAAAGGTCATTGAACCCCCAAAAGGCTGAGAACCTCTGGTCTAGAATAACAGGTACACAAACCAGGAAGAACATATCCGGGAGCATAAAGAGGTGGTTTTGAGAGGGTGTTCGAACCCTCTCAAGTATGTAAGTTCTGCAGGCTTCCTCCCTGGCTTCTTCTCCTAACTTGTCTCCTCTAGCTGTCCTTCTGACCCTGAACTTCCCCCAATCTTACGTTCCAGTTTCATGACATCATGTAGCCTCCGAAGGACCAGGATCTCTCTTGATCAGACTACTTGTGATTTTAAGTATCCATGTTCCCCACTGCACCTAAAGTTCTTTGTATCTTGGTCATGCTTTCATTTCTCCAGGCTCTTAATAAATATTTATAAGTAAGTGGATGAGTCACCGCATCTACAGTGGAGTTGGGGAATAACACATCATTGGCATGTATGCAAAGTGCCATGTGACAAAGGAACCTAGCTGGCTTTCTCTCACTATAACAAATATCCACAAGAAATCAGCTTACTAAGGGAAGAGTTTGATTGACTAGCACTGACGCTTTGGGACACCTCATGGTTACCTCATGACTGGGAGGAAAAGAGAGAGAGAGGAGAAAAGAATAGGATCCCACAGAGGTTGTACTTCCAATAATCCAAAAACCTCACACAAGATTCTACCACAAAGTTTCTGTAAACTCCAAGTTGCTGTCTTAGGGACCAAAGCTTCAAAGATGAGTTTGGGGGCAGTAGTTATCTGAATACACAGCAAACAATGAAGGGATACAGATAGTTTTTAGTGGGGGTGTGGGGAGAGATCAAGGAAGGAAAGATGATTCTAAATGTGGGGCAGAGGAGGGAGGACAGAGTAAGAACTCTCCCTGGCAAGGAGTAGCTGAGAAATTTGAGATGAAGTTGGGTGTTGGCAGGCTGAGGAGAGGAGGTGGGTGAGGAATCCCTGACACAGGCATCCTCACACATGGGAGCAGTCTCTGGAGAAGAGTGAGTAGACCCAGAAGAATTCCGTGAAATGATAGGAAGAGCTCATGAGCTCTGGGACCAGAATCTGTGGTTGTCAATGAGAGGTAGCCATCCTTGTCTTTGGGAGTTTCTGCAAACCCTGACATCCAAGGAACCCTGGACAGAAAGGGAGGCTGAAAGATACTGGAGCTGTAACAAGCCAAAGTGGACATGTACACTTGCTACATCTGCTGCTCTGGTGCATCTTGCTTGGCTACAAGCTGCCTTTCCAGACCGGGGTGCATACAGTGGACCATTAGGCTCTCTCAGATGCATCTGTCAGAGGCAGACTGGTTCCAAGATGGAAGTCTAACAGACTCTGACAGACATCCCCAGCACTATCCCACTCATCTTCCCATGCAAGGCAGAATCCCTTCTGGATTAGTTTTTGAGGACTATCCTGAACAATCACTACTAACTGGATGGCTCTAGTGCACATACTATATGGACAGAAATTTCTTCTCAATGTTAAAGGCCAAACGTCAAAAGAAGACATTGGTTCCCGTCGAAACCCACGGCAGAACCCACCCTGGACTTTTCTAACATTCTGGCTGGCTTCTGGAGTCATTGAGATTCTTGGACTTGTAACTGCAACATGCTCAATCTTTATTCTCAGTGTGGTGTCCCCATGTTTCTATCTTCACGTGGCATTGTCCCCATATCCCTGACTTTACATGATGATGTCCCTATGTCTTGGTCCCCACATACTATTGTCCTTATGTCTCTGTTTTTTATGGTGTCTTTTCACAAGGCTTCCAGTCAACTTGGGTTGGTTAGGAGTCCTCCTTACTCTAGCATGACCTCATTTTGCACCAGCTGTTTCCCAGGAAGGTCACATTATGGGACACTAAGGATAAAGATGTCAACATATGTTTTATGGGGAAGGCACACTTGGCCTATACACTTTCATGTTATTTCTAACAAGAAGTTCCACAGCTCCAATGGGCCCATAGCCTCTAGCAAAGATAATGTTTTCTTGGAATGCTTCTTCTCTCCAATCTCCCTCCCAGCCACCCCCTCTCTCCCACAAATATTTATCAAGGGATTAATGTATTCCAGGAAGAGTGCCAAGTCCTGGGTGCCCAACAGTAAACAAAACAGAGGAGGGGATGGTTTTCATTACATTATCTTCTCCCACAAGTCCTCTGAGGTCAACTGAGTACCCCAGCTGCATCCTGCTTATCTTCCCTTTACATGTATGAACACATGGTAGGTTACCTTAAGACTCCTGTGGATCTCCCACCTTTCATCACATGGTCCTTATATGTACTCGCTATATAGTTCTTGGATCAAACCACAGTACTTTTGAGAATGAGCACCGGTACCATTCATAACGACAAGACCCAGATATAAGCCAAGAATCTCTAAGGCCAGTGAAGCATATGGCCCACTTATGAGTCATGGGTCTGGTCCTTTCCTACCCCTCACTGCTCTTTCTGTCTGCTTTTAATCAGTACTTTCAGAGCTAAGTGCCATCTGGTCTCTTGTAATGGAGAGAAGCAAGCAGTAAAAGAGAACATTTGAACACAGTAGGCTCAAGCCACAGCAGAGACGAGAGGCAATCCAAGGACGAAGGTGATGCTGCGGAGGAGCTGGAATAGTACAGTCCTTTCAACAGAAATTTCTGCTGGCAGGGCAATTGGGAGGAAGGCAGCTCCCAGGGCTTCCTGCACGCTGCTTCTGATTTGTATACTTTCTTCCTGGAGTCATGGGAGTTCTCACTGGAAACTGTGGTGATTTGGAGGTAAAATATTTCCAACAGACTCCTGTATTTGACTTCCCGGTTGATACTTACGAAGGGTATGGAACCTTTAGGAGATGGAGTCTTGTTGGAGGAAGCACGGGCCTGGAGATAGGCTTTGAGGGGTTATAGCTTTATCCTACTTCCTGTTCACTGTGTCTGCTTTCTATGTGCGGATGAAATGGTGATCAGTCAGCTTCCTGTTTCTATTCTCATGCTTTTCCTGCCTGTTGCCAGGAACTCATAAGCATCATACTTGGTGTCTCCCTGGGCCAGTAAGCCAGAATAAACCCTTCCTTCCTTTAAGAAATATTTATTTATTCTTATATGCATTGATATTTTGTCTCAGCATGTATGTCTGTGCGAACATAACAGATCCTTTGGAACTAGAGTTACAGAAAGCTGCAAGCTGCCATGTGGGTGCTAGGAATAGAATCAGGATCTTCTGGAAGGGCAGCCTGTGCTCCTAACTGCTGAGTCATCTCTCCATTCCCCTTCTTTTCCTAAGTTGTTTTGTCAGGATATTTTACTATAGCAACAGAAAAGGAACTAATACAGATGCTAGCTCTACTTGAAGAAAGTTCTACAATATTAGTGGATGTACACATTTGTCCCAGATGCTGTAGTACTGTGTCTTGCTTCTGGTCAGATTTGTTCTGGGGAAAAAGGGCCAAAAGGCAGGCTGGAATTTTGGATACTGAGGTCTTAAGTAACATAGATGCTATAGACTCCAGTAAGAGCCACTAACTTTCTCTCAGAATAAGCTTCTGTTGGGAAAGGGAAGACTATGCTCTTTGTCTTTGTGGAGACAACGATCACACTTGAGCTTAGCTCAAGTATGGGGTACAGCTATATAATCTTAGCACTCATGTGACTGACCCAGAAGGATCCAGGGGTCAAGGCCATCCTGGGCTACATTGTGAATCTGAGACCACATGAGCTACATGAGACTGTGTCAAAACAAAATACCCAAGGATCACTTTGTCACATACCTCAAAGAAGCTAGTATACTGAGCAAAAACACATTATGTGTGTAAAATTAAACTTAAGCCATGGCAAAATACCCAAGTATTGTCACATATGCTGTGGTTTAAATGAGCCCACAAAAACCCATGTTGACATTTAATTGTGAGGCATTAAGAGGTGGAAAACTAACAAGACGTCTCATGGGACTTGCTGCTCAGTCTCCCACAAGTTCAATGGCCAGAATCGTATGGTGGAGAAAACAGAGTCTTGCAAGTTGTCCTCCGACTTCCCCACCCACATGACATCACATGTGCACTCAAACAAACACACACACATTTAATAAAGAAAGAAATGTAACCAGGCGTTGGTAGGCACACTTTGAATCTCAGTACTCTGGAGGCAGAGGAAAGTGGATCTCATGAGTTCCAAGCAAGCCTGCCTGGTTGCAGTCTACAGAGTGGGTTCTAGGACAGCCAGGGCTACACGGAGAAACTGTGTCTCAAAAAAACAACCAAAATGAATAAAGAAAAAGAGTTAGTAAAAAAGAAAAAATCCTACTATGGAGTTTGAAAGTGAGGCTTTGGGAAGATATTTTGGGGCCAAATGAGGTCGTGAGGGTAGATCCTGAATCGAATGGGCTTGTGGCTTTCTAAGACAAAATTAGCAGGTGACACCTACGCGAAGTACTCGGTCCTTCTGACTGCATGACACCCTACACAGCCTTGGGGCTCTGTGGGTCCTTGCTTTAGCAAGGTTGACCTTACCATATATTGCCCTTCATTTTAAAATTCCTAGCCTTTGGAACTGCAAACTGAATAAAGTTTTCCTCTTACTTTTTATATATTTTTAATTTATCCTGTGAGGGTTTCATACATATATACAATGCATTTTGATAAGATCCATGCCCACTCCTCACCTCCAAACTTCCCAGGATCCCCCACAACATCATGACCCTTTCCCAGCTTCATATTTTCCTCCTCCTCCTCCTCCTCCTCCTCCTCCTCCTCCTCCTCCTCCTCCTCCTCGTTCTTCTCTTTTTCCTACTCCTCCTCTCACCCAGTCCACGTATTATTGCTCACATGTTCATTGGTTTGGTGCCATCCATCCACTAACGCATGGACCACCAACCAGTGACCACACACCCCCAAAAGATAAAATGACTCTCCCTCCCCAGCAGCCATCAACTTGTCAATTGCTCCTCAACCAAGGCTGGGGTCTCATGAACCGCACCCCAGTCTGTGCTGGAATTGGAACTGGTCTGATCTTATTCCGGTTCTGAGCAGATAACTGTAGCTGCTTTAAGTTCACCTGTGCCAGAGCCTTGTCGTGTCCGAAGGACATTGTTTCACCACATTCCTTCTCATCCTCTGGCTCTTCTGACATTCTGCCTGCCCCCCTCTTCCAAGATGTTCCCTGGGCCTTCGTCAGGAGAAGGGGTTGCCACAGATGTCTTGTGTAGTGCTAACAGTCATAGTCACTTATTCTCAGGACTTTACTCATGTAGCCCCTCTACTTGCCAACCTTTAGAGATGGCCCAAAGTAGAGACAGAAGAGCAGAGACACCTTGAGAAAAGAATTAGCTGTGGAGAGAGAGCAAGACCTGGGTCATCAGTGAGTGGACTTAGCCAAGCCCTGGATCTTCCACCCTTGTGGGTTCTCTCCCATTAAAAAAAAAAGATTGTATACTCCTTAGAAATAGTAACGCATATCTGTTATTCTAGCTAGCATTTGAGAGGCATTGGTAAGAAGAGCAAGAACTCAAAGGCAGCCTGAGATATATAATGAATCTGAGACAAGCCTAAGCAACATCATAGCATTCTCTCTCAAAAAATACAACAACCAGGGATCTAGTTCAGCAGTAGACCACTTATCTAACATAGCAATGCGTTACATTCAACTTCAAGCATCAATCAATAAATATATAAATAGAATAATTCAGGTGTCCTTCACTATTATCTATTTCTATCCTTATTCTATTTTTTCCTCCTAATTTCAAAGGCTGTTTAAGTGTTAGTTTGTGAGCACCGTACTTGCTAGGTACCTTACTGCACTCTGACTCCACCTAGCATGTGCTGACCAACTGGGAAGAAAAGATTTTGCCCAGATTCCTCCTCAGATAGAAACTAACCTGAGTATGTCCTGCTATGGAAAACTTTGAGCCTTTGGTGGCTGGAGGTTGGGAAAAGCCAAGGGACGGAGTTGAAGCTGGCTTACAGGGACATGGGACATCTGGAATGAAGGTTTTATCAGACTTTATGGGTGGATTTCAACATTAATTGTCCCCAACTTCTGTTTAGACATAACATTTTACCTCAATTATGCTGGGAAAACAATAGGTATCCATAGGACCTTGAAGTTTGAATGTGCATGGTTGCCCAGGCTAGTGATGGCCCGGGTGTGAAATCAGGAGTAGCGCCTCAGAGAGAGGCAATGAGCTGGACCATGAGAAGTGCTTCATGCCCTCCCTGTCCTGTAGGTTACAGCATTAGGTATCTGAGCTGTTTTATGTGCGTGTCCCACCTAAGATAGTTTTGGTTTACAACAGGTGCACTGGAACCCAACTCCTTGGTGAGGTACAGAACATCTGTGTTTGGGGAAAAAAAATAGACACGAATATTCTGTTGCCAGGTTTATGTGGAAATAAAATATGGACACTGATGGCAAAGAGGCACAATAAAGAAAATGGAGGTGGCCAGGTTTCTGATCTGAGAAATAAGGAAAGAATAAGAAATAAGGAAGGAATAAAGAATGAGAGAGGGATAAGGAATTCTGGAGGGTGAGCTTGGTAAAGTGGAGGGAGGATCAATAGACCGGTGGATCCATTGAGGCGCCTTCCAGCAGACTGGCCTGTGTACATGTCTACAGGGCACCTTCTTGATTAACTTTTGGCACACTGTGGGTGGTGCCTCTGGGCAGGTGGTCCAGGTTTTATTTAAGGAGTCTGAGCAAGCCGTGAGAGCAAGCCAGAGTAAGCATCGTTCCTCCACTGTCTCTGCTTTCAGTTCTTGCCCTGGCTTCCCTACATGATGAAATGTAACTTGTAAGCCAAGTAAACTCTTTCCTGCCCGCAAGAAGCAAACGAGGACAGGGAATAGGAGTGTCTGTAAGATTTCTAGGATACAGCAGCTATGAGCGTCTCATAGATGGTGCACATTTAGAGGAAATAACGTAAGGCTCTGAAGACTTAAAAGATCGACGTTGTCACAAAGTAGGGTCAGGATAAGTCAGTCCACGTTCAGTGCTACCCAGACCCTGGGCAAAATGTGAGACAGAGTGTGCGAACACTTCTGCCAGGAGCTTGGCAGATGACTGGGTGGACCCCACACAGACTGACTGTGAGGGAAAGTACAGTGAATCTTCTGTCTGATATGATCTATGCAGACTACTGAAGGCATGTTTAAGCTCCAAGGGCCCAAATGTGTGGGGCCAGCCGGAAGTCTACACGAGGGGCTGGCAACAGCTTGTCTTATACCTGGAAGATCAAGGAGGTTAAGAAACTGAAGCTGTATTTTCCAGCCCCTGAAGCAAGACTTCCCCCCACCTCCCCAACTGCATCTACTTCTCTAAGTGTATTTTTTTTAAAGAATTCTGTTGATAGATATTATATAATCACATTGTTTAAATATTTGAGATGGTGATTGCACTACCATTCCACATTAATTGCTACGTCTGTGAACATGTCAGACACTCTCAGGCAAAATTAATTAGGGCCAAACAATTGATTAAAGGCCTTTAAAAAGCCAAACCTTCCTTCGGAAACGAAACGGTTTTATAATCCAAGTGCAAAGTGAATTTATCAGCTCAAGGATGAACTCCCAAAGGCCACATGCAAGCTTTGTCAACAATTAAACAAAAGCAAACACAAACAAACAAACAAAACTAAACAACTAAAAAAAAAAAAAAAAAACGGGGCTGGAGAGATGGCTCAGAGGTTAAGAGCACTGACTGCTCTTCCAGAGGTCCTGAGTTCAAATCCCAGCAACCACATGGTGGCTCACAACCATCTGTAATGGGATCCGATGCCTTCTTCTGGTGTGTCTGAAGACAGCTACAGTGTACTCATATAATAAATAAATAAATCTAAAAAAAAAAAAACAAATCTACCAATGGGAATAAATTTAAAGTAACTTAGTCCAACCTCCTGAGACAGACTTCTTCCTGTAGAATCAGGGGCTTCATTCCTTAAACTGCAGTTGATAGGTTTGAGGTATCTGTTAAAATGTGTCTACTTATTACTGGTTTTATTCTCATTGTCCCCCAATTCTTTCTTTAGTTGTAGTTTGCTGTCCTTTCCTCTTGTCAATTTCTGTGGTAAAATTCCACTTCTGACTTGAAAGAGTCTTGTGACGAAGTACTTGTGGCTCAGAAAATAAACCCACTCAGAAAGCCTAACTAGTCCCCAGGGATCATATTAGTATGACACTCTTGGGATGCATAGAGTTGCAATTGTTGATATTATCAACTTGGTAGGTTCTAGAAACATCTACGAGACCCATCTCTGGGCCTATGATGGAGTTTCTAAGTTGAGTTAATTGTGGTAGGAAGAGCCACCTTAAATATGAGTGGCATCATTCCATGGGCTGTGATCCTAAATTGAATGAGAAGAAAAAAGCTTAGCTGAACCCCAACCTTCATTTCTCTCTGCTTCCTGACTCTGGATACAATGTGACCAGCCACTTCATATTCTTGAGGCCATATCTTTCCCACCATGGTAGAATGACCCCTCAAACTATAAGCCAAAATAAACTCTTCTTTCTTAAGATGCTTAAGTCAAATATTTTATCATAACGATGAGGGAAATAACTAACACAACATCCAACTTTGTTATTTGCATAAAACAAGTCTCAGAGCACTGTCTTTGGGAGGCCTTCCTTGTTTGGACAGATGAACATCCACCTAAGAACACCAAGATAATTCATATACAATATTAAAACCCTGTTTTTAGTCATTAATTTATTTATATACTTTTACATCCTGATCACAGTTCCACCTCCCTCTTTTCCACCCAGTCCCTCCCTCTCTCTTCCCTTTCCCCCCTCCACGTCCCTTTCTCCTCAAGAAAGAAAGACCTGCCATGGAAATCAACCTATCTTGGCATATTAAGTTACAGTAGGACTAGGTGCATCTTCTTCTATAAAAGTCAGATTGCATGTGGGAAAATGTGGTGGTTTGAATATGCTTGGCCCAGGGAGCAGCACTATAAGGAGGGGTAGCATTGTTCGAGTAGGTGTGGCCTGTTGGAGGAAGTGTGTCATTGTGGGCATGGGCTTTAAGACTCTTATCCTAACTACCTGGAAACCAGTCTTCTCTTAGTGGTCTTCAGATAACAATGTAGGACTATAAGCTCCTGAATGCTGCCATGCTTCTGCCTTGATGGTAATAGACTGAAGCTCTGAACCTTCACGTTGGCCCCAATTAAATGTTGTCCTTATAAGAGTTGCCTTGGTCATGGTGTCTGTTCACAGCAGTAAAACCCTAACTAAGACAGAAATCAGGACAGAAAGACCACTGTAAATTAGAAGTCACTGTGGACTACATAGTGAGTTCTAGGCCAGCATGGGTAACAGAGACACTATTGTGTGCATGAGGTTTCATACACGATTGTCCTGGATTTGGATTCTAATTGTGCTATTTAGTAACACTGAGGTCTTGGGCTACAATTTCCTCTGATAGAAATTGAGTATGAAAGTAATAGACCCAGCACATTGGAGTGAGGATTAAGTGACACTGGCCATATTTAGCCATGTGGAAATAGAGGGATGAAGGTGCAGATTCAATTCAAATGAGAGAGGACATTCGGTTAACTTATTCAGACAGTTAAACATGAAAACAGATGTAACCAGGGCTGACAAAATGTCTCAGTGGGTATAGGCACTTGCTGCTCAGCCTGATGACCTGAGTTTGATCCCTGGGAACCATACAGTGGAGAAAGAGAACAGACTGAAGGAAGTTAGCCTCTGATTTCTACTTCATGTTATGGCATCCCAGCACACACACACACACACACACACACACACACACACACACACACACAAAATATAGAATACAAGATCAATAAATTCAATAACCTTTTTAAAAATAGAGCTAAACAGTTATAATTAAGATATATCTGAAGGCCATATGTTTTAAGTGTCTGTTGATGCTTACAATTTTCTTAATTTCAAATCCAGTATTCATCCTGGGGATATGATGCAGTTGGTAGAATGTTTGTCTAGCAGTATAAAGCCATGGTTTCCATTCCCAACATTTCGTGAATTATATGAGGTGGTACGTGCCTGTAATCCAAACACTTGAGAGATAAAGTCAGGAGGATTAAAGCTACTATCTGCTACACAGACCATTCAAAGCTAGCTCAGGGGGCTGGGGATTTAGCTCAGTGGTAGAGCGCTTACCTAGGAAGCGCAAGGCCCTGGGTTCGGTCCCCAGCTCCGAAAAAAAAAGAACCAAAAAAAAAAAAAAAAAGCTAGCTCAGATTACACAAGACTCTGTCTGAAAGAGAGAGAGAGAGAGAGAGAGAGAGAGAGAGAGAGAGAGAGGAAGGAAGGAAGGAAGGAAGGAAGGAAGGAAGGAAGGAAGGAAGGAAGGAAGGAAAAGGAAAAGAAAGGAAGGGAGGGAAGGGAAGGGAAGGAAGGGAGGGGAGGGAGGGAGGGAGGGAGGGAGGGAGGGAAGGAGGACTGATAACCACTTTGAAAGTATGAATTTGTTATAAGATGGTTGTGCTGTTGAGGCAGAAGATGTGAGTTCAGGTTTAGCAAGACACTATTTCTAAAAGCAAATAAACAAGTAGGTAAACACTCCCCCTTGTAGAGCCTCTCTTAGAGAGAGTTTTTAAAGAAGTCGTGCTGTGGAATTTGATTGAAATTTTTAACCTGACTTCTGAGTTTCTCATTTCTGAAGGATGGTAGATAGTAGGTAGCAGATGGAAAAATAATTTGAATAACACAATTTAGAGGATGAGGAACAAGCAGGAATAATTTTTGTGTAACTAACTCTCTGTAGTTACAAGTGGGCATCAGGTCTATCGTGCATACAACAAGGAAGGAGCCATTGTTGTCCCAGGAGCCTGTCATCTTCAGCATCTTCCAGTTTTCTTTGCAATTTAGGGTTCACTCTCACACCTTCACCCAATGGGCTCTCAGGACCTCGTTGCAGAGGATCCGGCCCTGACTGTCTTCAGAGGCTTTTTGGAACCTTGAAGCAAGTGTCCATGACCCCTTCACTCTTACATCATCAAAACCTCCATAACAGTAGCCTGTGGGAGACCTTGCCATGCCCTGCTGCAAATTCAAGGTGCACCATGATCTCCACAGCCATAGCTGTAGAGGTCTGCTGGGCTCTGAGGCCAACTCTGGGTAACATTTTCCTGGGTAGTTATTTTTGAGCAGAGAAGCCAGGGGTTGAATTCTCAGTTTGGGCTCTCTCCATTGAAACGTCACGGCTGGAATGATGATTTAGAGGTTAAGCACTGACTGCTCTTCCAGAGGTACTGAGTTCAATTCCCAGAAACCATAAGGTGGCTCATAACCATGTATAATGAAATCTGGTTCCCTCTTCTGGCCTGAAGGCAGACATGTAAGCAAAACACTATACACATAATAAATAAATCTTTAAAAAAAATTTAGAGCATCACATGAGTAGGATCTTGTCCTTGGGGCATCTTTTCTATTGTGCAGAAAAGAGCTTAAGATGTCACTTTAATGGTATTAATCTCTTTAACAAACACAGCAGCTTTTTCTGCCCCCTTCTTGGCCTCAATGTCACACTTGCTAACACCCCTCCCTTCATCGAATGCTCTCTCTCTCTCATTGCAGAATTGAGAAAGACTGGTGAACAGTAATCACACCACAGCTGTAAAGGTATGCTGTCTTAAAATGTCCTCCACCAAAAAAAATTTCATCCACTTTCTTTTAAACAAGTCGTCTTCAAATTCTCAGGACACAAACTGAGTGAAGCCATAGTCTTTGTTGGACTATAACGAGAATGCCTGATAGTCCACTCATTCATGATAGGGTTCTGTTGCCCTCCCCCCCCAAAACAGCATGAGCTGAGCTTCTTCTCTTTGCTTTTCTCTTGATATTTCAGTCTTCTGAACCCTCACTATAGTGGCTCATTAAGCTCTATTTACAGAATTTTATAGCTTCCCTAGTCTGCATCTCCAAATCCCACACTACTCCTATAGACTAATGACCTATGAACAGCAAAGATTTGTCATAGTAACAGCCTCACTTCTCAAAACCAACTTTCCGTGTTACTCATTTTTCCCATTGTTGCGACCGGTTTTGGCTTACAGTTCTAAGGCATCCAGTCTTTCATGGTTGGGAAGGTATGACAGATACAGCATGAGATATATCTGTTCATATGTCCTCCTCAATCTGAAAGCAGAGAGAGATGAATTCTGCTGCTCAGCTCCCTTCCCCTTTTTATTCAGTCCAGGGCCCCACCCCCATCAAAGCTGCTACCCTCATTCAGGGAGGATCATGCCGCTTCTGTAGAAACACCCTCACAATCACACTCAGCAGTGTGTTCTCATGTGGTTCTAAGTCGAGTCAAATGGGCGATGAAGATTTGGCATCACGAGTTCTATATTGGGCCAGAGCCTGCAGCTTCCCTTAGCAGGTATAGAATGTTGTTACCTCTGTCTTCTGGGCTCTCCCTTGCAGGTTCAGTTTTACTCTTACGATCTCATGCATCCCTCTCTCACGGCTGCTAGCACAGATTCCAACCTACAATACATGCCCCAGTTGCTCAGTCTTCCCTTCAAATCTTAACAGAAGCACGGCCTCATTACACTTGGATTCTGTATACCTGCAACACTGGCCATGGTATTGTCATGTGGATCACAACAGGGTCTGCCACCAGAACAAGTTGCATATCAGCCCACCTGAATCACGGAGCCTCTACTGATGTGGCCTCCAAGTGTTTTGTAGACTGACCACAGAAAGATAAATCGTAAGCCAATCCTGGATTCCTGGACTCCTTTGAGCACTTCTCTGTCACCAATGGAAAACATAAAAGTAAATCAACTTTTCCCCTGTGCTAATATAGAGTCTTAGTTACTTTTCTATTGGTATGACAAAATACGGTGGCCATGGAACTGTATTAAAGAAAGCATTTAATTAGGGACTCACAGTCCTAAAGGTTTAGAGTTTATGAATACCATGGTGGATAGGCAAGTATAGCCTTGAAGCAGCAGCTGACCAGCTTACATGTAGTACACAACCATGAGACTGAGAAAGAGGGAGAGAGGAGGGGGACAGAGAACACTAACCTGAAATTTTGAGGGCTTTTGAACTCTCAATGCCCATTCCAGTAAGACAGCTCCTCCAACAAGTTCCTCCAGCTGGTGAACTGTGCATTTAAAAACTAAGCCTGTGGGACCATTCTCATTTAAACCTCACATATGTGATTTCTGGGACGTTCTCGAGCACTGCTTCTATTAGTCCAGGGCCAAGTCCATGACCTCTTCTCACTAGCAAAAGCAACTACAACACGCATGACTGTGCCAGGTCCACTTCAACTCCATCGGCTTTTGATGCTCCTTGGGCCTGACTAAAGGCAGCTGGGAATACTTCTTTCTGTAGCATCCATGTTTTATTGTCTTGAAAGATCCTCTGCCTGGAAGTAAATTGATCAACTTTAAATTTGGCCATCAGAAAAGTCTTGGGGCATATATTATACACCTTCAAATTCTTCACCACATCGTAACAAGGATGGGCTCCATTTCAATCCCCAGTAAAGTTCATCTTTCCATCTAGAACCTCATCAGCACAGCCTTTACCATCCACATGATCTTGACATAGGAAGTAATCAGTGGAGTTAGGTCTTGAGAGTGTGAGGCCTCAGGCTGCTTCCAGTTTGCTTTCTCTGTTTCCTGCTTACATTTAAAGATATGATCACTCAGCTTCCTGCCCTTGCTTGCCACTGTGTCTCCCTTTCATGATGGGCTCCATCTTAGGGTTTTACTGCTGTGAACAGACACCATGACCAAGGCAACTCTTATAAGGACATTTCACTGGGGCTGGCTTGCAGGTTCAGAGGTTCAGTCCATTATCATCAAGGTGGGAACATGGCAGCATCCAGGCAGGCATGGTGTAGGAGGAGCTGAGAGTTCTACATCTTCATCTGAAGGCTGCTAGAATACTGGCTTCCAGGCAGCAAGGTCCAGGGTATTAAAGAGCCCACACCCACAGTGACATACCTACTCCAACAAGGCTACACCTCCCAATACACCTAGTCCAACAAGGCTACACCTTCTAATAGTGCCACTCCCTGGGCCAAGCATATACAATCCATCACAGGCGCTTAACCCCCTGAATCAATAAGTCACATAAACTCTTCCATATATATATTATCTTGGTCATGGTGTTTTAATCATAGAAGTAGAAAAGTAACCAATAGCCAAGCAACCAGAGCTTCCAGGGACTAAGCCACTACCTAAAGACTATACATGGACTGACCCTGGACTCTGACCCCATAGGTAGCAATGAATATCCTAGTAAGAGCACCAGTGGAAGGGGAAGCCCTGGGTCCTGCTAAGATTGAACCCCCAGTGAACTAGACTGTTGGGGGGAGGGTGGCAATGGGGGGAGGGGTGGGAGGGGAACACCCATAGAGAAGGGGAGGGGGAGGGATTAGGGGGATGTTTGCCCGGAAACCGGGAAAGGAAATAACACTCGAAATGTAAATAAGAAATACTCAAGTTAATAAAAAAAGAAAAAGAAAAAGAAAGAAAAGTAACCAATAAAAGACCAAATAAATCAACCATAAGACTCACTCACCCATCTATACTATACTGGTCAGGTCTTCCAAGCATTTGCAAACTCTTCTCATAAACCCATTCCTCCACATCACAGATGACACTGTGTCACAGATGACACAGTAACAGTTCTACTTCTCAGCAGCAGTGTCTGGTGTTAGGTTTTAGTCACATAAGAAAATCCCGGAGACAATCAGCTTTATAAAGGGAAGGGTTTGCTTGACTCAGAGTGTTAGAGGCAGAGGTGGTGGTTCCATTAACTCTCCTTTTAGATTTGGAGCTGCCAGAAGACAATGGTAACTAGCATGTAGCATTGTTTACTTCATAGAAAGAAAAGGAGAAAGGGAAAAGGTACACAGGAGCAGAGTGATCTTTTAAGAGACTCAAGGATCTCCAAGATCCCTTATATTCTCAACTTTTCAGCAGTGCCATCTAGGAGTCATACCTTTAATTCATAGTCATTTAGGAGACATTCAACCATAATACTCATGTTGAAATTTAATCCATATTCTGAGCTATTAAGAAGTAAAACCATGGGGGTTGGGGATTTAGCTCAGTGGTAGAGCGCTTGCCTAGGAAGCGCAAGGCCCTGGGTTCAGTCCCCAGCTCCGAAAAAAAAAAAAAAAAAAAAAGAAGTAAAACCATGGCCAGGCAATGGTAGCACACACCTTTAGTCCCTGCACTTGGTGGGCAGTGGCAGGTGGGATCTCTGAATTTGAGGCCAGCCTTGTCTCCACAATGAGTTACAGGACAGCCAAGGTTACACAGAGAGACCCGCTCTCAAAAAAACAAAAAAGAGGAGGAGGAGGAGAAGGACAGGTAGGGGAAGAAGGATAAGAAAGAGGAGGAAGAGAAGAAAGGAAGAAGAAAGAAAAAGAATCATCAGCAAAAAGAAGAAAGCCATATGGAATTTTTAAGAGGTGACTAGGGGGGGTTGGGGATTTAGCTCAGTGGTAGAGCGCTTGCCTAGGAAGCACAAGGCCCTGGGTTCGGTCCCCAGCTCCAAAAAAAAAAAAAAAAAAAAAAAAAAAAAAAAAAAAACCAAAAAAAAAAAGAGGTGACTAGGATTCTGGCCTCAAGAATGGATTGCTCTATTGATGAATTAATGGATTGATTAGTGGGCTAAGAGATTTTAAAACTTAATTTCGCTGGGCTTCCTGACCCCTCATTCTGTTTCTCTTAGCTCATGATGTCAATCACCTCCTCAGGATTTTACTGGCAGGAAGGTTTCAACAGATGTGGCCCTTCCATCTTGGAAGAAAGCCGTGAGAGAGAGTAAGTAAGTTCTTTATTACATAAAGTATTTAGCTTCAAGTGTTCTGTTACGGAAACCCAAATGACTCATGAATCCCATCTCACCTCTGTGGTATGAAAGCATTTGGGGGCGGGGGGGGGGATGAAATGGGGGTCATCTTTCCCACCTGTGAACCAAGAAACTGAGGCCAAGAGACATTAAATGGTTCATACATGAAGCCAATGGTTCATACATGATTCTTCAATAACTAAGACTCCAGTCTAGACTTGAAGAACTCCAGTTTGTCCATCTCCCATGGTCTCCAGCTTTGTGTTATCATCTTACATTCTTTGTTCCAGGTCTCAAGTTACCTGGGTTCCTGGACAAGCTAAAATTGAGAAGGGCAGTCCAAGGAGAGGGCAGATCTGGAGGAAGGATTCCTAACCATTGCTTTAAAAGGGGACGATTGCAGAAGGATCATTGTGGTCCCAGTTTTGTGCTCCCGACATAGGCTTCTTGGTGACCCTGTTGAAGGACTGGAAGGAAGGGATGCAGTCAAACCTCACTGAGTCTCTAGTACAAACAAGTCAGAGGGGTTGATCCATGCCAGATGTTAACTTTAAAATGAAGAAATAAGGGCTCTGTGATAAAAAGTCTTGCCTGGCATCTGGAAGGTGCAAGACCTTGGGTTCCATTGCTTCTACTAAGAACAGAGAAACAAGTACATACAATAGAAATGAACAGGATGATCCAAGGTCCCAGGGCTGGGTTCTTCCCACCCACCATTTGCTTCTGCAGCTATGATGGAAAACACAAAGGCCGGAGGCAGAGGGCTCCAGTGTTTAGAACTGCAGGTCCTGCTAAGGGAGTTACATATTCATGATCCCAGAGACACAGGCCGTGGAGGTTTAAGATTTGGGAGAAGAGACAGCAAGGCTGGAGGAAGGCTGGAGAAGGAAGGCTGTATGACTTCTAGGGGAGCCTCGGGCTGAACTCTGAAGAAAGAATTTGAATGAATAGAGAAGAAAGGGAAAGGGTTACTGGGCCAGAAGCAGCAGTTTCTAGAACTGAGCTGATGGAATCACAGATAATTACCATCAATCATGAAGAAAACTCACAAAATAACTGAAAAGTCCCTGGGCAGGTTCTAACTATTCCACTCAGTTCCTTCTGAGGGCCAGGGTGGACCCTGAAGAGAAAGGGGTCTATAGTTACCCTAGGAAGACAGTGAAATCAGCAAGAAGCCATGTGTGGGATTGGACATCTAGCACGCTGACCACTGGAGAAGAAGCTCTAAAAATAGTAGCAGGCAAAGCTGGTCAGGCCATGATTACCTGCAAAGGCACCTGGGAATTGATCCCATAAAGAACAAAGGTGGAGAAATGCCTCTTCTACCAGGAGATTTTTGAGAAAGAGATTGGAGGGCTAGATCTGGAATCAGAATTTCTTGTAGCCCTCTAGGGTCTCCAGATGAGACTGGTACCCCAAGAATAAACCAAGGGGAAGCCTGATGCTCTCCACACATTCATTGAGCCTGCAAGGGCCACAACACCCCCCCCCCTCCCCCAGAGCTGTCAGTCTCCAAGGACATCTTTTACCTTTAAGAGAATGGAGGTTATAGGAATTCCAATCCTGCACCAAAATCTCGGCCTATCTATCCACTTGGCTTTCCACAGTTCACAATACTTACTCCCCTCATCTTGGTCCTCTTCCCAAGCATCTGGAATGGTCTGAGGTTGAGAGAAGGCTTCACTATGTGTGGAGGTCTGAGTGTCTCATGAAGTTGCCATCCAGGAAATAAGACAGCGCTTGAGTCCACAGCTTGCAGGATTCTCCTGTTTTTTTAAATCAGAGAATGAATGAATGAATGAATGAAGATAAGGCTGAAGGGGTCTTGTTAGTTAATGTTGCTTGCTTTTTATCTTCTAAAGGCTGTGTGACTAGGTCTATGAAATAAACTGATATTAATTCAATTCAGGGAGATAGATACGCTTGCCGATTTCTATGCGCTTGGGAGACCAAAACATGAACATCCAACAACACAACGAAATTCTGAAGCCTACAGACTCTTCCTAGGGGAGAGAGGAAATATGCAACTCGATAGAGAATACGTGATGGGTGAGGGAACAGGAGGATGAATAGGCCTGAGGAACAGGGGACTATGACTTCAAGGGGGTGGATGTGGTGTTCTGGGTTATTTAACTTAGTCTCCCTCACGGTGTTGTCCCAGGACAGGGGTTCAGGACATTTATCCAGAAGACTCTTGCCCAAGGTAGGCAAAGGGGATTCAGAGAAAACCTTTCTATGGGTTGGTGCTAAGAGATGGGAAAGCAGGGAAAAATCACAAAGACCTTAGTCAGCAAGCCAAATGACACATTTTAGGGTGTCCTGTCCTCAACCCAATTCTAAAGGGACCCTTGTGTCACTCCCCAAGAAGTTGGAATTTCCAAGGAGTGTCATATTAGGGTAAGAAAAAGCCTTGGGCCCTGGTTCCAGCCAGAGAGGGAACTTGTCTTCAGGGAAGTGTTTGCACAGAACTCACAGTGTTCTCGCAAATTGTTGTTAGAGCACTTTGTAAGAGAAACTAGAACAGACACAATGCTGCATCAAAGGTGAGAGGAACAACTAAAACTCTGTGTCACAAATACCTGTTTCCTTCCATTTAGTTCCATACCTGTCAGGACAGCAAAGATAAACCGGAGGCCTGGGATTGGAAGGGAAAACACTGAACCCCTTATTTGTTCCTCTGATGCAATCACAATGAATGTATCTTCTCTCCCTGCTTTCCACCATGCCTAGGCTCCATCATTGGCCTATTGAGGATGAGTAGTCAAATCTTGCTTGTTAATGGCTGCCTTACAACTGTGGTTAGAACTAGCACTGAAAATGGTGCTACCGCCCTTTTCCGGTGGCGGCGCTGCAGTGCTCGGTGAGGAGCTCCTGTGTTCGTCCGAGGGGCGGCTGCAGTCCAGGCAGATCTTCGGACGCAAGAAGACAGCCACAGCTGTGGCCCACTGCAGACGAGGAAACTGGCTCATCAAGATGAATGGACGTCCCCTGGATATGATCGAGCTGCGCACGATGACGTACAAGGTACTGGAACCTGTTTTGCTTCTGGGCGATGAGCGATTTGCTGGTGTGGATTCTGGTCCGTGTGAAGGGTGGTGGTCATGAGGCCCAAATTTATGCCATCCGACAGTTCATCTCAAAAGCCCTGGTAACTTATTACCAAAAATATGTGAATGAAACCTCTGAAAAGGAGACCAAAGATATCTTCGTCCATTACGATCGGACCCTGCTTGTAGCTGATCCCCGTTGCCGAGAATCCAAAAAAATTTAGAGGTCCTGGTCCCTGTACTCGATATCAGAAATCCTACGGATAAGCCCATCTCAAGGATCGGGGTTTACCTTTGTAATAACATCCTAGGTTTGTTTGTTTTTTTGTTTTTGTTTTTTTTTAAACGGTGTTACCAAGACAACCCTTCAACCATACACTCACCCCTCTCTAAACTCTCTCAATGCTAGCTTTGAAATTTCATCCTCCAATGACAAAATACAGGCACCCAGTTTGGGGCACCTCTAATATTATACACGTCATTCGGCTGTGGTGGTCAGTTTGTGATGCAAATTCAACCACCACCATTTGCCTCATCTCTGAACCCTCAACGTTGAGTTCACTGGCTGGTGGTCAGACAGAAAAGAGAAAATCTGGTTAAGAAAATATAGATTTAAGGGTGAGTTTAGGTCTTGCAAAGGGATCCTTTATTTCCCATAAATGATTAACTATGCAAGCAAGTAAGTTTATTTTAAGAAAAAATAATTAAATTCATAGGGACTGGAAAGAGCTGGCTCAAGGCTTAGGAGCACTTTTGGCTCTTGAAGAAGGCCCAGGTTCAGTTCCCCACACCCTCATCAGGTGACTCACAATTACCTGTAACTCCAGATCCTACCCTTTACTGGCCTTCCTGGGTCCTTGCACACATGTAGCATGAACCCACAGACAAAGACATACACATAACTAAAGGTTTTAAAAATCATTTTTTAAAAATTTACTACTAACCCCACCAATGTGAAAAGGTGACAGAACCCTCCCCCCCATCCCAAACGGTCTGATTCTATGCTAAACAAAATAAAACAAGCAACTTTTGGGGAGAACAGGTTTATTTTAGCTCACAATTCCATGTTAACAGTTCACTACCGCAGAGCAGTCAAGGCAGCAAGAAGTTCAAAACGCTGGTCCAGCCACAGCCAAGAGCAGAGGGAGAGCGAAGGCATGTATAGTGGCGTCTCAGTTCATTGTCTCCATTGGCATAGAGTTCAGGGCTCAATCCCGGAGAACGGTTCCACCCACAGTGGGCGAGGTCTCCCACATCAGTGAGGACAATCACTCACAGACATACCCACAGGCCGACCTGACCTAGACAATGTCTCATCAAGACTCCCTGCCCAGATGATTCTAGGTTGTGTCTAGTTGATAATTAATCTCACCGTCACAGGCATTATAGACAGATGTAAGTACACGTATATTTCAAATGCCAGGCACACTGGTCCATCCTTTGATCCTTTTCTTTTTTATTTTGATTATGTTTATTTAGTTTGGGTATGTTGCAGGGGTCTGCCGGTGCCACAGTATGTACTTGGAGGTCAGAGGGTGACTTACAGGCATGGTTTCTCTTTTTCCACGACATGGATCTTGAGATCAAACCCCGGTGGTCAGGCTTGGCAGCAACCCGCTGAGCCCTCTCTTGGGTCTTGCTTATCTTCTACCCGTAAACTGTTTCAAAGTCATTGCCTATGGTATGTGTAACATGTTTTCTTTTAAGTGACTGTATATTAAATCCTTTGGTATATTATACATGCTTCCTTTTAAATAACAGTAATAATTATTAATATTTACACGGGATCCCCTGGAAATGGAGTTACATGCCTTTATAAGATACCATGTGGATACTAAGAATCAATCCCAGTTCCTCTGGGAAAGCAGCCAAATGGTCTTAACAGCTGAGCCATCTCTCCAGCCCCTACACATGCTTTTTTATTTAGGTGGCATGCATACCCCAACCAAACACTACAAGTTGGTTTAGTTTGTTTGTTTGTATGTTCGAAGTGTATTTAAAGCCCTTAAGTTTGGCTTGGAGCAAACTTAATAATGGAGCATATATTTATTTAGCATGAAGGAGACCCTTGGGTCCAGTTCCTGGCATCAAAAACATATGTGCATGATATACTGCTATATACACACTTAAAAACAAGCAAGCCTAACTCAAAGTGGAGCAAGCACTTAGCCTAGCAGCACAGTGCCGTGCAGAGAACCTGGTGTTCATCCTCGAGACTGTAAGGCTCTACTGTTAGTGAGTAGAGCTGGCTATCTCTGCCCAGTGCTGTTAAAAGAGTATCCTATGCTGCTGGTTCTGAGAAAGGATTATTATTGGAGGGGAGTGGGGATGTTACTCATGTCGCAGCATGCCTGGGAATGTCAAAAAGACAATTTTGTGGCAGTTGGTTCTCTCTTTCCACCATGTCAGCCCCAGGGAATCCAACTCAGGTTGCTAAGCTTGGTAGCAAGTGACTTTACCCAATAAGCCAATAAGCCATCCTGCTGGACCTGTGTGCGTGCGTGCGTGCGTGCGTGCGTGTGTGTGTGTGTGTGTGTGTGTGTGTGTGTGTGTGTGTGTGTGTGGTGGTATGTTGGGGAAAGGGAGCAGGGGCGTCTTTGTTTTCAGACAGGATTTTGCTACACCACCCAGACTAGCCTTCAATTCCTATCGATAACCTAGGCTGGCCCCATTAGTTAGGGCAGGCTGACACCAAATTTGCATTTCTTTAGACCCAAGGGCTCTAGCACTAAGATCACCGGCAACACCCTCATCTTGTTGGTAGGCACTAAGTCTTACAGTGTTTTTGCTGTTGACAACCTTGAAGCCGTGCGCGTGCGCGTTCTTGGTCATTTGACTTAACGTTCTCTCTCTCCCTCCCTCCCTTCATCCAGTCTGTAAACCACTCTAGTCTCAATTTATAGAAATCTACCTTCCTCTGCCTCCCAATGTCGAGTATTGAAATCAAAGGTGAATGCCACTAATAGAGTCTCAGTTTGTTTTGTTGTTGTTGTTTTGATTTAGGTTTTTTTGTTTTGTTTTGTTTTTTTCTTTGTTTGAGACAGGATCTCGCTAAAGGCACCACAGTAGCCTCAAACTTGTGGATCTCCCCAATTTTCCCTCCCAGGTGTTGTTTACAGAAAGGCTCATTATCCTCAGGCTTCCTAAGAGCTAGTTTACATCACATAGCTATTTATTTTGTTAAGGATCGGGCGAGATCATAGGACAACTTTAAGTAGCTGATTCTCTCCTTCCACTTTGTGGGACCTGGGGATCAAACTCAAGTTTGAGGGCTTGGCAGAAGGTTCCCTTACCCACTAAAAGATACTTCAACAGCTCTTGCCTTATTATCTTTTTCTGGGTGGATTCTAGAGTGGAATTCCTTCTACTTTTGGGACAGAGGCACCAGTAGTATATGAAAGTGTTCCTATCCCTCACTCCCCAGCCTCACCACCATTTTGAGCCAATCCGCTTGACTGAACTGTTAATCTCCTTGAGATTTAATTCTCATAGTCCTGACTCTGGTGAAGTTGTGCATCTTCTCGAGTTTCTCCTCCGTTTGCATTAACTGTTTGGCAAATTACCTACTCATATCCCGGAACCAGGTTTCTCCCCGCTATTCCTTACCTCCATTCAGTTTCTAGGGTCGCTTCCTGCACAGGGAGTATAATCTTTGCCTCTGAGGACACTCAGGAAGTGTTGTCCCAAGTATGACATTTTTTGAATGCTGATGAACTCGAAGGCAATGGGGCCGGAAATTTTAAGTGTATTGAAGTGTACGTTTAGCTCACTCTCTGTACCCCTTATCTACATAAAGGCATCCTATCCTCCAAAGGAAATTCTGTTCCGAATCTACTCTCTGGATTTCTTATCTCCCAGTTGAGATTAACTCTGTGACACCCAGCCAAGGTAGACGCTCCCTGACCTATTCTGTGGGCCGCTTCCAGACAGGGTTAATAATACCTGAGACTTTATCGGTCTGAGAAGACAGGTTTACTAGCGCGTGTTTCCCTCCCTCTGCTCCCAGAACGCTAGGGAGCTCGGGATACTGCACGAGCCTCAGTCATTTGACCTTCCTTCAAGCCTCATAATTTGTGAGACTCCCATCCATCGGCATATTATTAAGTGTATTTTCTGCCATATTAAATCTGTCTTTTTTGATAGTTCTACTTTTTGCCATCAAATCTTAAATCCAGCCTATTTTCATATTTTCCCTTTTTTTCCCCTTGTGCAATATAGAATGTCAGTTTTCTTTTCTCCTCTTCCTCTCCTGCCTTTTTTTTCTTTCATACAATCCGTCCTCGTCGTCCTCCCCCCACCCTGACTTTTTAAAAAAATAAACAGTCAATTAATCTGTAGGGTTTTTTTAAATGTGTGTGTGTGTGTGTGTGTGTGTGTGTGTGTGTTGACCTGTGTGCCACAGACTGCATGTGGAGGTCAGAGGACATCTTTGCTCCCCTTCCACCACATGCATGGGCCCAGAGATTGAACTCAGGCAGTTAGACTTAGCGGCAAGGGTCCTTCCCACCTGAGCCATCTTACCAGCTTGATCCCAGGGGTTTTTCAAATATTTAGTGAGCAAAATTTATAGGACCTTTGTTTTGTTGGGCCGGGGTCTTGTGGTATAGTCCAGGCTGACTTCGAACTCCCTGCCTCAGCCTCAGGAGCGCTGAAGTACAGTACCACAAGAGACTGTGCCTTTATTTGGGCGGGGGCTGGGAGGTGGGAGTGGGGAGTTTGGACTCAGTAAGATGGTCCTAGGAGAAACCTTAAAGCCGGATGAAGTTGTTGCTCTATGAACTAGTCACAGTTTAAGTCCTCCTGGGTTTGGTGCCTGTGAGCTACTTTTCTTTATTTCATTTGGTAAAGGAAAAAGAAAGATAGATTAAAACAACATCCCTCCATCATCTTATTTATGAACCAGATCCCCTCTCTAATTCTTAAAGGAGCCATCCCCGTTAGGTGTGTCTCTGTTCTTCCTGGCATAGGTGAGGTCCATGAAGCTGTTGTCCTGATCCACGAAGGGTCTCAAGATGTGAAGTCTTGACTTCGAAGCCCACCAAAGAGTCCTTTCATTTGCATGTGTCCCTTGGAATCCTGGAGTGTGTCAACATTTATTTGTAAGAAGAGTGGTTGGGCTTCTCTTGGCAGAGCCACCGAGAATGGGCACTAGGTAATTTTTCTCTCTGCACAGTCTTTTATCTTTCTACCTGCCAATGAAGGTACCAATAAATACTCAGTGACTTTTATCATTCTGCTAACCTTCAGATTCAGACTTGCTGGTAATTTCAGTAATTGCTGGTTTGCATTAAGAGCAGGAGATTAGAGATTAAGGCCCGGGAAGATAAACGATTTGCTCAGAGGCATGTAGAGTAAGGAACCAGGTCACTGTCTCCCTGTCCCCTCTTTTCTGAAACATCTTATCTTTTAGCAGAGTGAAGAGCACAGGTGTGGAGAGAGGACTTTATCCGTAACTAACTAGGCCGTCTTGGCTCACTTTCCCAATCCTCTGCTGCTTGGGGGAGTTCTAGTAGGCAGGTCAAAGTGTCCTTTCTGTGTCTGCTGCTGAGGTGCTGAGGAAGATTCTGGAAGCCAGATGTGGTGGCGCAGACCTGTGGTCCCAGAATCTGAGTAATGGCAGGAGGATCCGTTCAAGGTCACCCTCAACAGAAATAGAATTCAATCTTGGGCTACATGAGATCTCGGCTCAAAGACAAACAGAAGCACCCCTCCTCCCCCACTCAAAGCAACAAAAAGAGAAGGCTCTGGGAGCCACACCTATCTCTCTCCCACTGTGTCACTAATAAACAAAACTAACCTGCCTGATCTGACTGCCTAAAAGGGTCCCTTTCAATGGTACCTATCACCATCAACATCCAGGAGTACTTACCATATAACCCCTGCTGTGTATGTATAATTACAATTGGAGGCAAAGTTTTCAGAGAGCCAGCGTCTAGAGGGAGAATTCAGCGGGAGGGCTTGGTTTGGAAGAGGCCAAGGGTGTGAAAATGAGGGTGTTAAAGGCTTTTGCAAAGGTAATGGTTTTTACATATGTGAGCCCAATAATAAAGGATCTTGGAAGGGTGGCTGGCCCTCATTCATGGGCTACTTCCTAGAATCTGCCTTAGTCCCCAGAATTATGTAGGCATTCGGGGACAGATGGGAAGACTTTCACACATGCTAATACACAACGTTTTGACCTTGATTCTCTAGGCATTCTCTTCTTCCCCGGTGGAGGTGAATGAGGGGTGTCATTTTCAATTTAGAGGGAAATGGAGAAGCTCCCCCACAACAAGCTTAAGGGTTTAAGGGTAAATCCCACCCTACTGAGAATTCGTGTTGAAAGGGGCTTCACCCAGGGATCCAGGTCACTCCTGGAAAGTTTTGTGGGGCAGGAGCAGTTATTTTTAGCCCCACATTTAGGAAATAAACAGACATTTTAGAATGTTTGCCTAGACAGGAGTGAGGCGCCGTTGTTTAGGGAGAGAAACGTGCCCACGGTTGTGAGCGAAGAATACACGCACCCTGCTCTAGTCTAAATAAGATGTCGCGCTCTCTCTGATCACGCCACCTCGTAAGTGAGGCAAATGGGACACAAAGGGGCCAAGTTGATGGTGGCTTTTCTCGATGCCACGATCAATATGAACTTAAGGTATACTGAGCGGTGGTTTGGGCAACGAATGCAGCTGTTCGGAATTCAACCCAGGCTTCGGAAAGGCTTTTGTTGGAAACGGTGGGCGCGACTTTAGGGGACGCCCCTCCACTCGTCTCACAATCCATTCCGCGGTAGGATTCGCTAACTGTCTCGCGGGGGTGGCCCCACTCGGGTTCCGAGGCTGGGCGGTGCGGCTCCGCTTTCTGCTTGTCTCCGCGAGGTGTCGCCTTCGGCCGAAGAAAGCGGTAAGGCGCCACCCTCGTAGCCCGCACTTATTTATTTTCAAACAAGGGGGGCGCCCCTTCCTTTCAATTTGAAACTAGAAACCTCCTGCGGTCTCGTTCCTACGTGGGCGCGTCCTCGGCCTCCCATTTTGCACTCCCATCGCCTTCTTTCGAACACACACGAACAGCCCCTCTGCCAGGCCTTGTTCCACTTTGGCCTGGAGCTCAGCTTGCACACACAAACACACACACGCATGCAGTCCACGCAGGGACCGGGCTAGAAATCTCTCTTCCCATTCTCAGCACACACCCAGGGACCTTCAATGGGGGGGAAAAAAAGGCACGGAGTGCAGCGGGTGCAAGGCCAGGGGTCCAAAAGGGAGAGAGGAGCACGCCTCGGGTTTCCCAGCTTCGCAGCTTGCAGTCTGAAAACGAGATGGGGGAGGGGGCGAGAAGGGGGAGGGCAAAGGGGGGGAGAGATGGAGGGGCAGGGGAGGGAGGTAGGGGGAGAGAGGGAGAGGGAGCGGGGGAGAGGGAGAGGGAGAGGGAGAGGGAGAGGGAGAGAGGGAGAGAGGGAGAGAGGGAGAGAGGGAGAGAGGGAGAGAGAGAGAGAGAGAGAGAGAGAGAGAGAGAGAGAGAGAGAGAGAGAGAGGAAAAAAGAAAAGCAAATGGCTTTTGGCGCGAAAGGCTTTGGCGCCTCCCCTGATTTTTATGGAAATCAAGAGGGCGGGGAAAAGCCGCTTGCCTCTGCCTTTCTCCCTCCCCCTCGTCTGCGCCACAGCCCCCTTCTCTCCCCGCCCCCCGGGTGTGTCAGATTTTTTCAGTTAATAATATCCCCCGAGCTTCAAAGCGCAGCCAGTGACAGTCATCTGTCTGGACGCGCTGGGTGGATGCGGGGGGCTCCTGGGAACTGGGTTGGAGCCGAACGAGCGCTAGCCAGGCGTAAGCGCGCACACACTGCAGCGTCCCGAGGACGACCCCCCTCCCACCGCCGCCCCCTCAGCCCACCCGGAGACCCCTGCACCGAGTCGCCTCCGGATCCCCGGCAGTCTGCGGGAGGTAAGGAGCGGTACTTGCAAACCTCCGAGCGCCGGGGGAACGGCGGAGCGCTGCGGCTAGGCAAACCCCTAGACGCGGCTCCGCACCCTGCGCCCAAATATGCCGGGCTTTTTTCGGGGGGAGGGGGACAACACACCGTGTCTGCTTCCGAAACAAAACCATCTGGGTTTTTTTTTTTTTTTTCCTGAAAAGCCTATTCAGCACCCGAAGGCACCCTGGCTGGAAGAGACCCGCCCTAATCCTTTTTACAGCCCTGGCCCAGTCAGAGAAATAGCTTTAGCGAAAAGAAATTCGCCCTGCTCCACAAGATTTGTCTATGAGTATGAGCTGACTGGGAACCGGTGCGTCCCCACCCCAAGCTGGGCTTCGCTAAAAGGTGCCGCGGGGAAGGAAGGAAAAGGGGTTAGGCGAAGCTACGGTGCTTGAGTGATAATGTAGGTCACGGCTCCTCCAGCCTAGACGCGATTCTCTACGACGACCCTCATCGCGTCGGCGCCCCTGCACCATTCCTAGGAATGGGGTTCATCCTTTTTTTCCCCCCTGTGGAAGAGGTTGAGGTCTCTGAAGTGAGGGAATTGTGAAAGGTATATATAGGTATAGACAGACGGTGAATACCAAGGATATTTGCCAAGATTGAGGCGCTGTGCGGAGAGGGCTTGTATATAAGTGCCTGTTGTTGGTCTGACTGGAGAGAGGCCCTTAATAATTAATAAAGTTTTCTGAACCCCGTTAGTGTTTGCGCTCCCGTGATCGCATTTCTGTAAAGGGGGGATGAAAGGTACTTTAATCCCATGCCCGGTAGCTGGACTAGTCCTGGTAGCAAGGACTTCTTCCTTTGAGCAACTAGTGCAAGTGGGGTTGTCGCGCTAGTAAGAGCAGCTTGAACCCCCTCCCCCAGGCAGTGCCTTGTGTGAATGAAACGGCAGTTTCCAAAGTTGCAGAGAGCCACACCACCCCCTGCATCTGCAAGCCCCCTCCCACCCCCAGTCTTAGACAGCTTGTACACAAAAGGAGGGAGTAGGGGAGAGGCTCAACTTTCTCCACCTTCCAGAGCTGTGGGGAGCTTGCAGAAGAGATTGGGGGCTCCCACTGCCTGTCCCCACCAACTCACCCCTTTGGCTTATTCTCTCTTGGTTTGTCTGTTGGTTGTAGAGTTGGAGGTTGGAGCGACTCTGCTCCCCACGGGAAGGAAGCACACCCCCATATTAAAAAGAGCGGAGATATTAAAAGAGAGGCGAACCCATGCCCAGCTGCACCGCGTCCACCATGCCGGGGATGATCTGCAAGAACCCAGACCTCGAGTTTGACTCCCTGCAGCCCTGCTTCTACCCGGACGAAGATGACTTCTACTTCGGCGGTCCCGACTCGACCCCACCAGGGGAGGACATCTGGAAGAAGTTTGAGCTGCTGCCCACGCCCCCGTTGTCGCCCAGCCGCGCCTTCCCAGAGCACAGCCCGGAGCCCTCAAATTGGGCCACGGAGATGCTGCTGCCGGAGGCCGACCTGTGGGGCAACCCGGCCGAGGAGGATGCGTTTGGTCTGGGGGGACTGGGTGGCCTCACTCCTAATCCGGTCATCCTTCAGGACTGCATGTGGAGCGGCTTCTCTGCCCGCGAGAAGCTGGAGCGCGCAGTGAACGAGAAGCTGCAGCACGGCCACGGGCCCCCGGGAGCCAGCTCATCCTGTCCGGCTCCGGGAGTGGGTGCCAGTAGCTCCGGGGGCCGTGCCCTTGGTGGGTCGGCGAGTGCTGGTCGCACCGGGGCCACCCTGCCTACCGACCTTTCCCACCCGGCTGCGGAGTGTGTGGATCCCGCCGTGGTCTTCCCCTTCCCGGTGAACAAGCGAGAGTCGGCTTCGGTGCCCGCTGCCCCGACCAGTGCCCCGGCGACCAGCGCTGTGGTCACTAGTGTGTCTGTCCCGGCTGTAGCCCCGGTGGCTGCTCCTGCTCGTGCAGGCGGTCGTCCTGCCAACAGTGGCGAGCACAAGGCCCTCAGCACCTCTGGAGAGGATACCTTGAGCGACTCAGGTAAAGCCTAGAACAGATTCCTTGCTACCTCCTTGGGTGTTGGGAAGGTGGGCGTGCGGTCCCTTTGTTATCTTAGATTTGTGCCAGTGATTCTCTTCTGTTCACCTCTTTCCCGGGACAGAAGAAGCTGGAAACCCCCAGCTACACCTTTACTTAAACTTGCTCTGTCCCCCTTTTCGGGAATCCTTGCCCTAGCTTGCCCTCACTGTAGGAAAAGTTGGTGGCTAGTTCCGTCAGGCTGTGGGGTCAGAAAGCTACCTGAACGGAAATCTGTTAGTTCGTTGGAAATGTCCCTCTAGGCCAGGTCAAGGAAGGGGAAAGGCTCCCCGAAAAGACAAGGGCTGTTCACAACCCCACTTCCAAAAGTTAGGAGAAACGCCTGGTAATTCCTCCCCTCCCCACCCCCCAGGGACTCTGAGCCCTCCGTGGGTGGTGGGCTGTTTGCGTTTGGTGCGTGGCCAGCAGGCGGCGTTGTGTCTGACGCAAGTCAGGCAGGGGATCAAAAAGACTGGGGGTGATGGGGGCACCCCCCCTCCAGTTCAGCAGCTGGCAGCAAGTGCATTAGTGGTTGTGTACGCTTTCTGGGAGCCTCTTTCCGGTTTCGATTGAGTGCTGGTCCAGTTGTGTTTCCTAGCTGGAATTTCTGACCTAATTGAGTGGAGTTGTGTTCCATAACCCAGTGCCCTTGAGGTTGAGGGCGGGTCCCTACCACTGCCCCTCCTTAGGAATGCACACACCCTGGAAGGATTCATTGGTTTTATTGTAAGCTTTTTTTTCCGGGCCGTCCGTGGAAAGGAAGGGTTAAGAAAGGGAAAAACAGCTTTTTTTTTCCTTGGGGCTGTGAAAGTACCTACCATATTTTACCCAAATCCTGTCTGCCCTTGTCCTTCAGCTGTAGGTCTATTAGACCTTGGAAGCTAGTGTTTTCACAACGCCAAAGAATATAAAAAGTCTGAATTTCCTCCTGGGCTGAGGGGGGAGATCGTTGGTTCTAAGACTCCTGGGAGGAAACTTGGTGATAAGCCTGCACTTTGAAAGGGCTCTGTCCCTTTAATGTCTGTGCCTTGACAGCTTTCTGTTAGGAAGCAGTTTCTTCCAACAGCTGTCTTCTTGGCTGGAAACCAAAACACTGGCTTAAAGGGACCTACAGACCGGGAGCAGCCTAACAGTTCAGCTTTAGAAGAAACCTCACAATTGTTCTGCCTTCCGGTCCTCCCTAGATTAGGTAGAAGATGTGTTTTGATTTTCATGCTTTTTTTTTTTTTAAACTATAATTTTCTCTCCTAGCCTGGCAGTAAACCAGGAAGTCAGAATACACATAGGATGCTACATGGGTGTGTGTGGGTTTTTTTTTTTTTTGGTTGTTCGGGCACTGCTCCCATTGGGATGTGTGTAGCTACTGTGGACTAGAGCTTTATAATTGAGATCTGATCTCTGCCTAGATGAAAAACTGCTTACTCTGTACAACGCGTGTTCGCACAAGAAAAGGTTGTTGTCGTAGGGAGGTTGGTTCCTAGAGTCTAAGAATGGCAGAACCAAACCCAGCCGTGTGTTTTCACCAGAGGAGGAGCCTCCTGTCTGAAGGGTGTCTGTGGAAGTGTGTATAAGTAAATCCATGGGGCAGACTGGCTGGTGATTATGCTAAAAGCTCCTATTACGGAGCATCTGTCGCCAAGTCTACATATTGTCTGCCAAACTCAAACACTGTGGTTATTACCCCCATTGACTAGCTGAGGAAGCTGAGGACGAGAGGAGTTAAGTAACCTTTTCCAGAACCATACCGACAAGGGTTCATTCTGACTCCAGCTTTGGCTTCCTCGAGTTTATGCCACATACTCAAGTCTGACACCAGAGGTTGAACCCTGGGTCTTGCCACATTGGGCAAGTTCCCTGCTGGCCCCACACGGCCTGGGGAAGGAAAAATGCAGGGGGGTGTGGGGTGTGCACGCTCATTTTGTCCACATTGTGACAAAACTTCAGCAAACCTAGCTGACTTCTATAAGGTATGTGAGAGTTGAAAAGTTAACCCGGAGATTTTTTTTTTCTCCTCCTCAAAGATGATGAAGACGATGAGGAGGAAGATGAAGAGGAGGAGATCGATGTGGTCACGGTAGAGAAGAGACGCTCCTCCTCTAACAACAAGGCAGTCACCACTTTCACCATCACTGTACGCCCCAAGACCTCGGCTCTGGGCCTGGGGCGAGCACAACCTGGCGAGCTGATCCTCAAGCGCTGTGTCCCCATCCATCAGCAACACAACTATGCCGCACCCTCACCCTATGTGGAGAGCGAGGATGCGCCACCACAGAAGAAGATCAAGAGCGAGGCTTCTCCACGCCCCCTCAAAAGTGTCGTTCCACCAAAGGCTAAGAGCTTGAGCCCCCGAAACTCAGACTCGGAGGACAGCGAGCGCCGCCGAAACCACAACATCCTGGAGCGCCAGCGCCGCAACGACCTGCGCTCCAGCTTCCTGACGCTCAGGGACCATGTGCCCGAGCTGGTGAAGAACGAGAAGGCCGCCAAGGTGGTCATCTTAAAAAAGGCCACCGAGTACGTCCACGCCCTACAGGCCAACGAGCACCAGCTCCTGCTGGAAAAGGAGAAACTGCAGGCGAGGCAGCAGCAGTTGCTAAAGAAGATCGAACACGCTCGGACTTGCTAAAATGCTAAAACGTTTCTCACACGGACAGTCACTGCCACTTTGCACATTTTGATTTTTTTTTTTTAAACAAACATTGTGTTGACATTAAGAATGTTGGTTTACTTTCAAATCGGTCCCCTGTCGAGTTTGGATCTGGGTAGGGGGCAGGACGCGGGGTTCTGCCATGACCTTGGAATAAAAAAAAAAAACTGAGTTTATGGGATGCTGGGTGGCTTGTTTTCCTCCTCCATATGACCTGGTGACAGCCGTGGAAGTTCGGGACACTTAGGAGCTTCAGGAGGCTGTGAAGTCACCGTGTTCCGGTCCAAGTTTCCAAACAGAGTCATTCCTTTTTACAATGGTGCTTAAGTTCCAGCAAATGCCACAGAAGGGGGGTTGCCATTTGATGCCCCTGGGAACGCTTGTGTAAATACCATTGATACACCCGCCTTTTGTATACGTCCTGGGTAATGAGAGGTGGCTCTCGGGCCAGTATTAGACTGGAAGTTCACACCTAAGTACTGTAAGAATACCTCAATGTTTGAGGAGCATGTTTTGTATACAAATACATTGTTAATCTGTTATGTACTGTACTAATTCCTACACGGCCTGTATACTTTAGTATGATGCTGATACATAACTAAATTTGATACTTATATTTTCGTATGAAAATGAGTTGTGGAAGTTTTGAGTAGATATTACTTTATCACTTTTTGAACTAAGAAACTTTTGTAAAGAAATTTTACTATATATATATATTCCTTTTTTTTTTCCTAGCCTGTTTCTCTTCCTTGTTACTGTATTTGTTCATGTTTGGTGCATAGAACTGGGTAAAAATGGCAAAGTTCTGTGTTTAATTTTCTTCAAAATGTGTATATATTTAGTGCTGCACCTTAGAGCACTTTGAAATACCTCATGTTTATGAAAATAAATAGCAATTAAATGATGCACGTCAATGTTTTCTTTCCTAGCTGGGCGCCAGACTCTGAACGGCCACTGCAAATAGTCCATTCCTTACCGGGCCATTTTAACGTTGTGGAATCCTGGTTCCAGGGGAGGGTGCCAGTCCCACTAGCTAGAGGGATAAATGGATTTGTGGATTCCACAGATTACAACCAGCTATTTTCAATAGGAATTCAATGGGTGGTAAAAGCACTTTTGAAATATTTTGTTTTGGATATGAGTGTGCCCACAACGTCACAGTTCCTGGAACTGGAGTTTTAAGTCTAGGAACCAAGCAGAGGTCCTCTGCAAGGGTAACAAGTGACTTTCACTCCTGAGCCATCTGTTACCCCCTGGCCTATATCTGAGAATGAGCATTCTCTACTGATCTCTTCGATTCTCTCAAGTGCTGGAGTTATAGGTGTGTGCCAACCATGACCAGTTGGGCTCTCAAGCATTTTAGACAAAATGTAGATTACCAGCCCAAAGTTTGAAATGAGCAATAAGATTGGCAAGTTGTGCTTGTACCTTACATAAACACTTGTCCTAGTTGTTCGTAAGAACTTACTCCTGACATTTCCCCTCGGAAGACCTGGGTGTGGAAGCATGTCTGATGCCTATAGAGGAAAGAGGAATGTCGCCCACTCAGTACAGCAGGCAGCTTATATAGGGTGAGCCCAAGGCTGCAGAATCATACTTTGTCGAAAAGAAGTCGAGGACCAGTCTAAGATACTGGGCTGAGCACTATGGTCAAATAAGAGGGTGGGAGTCACTGCTTTTCCTCAGTGACCTCAAACTCAGCAGCCTCAGAGCTACAGTTCCCAGAGGGCTAAAGACCAAGAAGGGGAAGCAGAGTTGTCACTTTCCCCACTGGTGTCACGGTGCAGTGTGGGGGTGTTTCAAGTAAGAATGAGCTAAGAGAGAACCTGGAGACAGCCACAACTAAAGGGATGAAAGAGACTTCCCTCTACTCAGGAAAAAATTTCTAGAAGTCTGAAGATGAGGCCGTCTATCTACCTTACGTAGAACAGGACATCTGTTCTCTTTGGTGTAACAAAGTACGCATACGACTTCCCCTATGGTTTCATTCACTGCAGGTTTTTAACTAACTTGAAGTTTCTTGTTTTTGTTTTTGTTTTTTTTTTAAATGTCTTTATAGAAAAATGCAGCCCCATGGACCTGACAGCTTTGCTCTTGTGGTTGTGTTGTCAGAGACAGAGATGAGAACTTTCAGGCTGTATGTAGGTGGTTCCCAGCTCCTTGGCCAGACAGGTAGGTTAGCCATGGAGTGACAGCTACATGTGCCATGGGGTTGGCGGTACTGCCTGGTTTCTCTGATGTGTGACAAGGTTGAAAATTGGGCAAAATGCCCTTTACCCTCCTGTAATTCCCCAGCCCCAGACTAGCAAAGAATAAGCCTCTTTACGGTCCTACATCTCCAGGTCCCATTTCTGCCTCTAAAGCTTTGCTAGTCTCTTTACATCACATAATAACAATAACCACAACAGACTTTGTGCATCGGGTGCAGCATCAATAAAAGAACATACATTGCTCTTCCAGTGGATCTGAGTTCAATTCCCAGCACCCAAGTTGGGAAGCTGAGCTGCTGTTGTAACTAAGGCTCCGAGGATCCTACATCTCTGGCCTCCTGTGGCTCACGCTCGCATAGACACATTCAATTAAAAACAAATGAATTTAGAATATTTAAAACACACTAAGAACCGTTAACACTTAGGTTAAGACACATTCTTGCTTCCTCATCTAGCTGAAGGAAAGTGCTCCTGACGTAACTCTGCAGTTAGCTGGACAATAATTGAAGGAAGAGAGGAGTCCAAGCAGTTGTCTGAAAACCACAAGACCGAGATCCTGACACTTCACCAGATAAGAGAGAGAGTAAATCGGAGCTTACGTGGGGTGTTCGATCATCTCTCAATCTCTCCCTCTCACAGAATGCAGGTGGAGCATCCTTGGACAAATGCAGGACACCGGAATGACATTGAATCCTCATGGTCAGCCCGGTGGTATCTCGCTGGTCTCTCGTAACCTATAGGCTGGCTTCTGCCTCAATGTGTAGCTGAGGATGATCTCAAACTCCTGATCCACCAGCCTCCATGTTCAGGACACTGGATAACAAAGTGAGCCACTATACCTCGTTATATAAGTATTGGGGATAGCATCCAGGGATTTGTGCACGCTAAGCAAGCATGCTACATCCCAAGCTCCCTTGAGGATGGAATTCCCTGGCTCTCTCCTGTCAGCCAATGCTATTAATGTAGGAGTTAACATTTGTCAGGTGTTTCTAGTGCTTGGGAGAGATCAATGAACAAAAAAGACAAAATAGCCAAGTGCACCCAATTCCTGCCTCCTTGTAGTTTATAATCTAGGAGACAATGAGAGTCAGAATATAAATAAGCAAAGCAAGCCAATGATTAACACCGATGAGGTAGTGAGTGATTTAGAAAACAAGTGGGCTGGTATAGAGGAGTTCAAGACTGCCACCAGACGGGATGGGGAGTCAGGCCATCTGCAGATGCCCCTGGCCCTTGGACCTGTGGAGGACAATACAAGGTGACTGATTGGGCTGCTCAGCCACCAGCCCAAGGGGCCTAGGTTCTCCATTCAGAGTCTATCTCCCTTCCTCACACCCCGGACATGAGTGTTTCCCACCAAGTCCTTTGCCTATCTTCTGAAAGAGAAGCATCAGACTGTGATGGATCTGCAGTCTGATTCCCTGGGACTTAATCTAACTCTCCCACTCACAAGCTCTGGGTTGAAGAGTCCCCCACTAGTATAAGGGGATGATGATGGTCAGGTTGTTAGACAAAATCACCTAAAGTAAGCCAATACTTAAAGCCATGCTCGCTGGATGATGAGAGCACTAGAAGCTTGTTTGTCATCTGACTGGAGGAAGCGAGTGGCTCATTTTGTAGTACTGTAAGCAGAAGGGCCTGAACTTAAATCCTTGGTACCTACGTAAGAAGGATGAGTACTTGTTTATAACCCAAGTACTGGGGATATGTAGGGAGAAGGTAGATGGATCCCTGGAGATCTCTGGCCCTCTAGTTTAGCCATTTCTGAGCTCTGGGTTCAGGGAGAGACCTTACCTCATAATATAAGGTAGAAAATTATAGACCAGGGGCTCTCGACATTCCTAATACAACTCTTTAATACAGTTCCTCATGTTGTGGTGATCCCCCCAATCGTAAAATTATTCTCCTTGCTACTTCATAAGTTTAATTTTGCTACTGTTATGAATCATAAGGTAAACATCTGATATGCAAGGTATCTGATTTGAAACCCATGAGAAAGGATTGTTCAAGCCCCAAAAAGGCTTCCACCCACAGACTGAGAACCTCTGCTGTATAGAGAGATATGTGTGGTAGGGTGTTGTTTGGTATCCACAGGATTTGTTCCTTTGTTTCCTCTGTATGTTACTAGGAAAAAGAACTACTTAGAAAAATGACCAGTCAAGCAAATATTGTAAGCTTGACCTCAATGAGAACTTTGCAGACTTTTGTTCCCTAAAAGAGGTCTTACAAAACCCAAATATGGGTACTTTGGGGGAAAAGTGAATGTAAGCTTTGAAGCCTATTTTAAGACAGAGACAGATCCTAGGAATCTGAGTTCCATGGAACATCTATGCCTTCTACAATGGTTTATTAGTTCTCCTTGCTTGTAAAGGAAATCTCTTCATAGGCGACTGACCAAGGCTACCTGATCTCTCTTGATACCGACGGATCATACTACAAGGCATCCATCCTGAAACCTTTGACCAGCAATAACAGAGCCTTTTTTATGGTGGAAGCATGAGGACTGGCTGGGACGGTGCATATTTGGGGAACACACACACAGCCCAGGCTGCTAGGATAAATGTAGGTGATTGGCGGGAGCAAGTGTGCTGAGCGGCTGCGTGACGTGGACTTCCCTCTGCTATCTGAGATTTTTCAGGCCTTTAGGGCTAACAGATTTTTTTTTAAGGATTACTTTTACTTTTATTCCTCTGTGTGTGTGCCCACATGCTCCCTCGGATGCCAGAAGAAGTTATCGGATCTCTGGCAACTGAGTTAGAGGTAGTTGTGAGCCACTCAGTGTTGGGGTTGGTCCACAGGAAAAGCAGCAGGGGGATCTTAACTGTCGAGCTCTCTATCTGTGTTATAATCTTTTTAACTTATTTATCTATTCATTCATTCATTCATTCATTTAATCAGTATGTGTATGGGTGCATGCCACAGTGCATGTATGTATAGAGGTCAGAGTCAGCTCTAGTTCCAGACCAAGGGTGTGTGTGTGTGTGTGTGTGTGTGTGTGAGAGAGAGAGAGAGAGAGAGAGAGAGAGAGAGAGAGAGAGAGAGATTCAATACTAGGGTTGAACCTAAAACTTCACACATGCTAGACAAGTGTTGACTAGCACTAAGCTACACCCCAAGCCCTTGTATTTTAAGACATGGTCTTACCAAGTTGTCGGGGTGGGCTTGGACTCCCTCTGTAGTTCAGATAGTGTAGTTCAGATAGTCCTTGGTGTTCTCCTGACAGTGTCCTGTGTAGCTGGGGTTACAGGCCTGGCCCACCAGGTTTGGGGACTTCGTGTGTCTTTGCTTGGTGTCTTAGGCTCCCTTTCCCAGTCTGAGAAAAGATGAACAGAAACGATGATAGCACAAGGTGACACTGAGCGCAGCCTGGGAGGCAGACTTTATGGACCAGCAACCAGTCTTGGCTCCTCTCTTACTCTTGGGGCAGAAAGTTACTTTTGTTTGTATCAATTCCCCATCTGTGAGTGGAACCCGCTGGAGCAGGTGAGCTGGAGACCCAGCTTGCAACACTGAGGAACAACAGCCATTCATCCTGAGGAATGGCTGCCGCCTTCAGGATCATTATCAGATAGATGCCAAGTGCCGGCGACACACACCTTCATTCCCAGCCCTGGAAAGAGAGAGCATAGTCTGGTCTACAAAGCAAGTTTCAGGACAGCCAGGGCTACATAGAGAGAGCCTGTCTTAAAAGGAAAAGGCGACTTAAAGAGGGAGGGACGTAGATCAAGTGGTAATTTGTCTGGAGTGCAGCAAATATAAACCCCATATTGTGGTGCACACACGTAATCCTGGGTGTAGCCGAAGGATCAGGTATTCGAGGCCATCCTTGCCTACAGAGCAAGATGAAAAAATCAGTCTGGACTATATATTTAAAAAAAAACAAAAAACAAAAAAAAACTTAGATGTCTACAGTGCTGGTAAACAGTGGCACTGTGGTTGGAAACCTTGGGAATCAGAACTCTGCTGGTCAACCTCTCTAGAACTGATGGTCACCCACTTCCCTCTAACTCGCACTCCTTTCCACTCTAAAAGAGGGCTGGGTGTGTTTTTCATCTGCTGAGTGCTTCCCTAGCTTGCAGGAGGGCCTGGGTTCAATCCCCAGTGTTGCAATTGTAAAATAATAATCATGATTTTGCAAGATTCTTGCAAGGATCAAGTCATAAATCACGTGAGGGATGTGAAGGACTTTGGAAACAAGAACACCATCACCTTATCGCTGCCCAGACTCAGACCACCCTTCAGCAGTATCCTCTAGTCTTTACAGATCGCCATCTAGAGTCAACCCTCAGTGTGGTTCCCCAGGCAATACACTCCTTTCTGTGCATAGTAGGCTTCTTCTGCTTGATCCCTTGCACCTAGAATGGGGCTTTGCTTGGGACCTTGCTCCTCGGAAGTCTATTTGGTTTTTGTTTTTTTTAAAGATTGTATTTATTTTATATAAGTGAGGACCCTGTCACTCTCTTCAGACACACCAGAAGAGGGAATCAGATTGTGTTGCAGATGGTTGTGAGCCACCATGTGGTTGCTGGGATTTGAACTCAGGACCTCTGGAAGAGCAGTCAGTGCTCTTAACCGCTGAGCCATCTCTCCAGCCCCTAATTGTTATTTTTATAGGGGAAACCCGCTGAATTGCTTCAAGCCCGCTAGAGCCATGGTTTCTGCAAACAAACTGGGTAGACCGGCTGTTCTCTTCCAATACTAGAGAGAAGTATGATTAATCCATTGTTTAATTCAGGGACTCAAACGAAAACAGAATATGGTAGCAGACACGTCATACCTTGAGTCTTTGCTTGGGTTGAGTTAGTCACTTCTTTTTGGCACAGAACAAGAAAGAAGGGCTTTAAACAGAGAGTAGAGATTTGAAGTGCTGGCGTTTTAGTCAGGTGCGTTTTCTATTGGAAAGGCAGGCAGGCTTTGGATACAAGTTTGCCCTTTTCTCCAGAGCAACTGAGCTGTACTAAGAAAAAGGGACCCCCCAAGAAGTGGGACAGCACCAAGGAAGGAACACTCCAGGTTTACTCTTGTAAATTATTTAACTGCCCACGGGCTGAAAAGAAAAGTTTATCACTTGGCATGGTGGTGCCTATCTATAATCCCAGCACTCCGTAGGGGAGGAGGGGTATGGGGGGGTGGGGATGGGACAGGGATGGACAGACTGACTGCTCAGACTGGTTCACCTATGAGTTCTAGGCCAGCTGGGGCTACTACATCCTAAGACTTTGTCTGAAACAAAACAAAATAAGGAAATCTTCCCCATCCTGTGTTGGTCCTACTTCTGGATTTGCAAAACTAGTATTTTATAATCTGTCTTGAAGGAGCACCATCTCTCTGCTAGTAACCCCTAAAAATCTCATTTAGAATACTGAAATTGGGGGTTGGGGATTTAGCTCAGTGGTAGAGCACTTGCCTAGCAAGCGCAAGGCCCTGGGTTCAGTCCCCAGCTCCGGAAAAAAAGAACCAAAAAAAAAAAAAAAAAAAAGGAGCTTTAGAATACTGAAATTGGAGGTTTTCTTGGATGTCTTTAAAGGCAAACTTCCACGTTGGCTGTGATTATGTTTCCATTGACACCTCTGGGAGGTGTTTTCTCCAGGAGTGAGACAGACCTCACTTGGTAATTCCCCTGGGTTATAAAGGTATCCAGGGCCTGTCTGTCACTGCAGCCCCAGCCTCCTGCTGATCCTTAGGAGTGGAGACTGCTGCTGCCCCCTTGCCTCATCACTGGTGCATGGCCACTGACTCTGGCTGAGCAGTCCCAGAGTATTGTTTCTCGGGCATTGTGATGAATCACAAAGCAAAACAAGGCTGGGGAAAGAAATGGTACTTAGTCCAAGTACAATGTACGCCCTGCTTTCACCAGAGGCAATGGCTGCAGCGAGCAGGCTAATTCAAGCAGAAAACACCATGCAGTGCTCAGATGGCTTAACGGCTAAGAGCACAGACTGCTCTTGTAGAGGAGCCAAGTTTGGATCTCAGCGCACATTAAGAGACGGTTCACAGCTGCCTACAACTTCGGCTCCAGGGGACTGACGCCCTCTTCTGGCTTTCACAGGCATCTACATTCAAGTGCGTGCACACACACACACACACACACACACACACACACACACACACACACATAAAATAAATCTTTTAAAAATGTTTAGTGTCACTCAGCGGATATTCAGAATTTTCTCTGGAAAGAAATCTCTTTTCCCGATGTTGTTTCCCTTTCTTTATCCAGGGTGACTGACCAACCCATTTTGGCTTTCAAGCTGAAGGTTCTGAGTCCTGGGAACATTCAGGTCCCCTATTCTGCCCTGACCCCCAACCCCTCAGTGTTTGCTTCTTCATCATGCATCATAAATTGTACAGCCACCTTTTGCAGGTCAACCAGCACTGCCTTGTTTGAGGGTCAGCCAAGTGATATAGAATGGAGTGATTGGCCCAGACCAGGCCAGACTGGGAGGAACAGGGGCTTGGGGTTGGATAGATCATAGATTAGAGATCTGGAAACCACCCAAGGGTAATAAAAGGAGAGAAATCTATTTTCCTTTTCAGAGACATTGGATGTGAAGCTGGTGGGTCTCATAAATGTCAGGGACCAATTTAACAGCGCCGATAAAACTATGCTCCCTCTTCTCAATCCGGCCTTTTCCTACTCTCCTCTTCCTCCTCCCTCATTCTTTTTTCTTTATTTTTTTTTGTTTTGTTTTTTTGTTTGTTTGTTTGTTTTGTTTTGTTTTCTGACAAGGCCCCAGCTAGCTTAGTCCTATGTAAACAAGGCTGGTTTGAACTCACAGTGATCACTCCACTTCAGTTTCCCAAAAGGGTTGGAATTACAGGCATGGGCCACCACATTCAGTTTTATTGCTAGAGTTCTGCCCCGCCCCCACCCCCTTCCGACAGAGTTTTTACTGTGTAGCCCCGGCTGGCCTCCTGCAAAAACTCCAGCGATACACCTATCTCTGCCTCCGTGTTTTGGAATGAGAGAGGTATGGGAGGACACCTAGTCTTCTAGCTTCCGCCAGTCTCCTCCCTCCATCAGTCCTTGTATGCCGCCAAGAGGAACCGCTGTCAGATGAAAGATCGCAAAGCCTCCTGGGAGGAGATGAGGGACGCAGGAGGAATAAAATGCTCCCCCGGTTCCTAGGGAAAGTTGAGCCCTATTTAGGAAGAGAAGCTACAGATTCAGGTACCTGGATGTGGGTCAGGAACCTTGATGCTCTCGGATTATATACATCCCCGGGAGGGCATTCCCGGACCTTCCTGGGGTGGCTTTCTGGGTTCTCAGGATGAGACCACCTGGGCATCAGTCAGTTGTGGGTGGAGGGGTGGCATTCCTCAGAATTGGAGATGGATCCCTTCACAAGAAGAAGAGGATGGAAGTAGGTAGACCTTCCAGGAGGAGCCTTTAGCATGGGTATTCACATGGATTTAAGTTGGGGGGCAAACCTGTGGTTAACTTGGTTAGCAACTGCTTGTAAATGAGAGAATCCTTATTCCAAGGGGCTGAAGCACTTGGAGAAAATGAAGCTGCAGTCCGTGGCCTCCTGAAGGGAATGGGGTCTATCATGTTAATGCCCTGCATCTTATTACGGTCAGGACAAAGGGACTGGAGTTTGGGACTGAGAGTTTGTTTTGGAGTCTTTTAATATGGAGATGACTCTCCTCAGGGGAAGGAAGAGGACCTTCGAGTCATCCCACAAACTTGCTTGGCTCGGTGTGTGCGTGTGGTGGGGGGTGTTGAAACTCACCACAGGTGCGATGCTCCCAACATTTCGGCCTCCCCAATTGCTCATTAAAAAGTGACGGAAATTAGCAGAAGAAATCATGTTCTATTTCAGCAACTTTATAAAAAGCCAGGCTCCCCAACCTCTCCTGAGACATTTTTACACTTCCCCTAGAAGGGGCTCCACCGAGATTGTCAAACTCTTTAACTTGGCTAGGGAAAGTGGGGGTGTGAGCTCAGGAACGGCATTGGTTGGAGGTGGGATGGGAACAAGGACTTTGGTGTCACTGCTGTCTGTCTACCTGTCTCTTGGTGTTGTACTCAGGGTCACCATTGTGGTGATGAAGCACCATGACCGAGGCAAGTTGGGGAGGAAAGGGTTTATCTGGCTTAGGATTCCACACCATTGTTCCTTATTGAAGGAAGTCAGGACAGGAACTCAAATAGGGCAGGGACATAAAGGCAGGAGTTGATGCAGAAGCCTTGGAGAGGTGCCACTCTGCTCGGCCTGATTTCTTATAGAACCCAGGACCTCCAGGCAAGGGGTGGAACCACCCACAATGGGTTGGCCTGTCCCACCTCAATTACTAATTAAGAAAATGTCCTACAGGCTTGGCTATGGGCCTGATGTTATGAAGCTATTTTCTCAATTGAGGCTCCTTCCTCTCTGATGACTAGCTTGTGTCGAGTTGACATAAAACCGGCCAGCACACTTGGGGAGGGCGAGCTTACCAAGTGGGATCTGAATAGAGAGAGCCTCTCCCCTGGTCAGGAGGAGTGGGAAGTACCCTTGACAATGAGAGAGAATGGGCCTGGTGGACTTCGAGGCAGACCAAATGTGCGTGGATGTCATCGTGTGTTGGGGGCACACGTGTGTCCAAAAGAGACAGGAAGAGATGAATTGCTCACTGGTGTGATTGGCAGGGGGCCACTCTGAGCAAGAATGAGAATACAGGGGAGTCCCTCGATGCTGTGGCAGGATTTGCTGCAGCATAGCCGTGGTTCGTCCATGTCGTATTGTCTCAAACGATGTGCAGTGGACTCACTCGCAAGAAAACACTGTGCATAAGGATAACTCCGAGTCATAGCAGGGAGACGTTGATGTGGGTGTCTGGGGTCCTGGGGCTGGCTTAGACCACCATGGAGTTTCTGCATCCTTAAAGATGGGTCCACACAGCTCCATCCTCAGCTCAGGGTACTCCTTGTCCATCCATCTTCTGGAGATCGGAGGAAGGACACCAATTTCACAAAGCCCTCCTGTTTCCCAAGAAGCCTTGCTTTCTTTATCCAGTGCTTTTCCTGTCACTCTTCCTGTCCCTAAAAACTGAGAGGGCCTCTTTCCCTTTACTCAAGGTCATTATGAAAAATTTATGCTAGACTATATAAAAAAAGAAAGAGGAAAATGTCTCCAGTAACTCAGCTTCGGAGGTATCTACCCTTCGAATTTTGGTCCTAGATTTTTTCCATACATAAACAAACACACATGAAAATGTCTGTTCTGTATCTGGGGAAGGTCATTCCTTAATATTCTGAGAGTAATTATATGGGAGTTTAATCTTTTTATTAAGAATAAATGGGTCTCTGGAACCAGTGGCCGCTTCGGAATAAGGCATAAGAATTCCAGCCTCACAAGTCCTCACAAAGGACCTAAGGTAAGTTGCAAATGCTACCAAATGTGATGGGTCATTACTCGATATTAGCACAATTTGCATAATCTTCTCCTGAGATGGGCAGAGGTATTCCAAAGTAGAGCCTCCAGCCTCCTGCTCTTAGAAATTCACAACCTTCCTCTTCCCGCTTCTGGCCTTGAACCCAGGAGCTGGATGGGTTGAAGCAGATCAGTGAGCACTTTCAGAGAGCAGTGTGCATGCACCTCGTCCAGGGAGACCTTCCTTAAACACGGTCCCAGGGTGTGTGGACAGTCCTCTGTCCAGCTCTTTGGAGTTGGCGTCTCAGGCAGGGACTATCTCATCTCTCCCTGCCCTGGGGCAAAGCCCTAATCACTTCTTTCACAGGCTTTGTGCAGCCCTCTTTCACTGGGGCACAACACAAAGCCCGGGTGAGCTGAGGTCAGATTTTCAACCTTTGGCTCTGGATTTCCTGTCTTTTGTGGAGTGGAGGACAGATTATACCACCCAGTTTCCTGTCATTTCAGCACTGGGGCTCCCCTGTCCTGGCACCAGCCACTCCAGGAGGTTGGGAAATCCTTTTTGAAACAGGAAGACAGAGGATCTCCCTTCCTGTCCAGCTATTCAGCACACTCTGAAGTTTGTTTGTTTGTTTGGTTGGTTGGTTGGTTGGTTGGTTGTTGTTGTTTTGAGATGGGGTTTCTCAGGGTAGCCCTAGCTATCCAGGAACTAACTCCATAGACCAGACTAGCCTCAAAATCACAGAGATCTGCCTGCCTCTGCTTTCCAGTGCTGGGACAACCCCAACTCTCTTATTGTAGAACATTATCTGAGGTCTTCTGGTCATTGAAAATGACTTCCCAATGCTGGGCAGATGGCTTAGTGGGTAAAGTGCTAGTAGTACCAAATATGAGGAGCCGAGTTTTGGATCCCTCCCATCCATATAAAGCCAGACTTGGTAGCATGAATCTGTAATCCTGAACTCAGTACGATGAGATGAGAGAGGACAGGCGAACCCCCAAAAGCTAGAAGCTCAAAAGCCAGCCAGCCTTGCTGGATACAGTGGCAAACAAGAGACCATGTCTCAGAGCAAAGTAGAGGGTGTGGGTTGACACCAGAAGAGCTCCTCTGACATCCGGAAGTGCTATAGCAAGCACACATTGGCACACACAAACACCCATCCCTAAATATAACCATTCCCCGTGCACAAAATTTTTTTTAAATGACATCTCATAGGATTTTAATTCTGACAGCATCCTAAGTATAATTTGAAATAATACAGGACACGCACGCACACACGCACACACACACACACACACACACACACACACACACATACACACGCACACACAGCCAATCAGATGCTCGTGCAAAAAAAACCTGAAAGCCTTTGTGGAAGAAGCAAACTAATTCCCAAAATTGTCTTTTGACCTCCACAAACATAACACATGGATGTGTACATGTATATGTACCCTCCATCATGTTTTTTTTTTTTTTGTTTTTTTTTTTTTTTATTCTTTTTTTCGGAGCTGGGGACCAAACCCAGGGCCTTGCGCTTGCTAGGCAAGTGCTCTACCACTGAGCTAAATCCACAACCCCTCCATCCCTCCATCATACACACACACACATAATCATAATAAATAAAAGTTTATATAAATCATGTGTGTGTAGATATGTACTCCCATTAAATCACACTGGGCAGACGCCAATCTCCTTCGCTTCATTTGTGTCGAAGATTATGGAACACAAAAGAACAATGACTGTCTTTGATAGCAGAAACAAGCAAGCTAGGAAACGAAGAATCTCAGACAGCATGCAGTGGAGAGAGGAGGAACTGGGTTTGATGTATGTGTAGGAAGCAGTTAATACCTCCCTAGAGTTACTGTAACAAAATTCCTGGAGCCACAAAACTTAAAAGCCAGAAATTCAGTTCTCACCCTTCTCAGGGCTGGATGTGGGGGCCCCGGGGGTGGGTAGTTCCTTGAGGGCTGGAGGGAGAGTCTATTGCAACCTTCTCCTTCTGTGGGCAGCGGGTAGTCCTTTGGTGTTTGTGTTTGCATCCTTGCCTCTGTCTTCTGGTGACATTTTTTTCAAAGATGCCTTTTTACTGTTTTTATCCAGATTCCTTCTGTCCTTTCTTCCTTTTTTTTTTTTTTTTTTTTTTTTTTTGGTTCTTTTTTTTTCGGAGCTGGGAACCGAACCCAGGGCCTTGTGCTTCCTAGGTAAGCGCTCTACCACTGAGCTAAATCCCCAGCCCCCTCTTCCTTTTTTTAAGAACGTCAGTCACGCTAGGTTAGGTTAGGGGTCAGCCCTACCCCAGTTTGACCTCATCTACAATGATTATATCTGCAACCACCCTAAGGTTAGGCTTCAACGGATCCACTCCACGGCAGGGGCTCAGCTTGGTGATCTGTTCTTACCAGGCCGTCTGCTGAATTCTCTAACTACAGTTATGCTAGAACGGTCTCACTCCGACGTACTCACAGCGTAGAAGACGGTACCAGCAGCCAGGAGTGAGTGTCCTTGTGCACTGAATCAGTGTGCTGGGAACCTGAGGATTCAATCTGGCTGACAAGGGTTCTTTCCAAAGGGTCTTCTACAAATTGTGTCTCGGAGAAGGTGCCAGCCCACAGACAGAAGTCAGTGACTCAGAGGGGCAGGAATATGGTGTTAAAGAAGTGGGGCATGGTGTCCCATTGATGTGTGAGGCTGGGGCATGCCTCAGTGAAATGAAATCCCATCTCAAAACAAAAAGCAAAGTGTTCCTGATTCCAAAGTAGTGTAGGAGGGTAAACTTTGCAGAAAGGCCTAGGAGAACCACTTCTGCCTGGATCAGTTCCTGTGCTAAATATCCTGATAAAGAAAGCAGCTGAGGGGAGAAAGGATGCTAGCCCATCAAGGCAGGAACCTGAAGCAATTGGTCACTTCCCACCCAAGCACAGCAACAGAAATAAACGCACGTGAGCTTCCTGCTCCCGTCCCCCCTCTCACTCCTAGACCATCCAGTGTCAGCTCAAGGAAGTGGTACCGCCCACATTCAGCCTGGGTCTTCCTACTTCAATGAACCAGTTAAGAAAATTCTCAAAGGTATGACTATAGGCCAAACAGGTCCAGGCAGCTAGCTTCTCAGTGATGCTCTCTTCCAAGGTGATTTTAAGCTAAGTCAAATGGACAATTTAAATTATCTGTCCTCAAGAAACCTCACAGCGGTTCTCTGTTTTCTTTTCTTTTCTTTTTTTTTTTTTTTTTTGGAGCAGGGGACCGAACCCAGGGCCTTGTGCTTGCTAGACAAGCGCTCTACCACTGAGCTAAATCCCCAACCCCGTCACAGCGGTTCTCAACCTGTGAGTCAAATGGCATTTTCATAGGGGTCACCTGAGACGATTGGAAAACACCGACATTTACATTACGATTCATAGCAGTAGCAAAATTACAGTTATGAAGAAACAATAAAAATAATTTTATGACTAGGGTTCATCACAACATGAGGAACTGTATTAAAGGGTCACAGCATTAGGAAGGCTAAAAACCACTGCTCTAGAAGGAGAAAATTTTCTGTCCACTGGTGACCTAGGGAATTACTTCTCTCTAACATTTTCCTTTTCTCCCCGCCCCCTTCCCCTTCTCCTCTTCCTTCTCCACTTCTCTTCCTCCTCCTCTTCCTTTGCTTTCCATTGCGGAGTATAGAACTCGGCCTGCAGACAAGCTTTGGACCACTGAGCCCCACCCCAGTTCCTTTACCATCCCCCTGACTAATCTATCCCTGATCCCACTATGCTGGCCTCAGGTCTGGACCTTTCTCGCCTCTCAGCAGCAAAACAGCAGTGCAGGGTTGGATGCAATGTTTCAACTGCCTTAATGAATTCCTTTGATTCTTTTTTGGAGCTGTGAAAGATGACTCCTTCCACCCGTGAAAATAAGTGGCTTGTCTACCTGGAAATAGACTGTGTCCTGCTTAATGGGGAGGCTGTCTTGGGAACAGGGTGTCGGGGCAGAGGAAAAGAGCAACATGAGATAGGCTGGGTCTGGAACAACCTCAGCTGTAAGCTCAGCTCCATGGCTTTCCCGCCAGAAGGCCAGATATCGCATCTGTGCTGTGTGCCTCCTCCTGAGAATTGTTAACCTAAGTTACGTAGTCACCCTTGTAGAGTGGGAAACACCAAGCGTTATCTGCAGAAATGCGTTTGTTTGGCTCGGTCCTCAGCTCCTGGATAGAGAGTTGGGCATAAGAAAGTGAGGTCGGCCTGGAGGATACTGCACATTTTGTTCTGAACTGAACCTTGATCCTTGATCCTTGGGAAAAGTAACAAGTGCTCTCAAGCACCCAGCTGTCTCTGCAGCCCGGTGCATTGGATACAATTCTGAACAGTGTGGGAGGTAGGCTGAGGACTGGATACATCTGAGTTTACCCCCTGGGCAGATTGGAGAGCCTCTTCACAAAACTAGGACAACAAAATCAAATATGAAAGATAATATTGAAGAGATATCACACACAAAATCATATACAGGGTCTGGGGTATAGCTCCGGAGTAGAGCTCCTGCCTAGCGTGGGTAAGGACTATCTTTTAAACCCAGCGTGTAAAAAAACAAAACAGCTGAACTTTAGAGTTATCACAATACCCAGGAAATCTGGGATGGGTTTAGTTACTTGTTTGGTGTGGGGGGTGGGGCGTGAGCCTGTGTGTATAGGTTACTTGTTCAGGGAAGGCCAGAGATCTACCTCAGGTGTTGCTTCTCAGCAGCAATCCATACTGTCTTCAGAGACAGGCTCTCTTGCTGTGCCTTGCAGTGACAAATCTGCTAACCCGGCTGGCCACTGAGTCCCGAGAATCTGCTTGTTTCCACTTCCCCATGCTGGGACTATAAGCACTTGCTACCATGTCTGGCTTTTCATTTGGGGCCTAGGGATTAATCAGGCACTCATGCTTGCCAAAAAGATCTAGCTACCCAACTCTTTATTTTTATTATATGTATTTTTTTCTGTGTGTGTGTGTGTGTGTGTGTGTGTGGTGTGCATCCTGTACTGGATTGAACCCACTCCTTTGAACATGCTACTCAACTATATCCTACCATTTAGAGACATCCCAAGCTTTTAAAACAGAGTGAGAGGGGGAGGGGGAGGGGAGGGGGAGGGAGAGGGAGAGAACCGATAGGAATCTAAGTGAATTTCCCGTTGGAGCTTGATTTTGCATTTCTGTACTTCAACCCCTAAGTAGTTGAAATTACAGACCATCATGCCAGATTGGCAGTATTAATAGCCTGTGATGCATGTTTTTCACCTGTTTGTTTGGCTTTTTTGAGATAGATTGTAACCACGCAAACCAGGCTGGCACGGCACCAGCAGCAGATTCGCCTGCCTCTGCTTCCCTAGCCCTGGGCTAACAGGTGCGCATCTTCACGCCCAGCTGTAAAACATCTCTCTAATAACAACGTTTCTTTCATTTGAGGGTTGCCTCCTTAGAGGACCACAATTTTGTAATAACACTCCCTGTAGAGACTAGAAAGGCAATGCAATCTTTTTCTCAAGTACAAAATAGATCATCTTTCCTTGAATAAAATATATACTTTACAAAAGTGTTTTAGCAATTGAAAATTTTGGAAAAACCTCTCTCAAGGGTCTTTGCTAGAAGAGCTGTTACATTTCAAGGCGTTCCTGTATGGTGGTTAATCTCAAATACTCTATGTTGCTGACTTTCATTAACGGGTTTGTGACTGGTATCATTTTGTAGTGCTGTGATAGAAATTTGGGGCTATCTTCACAAAGTCAATATTCTATATCAGTTTGTTGTATGGAGAAGATGCTGGAGACTCATGCCAGGGGAGTGACTGGTAGATTAAAACAATCACTCTTTTATTATTATTTTTTTAATATTGGGTCTCATATAATCAAGAATGGCTTTGAACTAGCTTGTAACAGCTGAGGATGACCTTGAACTCCTGATTCTCTTTCCTTTTCTTCAAGTGTTGGGATTGCAGGTGTGTACCTGGCGGCCTTGAACTTCTGATCTTCCTGTTTCCAAATGCATAGTATTAAAATTCCACGAATGTTCCACCAAGACTACTTGGCTTTCAATTTTTGAAGAAAGGTCTTGCTATCTAGCCCTGTCTGGTCTAGAACTTTCGATCCTCCTTCCTGATTCTACCACATGCTGAAATCCTGCGAATGAGCCATCACACCCAGCAAAATTATACATCAGGCCGGGAAAGGTTATAAGCCAGACGAACCTATTACTGAGGCCTTTGGAGGGATGGGTACAATTAGAACTCTGAGCTTAATTCATTGGTTTAGTGGAGAGTCTACTGTGTTTCAGGGAAAGATTTACCAACTATTATCAGTCACCCATTTTCTTTCCAGTCCTTATTAGACTGCTCTGAGGAACAGGGTGGTCAACCTTCTGTGTATGTATATAGTACATCATGGACCCGCTGGTGACAGATCGAGAAACATTCCAAAAACAGAGTTGCTGGGGCTGAATCTGCACTACCTGACATCCCTGTCTGAATATGTGAGGTCTAACCGTTCTTCACGGTTTTCTTCTAGCCTTTCCATTGAGTTAGCACTGTGGGTCAAAGTTGGCTTTTCCCTGTTCACTGATATGAGCAAGAGTTTAATCCCCACTTCCATCTATCAACAAGTGGGACATTTACAGGAAGAATATTTAGAGATGGAGTGTTTAGAAAGTGATCAGGATTAGGTTGATAGCATCCAATCCACATGATGGAATCCTGCTGGTTTCATGAGAAGGGAGAAAAACTAGACACAAACTAGTCACATTTCGTGACTCTTATCGTAGGACGCTCTGTGCTACCTCCGGGTTCTGGCAGCAAGAAACCTATCACCAGATGCAGGCTTCTGATTTTGCATTCTAGAACCTCTTTTCTTCGCAATAAAGCCTGCCTCCAATATTTTGCTACAGTTATGAAAAGCACGCAAAGTCAGTATTGTAAGTAAATCTAGACATGATTTCAAGTATGTGGGAAGATGTGTATAGGATGTAATCAAATAATGTGATTTTTTTAAAAGATATATTTATTTTACACATATGAGTACACTATAGCTGTCTTCACATACCAGAAGAGGGAATGGGATCCCATTGCAGATGGTTGTGAGCCACCATGAGGGTGCTGGGATTTGAACTCAGGACTTCTGGAAGAGCAGTCAGTGCTCTCAACCACTGAACCATCTCTCCAGTCCTCTCCCTAACCCCTTTTGTTTGTTTGTTCATTTGTTTTTAGAGACAAGGTTTCTTGGTGTAGCCTTGGTTGTCCTGAAACTAGCTCTGTAGACCAGGCTGGCCTGGAACTCACAGAGATCTGACTGCCTCTCCCTCCTGAGTGCTGGGATTAAAGACATGGGTCACCACTGCCTGGCTGATTTTTTTTTTCTGTTCTTTTCTTCTTTCTTTCTTCCTTTTTTTTTTCCCCTTTTTTTTGGAGCTGGGGACCGAACCCAGGACCTTGCGCTTCCTAGGCAAGCGCTCTACCACTGAGCTAAATCCCCAACCCCCTTCCTTTTTTTTTTAATGTAGGAAATTTAGTCTCACAATCCAGAGGTTATAGTTGATCATGACAGGGAAGGTATGGGCCTGACAAGTTCCTATCCATGCTTGGAAGAGCAGGAAACAGACTGTGCAAAGATGAAGCAAAGATTCACACATTCAGGGGGGAGGCGAAGCGCCTGTACCACCTTAGATGAAGGACTTAGCCTGCAAGGATTTCATTAGCTGCAGTGTCCTGGAACTATTCCCTGTGTCCACAAAGGGATGATTATATGGGATAGAAAGTTTGCCAGTGGCCAAGCAAAGACACAGGTCTTCCTTTTCTTAGCCTTTTCCCTTCAATACCTCTCCCTAACTTCCCCATCATTGCCCCCCACTGAACTTTTCTAGAATGGAGGCTATCTCTTGTTTCCTGTTCTTGTTCCCAGACCCCATGTGGCCCTCTCACATTTAGTACCTAACTGCCCTAATAACACTGCCTCCACCCTGGTCATCCCCATTGGGAGAGTTTAATCTAACTTAAGGGTTCATTCACACGTGTCTTACCTCAATCCAAGTGCTCGTTTCTCCTGTCTGTGTCCTTTCTAAAGCATATTGCTGTCACTCTGATGACTTTTCCCACCTCTGCGTTGTGGACTCCTAGGGGAACCGGGGTCCCACTTTGACCATCTTTGATTCCATGGAGTATCATCTTCTCAAGGCTGCCCCATGTTAGCTATTTCAAGAGCATCACACATCACAGCATCGTGCCCTCTCTAGAATGATGTTTCCCTCTAAGTAACTCGTAGCCAATTAGGATTCCTCAGTAAATATTTACAGGGCAGTTCCTTCCCAACACACATTTTGGATTATTCCAGTACCTGTGTCTAAATAAACACAGAGGAGGAATGGGGCGCGCGCGTGTGTGTGTGTGTGTGTGTGCGCGCGCGCGCGCAAGTGTGTGCGAGAGTGCGCACTCCGACTTAAAATGAGATTATAAATAATTCTAAAGGCCCTGCAACTTTATGACAGGGAGCTGGAAGAGCAATTGGAAAGGAGGAAGGAAATGAAATAAAACCCAAGCCCGGGATGAAAGCATACCCCCCAACATCCTTGTGACCCTTCCCCTGCACAATTAGAAACTGATACAACAGGAAAGACATGCTCACTTACGGACATCCCGATTCCTTTAAAGCTGTTCCTCTGCTAAGCCTCGAGCAGAGGAAATTTTACCCTTTGCTGGGGGGGTGGGGGGCACTGTGTGGAGGGGGCTGGGTAAGTTTGGGATTCACTGGGGCTAGGAAAGAAGAGGGATTTCCATGCACAAGGCCCTCCAGCTACAAACTGAGCCGCATATTTATGTTGCGTGATACATGGGCATGTATGCATGAGGAAGGCACAGGACAACCTTTGCTTGTCATTTCCTAGGTTCCTTCCAGCTTGTTTTTTGAGATACAGCCTCCTATTGGACTGGGACAAACCAAACACTCTAGGCTGGCTGTCCAGAGAGTCCCAAGGATCCACCTTCATTTGCCTCTCCAGCAACTGGATTCCAAGCATACACTGCTAGAGAGATGCTTTAGCATTTAACAGCACATACCGCTCTTTCCGAGAACCTAATTTTGGTCTGCAGCTCTGACATCAAACTCACAACTGCTAGGACCTTGGTTCAATCCTAGGCGCCGAAAAAGAAATTGCTAACAGTCATTAAAGGTCTCCCAACCAAAAAGAGCCCAGGTCCAGACGGGTTTAGTGCAGAATTCTATCAAACCTTCATAGAAGACCTCATACCAATATTATCCAAACTATTCCACAAAATTGAAACAGATGGAGCCCTACCGAATTCCTTCTACGAAGCCACGATTACTCTTATACCTAAACCACACAAAGACACAACAAAGAAAGAGAACTTCAGACCAATTTCCCTTATGAATATCGACGCAAAAATACTCAATAAAATTCTGGCAAACCGAATTCAAGAGCACATCAAAACAATCATCCACCATGATCAAGTAGGCTTCATCCCAGGCATGCAGGGATGGTTTAATATAAGGAAAACCATCAACGTGATCCATCATATAAACAAACTGAAAGAACAGAACCACATGATCATTTCATTAGATGCTGAGAAAGCATTTGACAAAATTCAACACCCCTTCATGATAAAAGTCCTGGAAAGAATAGGTATTCAAGGCCCATACCTAAACATAGTAAAAGCCATATACAGCAAACCAGTTGCTAACATTAAACTAAATGGAGAGAAACTTGAAGCAATCCCACTAAAATCAGGGACTAGACAAGGCTGCCCACTCTCTCCCTACTTATTCAATATAGTTCTTGAAGTTCTAGCCAGAGCAATCAGACAACAAAAGGAGATCAAGGGGATACAGATCGGAAAAGAAGAGGTCAAAATATCACTATTTGCAGACGACATGATAGTATATTTAAGTGATCCCAAAAGTTCCACCAGAGAACTACTAAAGCTGATAAACAACTTCAGCAAAGTGGCTGGGTATAAAATTAACTCAAATAAATCAGTTGCCTTCCTCTATACAAAAGAGAAACAAGCCGAGAAAGAAATTAGGGAAACGACACCCTTCATAATAGACCCAAATAATATAAAGTACCTCGGTGTGACTTTAACCAAGCAAGTAAAAGATCTGTACAATAAGAACTTCAAGACACTGAGGAAAGAAATTGAAGAAGACCTCAGAAGATGGAAAGATCTCCCATGCTCATGGATTGGCAGGATTAATATAGTAAAAATGGCCATTTTACCAAAAGCAATCTACAGATTCAATGCAATCCCCATCAAAATACCAATCCAATTCTTCAAAGAGTTAGACAGAACAATTTGCAAATTCATCTGGAATAACAAAAAACCCAGGATAGCTAAAGCTATCCTCAACAATAAGAGGACTTCAGGGGGAATCACTATCCCTGAACTCAAGCAGTATTACAGAGCAATAGTGATAAAAACTGCATGGTATTGGTACAGAGACAGACAGATAGACCAATGGAATAGAATTGAAGACCCAGAAATGAACCCACACACCTATGGTCACTTGATTTTTGACAAAGGAGCCAAAACCATCCAATGGAAAAAAGATAGCATTTTCAGCAAATGGTGCTGGTTCAACTGGAGGGCAACATGTAGAAGAATGCAGATCGATCCATGCTTATCACCCTGTACAAAGCTTAAGTCCAAGTGGATCAAGGACCTCCACATCAAACCAGACACACTCAAACTAATAGAAGAAAAACTAGGGAAGCATCTGGAACACATGGGCACTGGAAAAAATTTCCTGAACAAAACACCAATGGCTTATGCTCTAAGATCAAGAATCGACAAATGGGATCTCATAAAACTGCAAAGCTTCTGTAAGGCAAAGGACACTGTGGTTAGGACAAAACGACAACCAACAGATTGGGAAAAGATCTTTACCAATCCTATAACAGATAGAGGCCTTATATCCAAAATATACAAAGAACTCAAGAAGTTAGACCGCAGGGAAACAAATAACCCTATTAAAAAATGGGGTTCAGAGCTGAACAAAGAATTCACAGCTGAGGAATGCCGAATGGATGAGAAACACCTAAAGAAATGTTCAACATCTTTAGTCATAAGGGAAATGCAAATCAAAACAACCCTGAGATTTCACCTCACACCAGTGAGAATGGCTAAGATCAAAAACTCAGGTGACAGCAGATGCTGGCGAGGATGTGGAGAAAGAGGAACACTCCTCCATTGTTGGTGGGATTGCAGACTGGTAAAACCATTCTGGAAATCAGTCTGGAGGTTCCTCAGAAAATTGGACATTGAACTGCCTGAGGATCCAGCCATACCTCTCTTGGGCATATACCCAAAAGATGCCTCAACATATAAAAGAGACACGTGCTCCACTATGTTCATCGCAGCCTTATTTATAATAGCCAGAAACTGGAAAGAACCCAGATGCCCTTCAACAGAGGAATGGATACAGAAAATGTGGTACATCTACACAATGGAATATTACTCAGCTATCAAAAACAACGAGTTTATGAAATTCGTAGGCAAATGGTTGGAACTGGAAAATATCATCCTGAGTGAGCTAACCCACTCACAGAAAGACATACATGGTATGCACTCATTGATAAGTGGCTATTAGCCCAAATGCTTGAATTACCCTAGATCCCTAGAACAAAGGAAACTCAAGACGGATGATCAAAATGTGAATGCTTCACTCCTTCTTTAAATGAGGAAAAAGAATACCCTTGGCAGGGAAGGGAGAGGCAAAGATTAAAACAGAGACTGAAGGAACACCCATTCAGAGCCTGCCCCACAGGTGGCCCATACATATACAGCCACCCAATTAGACAAGATGGATGAAGCAAAGAAGTGCAGACCGACAGGAGCCGGATGTAGATCGCTCCTGAGAGACACAGCCAGAATACAGCATATACAGAGGCGAATGCCAGCAGCAAACCACCGAACTGAGAATAGGTCCCCCGTTGAAGGAATCAGAGAAAGAACTGGAAGAGCTTGAAGGTGCTCGAGACCCCAAAAGTACAACAATGTCAAGCAACCAGAGCTTCCAGGGACTAAGCCACTACCTAAAGACTATACATGGACTGACCCTGGACTCTGTCCCCATAGGTAGCAATGAATATCCTAGTAAGAGCACCAGTGGAAGGGGAAGCCCTGGGTCCTGCTAAGACTGAACCCCCAGTGAACTAGACTATGCGGGGAGGGCGGCAATGGGGGGAGGTTTGGGAGGGGAACACCCACAAGGAAGGGGAGGGGGGGAGGGTGATGTCTGTCCAGAAACTGGGAAAGGGAATAACACTTGAAATGTATATAAGAAATACTCAAGATAATAAAAAAAAAATAAAAAAAAAAATAAAAAAATAAAAAAAAAAAAGAAATTGCTAACAGATTAATCAGAGTGGGGCTCCGCCCTATGGAAAATAGAAACATTTTACCTTTGCATGTTTCTGGGAGGGTTTGTCAGAAGAAAAGGTATTGAGTTGGGAATAATACTCTTTTGTTAGGAACAGTATCAGCGGGGCTGGGGATTTAGCTCAGTGGTAGAGCGCTTGCCTAGGAAGCACAAGGCCCTGGGTTCGGTCCCCAGCTCCGAAAAAAAGAACCAAAAAAAAAAAAAAAAAAAAAGGAACAGTATCAGCTCAGGACCCCCAAGAGCAAATTCTCAACATAAAGGAGATTTTTTTTGCCCCCGAGGGAGAGAGAGAGAGGATAGATAGATAAGATAGGTAGATAGATAGATAGATAGATAGATAGATAGATAGGAAGGATAGATAAGATAGGTAGATACATACATAATACATACATACATACATATATACATTCATACATACATGCATATATACATTCATACATACATGCATATATACATTCATACATACATGCATATATACATTCATACATACATGCATACATACATTCATACATACATACATACATATTAAGAGATAGAGGAAAAGGAAGAAGGAGGAGGGATATTTATCCCAGAGTAGAACAAAGGACTGCCTCTGGATAGAGAGAAGACAGACATGGATCATAGAAAAATGGCTATCGTTGGGGATTTAGCTCAGCGGTAGAGCGCTTGCCTAGCGAGCGCAAGGCCCTGGGTTCGGTCCCCAGCCCCGGAAAAAAAAAGAAAAAAAAAAGAAAGAAAGAAAAATGGCTGTTTATACAGGGAGAATGGGAAATCTCATGTGAGAATGAGGTGTTTAATTGTAATTGAACTTGTTAATTAGGTGAGCCAAAGGGAGCTTTTGATTGCTGGACTTCAATACATTGATAGCTGGACCTTGGTAGTCAGCCTCAGGAGGAGGAAATGGCCAAATAAGGGAAGGGATTGTGGGGAACTGGCTTTAGGAATGTAATCTAATGGTTTTTAGAAAGGCAGAAGGATCAGGGAGAAGAGCAGGACCTGCCAGAGCCATGCCTGCCGTCCCACCATGCTCACCACCTTGAGCTAGTCAGAGTTCCTTCATCTTTGGCCATGATTGGTTGTCATCAAGATTGGACACTTCCTGACTCTCAGTCTCATCTCCCATGTCTACAGGTGTGGGTAGAAAGACATGAGTGCCTGTCCATTCTCAAGGCATCCTGTGAATTCCAGGTGCTCTTCTCCGTGGTCTGTTTCCTCTCAGGAGGAGCTACAGTCTGAGACTGAATTTCCCCACTTGCTAATAGCAATACTAAAGCCTCTTTAAATGTTATTATTATTGTTGTTGTTGTTGTTTTTGTGTGCACATGTATGTGCACGTGCATAAACAGAGACAAAAGGTCAAAGGACAACTTGTTTTTTTTTTTTCCTCAGAGCTGAGGACTGAACCCAGGGCATTGCACTTGCTAGGCAAACGCTCTACCACTGAGCTAAATTCCCAACTCCCAAAGGACAACTTTCAGGATTTGGTTTTTACCTTCTCTCCTGTCCAGGCAGAGTCTCTCTTGTTTTTGCTGTTGTAAACAAACTCAAGGCAAATTGGCCCAGGAGCATTCAAGCAATTCTCCCGTCTGTGTCTCCGACTTCACTACAGAGGTGCTGGGATTACAGATGTGAACAACATCTGGCTTTTCACATGGGCTCCAGAGATCAAACTTAGGTTACCAAGCGTGTGCAGCAAGCTTCTTTCACCTGCTGAGCCATCTCCCCAGACTTTACTAAGATATCTTGTCTGCCTTGAGCTGTACCATGACTCTTGCTCCCTGGTACTCTCCAAACTGAAGCTTTGATTCTTGGCTGATTCTTCTTGTTCTCTCTCTGTTCACACACCTTGTGAATTGTTCCGAGTCTTCTCCATTTCAATTTCTACTTGCAGTGTAATAATAAAACTTTCACAGCCCTCCTCTATCTCCCACTTGGTGACACCATCTTCCAGATGTTGGGTGAATCCTTCATGAAGACCTGAAATTGCTCTGAATTCCTCATTTGACAGACAAGGAGCCATTTTTCAAAATTCAGTCACATCCTTGAGGAAGGTCACAGTTTCTTCCCTCTGCTGGCTGGGTCACTCATCCACTGTGCTCTGACCCTATGAAATGCAACATTCTATGAGGGTACTTTATGTGTGCCATGCTGTCAACAGGGGCCTGGGAGAGCAAGCCATGCACTGTAAAAATAGATCTCGTCAGGAAGACCCTGTTGCAGAGTGAGGACATCCTCCTGAATATTTAAAGATGGTTTGGTGGGTGTGGTAGCACATACCCACTTGATATCAGCACTCCAGAGGCAGAGGCAGAGGCAGAGGCAGAGGCAGAGGCAGAGGCAGATGGGTCTCTATAAGTTCAAGGCCAGCCTGGTCTACAAAGCAACTTCCTAGCCAGATAGAGCTATATAATGAGACCCTGTCTCAAACAGATACATTAAAATGCGGGATAAAAAAAATGACTCAGGAGTTAAAAGCACTTGCTACTCTTACGAGGGGACCTTCATTCAAATCCCGGCACCCTCATCGTGCTTCCTAATCATCTTCATACTCTAGTACCAAGAGATCTAATACCCTCTGGTCATGAAGGCACAGTGAACATACATACATACATACATACATACATACATACATACATACATACATACACACATACACACATACATACACACACATACATACATGTAAGATGATCCTATGCATAAAAGTTAAATAAAATATCTTTATAAAAATGATTAAAATGGTAAATTTTATATTATGTGAATTTCACCACAATAAAAAGTCAAACTCTAGCTGGCAGTGATGGTATGTGCTTTTAAGATGGGGAGGCAGAAGCAGGCAGATTTTTGTGAGTACAAGGTCCTAGACTAAGACCCTCTTTCAAAATGAAAGCAAAACAAGGTTAAAAAGTCTATGCCCTCAGTCTCACAAGTTGTGGCAGGCACTCAGAGGCCACTGTATTATTCTTCACTGCAGAAACTTCTAGTGGAGGGTTGGCAAGATGGTTTGGAGAGCAAAGGTCATTGCTGCTCGTCTCTGAAATCCATGTAAAGGTGGAAGGAAAAAAAGGAGTCATTTCTTATTTATTCACGGAGAGAAACAGAGGGTGGACGACACTTCGAGTCTCATCCATTCCTTTAGGGGAATCTATTTGACTAGGACCCATTAGTTAGCTAGGGACTGGGGGGAAATGAGAGGAACCTGCATGCTCAGATATTTGAAACCTCATGTAGCCATGCACTGGTTTGCAATTTTGCCTGGGAAGTCAATTGAGTACACATGCAGTACAATGCCATAAAATGAAGACTACGATGAAGCCTGGACAGAGGTAAAAACAAATGATCCCACAAATCCCAAGGAGGGAACAGTCACACCGATAGAGCTTCAAGGAATGTTCAAAGGCATAAGTGGGCCTGGAACAGTCCCGTCCATTGGAACAATTTTGAAATTATGGAGTGGTGTGTGGTCATATGTATATCTGAATATGGGCATTTATGTAGTGGTCCAAAGTTGTCTGGAATCTTCCTTGAATAGCCTGTCTCCATTATTTCTGTATTTACTTACTTGAGAGTGTGAGTCTCTGTGTGTGTGTGTGTGTGTGTGTGTGTGTGTGTGTGTGTGTGTACATGTTTAGGCACATGTATACATTCATTTTTAGGTGCACTGCATGAATGCTGCTGCCACTTTATTTCGCAGGGCAGTCTTTCTCAATTGAACCTAGAGACTTAGTAATATTACTAGCCCGGCCAGTGAGCTCCTTCCAAGGATCCCATCTCCACTTTGAATTATGAGTGGGTGTACATAGGTTTGGAGTACTCAAATCCTAGTCTTTACACTTTTTTTTTTTTTGGTTCTTTTTTTCGGAGCAGGGCCTTGCGCTTCCTAGGCAAGGGCTCTACCGCTGAGCTAAATCCCCAACCCCTAGTCTTTACACTTTTAAGAGAAGTACTTTAACCCCTGAACCATCTCCCCAGCCCCTGAGTGAAGACAGGGTCTTGTGACATAGCCCTCGTCTGTCCTGATATTCAAATACATAGACCAGGCTAGCTTTGAACTTCTAGCAATCCTTCTGCCTCAGTCTCCTGATTGCTGGGATCACAGATATGGACTTACCACATGTAGCTAAAATTCTATCTTATAATATCTCACAGGCAATTTGAAGGTGGCCTAGTTGTCTTCCGTGAAGAAGTTTGTATCACGCCATCAGCCCACAGATTACACATCTGTGAACTCTCCTGGGAATAAACAGAGCACTGTCTGGGAACTTTGGTAAATTAGGTAGAAATTTGTCCAGTGCAAGAGTGAAGTGACTTCTCGGTGGAGGAGCGAAGGGAACTGCCAAGTCTTTCTTCCAGAACATATGGTGAGATCGCTGTTTTCTGTAACACAAACCCCTTGCAACAAATAGAGTCCTCTCCTGCACATTATCTTGTCATTAAAACCTCTGGCTTGATGTGTTTCCCTATAAAATAAACCTGAGATCTTATTCATAGGGAGGGAAATGCAAAGGCAGGCTCTCCTGTGCATAAAAGGACCCAGTGTAAAGGGAGCTTTCTCCTGCCTCTTCAGTTTGATGATGGGATCTCATGGCCAGACAACATTTTTTGACTGGTAAGTGCAGAAACCGCCCTCTTGAGTTACTGTTGAGTGAATGAGAGCCTTTGTTTCCCCCCAAAGAATTAAAAACCTATGGGCCTCCCCCACACAAGCAGGAGTAGGTTTCACACAGCGGTGTTGGGATTAAATGACTGTATCATGAGGAAAGCCAGAACAATGTCTGCTCACATTTTAATCATTTACCAGGAATTCCAGTTTCACTATAAGTTTTACCCACAGCTAGATGACTCGGTCAGGACTGACTTGCTCTAACATTCTCATTTTGTGCACCCTTTCCACATGAAAATAAAGGAAACTGCTCCACAAAAGAAATCTAAAGAGGGGGTCCAGAGTCTGCAAGACAGAAGGGCTCCTGATGACTCTAGAGTATACAGTCCTACTCCATCACCCCAAAGGTCTTCAAGTGAGGGTTAGGGAAAGGCAGCCTGCACAGAGTCACTCCCAGGTACAGAGGCATGCAGAGATGGGAACACTCCTGACCCTTCACTCCGGGTTCTCATTTTTTTTCAACTACCAGTTTTGACATTTCTCAAGCTCAAAATGATACTCCTTATCTACAATGTGATTCATGATGCCTGCTTCTTTTGCTATTGTTTTTGAGACAGGGTCTCATGTAGCCTAGGCTGGTCTCCTATTCCTTAATGTAGTCAAAGATGACTGTCTGTCTGTCTGTTTCTGTGTGTGTGTGTGTGTGTGTGTGTGTGTGTGTGTGTGTGAGAGAGAGAGAGAGAGAGAGAGAGAGAGAGAGAGAGAGAGAGAGAGTGAGTTAGAACGCACATGCACTTGCTCTCTCTCAAGCAGCGATGCACACTCGTGCCATGGTTTGAGTGTGGAAGTCAAAGGACAACTTTCAGAACTTGGGTTATGGGCTCATGGAATTAAACTTGGGCGTTTAAGTTTGTTGAAAAGCATCTTCACTCATGGAGTCATCTTGAAGACCCTAACCTTCAACTTCTTATCCTCTTGCTCCCCATGCGAGGTAGGGTTCATCATACTCAGTTCATTGTGTTTGGGGTTGAACCCAGGGCTTTGTGAATGATAGCTAAGCACTCTGCCTGAGACGCTCCACAGAAAGATTGTAGAGTATAGGATAGGAAAGTCTTCACTCAGGCAGCACCATGCTGGCATCCCCCTGTGCCTTTCCTTTCTCTGTTCGGCAGGGTCGCTGTCAATCTCTTGGACTCGTTAGCATAGGACAAGGTAATGGAGAAGAGTGCCGAGAAGCTTCCAGAGTGCTAAGTGGATGTGAAGCATAATTATGCGTGTGAAAACGGCTGCTTTGCTTGGTGTAAAACGGGGGGGGGGGTAGGAATCAATGAAAAGGGTGATGAGGTGCCCCAGAGGAGGTGTTCATTTACAGAGACTGCATTCTTCCACATGAAACGGGTCCTGGAGACAAGAGAAGCTGTCCAGGGACAGGTAGATGCTGGGACCAAGATATTACCCAAAAGGCAGCAGCAGGACTTCTCAGAAGTGTCAGGGAGAGTGGCGTGAATACAAGAGCGACTGTGCAGCCTTGGAATGAGAAGAGTGTGGAGCTCAGTGCTGTCCTGCACTGGTTGTGTGTGTCTCTGGGAGAGAATTCATCTGCGCCTTGGCTTCTCCGATGTAGGTGTGATGGCGTACGGGTACATTAGTCCAGTGGATAGTACTGTGTTCTTTCCCAATAGCCATTGGTACTGTGTGCGTGTGTGTGTGTGTGTGTGTGTGTGTGTGTGTGTGTGTGTAAGGCTTTACTTTGCCTTCCTTTGTGTATGTGTTATTGGGATAACCACCAGAGATAAATATTCAGATAGTTTATTGACGATTGAAAGTCTTTATTCCTGCCGGCGGGGACTATACTCAGGTATCAGAACTCAAGGGTAGGGGGTGGGGATTTAGCTCAGTGGTAGAGCGCTTGCCTAGCAACCGCAAGGCCCTGGGTTCGGTCCCCAGCTCCAGGAAAAAAAAAAAAAAAAAAAAAAAGAACTCAAGGGTAGCTAGCACTGAGTGTTTAGGGTAAGGGGTTGTTAAAGGCAAAAGCCACACCCTGGCATGTCACTCGGCAACTACAGGAGAAGGTTCGTAGAAGCTGTCAGTTTAACAGAAGGTAAGGTAAATTGGGTGGGGGCATCTTGACCTTGGGTTCCTAAAATAGAGTTCGATAGTTTTCCATGGGATTCTCCATCAAGGAGATCAAATTCTGGTTTAACCTGAAATGGCCTCAGTAAGGACATGTAGAAGGGCCTTCTGCACTGTCTTTACCCTGTCAAAGATGGGGTGACATTTGTGTTCAGGCACTCTTGCCCATGCACACAAGTTTGTTTGTTTGTTTTCTACGGTCCTTTATCCTGTTTCTTTGTTCTTTCTGAACTTGGAGCTAAGCTGGACATAGATCAACAAGCCCTAGTAATACTTTAGTCTCTGCCCTCTGCAGCTCTGGTACTCTAAGTGTGTTAGAGGTCACAGCCAGCTTTTTATGTGGGTGCTGGGGATTTGAGCTCAGGTTCCCAGGCTTGCAGAGCAAACACTCTTACCCACTGAGCCATTTCCATAGCTCCATCACCCATAGCATGCAGGAGGCGTTGCTATTTGAGTCTTTATCTTCTTAGGGTGGGGGTGGGGGTCAAACCAGCCAAAGCCTCCTGTGTGTGTGTGTGTGTGTGTGTGTGTGTGTGTGTGTGTGTGTGTATGTGTAGGATGGGGAACTGTGGACAGAGTATATGGGTGTGTATGTGTGCGGTGGACAGTGTATTCTGTGCTGATAAGAGATATGAATTAGGAAGGAACCCAGCCCAACTCCCAACATTTGCATCTCAATTCGCAAATCTCTTCCCACTGATCTAAAGGGTGACTAGTGGGGGGGGGAGCCCTGGTATTTGCAGTTTGGGGGGTTTTTAGATCTCCTTCCCTCCAATATCCATCCTTTACTTAACTCACATACTGTTTGGTGGGAGAGTTGGGTGACGTTTTGTGGTTTCGTTCAAGAAAAGCTCAATCAAATCCTGGCCTTGCCAACTACCAGAGATAAGAGAGATGCTTCTTTCCTGCACCCAGGCCTCCAGTGTCTGACCCTAGCACTGTGTTTCCTTTCCACCCAACACCATTCCCTCTCCTGGGATGAGCTCCCACTCCTATCTCTTCAGGGCATCCCACTGGTGCCTCTAGCCCGGTGGTCCTGTTTGTCCCAGTGCCCTTTCCCACATCCCCTGTGGAGAACAGCCAGGCCACTAGTTAGACACTCAGTATCCGTGTCCTGGCCTTCCTCAGCATAGTGCCTAGCTACGGTGTACAGCTCACAGTTGAGGCTCTTCGAGGTTGAATCCAATCCATTTTACCCTAATGGAAATATGTCTAATTTTAGTGACATTCTGGAATTTGCATTTTTTAAAGATTTATTTATTTTATTTATATTAGTCTACTGTGGCTGTCTTCAGACACACCAGAAGAAGGCATCAGATTCCATTACAGATGGTTATGAGCCACCATGTGGTTGCTGGGAATTGAACTCAGGACCTCTGGAAGAGCAGTCAGTGCTCTTAACCACTGAACCATCTCTCCAGCACTAGAATAGCCATTGTTATGTATATGTGGAATGGGAAGAAACAATCCCTTCCTGGGCCCAAATTCAATTCTCCCTCTTTGGTTGCTTCCTCATTTCCTGTTGGGAAGAAAGAGCTGCTCCACTCACCCACCCACTCACTAGATCTAGCTTAAGAATTCAAACTTCTAGCTGGCAGTAGTGGCACATGCCTTTAATCCCAATAATTTGGGTGGCAGAGGCAGGCAGATTTCTGTGAGTTCTAGGCTAGCCTTGTCTACAAAGTAAACAAATCGAGTTTGAGGACAGTCAGGGCTGTTAAACAGAGGACCCTTCCCCCTCTACCACCCCCCCCCCCAAAAGGAATTCGGACTTCTTATTCCACCTGGATCTAAGCAATCTTTTATAAAAGTCACAGTGGAGAATCTCAGCTCCCAGCAAGCCTTTTCTCTTCAGAGCTTCCAGGGATAAAGATCTATTTGTCTCTGTGTGTATGTTACAAAAAAATGAATGGGGATTTAATTACAGCAGCTCACTTCCTAAAAGGAAGTCCTATTTACGATGTACCATATGTTTCGCCAGCAGCCATACCCCCAGGGCTGCAGTCTTGTCAGATCTCTTTAGATAAGCGGGGGTCCTGCTGGCCTGGCCTTACAAGGACCCTGGGAGGACCTAAGGAAGGGTCCAGGAAATGCGTGTGACTGCTGGGGGTCGGTGGACCAAGGTGTCCTGGCTGGGCTAAACTCCAGCCGATGCTGAGTACCAGCCAGAATGGGTGCTGCCTAGGCTTCGAAGAGAAGACAGATTCAGAAGTTTAAACAATTCGTGATGATTAAAAATTGCCTGGCTTTTTTCATCTACTTAAAGCCGTTCTCGAGGGGGAACAAGTCTCTCTCTGATCTTTCCTCTCAGGTTTTAATTCCTTCTCTGCCACGTCTGAGCCAGTGCAGATGACTTCCTGGAGCTCGAGAAGCTTCTAGAAGGGATCCTGAAAGGGGAGGGGATATAGACGTTGGGGAAAGAGCCTGGCTCTAGCCTACTGTGCTTTTAATGTCTACTGCTGTTCATCTGTCATGATGCCTCCTGGAGTAGATGCTGGGAAGGTGAAAATGGGTCATGCTGTGTGCCTCCAACGTGGGGTTGCTTGGAACCTGCTAATCCCAAATCAGTTTTCCAGATTCAGGGCCATAGGCTTCTCTTTCAACCTAAGGCTTCCTTTTCCTTTTTCAAGCCTTTCCTTGTTCCTAGTGTGCCCTGTTCTTCTTGCTTCCTTTCTGTATTCTCCTTTAAAACTCTATGCCTAGAAATATGTTCAGGCCCTCATGTCCCCACTTGCTATCCTCAGCCCTGGATCCCTGAACTAATTGGCTGTTATTGTTAAGGGTTTTCCTTCTTGGTGGCAGCATTACATCCTGAGAGTCTTCTGAGAATTTTTTTTTTTCTGAACTGGAAGTTGGTGTACACAGTAGCACTTGGTCAACTGGTGACTCTTCCTATTTTCCACTAAAGGAATCCAGCAGGCATCCAGGATACATATCTTCCCAGGGCACTCACCTGCTCAGAAGGAAGAAGAGAAACAGGCAAAGACCGGGGAACAATAAGCAGCCTGTTGGAAGGTTAAGATGATGCTGAAATATAGGGTCAGTCAGCCCCTGGACAGACATGCTGAAAAGAAACCACTGTAGGTATCAGGCTGGCAGGGTTAGATAGGGGAAATGACTGTTTATGCCTATGTCTGCTGGCTCCCCTCCCTTCCCTTCCCCTCCCCTTCCCTCCTCTCCCCTCCTCTAACCCTCCCCTCTCCTCTCTTCCTTACCTCTCCCCTCTCCTCTCCCCTTCTCCTCTCCTCCCCTTTCCTCTTTCCTCTTCTCTCTTCTTCCTTCCCTCCTCTCCTCCTTTCTTTTCCCTTTTTGCCTTCTTTTGTGCTTTTTGAGACAAGGTCTCACTTTGTAACCCACACCGGACTTGAACTCATGGTACTCCTCTTGCCTCTGTTTCCCCAGCATTAGTCTAAGTTTCTGTTTGCTCTTCTGAGTGGCAGGAGCAGGTAATGTCTGGGAATCTGGGAGCTCCAGGGGGTAAGAGTTCACAAGTCCACCGAAGGGCAACTTGCAGAGAGTAGGTGCTCAGAAAATACCCATGAGCACTACAAGCTGATACCCACCCACCTTCTACTGCTGAATGCCACTGGCTACTTTTTCTTAAAGGACTCAGGCCCAGTCTTTCTCCGACTCCTCTCCAGCCCGTGGTTGAGCCAGCCAGCCTCTTTTCTGCATTGTCTTAGAGAGAGGAATCACAGGGGATTTAGACTCATTTTTAACAATGTATCCTCATTTCCTGGGACTAACAGCTTCGTGAGGGTCTCTCAGCAACCCCTGTCAAGGGGGAAGGTGATTTGACTCAAGATGCCTTTTGCTAATTAGAACCCCTTCAGCTCTCCTGTTACACAAGAATCCAGGGCACCACATGACCCTCTGCAAAGCTGCCTCTCTTTTTTTTTTTTTAAAGGTATTTTTAGCCAAAATCAAAGGGTGAGATTTTTTTTTTTCTGCACAACTTTGCAACACTAAGGCTGTGAGCCTCATCTCACATTCTCCTTCCTTTTCTGTAGATTCTCTTGTCCTTGCCGGATTTCTCCATTTCTTTGTCCTTCCTGGAACTCTGTATGCCTATGTGCACACGTGTGCACGTACGTCCATGCACGCAGGTATAGATGAGTGTGAGTGCCTGAGCTCCTGTGTGTAGGTGTGAGGACCTGGTGGGAGTGTGGCCGCAGTGCCAGGCAGCCATGCTGCATCTCTGGCTGCTCATTGTTCAGTTCCGTCTCCATGGTGACAGGAGCAGCTGCTCCATTCTGGGACTTGGCTTGGCTGTGCAGGGCGGCCTGCCCGCCCGTCTGCCCGCCGGTCCACCCTCCCGTCCTCCTGCCCAGCCGTGGGAGCTGCCAGCTCTACGCCCTCCCGCTGCCCACAGGCCTTGCCAGGCTGGGCGCAAGAAAGCGTGTTTACTAACACCATCCACATGGCTCCTGGGGCACCGTGGCTCTGCCCAGAAGATGTCAGGCCCAGGGCACCGGGAGGTGGGCCTGGAGCCAGGCTGTCTGTAGCTGAGGGAAACCAGGCTGGCCAGCGGCGGCGGCTGCTGCTGCTACCGCCCGCCACCGCCTAGGTCTGCCAGGGCGCCCAGCCTCCAGGCAGGGTTGCAGGAACTTATTCAGGGGCCCCAGAGAGGCCCTCTCCGGTCTCCTTCTCCCTTCCTGGCAAGCTTTACAATATTCTTCTCAATATGCCCTAGTCCCAGTGTACCCCATCTGGTCATTTTACCCCTGGAAGTCTCCTTTGGTCTCCGTAATGGGATTATCCAATCCAACACCTTCACAAGCATAAATTAGGAGCTGCCAAATGGGAGTGACCTGAAGGATGTAGTCCTTTGAAAGAACAGGCAGAGGGAGGGCAGGGTTGTGTCTACACCCCACCTGCCCTCAGAGGCCTGGGTGGGCTGTCCTGTGTGGCCCCTTTGAGCTCTGTGTTCTTTCTCTCTCTGCTTCTCTCTTTCTCCTCCACCACTATCTGCCCTTTTTCTCTACCTCTCCTTCTCCCCATCGGTTATTTTTTCCTTGAAGACCTCTGTTTTGTCTGTCTGTATGTCCATATGTAAGTCTGAGATTGTGTGTCTCCATTTGTGTTTGAGTGTTCTTGTGTGTGTGTGTGTGTGTGTGTGTGTGTGTGTGTGTGTGTGTGTATTGGTCTCCATCTGTGTATGCGTCACTAGTTCCATATCTCCATCTGTGTGTGTCCATGTTCCTATGTGTGTCTTTGTATGTGTGTATGTGTCAGTGTGCTTGTGTGTATGTGTGTCTGTGTATTTATGTCTCCATCTGTGTCTGTGTGTATGAGAAAGAGGGACCCCTTTAGGAGGCTAAGACTGTCCTTCTTGGGAATCTCCTCACAGCTGCTTGTTGAGGTCTAGTTCCCAGAGCCTGGTCTCAGGGTCTTGGAACCACAGGCCACCTTCACTGTCTCTCTTCTGCCATCTCTCCTAGTGATTGATTCTACCAGCCTGGGACCCTTGGGGACTCCTGGGACCTGCTCTTCCCAGCAGGAGATCCATAGCTTCCCGAGAGCCTATGACCCACAGCTGTGTGTGCATAGAGAAACATCATAATGCCTGACCTTGTGAAATGTTTTTCCTTAGACTTTTGGGTTAGTAGTAAACCCGAGGGCAAGCAACAATTACATCACACTGGTACATCTTGAAAGCACTAGTGGCACTCACTGAGTGTCCCACCATGCCAAGGCCAGCTACTCCATCCACATTTAAACCTATTCCTGGCCATATTCTGCTGCTGATTGAATCTCAGTTTCTCTTCAAACTCTAAGATGTATGGCCTATGTGATCTAGGGAGGGGGGTGTGAAGAAAAAAAATCTATGAGGTCCTTGTGGGGGGGCACTTGTTGCAAGCACTTACTAAGTATCTGACATGTGCTAGGCTTAGGATAAGATGTCATCTATACCAGACACTTTAAAAATGCCCTCAGGGATCCTATATGAAAGAAATGATCGTATTTTGCAAATTGAAAAGTGTGGCTTAGAGAATTTAAGTGACTTACCCAAGACCACCCAGCTATTGAACCTGCCTCTCCTTCCTGGATCATCTTGCCTCATAAAATGGCTGGGTGTCCTCTGACACTGTGATGTCAGAATCCATTCTTCACAGGAGTATTTAAGGCTGCTTTGAGTTTCCCTTTCCCACAGCTGCTCCTATAGCCAATCCACCCATATTTTGATTGGAACTCAACAATAGTCTGTTATCTTCAAGTTTGATGGTTTGAAGTGCTTGGCCCAGGGAGTGGTACCTTGAGGAGGTATGGCTTTGTTGGAGTAGGTATGGCCTTATTGGAGGAAGTGTATCGCCGTGGGGATGTGCTTTCAGACTCTCCTCTTAGCTGTCCATGAGACAGTCTCTCCTGGTTGCCTTCCAATCAAGATGCAGAACTCTCAGCTCCTTCTCCTGCACCATGTCTGACTGCACACTGCCATGCTTCTAGCCATGATGATAATGGACTGAACCTCTGAAAGTGTAAGCCAACCTCAATTAAATGTTTACCTTTATATGATTTTCCTTGGTCATGATGTCTCTTCACAATGGAAACCCTAACAAAGACACCAAGCTGCCATTCTCCTTCTGTCTCTGGGTTATTTTGTATGTCAAGGGAGAGAGCGCTAACATGCTCAACACTCAAACCAAAGCAAAAAAGCACGGTCATACAATCCCAGCACTCATGAAGATTGAAGCAGGAGGACTGGTAAGTTCAAGGCCAGCCTGAGCTACATAAAGTCTTTCTCAAACACGATATTAATAATTATTACCTTGCATATGTGACATGACCAACAATTATGTGTGTAAACGCATCTCCCCTAGAGACAGAGGGAAAACAGTGATTTAGATAAACCACCCTACAGTGTAAAGTTAAATGAACCATGTCACCGAGTGAACTGTATAGTGTGATTCTTTTTCTATCATAAACCAAGCATCCCCATACATATGCGTATGTTGTAATGTTGAAATCAAAGAAAAAGTCCTATAAAAATCTAGGGCATGCCAGGATGTCAATGGCAGTTACCTAGGGTGGGGAAGAAAGGAGGATTGGGTAGGAGACATATTAGTTTTTCTGCTTTCTTTTTATTTTTTTTTTAATAATTTATTTAGTATGTCTGATGAGGGTGTTGGATCCCCTGGAACAGGAGTAACAGACAGTTGTGACCTTCCATGTGCGTGCTAGGAGTTAAACCTGGGTCTCCTGGAAGAGTGACCAGTGCTCTTAAACACTGAGCCATCTATCTCTGCAGTCCAGATTACTTTTTCTTAATTCATCTCCATATAATTTTATCTGCTAACACTGTCACATAGTACTTTGAAAATTATGATTATTCTTTGAAGCAGGGTCTCATTTAGTCTAGGCTGGCATCAAACTCACTCTGTAGCTGAGCCTGGCCTTGAGCCATCCTCCTGTCTCCGTATTCTGAGTATCGATTATAGGCTACATCACCACATCTGGGTTTATTGAGCCCACGCCTTTTCATGCTAGTGCTACATAAACTGAGTTACACCCTGGCCACTAAACTTTTCCATTTAATTTCTTTTTTCTCTCCAACCCCCACCCTGTCTTGGGACACATTCTTACTCTGTAGGGAAAGTTGGCGTTGAACTCACGTTAACCTTCCTTCCCAAGGACGGGAGTGACACGTATGTTTTGACACATTCAGCTTTACGTCTTATTTCAATAACTTAAAAAAATACTAAATAAAAATGCTAAAGGCCAGTCTCATTATTTGCCTTGTTATTTAATGTGTTCCACTGTCCCCATGGCTGACAGGACAGCATCGAAACTTAACATGGATCACAGTGCTATTTGGGCTCTGCTTCCAGATGCTCCTTGCTTTACCATAGCTACTCACCATGTCTTCTCTGACCAAAGTAAATTCCACCAGTGTCTTTACCATGTCCAGTTGTCTTACCTTAGCACTGTATTCATAACCCCTGAGGACTTATACCTTGCTCCTTGAGAGTGCCTTTTGTACAATGGCATCATAGCTGTGTTTATGTTTATTTGGGAGAAGAGAGAAGTATGAGTTAGAAGACACTGTGAGATTGTGGAGGAAGGATGTTTAGGAAAACTGTCTTATAGGAAGAAAAACACCATAATAATCTTTTATCTCCCTAGTTTGGGGGGGTTTGGTTTGTTTACTTGTTTTTTGCTTTTTTGTTTTGGTTTTTGGGACAGGGTTTCACTCTGCAGACCAGGTAGACTTGAACTCGCAGCAATTATCCAATCTTAGCCTCCTAAACCTCCTGACTGCAGATTAAGTCATCATAGAGAGCCTGTGGAGAAATTACCTTGCTAAAAAGACCAGATGTCTAGCCAGTGCACAGAATTCATCTAAAGATAAAGTATGAGGTATACCAGATATCCCAGACTAAGAGCCCTATAGTTGACCAACTCTAGTGTCAGAATGGGGATTCTTTGATATTATACATTAAACACTAATGATTTCTGTGCTAAATCAGTAAATGTTTGCAAACAAGGGGTAAAAACAACATAGAAAGGGGTCCTAGGGACTAGAGAGTTTAAAGTTTGTTAAAAACTTGTTCTGTTTGTGTAGAGGACCTGAGTTTGGTTCCCAGAATCCACAACAGGTAGTTTATAACTTCCTGTAATTCCAGCACTAGGCAGGAATCAATACCTCTGAACACACACACACACACACACACACACACACACACACACTCACACTAAAAATAATGGAATAAATCTTTAAAAAAAGAAAAAGGATCTCAAGATCACTATAAATGGAGAAAAAGGCTTTCATGGGCCCTAGACAAATGAGCCCAGGGAAGAAATTGCTATTAATTTATTTAAGACTTGAGGAGACTTTTGTGGTACAAATCACCCACTGCCAGCACCTAGGATATCAGCGTTTCTCTACTCTTATTTTTCTTGCTAGTTTGCTCACAATGGTGGTGCTAGACATGCTGTTCCTTCTCTGGGCCTTAGTTTCCATCTCTGTTCATGCTTAGGTTCTTTCTACAAGCTCTAAAATTGGAAGGATATCTCCTGTGTCACTAAAATTGGAAGGATATCTCTTTTGAAAGGCAGATCCTGTCTTGTCCGGGACTGCATTGCCAGGAGCAATACAGTAACACCTTTAATAAAAAGGAGATGGAATTAAAACCAATAAATTGACATTGATGCACACACTGAAAGATAGCGGGCATAACAGAGGCAGACAGTAACTTGTGACGGAAGTAAAGCAGTGTTTTCACAGAGGAATGCTGAAATCATTCCAGAGTGCTGTAGTGCTTTAGGGGGGGAATAAGCCGACCAACAGTTGGCATTTGTGTCTCAGTGTGTGTAAGTACTAATGTTATACATTTTCATATATTTTGGTTGTTACCATTCAAAGTGAGCTGGTGTCATGTGTAGAGCTGGGAGAAACTGAAGTTGGTATAGAAACTGAAAGAAATCAATCCATAGAATATACTGACCATGTTTATTTATGGGAAACTTTTTAAAAACTAAATTCCAAGTCACATGTTTAGAATTAAACAAAACACACCAACCAAACTTTTGAGTGCTTTGATATCATTCTTTCATTGCTTGAAAATAAAAGGAAAAAAAAATGCACAAAACCAAAAGAAAGGTTTAAATTTCTACATGAGGAATCATCATCTCCCTCCCTTCTGATTAGGTGTTTTTAGAGCTTGAAGTTCTAAAGGGACCTTTTTTATTAAAGTGGCTGTGGGTGGATGAGGGAGACCTTTGGGGACTTGCATCTCATAGCCAAGAAGCCCTTTGGCAAGGAGCCTTCTAGGAAATCTCACCCAGGAATTTTCTTTCTTGTGAGGCTTGGAAGGCCCAAGTGTTCCCACAATACCAGTCAGGCCACATTCTCAAAGCCTGCTGTGCTAACAGCTACTGCATGCTCATGGCAACCAGGGAACACTGGTTTGTGAACTGGAAAGGACTTAGAAATATCTAAACCCAGTCTAGAAAAAGGTGTGTGTGTGTGTGTGTGTGTGTGTGTGTGTGTGTGTGTGTGTGTGTGTGTGTGGTATGTGTTTCAGAAGGCCAAGGAGACCAAGCTGGTTGGGACCCGAGCCATGGATACCCTGCTCTTTTCCTTCCCTGGAGTGTGGGTAGGGGACTGTGATGTTAGGGACTAGAGCCAGGCAGGCATGAAGATTTCTGGCATTCTCTTCTGAGGACAAAGCCTGGTCCAGCTTTAGAATCAGATTCCAGGTCCCCTGTGGAAATACCACTGAGTGGCCTTGGTGTTATTGCCCAGGTGGGTAGGGTGAGGCCAGCAGGGAGAACAGGGAGGGACACAGTAGAGCCAGGAGGGGAAGCCTGAGGGGAAGGGGCTGCTGTGTACCGAGAGGGTAGGAAGAAAGTGTTTCTATGCTGGAGTGTGTGTGTGTGCATGTTAATGTATGGGGGGTGGGGTGCTCAGGGACTCTCTTCTCCCCCAGGCTTGGGATGGGGCAGAATGGTATCATGATGTCACCATATCCTCTTCACGCTGACTGTCCCCACATAGCAGCTCACAACCATCTGTAACTCAGTTCCAGGGGATCCCATACCTTCTCCTGACCTCAGCTTGCACCAGACATGCATGTGGTGCAGAGACATACATGCAGGCAAAACATTTATACACACACACACAAACATTTAAATGACAAATAAATAAAAATGCCCAAACTGAATGTTGGCATGAAAAGACCGATTTAGAGAGAAAAGATGACAGGGGAGGGTGGTGACCAGACCACACTTCTCTTGAATTGCCAGCCTTCTGGGTACTGCTCTCTTGCCTTCAGCCTTATGCCCTTCACCCATGGACAGATTGATTAACAGAAATGCCTGGGAGGAAGACCAGCAAACTGTGCCCTCTCAGTTCCCAGGATATAAACAGATGCTCTCAATTCTCAAGAACAGAAGGACAAGGTCAGGCGGGGATCCGAGCGCTGACCTCTGCATCTAGGTCTTCTCTAAGACAGAATCAACAGTCACCTCAGACTCAGGGAGTTTGTCTCAAGAGCCCCCAGTTAAAGCAACTGATTCATTCGGTTACATACTGCAGTTTAGAAGACAGAGAGATGCCCAGAGTAGTTCTGAGTTCTGCAACTAGGCCTGCTCTGTGTCGTAGAGGTGTAACGTCTTAGCACCTATAGGTTCTGTGTCAGGGGAAGGAGTAAGCAAGCCTCAAGGGCTGGGAGGGACAGCATAACAGGGCTAACAGCTGCAGACAGTAGGCATGAACCATGTGTGGGTGGACTCTTAGAAGGTTTCTTCTTTGCCTAAGTCAGATAGATAATGGGCTAAGCTGCTATCCTCCTTGTTGGCCCCTTTTGGTTCGTACCATTTACCTGGCTGAGGTGCAACTTTGCCCACAGGTCTATGAAATATTCCTCAGAATTCCCCAGCTCCAGTGACCCCAATCAAGAATACATACTGGAACCTCCCTTTCCTAAGGAACAGAACCTGGACTGCCTATAGGCCACATGTGTTGGCTTCACTTCCTCTTCCCAACTTATTTTGTAGTAGGAAGAAAATGGCCCTCACTCTGAATGCTGGCCTTTAATACCTGTATCATGACACTGTGAGCTACTCACCACAATGTTTCATGTCTAGTTCATCATCTTTAAAATGATGATGAAGGGGAGGAAGGAAACTAGACTAAAACCACATGTGAAGAAACAGTGTCTGGCCCCAGTGGTCACTCGGCAAAGGACTATTATGCTTTATGTTACATTTATATAAGTGTGTGACATGGACATGCATGTCAAAGCTTGCATGCGGACTTCAGAAAATAGTCTGTGGGAGTCACTTCTCTATATATACTGTGTAGGTCCCAGGGATCAAACTCAGGCAGTCAAGCTTGGTGGCAATGCTTCGACTCCACTGAATCATCTCACCAACTGTGTTACCATTCTCCTCTCTCTCTCTCTCTCTCTCTCTCTCTCTCTCTCTCTCTCTCTTTCCCTGTGGTGTGTGTGTGTGTGTGTGTGTGTGTGTGTGTGTGTGTGTGTGTGAGAGAGAGAGAGAGAGAGAGAGAGAGAGAGAGAGAGAGAGAGAGAGAGAGAGAGAATGAATTCCAAAGTTCACCTTCAGGTGTAATTCTTCAGATGCCATACGCTTGTCCTTTTAAAGACAAGGTGACAAGGTTTCTCATTTTACTGGGGACATACCAGTTGGTGAGAATGACTAGCCAGAGATCCCAAGGGATCCTCTTGTCTTCATCTCTTCAACACTGAGGTCACTAGGCATGCCATAACACCCAGGTTTTAACCTGGTCCTGAGCTTGAATGGCAAGCCTTAAATGAGGGAGTTAGTTACCTGCCACCTATTATCATTCTGACTGCACTCTAAGTGTTTGGAAGGTGGAAGGGGGGGTGTAGGGTCAGTAGGGTTGGCTTGTTGCTGAATTGGCAGGCAGGAAAGGTTAGCTGAGATTGAATGGGGATGTGGAATTAAGTCATCAGCAATGCTATCAGAAACAGGCATTGGGAATACTTAAGCAGGAGAAGCAGCTGGATTTGGGTTCAAATCATAGTGCTAATTCTTTTTTTTTTAAAGTGACTTTTTTTAAAAAGATTTATTCATTTATTATATATAAGTACACTGTAGCTGTCTTCAGATACACCAGAAGAGAGAATCAGATCTCTTTACAGAGGGTTGTGAGCCACCATGTGGTTGCTGGGAATTGAGCTCATGACCTCTGGAAGAGCAGTCGGGTGCTCTTAACCGCTGAGCCATCTCTCCAGCCCCATAGTGCTAATTCTTATTTACCCCGTGACTGCGAGCAGCTCAATCGATTGTCTCGGGATCTGGACCCTTAAATCTAGATAACAATGCCAACCTCCAACGGGAATCTTGCAAAGCCCCATGCTGAGTATTGATTAGACAGCAGCTGGAACAGTTATAGTGGCAACGTTTTCCCTTTAGTTCCTATTGTGTGGATTCCAACACTGGTCCTGGAGGGAATGCTAAGCTCCTTTGGGGAGCCCAGGGGCAGGTGAGGCTCCAGTATCTCCTGGGGCTGTTGGCTGCTGTGGATTCTGTAGCCATATGGCACGAAGAACATTAATACGGTTGTCTGTGTGCAACTGTAACTGACACCCTGTCCTCTGTCTAAGCCATTCCTCATGGGACAGGTCGTTCTAGACCACAGTGGTAGTCCCTTGGGACAGCAGCAATCATTGTTGCCTATAGACTAGACCAGAGGAGGGATAGAAGGAAATTGAAATATTAGCAATAGAAAAACGTTAAGGGTAAGTTGGCCACAAGGAAATTAGGACCACGCAGCAGAGGCATCTAAGAGGAATAATGCCCCCTTGCCTTGACTTCCTCATGAATTAGGAAAGATCCGGCTTAAAAGGCCTTTCTGGAGCCAACGTGCTGAGATGAAGACAGATGCTTCCCATATATGCTAAGTGGCTTTTAAAGATTATGGCTGAAATGACTCCTGCTAGTGACATTTTATAGGCTCCAAGTTCATCTGACAATGCCACTCTGTCAGCTTATACCTCTCGAAGCTGCCCCTTGCCCAAGACATCACATTCTTCCTACCCTTCCTCTCATCACGCGGAGTTGGAAGCCTCTAGATCAGTGGTGCTCAACCTTTCTAATACTGAGATCCTTTAATACAGTTCCTCGTGTTACAGTGACCCCACCCACCATAACATTATTCCATTGCTACTTCATGACTGTAATTTTACTACTATTATGATCATAAGGTAAATATCTGATACGTAGGGTATCTGATATGTAACCCCCAAGGGAATTTCGACGTCCAGGTTGAGAGCCACTGCTCCAGGGCCTGTTTCTTCTTCTCAGTTCAGGTAACCCTTTCATCTCTACACCTGAAAGCACCGCAGCCTGGGTCTGTCCAACTGTTTTGCACTGAAAAGTGTCAAGATTTGCCTTCCCTGGTCCCCTGAGATATGAAGACATCTCACATCAAAGAGACAATGTGAGGGATGAATTTGGGGTGCTTGGAAAGTACACGGGAAAGAATGATGCTAAATCATTGAAGAGGAAGAAAGACAGAAGGTAGTACTGTGGTTTGATGTGAAATGTCCTCAGAGGCTCAAGTAATTGGAAGACTTGGTCTCAGCAGTGGAACCTTTAGGAGACAGAGCTACACTGGGAGAAGTGCAACAGGACTTAAGATTTTATGGTTTGACCCCACTTCCTGTTCACTCTCTGTTTCCTGAGAACAGATACAATGTGGCCAGCCAGTCTCCTGTTCCTGCTACCACACTTTCTCTGCCTGCCGGTGTTATCTTCCCTGTCATGATGGACTGGACGCCTTTAAAATAAACCCTTTCTGTCTTACACTGTTTCTGCCAGGAGTAGGGGGAAGGAAAGAAGACAAAAAGAGCAGGGAGAAAACAACTGATTATTTCTCTGTCTGGGCTCTAGTCTCACAATGGCTAAGTGCATGTGAAAGCTTTCTCAACCTAGCAAAAAAGTATGGCAAAGAGCCTTGAGTCTTCTTGTATTGCTCATCTTTCTTATTGCTGTGGCCACAACACATGAGAGGATAACTAAAAGGAGGAGATTTGGAGTTTGCCTCATGGTTTCAGACAGTTTGATTCATCACTCAGCTCTGTAGTTTTGCGACCGTGACAATAAAGAATTCTGATGGTGGTAGCCTATGGCAGACAGGAAGTTGAAGGAAGAGGAACAATTATAGCCTTCCAAGACACACTCCCAGGGGCTCATTTTCTCTGGTTAGGACTTCTACCTTCTAAGCTTTCCAACATCTTTCCAAATTTAACACATGTGCCTATGTAGGGGTGGGTTGAGGGGGTAGGGCAGTTCATTATAGGCTTAGATTTTTTAAAGCCTACTTTACTTCAGCCTCCCTTCTAGGCAACCGGCGAAAGGTATGAAGAAAGAGGGTTAATAGGACAGAGGAGGTTGTGGATCTATTTAGCTTTGTTACCATGATATCAGCAATCCTGTCCAATAGTAAGCACCAAACACAAACCAGTAACATTGACTTGATCCAGAAGAAACTACAAAGGTCTTCTATATCGGCATGAGTCAGCAGAAGAGGCAAGAAGCAGCCGGAATGCCACAAGAAATTCTTTGGTGTGACAAATGAAGATCAGTGAAGACTGGTGAAGCATAGGCACAGCAAAGCAAGAGCTCTGTCTCACCGTGAAACGTGAAATGTCTACAGAGTTCTACGTAGACTCTTTGCAAACATCACAGGCGCTCTCAAGCGACTGTTTCAGCAAAACCTCCTCTCACGTGTCTGCTTCAGCAAAACATCCATTCACAAGACAGCTTCCAGAAAAACATCTCGGGACACAGCTAAGTTTCCAAAGAAACCTGAAATTTCTACTTCAGTTTTCACATCCAAACCATAGCATCCCCGATAATGCTCTCAGTGACATCGTTGACTATGACAAATGAATCTCCTGGTATACATACAGGGAATAATCTTTTTAGGGGTGGGGGGCTGTTGAGATAATTAGAGGTAACGGGTATCACATACCTAGCAGCTTGACTGCCCCAAGAAGGTATTCATCCAATGGGTAGTAATTATTGTAATTGTAACTCTTATAATCAGTCTATTGAGAGCATGTTTCTGGAAGTCTTCCATCCCTTTTTCCTTTTTTTTTTTTTGACACAGTCTTGTGTAGCCCAGGTTGACCTTGAACTCTTGATCCTCCCATCTCCACCTCCTCAGTACTGGGATCACTCCCAGCTTCTGCCTTCCTTACTGTAGATTTTGTGGATCGAACCTACAGCCTCAAGTATGCAAGGCCAATGCTTTACCCCTAAGCTATGGTCCCAGCGTCCTTTTTATCTTTTATTTTGGGACAAGGTCTCACTAAGTTCTCAAGCTGACTCAAACTCACTCAGCTGCCTAGAACTTTTGCCATTCCAGCCTCAATTGCTCCTGAAGCTGGGATTATAGGTTTTTGCCAGGACCTGGCTCTCTCGACTTCTCCTGGGTGTCAAGTAATTTGTTTTAAACCCTCAGAATAAAAACCAAGGATGAGCATCCACCAATGTGGAATGGTGACACCAAAGGCCCAGAGGTAAAAAACAAGACTAGTTTCTTCGGGACCATCTATGTCATTGCTTATTCACACATGTGTTTCAGCTCTGCCCTTTTACTGCTTGGCTTTTGCCACGAACATTGGAACAATTTGTGCAAATTAACCAGAATATTCTAACATTGTAACGAGCTCCACTGATGGCCTGGAAAACATTCCACATCCTAATACATAGTCATGATTCATAATATGTTCAAAATGCACTCTGCGGAACCCCTGCTCAAAAATACCCAGAGATCAATTTTCAATAGACTGACAAATAGAGGACATTAAATATTACTCATAGCAACAGTGTTTATTTAATCTTTAATGCTACCTAATGCATTTTGGTCAAAGTCACCAGTTCATGTTCAGACTTTATTGTGTGGAAAATGTATGTGCTATTAATAAGTCAATACAAACATGAATATGGTTTCAATTGGAAATCATTAGGTTGCATTAACTGGCAAATGCAGTCCATAGGAAGGATTTGTTTTATTTTGTTTGTAAGGAGCCAAAGGCACCCTGAGAGGCCTTTCTTTGCTCCATACCAAGCAGAAGTGATTGGTTTCTGCAGCGGGTGGAGGACAGTGTAAGCTTTCCGTCGTTCTCATTATGATGGGGGGATTGGGTGGCACCTTTCCCTGGCACAGCTGTTTGCTGCTATTGCCAACTTGACTTTGCTGTACACTGGATGTTGACCGGTGTGGTCCAGGAGGAGCTGAAGTGAAGCCCTGTGCCTGGGTTCTTATCTAATGAGGGTGGCCCTCGGCATTCTCTTGAATCGACAGCTCTTGCCAACGCCCTAACCTACACACTTACTTGTCTTAGCTCAACAGCAATGCCACACAAGAGCATTCAGGCATTTATGTGGTTGGAAGTTCTTTACGAGAAAACAGAAACAAAAGCAGATTTGGGAGGCTCAAATAAATATCTTGTTAAAAGAGAGATACTTGGGTGCAGGCCTGGAGATGGAAGCCTCCGGGTCTAGTGTAGTGAGATTGAAATTCTGCTTCCTTCCATTACCACCTTTGTACTCTAGAGATTCTCTCCTATAATCTCTCATCATCAGTACCCACCTCTTCATTCTGATGACCCGCCACAATAAGGACTGTAAAAAATGCTAGCACATTGTAGAGCTCACTGATATAAATATACTACTTAGCACGCAGTCTTCCTATTCCGGCTGGTCTAAGTCTCCTACCCATGCTGCCTTAGCCTCATCAATTCTAGGATTAAGGGATTACAGGAATGAACTGTTGTCTTGGCTAGTTTTATGTCAACTTGCTCCAAGCTACTCATCTGGAAGGAGGCAACCTCAACTGAGCAAATGCCTCCATAAGATCTAGCCGTGCAGCATTTTCTTAATTACTGATTGATGGGGGAGGGTCCAGCCCATTGTGGTGGCGCCATCTCTTGGCTGGTGGTCCTGAATGTGATAAGAAAGCAGGCTGAGCAAGGCATGGGAAGTAATCCAGTAAGTAGCATTCACCCATGGCCTTTGCATCAGTTTCTGCCTCCAGGTTTCTGCCCTGCTTGAGTCCTGACTCCCTTCAGTGATGGACTACAATGGAAGCCCAATAAACGCTTTCCTCCCTAACTTTCTTTTTGCACATCTCAGCAACAGAAACCCCAAGACAAAGTGGTACCAGGATAATGGGTTATTGCTGTGTCTCCTGGCCTTGTTGCGTTTGGGAGGACTATGGAAGGACTTTGGAACTTTGAGCTAGAAAAGTCACTGAAGTTTAGAGCAGTGTAGGTGGTGGAGGCCTGGCTTGTGAAATGTCAGAGGGAGGCAAAGGCTCTAACAGGACACCAGAACTACTAAAGTGAAGCCTAGGCGTTGCTGGGATGTGCAGTGCTGGTTGGCTGGAGCTGAGAAATTAGAGGTGATTAAGAAGAGACCAGCATCGGGGTTGGGGATTTAGCTCAGTGGTAGAGCGCTTGCCTAGCAACCGCAAGGCCCTGGGTTCGGTCCCCAGCTCCGAAAAAAAAGAAAAAGTTAAAAAAAAAAAAGAAAAAAAAGAAGAGACCAGCATCACTGAGGTGAAATATTCTGGGAAGTGTTTCTCGAAAGTCAATACACAGAAGCTATGTTCCAGAGGTGGCCAAGGTTGTACCTTGTGTTAGTGAGTGAACTTGGTAGTATAAGAGTCTCCCACGTGGTTTTGAAGGCATGAAGGTGTCATGGAGAGTACCTAAGGTTTGGGACTATGAGAGGTGAGAAAAGACCATTGGTGAAGGTGTGGCCTCAGTGGCAGTTGCAAGTCTAGGATTGAAGGAATCGTGCAGAGAAGTTGAGGCTTGGTACCATGGAGAGAGTCCTGGAGAGGCTATCCGTGAAAGTGCAGCCCAGCTTCAGCAGAAGGCACCAGCACCATGGAGATGCCTTTACCATGCATGACCATCGAGAACATCAGTAGCTGTGGAGTGAGTCTAGATGACAAGCTGTGTGTGCGTCAGAGGGCAGAGCTGGAGAAGTGACCCAAGTCCTTTGGAGGAGCCCGGAAGTTCACCATCCCATGATTATGATCATGGGATTCATTCCGTGTGACTGGGCATTCTGTTATTCACACCGTTGGAGTTTGGTTTTTCTTTGTTCAGATTGTGACTATGCTCTGGTTGTTCCCTTGCTAATTTAATTTATTTATTTTTATTAATTAATTTATTTTACTGGAACCCACAGCTGAGAGACTTCAAATTTTAAAAGAGTTTGAATTTTAAAACAGATTGGCTGTTTTAAAGGTACTGAAATTTTAACAGTATTTGAATTTATAAAGACTGTGGAACTTATAAAGTTATTTAGGATTTTAATGAGATATCTTGGGGATGGATAAGAAAGGACAGGTTGTAACAATAATAGTGATGTGTTTGTCAGTGTGCCAAGCGGTCAGTCGGATTGACTGATCATGTCAACTTGATACAACTAGAGTTATCTGAAAGAAGGGAACCTCAATTAAGAAAACACTTACAGGAACTGAGAGATGCACGGTTAAGATCAGTAACTGTTCTTCCACAGGTCCTGAGTTCAATTCCCAGCAACCACATGGTGGCTCACAACCATCTGTAATGGGATCTGATGCCCTCTTCTGGTGTGTCTGAAGACAACAACACTGTACACATGTAAATAAAAATAAATCTTTTAAAAAAGAAAAGAAAAAGAAAATGCTTCCAAGCCAAGAGGTGGTGGCATAAGCCTTTAATCTCAGCACTCGAGAGACAGAGGTAGACAGATCTCTCTGAGTTCAAGGCCAGCCTGGTTTACAGAGTTAGTTCTAGAACAGCCAAGGCTACCTAGTCAAACCCTGACTCAAACAAACCAAAGCAAAACCAAAAGAAAATGCTTCCATGAGCTGTAAAGTATTTTCTTCAATTAGTGATTAATGTGAGGACCCAGCCTATTGTATGTGGGGCCATCCCTGTGCTGGAGGCCCTGGGTTCTATAAGAAAGAAGGCTGTGTAAGTCATAAGATCAAGCCAGTAAGCAGCACCCCTCCATGGCCTCTGCATCAGCTCTTGCCTCTGGGTTCCTGCCCTATTTGAGTTCCTGTCTTCACTTCCTCTGATGATGAACTATGATGTGCATAAGCTGAATAAACCCTTTCCTCACTCACCTGCTCTCTCAGCTATGGTGTTTTATCACAGCAATAAAAACTCTTAAGACAGCTGACACATAAATATTTTACAAAATTATTTGAGGGAGTGGGATAGATGCAGCTTAGTTCCTGATCTGACAATATCATTCCTAACATGAAGAGCAAACATGCTTGGGTATGGACATGAAGGAGCCTCTGGTCCTTGGTTCCCTCTTCAGACTGACAGGCAAGCTTCAAGAAGGGTCCACAGAGGCCACCTGAAAGCCTACAGTCACTGAGGACTGTTCCTCCAGCCTTGAGAGCATCTGAGAACCAGAGGAATAGAGTATGCTGGTTCCTCATCTAGTAAAGATGGGATAAATGGTGGCCAATCCTAGTGAATAAACTAGAGAGTCAGGAAGCCTTGTCCTACATATTCCCTGGACTATGTAACTCAACCCAGATAAAAATACTCTCAAGCGGCACTTAGTATGTGCCAGGTAAGAGTCAGGATGCTTTCTCCCCTTGCAACTATCTGTTCTGACAGATGAAGACGGATGGGTATATGGCTCTGAAGGTAGTTGAGAGCCAAGGTCAGAACACAGGTATTGGTCTGCACTTGGAAGGCTGCCTCTGAACATTGCTCTCTTTCTCATGATGTAAACATTCACGGGGAATGCTATTGCTCAGTGCCTGGCTGTGCCTTGGCAAAGTCACTTGATCTCTTTGAGCCCAGTGAATCTATTACAACTACCCAGCAGGACTGTGTGAGGGTTGAGAGACCCCAAGGATGACTTTGAACTTCTTTTTTTTTTTTTTTTCAGAGCTGGGGACCGAACCCAGGGCCTTGCACTTGCTAGGCAAGCGCTCTACCGCTGAGCTAAATCCCCAAACCCCGACTTTGAACTTCTTAAAGACTTGTGTATTGCAGCGTCTCAAGGCAGAGTGTCTACGCTAGTCTCTGATGGCATCGCTTCTGAGGCAGTGCCTCCTGAAACCAGCTTTGGAATCCCGAAGGTCTGAAATCCTACCTAGTCCTTCCTTGCTGCTCTTTGACCCTGCACTGAGGCCAAGGCCTTCTTGTCCTCAGAGCCTTAGTTTCTGAAGCTATGAATCATGGGTAATCCCAGTGTGGGGCTCTGCTGCTTGGGAGGATTATATTATGGGAAACAGTGTGCCATGACCAGCATGTACATGTAGCAGGAATTCGAGAAGTGGCAGTTACATTTTCCATTGAGTTTGTGAAGTCTATTATGTCACATTGTGGGTCATGACTTATTACCCCTTGAGACCATAGGCCTCTGACAAAAGTCATACAGCCTGGGGCTTTGTAGTACTTTTTTTTTTGTCTGTGAGTACACTGTTGCTGTCTTCAGACAGACCAGAAGAAGGCATCAGATCCCATTATAGATGGTTGTTAGTTTCTGGGACTTGAACTCAGGACCTCTAGAAGGCCAGTCAGTGGTCTTAACCTCTGAGCCATTCCTCCAGGCCTTTATGGTACCTTTTTACCTCTTCATGTGCTCTCTTCTACAGACCAAACCTCCCAGACAAGATACTATTATGTCACTGTGACTGACAGGAAGAAACTTAGAAGAGGGATTTACTTAGGCTCATGGTTTGAGGGTAGAGTTCACCAAGGCAGGGGAAGTTCAGGGAAAGAAAAGCAAAACAGTGGCGGAAGTGGCTGTCAGCGCTGACGACAAATACATGAGGCCGCTGTGAGGCTACAGGCCTCAGGGCCTGCCTTCCCTCCACTCAACTCATTTCCTTCAGTAGATCCTGTCTCCTAAAGGTTCTGAAACTTCTCCTAACAGCAGAATCAGCCGGAGACGAAGTGTTCAGACACATGGATGAATGGGGGATGTGTTACATCCAAATTATAATCTAGGCCCCAGTTCAGTTTCAGTTTCGTCGCCATGTTAGTGGCCATCTTGGTGATTGGCTACACTGGTCAATTGTTATCAGATGGTGGCAAAAAAACAAAAAAACAAAAAACAAAAAAAAAACAAAACAAAACAAACAAACAAACAAAAAAAACCCAAAAAAAACCCAAAAAAATAAAACCCAAAAAAACCAAAACCAAAACCAAAACCACCACCACCACCAAATACAATAACAAGAAAAACTAAAAGAAGACAAAAAAACCCATGGGCATTTTCAATCATCCTGGAGCCTGGGAAGAAAGCTAGGATTAAATGATCTCTTTACCGGCACAACCGCTAGGTTGCTGAAAGAGTCTGGCATGTGACGGAAGCAAAATGACAAGCACTGCTGTCATTTGACCTCTGGGGAACCAGGCAGTCATCTAGGATTTGAAATGTGGGAAACAAATGAGTGTCTGGTACTCTCTGGCTTCTGGAAAATGGCTTTCATTTTCCGAGGTGATTACAGTAAATTACACCTGGAAGAGGGAGCCCACAATGACGGCTGCAAGTGCCATGGATTAATGGAAGAGGACTCCAAATGTGTGTATCATGGGAGTGGAGGAGAGCAATGGAGTCAGGGAAGAGGGAGGTAATAGATTAATTAGAAACGGGAGCTAGCCTGGCTTCACCCCCCTCCCATTTATATGTCAGTTTCTGAGTCTTACGTATAGAAATCACATAGGACCATCGTTAGCATGCTCCTTCCCGAGTCTCTAAAAGTGAATGGATTATCCTCAAACAGGCTCCATAGCTTCCTAATGGTGATGGTAGGGTTTCCTTGGTGACTTACAGCGTACATGCAGTGAGCAGGGTGAAGCCAAGGTAAGGAGAGAACAGAGCTATTAATTGCTCCTTCCCTAACAGAGAGGGTGCGGCATATGCCTGGCTTCCCAGGAGAAAATGAGAGAAGAGAGACTTTGTAAGAGCCTCCACAAGAGGAACATTTTCTGAATTCTATTCTGCACCTTGGGAGTCCAGCAAGGAGCCAGGAAACTGATAGGTGGGCCATATATAGTTCAGAGAAGGAAAAGGTTCGATGAATAGGCTTATTTAACCCGAAGCAGGTCAGCCCAAGAGGTCATCTAATCTCAGCAGTGCAGGATATGAGGGCCCTCCATCAGGGAAGAGACTGGCTTTGTTTCTTCCCTGAAGAGGACTCGGCAGGGCAGGAAGGAAATGGTGTAGGTAAGCCATCCCTGAGAGACTAGGTGGCATCTGCAGAGCCGAGCAAAGGAAGCCACATTGCTCTCCCTGGTCTGATTCATTTCTCCAGCTCCATCCTGTATTTTGAGACAGTTGTCTCCTCAGGCCTGTAGCATGCCAATTAGTATAGGTAGGCTGTCTATTGAACCCCAGGGATTTGCATGTCTATGCTCCCCAGTGCTGGGATTATGCATAGCACTAATCCTGCCCTTTTTACATAGGTTTTGGGTTACAAATTCAGCTCCCCACACTTGGGCTTCACACACACTAGGCAAGCGCTCTCTACCAGTGAGCTCTACCTCATCTCACCGCAAGGGTTTCTAGAACTGAGTCTTTGATTACAACACTTACTCTTAGTTACTTTTCTTGTCATGTGACTAAAATGTCCCATGCAGACAAATTAAGGAAGAACAGATATATTTCAAAAAATTTAAATCTGGGTGGCAGTGGAGCATGCCTTTAATCCCAGGACTGGGGGGAGGTGGAGGCAGGCATATGTCTGAGTTTGAGGTCAGTCTGATCTATGAGTTCCAGGACAGTCAGGACTACAGGGAATCTGTCTCTTAAAACCAAAAACCAAAAAAAAAAAAAAAAAAAAAAAAAAAAAAAACCCAAAAACAAACAAAAAATTCAGTCATGTCAGAGTAGAAGCATGGTGATGGAAGTGGGTCTACTTGTGGGGGTAGCATGAAGTTAGTTGCTGGGAGACAGGAAGCAGGGAGCTCAAACTAGAACCAGGGCTGGGAACTTCGCTGGGAACTGGCACACAGGTCGGGGACTCTCAGCAGAAGGGCTCTCACAGAGTTCTTCTACTTACAGATCTATCCTGATTTCCTGAACTGTAGCCCAGAGGGGACACAGACTTGGAATTAGGCTAGACCTAAGGTCAAAGGGAAATCTTCCGTTATCTTTTTTTTTTTTAATTACAACAAAAATCAAAATAACACCTATTGGTTTCTCTGGGGTATTGTGAGGATTAAGGTATGAACGTCTGGGTCTGAGATCTGATGCATAGTGAATGCTCCAAAATGATTTTTCCTTCCTCTTCCTCTTTCTTGGCTTTACTTTTTATTCATTTGGAAATCGCCTTTCCATATGGAGTGGATAAAGCAAACTCTCTCTTATGGGAAATACTAAGGGAAATTCACGGCCTACTCAAAGCATAGCGTGTTTGGATGGAGAGAGGACTAAGCATGTTCACAAACATCTGTGATGTGCAGAGCAGGTGATGATGTGATGACAGCATCCCACTCCCACGCAGCAACAGTAGCATAGAAACTGCCTTTCCTGACCTCTTATGATCCCAGTTGTCGCTCAGAGAGACAGATTGATTTGTCCAAGGCATCATCATGGCTGGCTTTGTTCATTCTTTCCATCTACACAGCGCGCGCGCACACACACACACACACACACACACACACACACACACACACACACACAGCTTTTATTTTCCCAAAACATGACATCTGGCTAGGAATCCCATTACCACAATGCAGCCCTTTCTTTCCCCTTCCTTTATGGGAGTCACTTCTGAAGTGTTTGCACTGCCACTTTGCCCTGTGGACTTACTCCAAAGAAAGGAATTGTGACAAGTAGATGGGTCAGACACTTGGGGTCACATGGCCAACCCAACTGTTGGGAGCAGATATAGGCAGGGGTTCAAAATGCCCCTTACCTTGCTGTCCCTGGGTGCCTACAGTTCTAAACATTTAAAGGACTCATAACCAAAAACCCAACTTTCTCATAAAACCAGGGTGCAAAAGAATGTGGGTTGGATCTTTACAAGAAATGGTAGTAATCAAGTTTCTGGGGGCTCACTTAGCTATGACCCTTGGGTGCTTCCCAGGGCACAGCCCAATCTTTCTGGTTGAGGTTGAAAGTGAGAGGTAGGGCATGGCAGGCATTGATAAATGCTCGAAGCCATGGTCAGCATGAAAAACATTGTCTCCCTCCGCTTCACACCGAGGCTACCCGCAGCATGTGGGTGAGGTCCATTCCAAGCATACAGTCTTACATCTAATCCTCGAGTATCTTTCCCCAAGTCACGCAGAAGACAGCAACCCAAGAGAACCTTGTAACAGTGAGAGGCATTGTCAAAGAGGTTACCTGGGGAGTGTGGGAGATGAAGTGTGTGGGCTAGGAGGAAGTCCTTGGAGGCTTCTTCTTGGAGGAGACAGCTTTTGAATAGGATCTTGGAGTATATACTGAGGAATCATCCCTCTCTTCCTTGCTCTTCAGGCATGCATCTATCCTGCCTGCTACTCACTGATCTCTCCAACTATCCTTCCAAATTCTCATTCACCTACAGGGTTAGTCATTTATCAAATAACTATTGTGAGCCTGCCAATGTTCTGGGGACTACACCAGGAACCTTTGTACACACTTCTTGTTTAATTCTAGCAATACTACTGTGGGACAATGGAGGATGCCAGGAAACTAGTCGGGTTGAGTGGGTCTGAGACCCTGGCACTGGTACCTACCTGAGACAGTAGTCGTCTCCCTGCTCCCTAGTAGCTTCCTTACCTAGAACACCTGACCCCACTTCCCACGTTGGTCACAGAGTTCTCCGTGTTAATGAGGTATCTAGAGGTCCTGAGGTTTTGGTCAATAAGCTTCCATTTCTGGACATTCCTCCCCGCAAAAGGTAATTTAATCTCTGGTCTACCCTGAGAAGGTGGTACGTACCCGTTTTCCCTGATAAACAGACAGTAAATGATATGGATAAACATAGTCTCTTTCATCAAGAATCGCCGTGGGGAGCCGCTGCCTAAGTCTCCTACAGAAGGCCTCTCCATGCTCCCAGCCAATCACCACCAAGCTAAGGACGTTCTCTGATGAGCTAAGCCAAAGTTCTCATTCCCCCGGCCATGTTATCCTCAGTCCTCCGGCCCTCGACTCTGTTCCCAACTGCACACGACCCAGCAGCGCCCGGTTATCCAAGAGTCTGGGAGTCCATGGTCCTGGACTCGTGGCGGGCCTGTGGATCCCTGACACTTTGTCTCGACTCCTCTGTGTGTTGGAAACCCCAGCTTCAGTCTCCTACATCGTAGGCTGCGCCCCACCCCCGCACCGTGGTGTCTCTGTGCTTCCCTGAAGTCCAACACCCCAGCCGTTCAGGGTAAACACAGTCCAGCGCTCCCCGCAGCTTTGTCACACCCCAATGGCGGGGCAGAACACAGACCCACATACCACCAGGCCAGTGTTACTGCATCAATCTGGAGAGAGAGAAAGATGATGACTCCAGACAAATAGAATTCTCCTTTCCGGTCTATCTCATCTGCCACCGAGGAAGAGGCATCTATCTACTTATCTTCAGGAGTCCCTACCCCTGGCCTCAGCAACCCCATTCACCTGCTGCTTTACCTCCCAGTTCCAGTCCTTTCACACCATTTTCTCCCTGTCAGACTGGGAAGAAGCCCAGAACTGCACAGGGTTTCTCAGTGACCGGGGTTCAAGTCCCACCCCAAAGTCAAGATCCTACGTGCAAGCTACTAGAACTGCCTTCAACTTATTTTATTTTCTTCTCATTCTTTTACATTTATTTTTAATTCTTTAAAACAATATTTATTTATTTATTTATTTATTTATTTATTTATTTATTTATTTATTTATTGCATATGAGGACACTATAGCTGTCTTCAGACACATCAGAAGAGGGCATTGGATCCCATTACAGATGGTTGTGAGCTACCGTGTGGTTGCTAGTAATTGAGGACATCTGGAAGAGCAATCAGTGCTCTTAACCCTTAAGTCATCTCTCCAGCCTCTCTTTTTTTAATTCTTAAAACTCTCCTTTTTCCTCCCCTTCACTTTTATTTTAATTAAATTAGGAGACCCACTTCCACCCAATTCCACTTAAAATTTCCCTGCCAAATATTTCACTTAAAATTACTTATCTCTTTTAAACTGGTGTCTAATTGGAATGTTTGGTAACCCGGGCCCATAATCCTTTTAATTCAGGAAGCTGAGGAAGAAGGACGGCCCTGTCTCAAAGTACAACACAAGCAAACCCACCAAAACCCAAAACAACCCCCTGCACAGAATAAACCATTATAAACTATTAAGCTGGACTCCCATCCTGCAGGTCACTGTCTTTCCTTCTGGAAATATGCAGAAGGTGGTTTCCAGAGCTTCTGAGATACAGGACTGCACTGTGGTCTAGCTCCCAGTACTGGGCAAAGAGCTACTTCTACTTGCAGAGAGAAGCGGGCAGGACCCAGTTTTCAGGTTTAACCCCCAGGAGTCTGCAAAGCCTCTGTGATGGCAACAGCCCTCACACTGAGCCACTCCAATGAGTACTTCGACTGGATGCTCTCAAATGGCACCAAAGAGTTTGTTATTATCAGAAGATATAAGCAATTGGCGCCTTGTGGGGTTGGGAGTGGTGAGGAGCGGTTCCTCCCTTCTTTAATTGCTGGCCCTAACCCTACTGTTAGACTTAGCCATCTAGATTCTTCCAGATTCACCTTCATTCTGTAAGTATTGACAGTCATTCAAGGTTTGCCTCTGAGTTGTTTATTTCAAGCAGCAGGATAGGTTCCTCATTCTTCTCCATGACATTGGACTGAATGTTGTCAGAAGTGTTGAGAAGCACTGTGCCTATACATGGAGGAGGTAAGCCTTCTAGGAGAGTGAATCCCTCCAGATGGGATTAGTGCTCTCCTCAGAGGTAGAGTAGCATGTTTCCTCTCAGTTGTCCACTATGGGAGGTGACAACAAGAACTGCAGGCCAGGGATGAGGCTTTCCCAGATGTCACCTCCCTAGCATCTCACCTTGAACCTGCTGCAGCTGGGAGAAGTAAATGCTTGGTTGTTGGAATTCATTTGGTTTACGGTGATTTGTCACAGATGCTCTAATGTATCAAAACAAACGACAATGTAAAAAAATCTAGAAGCATCCCTCCTGAGCGTGTTTTTGTCCACTTTCCCACTATTCATAATTCAGGAGTCTTATAGGCACAGCACCAAAATGCTTGGCTTCTACAGGATGGGATTTGAGGCCAGTGTGACCCAGAAAGGAGATGAGGAGCAGGAATAGACTGAGAGGTAGCATGAGGACCAGGGACAGGGTGGGGAGTAGAGTTGTAGGAAACCTAGCCTCAGACGTGCAGTGTGACAGCAAGAGCATTCCTCATTCTGAGTGGTGGCATCTGCCTTTGATCCCAGCATTCAGGAGGAGAAGGCAAACATCTCTGGAGTTTGAGGCCAGCCTGGTATACAGAGTGAGATCCAGGACAGCTAGGGTTGTTACACAGAAAAACCCTGTGTGGAAAAACTAAACAGACAGACAGACAGACAGACAGACAGATAGATAATCTTTAAGGCCTATTAAAATGGCTACTTTAAAATATCCTGATATTGTAATAACCATATGAATCAGAGACATCCTGTTCTCAAAGGAAAATGTGCTCAGCTCAACAAGAAAGTCTATCGTAAAACAAAGAAACCCAATAATTTATGGGTTGGGACTGTGGCTAAGTGATAGAGTACTTGCTTAGCATGCACAAAAACCTGAATTTGGTCCCTAGTACTCTTTCCAACAGTGGTTGTCACCATTCATAATGGTGTAATTCATTAATATGGTTCCTCATGTTGTGGCAACTCCCATAACCATAAAATTATCTTTTTGCTATTTCATAACTGTAATTTTGCTATAGTTATGAATCATAACATATCATTGGACATAGAAGTTGGCCAAAGAGGTCTCGAACCACATCTTGAGAACCTATGCTCTATAACAAAGAAAAAGCAGACAACCTATGAGCTAGGGTTCCAGAAAGAATGAAGCAGGGAGCTGGGCATCCCCCACCCCATTCATCTCTTGGTACTTTGACAGCAGATGCGGCATGACCTCATACCATGCCTTTCCTGCAAGGACAGACAGTACCCTCAAACTGTGAACTGAAATAAACCATCCCTTCCACAAGGCTCTTTTCTGATAGGTATTACATCACATCAACAGGGAGATAATACAGCCAGTCCTACCCTTTGGAGCTCTGCAGAAGGATGCTTTCCCATAAGTCACTGCTGTAAGACGCCTGTGTGTGAATCTGCAAAAGTATTTCCAGAAAGGTTGAATGAGAAGGTCAGCCCATTCCCAGAAGATGAGTGGCCACAGTTATCTCCAAAGAGAATGCAAATCAACTTGGCTGCCAAGGTCTGGCTCAAGAATATATACACCCTTGGGTTGGTGAGATGGCTCTGTAAGTGAAGGTACATGCTGCCAAGCCTGATGACCCGGGTTCAATCCCCAGGACCCATATGGTGGAAGGAAATGAACGATTCTCATCGGCTGTTCTCTGACCTCCATGAGTACATCTAGCATGCATGTGTGCACACTCACACACAATAATAATACACATGTTAATTAATTAAAGTAATTTAAATGAAAATTATATGTATCGACATGATGTTGGGAAATTGGGTTTCCCTCGGGGTTCTTAGCCTTATTAATAAAAGAATTTAAGAACAGATTCAGGTGGAAGCTTACGGACAATCTTAAAAGAAAAACTCCAGACCAGGCAAGCTGTAAAGATCAGCAGCTGACAGAATGGAGTAAGAGAAGAATCAAAGCCACGACATTTTAGTTAGGCTGGCATGAGGTCAGCTAGCTACACAGCAGACAAGCAGCCACATATTGGGAGGGCAGCAGAAGAGAAAGAGGAAAAATGGGGATGTGCCAGAGAATGTATACTTAGGTTCTCTGGTCAGCACCTGGAAGAACAGGACCGAAGAGAAGGGTGAAATTATATCTTTCTGTGTTAGACAGACCCAATGGAACTTCACGGCAGAGTGAAGGGACTGAGACAGAGAGGTGAGAACTCTGGTAAGAAAAGGCACATTATCTCATTAAAGGTCTAATTATTCTTCCCATCTCTTTACCCTGGCTTCAGGTGGAGCCACCTTCCTGAGGGTTGCCCTTTGGCTAGGTCAATTGGATTAACTCTTTACCAACCAATGGCCTGTGTTCATCGGGGGTCAGTTCCACTCTATTGACTAGGAGACGACAGCTTCCCGTTAGTGGACTTTCAGTGTTTTCCTCTTCTCTTCTTCTCCTTTCTTTTCCCTCTTCTCTTCTCTTCTCTTCTCTTCTCTTCTCTTCTCTTCTCTTCTCTTCTCCTCTCCTCTCCCCTCCCCTCCCCTCCCCTCTCCTCACTTCTCCTCTCTCCTCTCTTTTCCTTTTCCTTTCCCTTCCCTCCTTTTTTTCTTTTTTCTTTTTGTCTTTTTGAGATAATGTTTCTCTGTGTTGCTCTGGCTATTCTGATACTTGCTCTGAAGACCAGGCTGGCCTTGACTCAGAGATCCATCAGCCTCTGTCTCCTGAGTGCTGGGAGTAAAGGCGTGTGCCACCATGCCTAGCTCCCTCAATGCTACTTTAACACAAGGGTGAGAATACTCCAGCTGTGGTCCTGTGGTCTTCTAGAAGCTTGTACATGCTTATGGTGCAAGGGTTAGGCAGGATCTGGGCTCTGCGAGCCTACGGGAGGGGAGCAGCTCCATGCACCATACTATGTTGGTCAGAGTCCCAAGGAATGAAATCAAGACCTTTGTGGAAGGATGTTGCCAACTCCCTATGAACTGATTTTGAATGCCAATAGTTCATTTTCAGATCTTTTTCTTTCTCCAAATAAAGTACTCACACCACACTTGTCCTTTGAGGAGCTCCTTCTTGGGCCGCTGGTGGCAGGACACTTAGTAAGCACTCAATAAATATTTGTGGAGCACATTAATGGGTGGTAATCTAGCACTAATCCTCTCTCTTGAGCTCCCCACCCCCAGGAAGAAATAAAAGATGTCCATTTGTGGCTCAGCCACAATCGGGCAAACTTCCATATTGCTGCCAAGTCTTGCCATCTGCCACCTCTGAGGTGCAGGTGCTGGGCAGCCTCGGCGCCCACAAAGCCGGGCCATGGGCACAAAGGCTCGATGTGCACTGGTAATTGCTGAGGCATAGCCTGCCAGACCAGCCAGGCTGATGCAAGTTTGCTGGGTCTCTGAGATTTGCATACAGATGGCCAGTCTCAGCAGAGGAAGCATTGCTGCCACAACCACTGCCTTGCTCTGGGTAGATCAGCCTGCAGCCCCCTTTTAGAAGTGAGGACTGCTTTGACTACAGACCAGCCCAAAGAGGCCTCATTCTGCAGGTCCTGAATAGTCAGTCATTCACTGGGTTTCTTTGAAACTTGAAGAAAGAGAGAAAGAAACACCCTCGAGAGCTAGGCAGAGTGGTAGGGATATGTACAGATAGACTGACTGACAGACAGACGAGGAGATTTGCTGCTGTGGTTTGGAGTCAGTGTCTGTAGCCTAGGCTGGCCTGGAACTTGCTATATAGCCCAGATTTCTCAAGAAGCCAGCAATCCTCTTGCCTCGGCCTCCTAAGACTGAGACTGCAGGAGTAAGCTCCTTGTCTTGTATAAGACAGAGCAATGGACAAAATGAGAGGGGGTGGGGGAGACACTTGAGTGAAATAAAAACCAAAAACAAAATTTAAAAGAAAGTAAAGAAGGAAAAGGAGAAGGGATCTTTTCCCCCGCTTCTGGAGGCCAGTAAGTTGTGTGGTTGGGAGCCAGTGTTTGGACTCTGAGCCTCCAACTGGAAATCAGAGGATGAGCGTTTCTATTCTGCGATGCAGCCATGTGAGGACCATGGTGTCGTTCTGGTTACTACACTAAGGATCTTCCAGTGTCTGAAATGAGCAGACATTTTGAAAATAGACAGACAAATGAAGCACACTGCATAAAAAGGTACACTGACACACGCCTGAGCTGAAAGCACATTCCCCCTATTGCTTACTGGAACCCAGAACCTATCCCCTGGGATGCTGTCGTTGTTGTTGTTGTTGTTTTTACCTCTATCTCCCTGGGTTTGGAGACAGTGTCTCACTGCCCACTGGGTGAGTGAGTGGCCAGGCCTAGGCCTCTGCCAGGGCTCTGAGCATCTGAAGCACTGGACATGGACACGGGGCCCAGGGCAGGTGCTGCTACCTCCCAGCTCAGCCTAACTCTGTTTTGCAACCATCCTGAGTCTTCACTCCATGTTTACTGATCTCCCTGGCCCTCAGCCCTCCCATCAGCTCCCCTGCCACCGACTTCAGTGAATGACCCACTCGGCTAGAGGAAAAGAAAGGCCTTATTGAAGGAGTGTGGCCTCCCTTGTCCAAACTAAATGAAAGGGAAATAGAATAGCAACAGGATGGAGATTTCTCCCATTCCCAACTGCGCATGGAAACACGCTTCTTCCATGGTAGCTCTGAGAGAGAAATCTGTGTGTGAGCCCTGGCCCCTCTTTCTTTATCCTTGACACCAAGACCTCATGTTCTCCTGCCTTCCAGTTCTGGCGGCTCCCCTAAAAACGGGGGGAATGCTTTTCTTTCACCTTTAACTCTCCCTCCCATCTTCTGCTACTGCAACCAGGGCAAAAACCTTTTTCCAGTTTATTCCTCTCTCTTGAAAGCACTAAATGCCCAGCTGCCATCACCCAGAAGATGAAGACTGAGCTCATTAGGTTGGCATGGAAACCCTTGTGGTCCAGCTTCTGCAACTTCTCTAGCCTGCAATCACCACACATCCACAGCACCTGTACCTCACAGTCCACCCATGAGCTGCTTTTAGGTTACACTGAGATCTGCTGTGGCTCACTTTCGTCTCTTTGCTCTCCCAAGCTCTGTGTCTCTGCACACCCCTCTCTGGTCCCACTGAGTAAGATGAGGTTTCTTTCCCAGCCCCCACCTTCTCTTCCTTCATCCATTCAAATGCCAGGAGATGGGTTACAGTCCCCTGCCATGATACCACAAGATCCCTCCCTTGGAGGGAGATGGAGGGAAATCATCTCTGCCATTTAGTGAGAGGCATTAATTGTTGTTTGTTTTTAATCAGAGACAGATGCTCTTGAGCCCATGTATGACAGTTTGAATAAGATTGGCCCCCATAAACCCACATATTTTCATGCTTAGTCCCTGGTTGATGAGCTGTCAGGGAAGGATTAAAAGGTGTGTTCTTGTTGGAGTAGGTGTGCCACTGCGAAGTGGGGTTTGAAGTTTCAAAAGCCAACACCTGCCCAGTCTCAGTCAGTCTCTCTCTCTCTCTCTCTCTCTCTCTCTCTCTCTCTCTCCCCCCCCACCTGCCCCACTGCTTGCTGCCATAGGATAAGCATATAAAGTCCTCACCTATTTTTTTCTAGCACCCTATCTGCCTGCATGCCACCATGCTCCCTGCCATGATGATAACAGACTAAACCTCTGGAACTGTTAGCCAGCCTCCATGAAATGTTTTCCTAAGAGTTGCTGTGGTCATGCAATAGAACAGGATCTAAGACACCATGAGGAACTCCCTCGGTGTTTCACTTTGTCTGAATCTCCAGATGGACCTCAGGGGAGGCCATTCCCAGAAGATTCAGTACAGGAAGACGAGCCCAAGAGAAGGGAAGGGAAATTAATCAGATAGCATTCATAATTTCTTCCTCCCTCTTCCCACTGCAAGAACCAGAACAAAATTCCTTTTTTAGGAGCCGAATTATATTCTTTCAGCCAATGGTTAAGTCAAGTGGATGAGGCAGCGAGGTATTCATGCAATGACTTTTTGTGAACTAGCCCCAAAATGTTCATATTGTCATGCTTACAAATCCATACCTATGTAGTTACTTTCCTTAAATAACTTCATTTGTTCTCTTTGCATTTCCAGTTTTTCACAGAATTTGGCCCAAAGCAATATGGTTTTGTGGCAGAAATAATATAACAATAGGGCAGGCACCCAGGAGGTAGAAGTTGGAAGGTCAGATGTTCAAGGTCACCCTCATCTACGTGAGTTTGAGGCTAACCTGGGTTACAGGAGATCTTGTTTCAGAAAAATACAGAGAAACAAACACCCAAAACAAAAACTCAGAAAGACAGACAGACAGGAAGGAAGGAAGGAAGGGAGGAAGGAAGAAAGGAAAGAAAGAAGGGAAGAAGAAAAGAAGGAGACAGGGAAGGGAAAGGGAAGAAAAAACAATTGATAGAAATATGAGACAGAAGATGAAATCTCCAAGTCAAGTGGTCTCTCTGATAACTGGACTTGATGGGATTTGTTGACCAGAATCTTTCTCTGGACTTTACTTTGTTCCACCTTAACTTAGTCACAGGCACAACTCTGTCAAAGGCTGGGCACAAGAGTGGATGGCTGAGAATGGAGAGAATGGTAGATAATGACCATGAGAAGGTGTGGTGAAGCAGAGGGATGACGTATTATATTCTTTCAGGAGGGACAGTGGAAACCTGCATGTGTGATGACAGTGACCAAGGCACTTAAGATTACTGTGCATTGGTTTCCTGAGCTTGGAGATCATAACACCAGCACCCTGGGATTTTTGCAAGGACGCATGAAATTATATTTGCTTGATAAAACATCTGACAAATAGTGTGTGTGGGGGGGGGTAATTACTTCTAATACTTATAATTGTTAAGATTGAAACAAAAAATGAAATAAAGCTATGCACAGGTTGGACCTTGTCTTAGTTAGGGTTCCTATTGCTGCCATGAAACACCAAAACCAAAAACAGGCTGAGGAAAAAAGGGTTTATCTGGCTTACACTTCCACATTGTATTTTATCACTGAAGGAAGTCAGGACAGGAATTCAAACAGGGCAGGGGCCTGGAATCAGGAATTGATAGAGACCGTGGAGGAGTGCTGCTTACTGGCTTGCTCCTCCTGGCTTGCTCAGCCTGCTTTCATATGAAACCCAGGACCACCAGCACAGGGATGGCCCCACCCACAATGGGTTGGCCCCTCCCCTACTGATTGCTAATTAAGAAAACGTCTTACAGATGGATCTCATGAAGGCCTTTTCTCAATCAAGATTACTTTCCTTTAATTGACTCTAACTTGTGTAGAGATGCCATAAAACTAGCAAGTGCAGAACTTTTATTCCTAAGAAAATATGAAGCAGAAGCAAATAATTACTATGCCTGTACTGCCCTGAATCACCTTGAGGTCAATAAGCTCCTGAAATATCTTAGGAGACACCATCCAGTGCAACTCAATTTAACTCCACACAAAAGATGTTTGTGGACATTTCTAGAAGAATGGAATACTAGACAGTGGGAAAGAGAAATGAGTATCAGGGCTAACACACAGAAGAGACAAAAACAGATGGCTATCAGGATGCAGAGTTCTCTCTCTAGGGACCTTGACTGTGACCCCTGCCCTGCAGCTTACTTTGAGATTCTGATCAGTGGCTGAACTTTTTGATGTTTGTATGTCCCCGGTTGTATAAGAGAAAGAGAGAATCTGTTCTGGCAATGCTGCTGTGAAGACTGAAGCCAAGAGCAGAGGCAAGTAAGATGCTTAACACAGAGGGCATAAGTTCAACTCAGACTACTTCAACGGCTGGCCAAGTGTACTGAGTCCCTTAAAATGATAGGGTTATTTGAGGGACCAGGGTGGCATTGACTTTGCCTCCTTGGGCATTGTAAAAGTGACTTTCACTGTTGTGTCTGGATTTTATTGTCAACTTGATTGTTTTAATAAAGCCTAGAACATCATTGAGGCATGCCCTTAAGTGGGTCTGTGGAGATGTTGTCAGAGATATGAAATGGGAGGTGAGTCCTCTAACCCTGGAAGTGAGTGGACTGGGGTCCAGACGTGAATGAAGGAGAAAGAGCTGGAGCTAACCAAAAGCTGTGAGTCAGCATGGGGGTGCTAAGAACTGAAACCAGGTCCTCTGCACAAGCAATTGGTGCCGGTGTAATGGCTGAACCATCTCTGTAGTCACAACCGTCACAGTTCTTGAAATGTCACTGGGTTACATGCATATTCACATTCAAGAGTCACCCTTCTGTGAGCCTTGAGGGTGGAGGGTAGTAAAAGAGAAAGAAGATGGGACAAGCAGTGCTCTGGTTCAGGACTGAAGGGAAGAGTTCCCGTGCCTCAGAGTTTTCTTTGTTTGGACCTCATCACAACCAATGAAGAGAAAAGAGTGAGGGCTTTCTTCACTCAGACTGCTGCAAAGCATCGGAGTTCTGCTGCAGCTGCTCTCTCAGATGGAGCCTCCCCAGTCTGTGGTTGATGGGGCCCCTGGATCTCACATCATTCCTGGGATAAGCCTTCCAGGCGTATAGCAAGAAACCCTGGCCAGAGCAGCCGTCTTAGGAGAGGCTGCATTCTTCCCAGGGTCTACTTAGCTCAGTCGATATCACAAAGGCTTCTAATGAGGAGACAGGATTTAGGAACTCTCTGGTGTCAATTACTTACCCATTAGGTCACCTTGTACTTTCTTGATGGCTGGGCTGACTGCATGGTATGGCACACTGACACTTTTGCTATTACAAAAACAAATTAGAGGTGGCCCAGTAATGCCTAATGATTCTGGTTTTCTTACCCGTTTTCCAGGCGTTTTGTTTACCTGGAAACGTTGGTCCTATATTTTCTTCCTCATTTAGTGCTTATTAAGGAGCTTAGGGTGTAAGAGGTAACAGCTCAGTTGTCACCTCCTCGGAACCCAGATCTCAATCCTATCTGATTTGGTGTAAAAGCTTGGGGGTGGAGCTCAATAGTAGATTGCTTGCATAGCATGCACAAAGCCCCCATTTGACTCTTAGCACACAAACACAACAGAATCTAGAAGCTGAGGGTCAGAAAAGGAAGAAGGAACTTTATTTCCCAAAGCTGGGCAGATGGCTCCGTTGGTAAGGTGTTTGCCATGCAAGAATGCGGAGCAGATTATTATCCTAGAACTTGCGTGAAAAAAAAATGAAACAAATAAATAAACCGGACATGGTAGTACAGACCTGTTCTTAACACTGAAGACGGGTGCAAGGAGGGGTGGGAACAAGAAGATCCCTGTCACTGGCTGGCAACCTGTTTAGTCTGCCTAATCTGTGAGTCGCTAGCCAGTGAGAAGCTGTTCCAAAAAGTCAGACAGCATGTACAGATGACCTCCACAGGCATGCACACACAAACGCGACACACCATCATATATGTGAACCAACACAAACACTAGCTCTCAGTGAGTACTGTTCTCTTGAGAAGTCTTGATGCAACTACAGACAGGACATCTCCTTAGCAGTGGGTATTTTGCAGCGGCCTCTGTAGGTCAGGGTGACTGTCTTTATTTTACACACACACACACACACACACACACACACACACACACACACACACACACACACACAGGTATGATAAAGTTAATGTTCTGACTAACATTCTCTACCTCCTGGGCTTTGATCTTTCTACCCCATGTGATTCACTGAGGTAAAAGATACAGGACAGGAAAACAGAAGAGGAACCCCTATGCAAGAGGGGTGCTTCCTGCTTGGAAGTGCAGAGATGCTCATGGAAGTCCAGTTTGGGAGGTGCTGTACATGCAGATTTCTAATGTGGGCCCTTCAGGTCCTTACCCATCGCCATAGGTCAGTGGATTTCTCTGGATTAGAAATCAGGGTTTGACTGCTTCAAACATCTGGACATCTGGATGAGCTAAAAAAGAAGGTTTTTCCAGCTGTATGCAATGTTCAATGGAGCAAAACTAGAGGGATGTCTGTCTGTCTGTCTGTCTGTCTGTCTCTCCTCCTTCTCTCCTCTCTCTCCATCACCACTTCTTTTTTTCAAGTGGGTGTATTTAGTCATTACAACTGGTTAGAAGCCGGAGATATTTAGGCGTCTTCTGGTTGGAACAGAAATTGCCTGTTAGCTATGGACCGCATCCAAGCCCCTGAACAGCCTGTGAGGATATCTCCATATAAATGGTTCCTGCAGGACCTCCCTTTGAATGCCTCCTTGGTCTTGGGGGTCTGACATGGAGCCAATTTGAGGGCGTTCCAGGAATTTCCCAGAGGGCCTCCCTCCCAGAAGCTTCAAAGCAAGCCCAGAGCTCTAGTTTCCCCTTCCTGGGGACTCCTGTTATTGAAAGGAATGGAGAAAACCTGCCTTCTAGGTTCCTGACACCTTTGTCCCTGTGATGCTTTGAAAAATGCACAGACAGGCTTGCTGCTTCCTCCACTAGAGTCACCACTCAGAACCATCAATGACCCAGGGCTATACTTAAATTTCAAATACAAAGATGGCCAAAGGGTTTCATGGGTCTGCATAGTAACTCGTAATACATTTAAATAGTTGAGATAAAATAATGACATAGATACACTTGAATCTTGAATGAATAAGAATTTCTGTTGGGTTGTGGGCTGAAGAGATGGCTCAAGGGTTAAGGGCACTGGCTGTTCTTTTAGAGGACCTGGGTTCAATTCCCAGCACCCACATGGTCTGAAATTCCAGTACCAGGGAATCCAACACAGACATGCATGAAGGTACAATACCAATGCACAGACAATGAAAAAGAAAAAGAATTTCTTTTGGGTCTCACCTCTGACTTTCATACACATACACACATATGTGCAACCAGGGACACACATATGAACATGTACACACCTGTAAATACATGCATACACATACACACACATACCTAAGAATTTCTTTAACTGTAAGGTATACTTGTTAGAACAACTGAGAAACCCCAGACAAAGCACAGTAAGCGAAGAAGAAGGGGGAGGGGGAGGAGGAGGAAGAAGAGGAGGAGGAGAGGAAGAGGAAAAGGAAGAGGAGGAAGGAAGAGGAAGAGGAAGAGGAAGGGGAAGGGGAAGGAGAAGGAGAAGAAGGAGAAACAAAGATGCCTTGGCAGGGTAAGGAGGTATGGGAGGCTTCAGCAGAAGCTGCTGGAGTTGGAATGCTCTTCCCACAAGGATAACTTCAGACAAGCCCCTGGATCCCTGTGAACCTGTTTCTAGAATCCCTCTCAGGTTGGCCAGCACTATGATTCAATGAAAGGACTGAAGACAATACTCTGAAGAGCACATGTTATATTTTATTTGATTCCTATTCTTAGATGCTAGCAACCTTTGTTTTATATGTTTGTATGTATACGTGGACACTGTCACTTGTGTGTGATGCTTGTACATCATGTTCGCCTGTGCGTGGAGGCCAAAGGGTGATCTCAGGTGTCCTTCTTTAGAGGTGGCTCACCCTTTGTGACAACTTTCTCACTGGGACTTGCCAAGTGGGCTGGATCTCTGTATCTTCGCCTCCCTAGCGCTGGTTTTACAAGTACAGGTTTTTCTACAGGTACTTTTTCTACATGGACTCTGGGTATCAAACTCAGATCCTCATGCTTGCAAGGAAAGCATTTTACTGACTGAGTCAACTCCTTACAATGCCACCACCATCCTGCACCACCCCTGTCTTTTTTTAAATTTTAAATGAGCGTATTGTGAATTGAGAGCATGTTTCCATGGTTCTACTACTTTTTTCTTAATTTATGTTTGCAGTGCTGGGAAATGAACTCAGGGCCTTTGTATGTGCTAGGCAAGAGCTCCAGTGAGCTATATCCTTAAAACCTAGGTTTAAAATTAATTGAATCCTAAATGTGGAGGGTGTACTAGGTGACTGAGGTCAGAAAAGTATGGTGACCATCCAGGTCTGTGCAGCCCTGGTCTTGGGCTTGGAAGACCCTTCTCCCAGTAAGAAAGCCCAAACTCTTGCTTTCTTCTCTCTAGGCAAAAAAAGGAAGTCTGACTTCATTTCCCCAAAGTCACCACGGTGCTGCGTGACAACTTTCCTCTAGCCTTGAACCCATTTCCACTTTTGTGAAGGGGACATCAAGGACCTCAAGGTCACAGGGGTGCTTTCTCACTCCAGTCTTTTAGGATTCTAGTTCAAGTTTGTTGGCAGGCAGCTTTAGGAAGAGCATGCTCTACTTGAAAATCCTAATCTCTCTTCAGAAGGAATTGATTTCTTCTCTCCATGAGTGAGTGAAAAAAATTTTCCTTTAAACTTGGTCATAGGTACGTATTGGCTTGTGTTGCAGTTTCCCTAAGTATTATGAGGAATAGAGTATGTATGTATGTATGTATGTATGTATGTATGTATGTATGTAGTATGTATGTAGCATGTATGTAGCATGTATATAGCATGTATATATGTATGTGCATGTAGTATACATGTATGTAGTATGTTGTGTGTGTATGTATGTAGTATGTGTGTAGGTATATCCTGACAGCTCTGTGATAAGTTCACAGGATGTTGGTTGAATTGAGAATCCATCAGATAATGTGCGTGAGCAGTTTGATAACTTGTTCCACCATAGTTAAAATGGCAATCGAAACAAACATAGGAACACAAAAAAGCTTTGTGACCTGTCTTTGATAATCTCAGACCCATAGTATATCTTTGAGTGCCTTCTTCTCTTGATTCTTGTGGTTAAACTCTATATTAAAATCTCCTGTCAATAGATCCATTTTTTTCAAAGACATTTTCAGGGGACGGTGTTGAGGATGGAGGTCAGTTGGTAGAATGCCTGCCTGGCTCATACAAGTGCTGGATTCTGTCCCCCTTGTCGAAAAACTGGTTGTGATGGCACACACCTGTAATTCTAGCACTTGGAGGCAAAGTCGAGAGGATCACGAGTTTAATGCCACCTTTAATAAAGTCCTTTCCTATGGAATTAGACAAATCCCAGTCCTGTGTGGAAGCTGTCAGGTGTGAGACCCTGTTTCAAACATCAATGGCAATTATAGTGACCAAATACGGAAACTCAAGAACAATTGAAATATAAGATCTACTCAGACTGCAGAGACTGAGATAATCCATACATGCTTATTAAACCAGAAACACTTGCACTGGGCCAAAGGGAGAAAGTGATGATGATAAGGATGATGATAACAGCAATTACTAAGTCTATTGAGCATCTGTCTACTGGTTTTAAGCTCTTCAAATATGTTCCTTCACATAATAGTCAGGAAACCCTAAAGAATATGTTTCCATCCCCCTTTCTCAGGGGTCATGCAGACAGAAGACTTAGGCTTGAACATACATGTGAGTGGCAGACAATTGCTGAGTTTAGTTCATCTTCACAAACGGCCTCCCTAGGGAGTTACTTCTCTTGCTTTATATGTGAAGAAACCTGAGATGCAGAAAGGATTCTCTATAATCTCTATATGCAAGGATTCCCAGCTGAGCTTAGTTTTGCCTACCTGTAATTCTAGCATTTAGGACGCTGAGGAAGAAAGATCTCCATGAGTTCAAGACCAGCCTGGGATGCCATCTCGTAAAAGCAAGCAAATAAAAACAGAGAGTTTCATCAAAACGCCAGTAGACATCTGGTGTGCTAGTTGACAAAAGCTCAGGTCACCTAAGAAGAGAGAAACTCAGTGGGAAAATGTCCCTGTGAGACTGTCACATAGGCAAGCCTAGGGAGTGTTTTCTTGATTAATGAATGATTAATGTGGGAGGGACCAGGCCACTGTGGGTGGTGACATGCATGGGTTAGTAGTCCTGGGTTGTATAAAAAAAGGTAGCGGAACCCATCAGGGGGAGCAAGCAATTAAGCAGAGCTCGCCACGGTCTCTTTTGCAGTTCCTGCCTCCAGTTTCCTATCTTGAGTTCCTGCCCTGAGTGCCCTTTGTGATGGACTGGAAGCTGTAAGGTGAAATAATCCCTTTCCTCTCTAAGTTCCTTTTGGCTGTGGTGTTTATGGCTGTAATCAAAAGCAAACTAGGACAACTGGTGAGGACATTTCCCTCTAAGGCCATTACACTGGGTTCCCATATGCTTCACCATTGGGGATGGCATGAATCTAGGCAAACTGCTTAGGCTAATTTTGGTGATGACAAGTGCCTTGAAGGAAACCCAGAAAAGTCACACTTGATAAGGTATGGTGAGGGTGGGGTGAGGGTTGAGTCAGTGATGTCACCACTCTCAACCCTAAGATTCATGTTTTACCATCCGAGGCACGACGGTATATACTTGTAGAGCCAGAGCTTGGTATGCAGACTCACTCAGGAAATCCCTGGGTTTGCTGTCCAGTCTGTTGAGCCTTCATGCCAGTCTCCAGCCCAATGTGAGACCCTGTCTCTAAAAAAGAAGGGAGGTAACACCCGAGGAAATACAGCCAAAGTTTTGTCTTCTAATGCATACAACATACACCAGCGTGAACACACGTACACACGCACACACGCACACACACAGAGCAAAAGAGTGAACAAGAGCCCTGTCAGTCACATGGACAAGAACATCCTAGATGTAGAATTTTCAATGAGCAGGGAAATCACAGTGGCTGGTGTTATGGAGACAGAGGAGAAAAACAGACTATCCCAGGTCTCATGCTCTCCCCTGAACACCAAGACAATGGCTGCAGAAATGAAAATGGTACAGATGTTGGGTTTCCGCAACTGCCCTTCTGAATCAGGCAGCATTTCAGAGGGGGAGCAAAGAAAGGTAGAAGAAAGGAAGTAGACTCTGATAGGGGAACTTTTCCCACGGTGCTGGGCGGTTTCTCCTCTTCTATCACTATTTCTCTGCTATCGTGACAACACACTAATACAATTATTAAAATCATTATTACCATTGTCTACCAATTTACACGAGCACGTTACCAACTGCAAGGCTCTCATTGCTGTATAAAGAAGGAGCCTCCATTAATGAGCAGGGAGTTGGGCGCTGTCAGCTGGTGCTTTGATGTGTTAATTGCAAATCATTCTAATCTTATTATTAAAGAACAACTTCTGGCAGGTGGTGAGCCTGACAGTAAATACCGTATATACTGGAAACTGATCTGACTCCGTGGGTTTGGGGCAATCTTGCAATTTCTGCTTTTACAGCTGTTTATGAAGTAGCTACTGTGTTCTATGCACCTCGGCAGGCTTAGGGGATGGAGACGATTCTGACTATGTGGTCTCGGCTGTCAGATTTCAGTGTCTAGCTGAGACTATGAAAGGAGTAGGGAAGAGGATTTGAAGTGGGACATGACTACGTGTTCTGTGGGACTTTGAATGAATTACTCTACGACATTTGGCTGCAGTTTGGTTATCAAAGAGAGATAGTAATAGAAGCAGGGTAACAAGAGTTTACACACTTAGACTCTGGAAACAGATAGAGTTCCGGCAGGTCTTAGCTGTGTGATCCCAGATGTGGGATTTAACCTCTCTGTATCTCAGTTCCGGATGTGGAAAGGAGGATAGTGATAATTCCCCCTTCAGTGAAATTGCTGTAACAATTAGATGAGTTAATTGTATAAAGAGCTAAGAACTGGGGCCTGGTAAAAAACTGAAGGTTTCAGGGCTGTGGAGACTGCTTAGTTGGTAAACACAGTGTAAGGACCTAAGAGTGGATCCCAGCATTTGCCAGGTGTGGGGCAAATGGGGATGGCTAGACAGGGAAAGGCGCATACTGTCAAGCCTGACAACCTGAGAACAATCCCCTGTCCCCACATGGCAGAACTCTCTGGAAGTTGTCTGCTGATCATGGTGTGTATATAGCCATCTCTTATGTACATACAACATAAGCAAGCAAGCAAGCAAACAAATAAATGTAATAGTAGTAGTAGTAATAATGATAATAATAATAATAATAATAATAATAATAATAATAATGAAAAAGCATGAAGTGGCATGTGCATTTAATTCCTAAGCAAAAGAGGTAAGACAGGAGGATCACTGAAGCACCTTGGCCAGTCAGTTCCTAAGTGAAAGACCTTTTCAAAATACAAGGTGGAAAGTAACTGAAGAGTTGGGTGTTAACCTCTAGTTTCCACATATGCTCATGTGTATCTGTAGACACACACACATAAACACACACACACACACACACACACACACACACACACATGCACGCACGCACGCACACAGAGGAAAAGCTAAAAGTTTGATAAATAGGTAGTACCTATTACACAGTATTGTTATGTTAGCAAGGTTTAATGAAATAGTACCCGAGGTCATCGACTACAGAAATGCACATGCAACATTCAACTACAACACTGTCTGCCCAGTCTCCCCGGCCTTGCCTTTCAAATTGTGTCACCGGGAACAGGAACCCATGTATCTGCTTTCTAAAGAACAAAACCTTGTGCTTTCTGCTGTGACACACATCTGTAACTCCAGCATTCAGAATGGTGAGTAAGGACGATCTCTGACTGGAAGTCAGACTAAGCTACATAACATGACCCTGATAAAGAAATAAAACAAAACCAAAACCACAAACACTAAATAAAACAGAGTAATGAAAGCACCTTATCCTCTGACCTATCATTTAAGCCAAGGTGAGAAACAAGCACCCACAGGCTGTCAGGTTCCAGCAGGCCCTGGCCAGAGGAGGCCTCTTTGGAGAGCTTTTATTAAGCTGTGGGGTCGTCCTCACAACTCCATCCTGCTGAACGTTGGACAAATCTTTATTGACATCTTTGATGTCTGTAGTCAACAAGGTTGTAAAAATCCTATCTCCATATAGATGATGCTACACTGTAGATGCAGACACATACAGGAGATGGACACTATTACTGTTAATGGTGTGGATCAAGGAGCCCAGGTCCAGAGAAGAGCTGCTACCCTGTGTGAGCAGCCCTCAGGCACAGGGACTGGTTCGCACAAGCAAAGGCCAGGAAGCAGTAGAGCCAGCAGTGAAAGAAGATAAGGACCCTACTGAAGAGTGAATCGGGGTCTTTGTGGGGATGCTGGAGAATTCTTTGAGCTGTCGTGGGGATGTGTGAAGGTTTTGGCCCAGGAAGGAGATCAGCTCTGCCTTATAGCCTATGGGACCTGTGCAGGTAGGTATGAGCACAGGGAGAGGTTCTAAGGGATTGGGCACATAAGCGTTGGTATGGATAGAAAGGTACAGTGGTAGAGAAGTCTGGAGGCACTGGAAGAAGAGACCCAGGTCTTGATAGCTGAAACCTAGAGGCTCCATAAAGAAACAGGTCACCATGACTCCTAGAAGCTTAGCCCGGAAATTTAGTGCCATTTCTAGACAGGCAAGAATAGGGGAAGAGTGGCTAGAAAGGTCTAGAATAAGAGCAAGATGAGAGAAGAGAGACAAGAGATCAATGAGACATATTGAGAAGATACAGACACCTAGGAGGAGACACTTGGAGCTCACAGAAGGTGACTGAAGCTTGGGTTCAGGTAGCATTGTTCAGGGATACCACAGAGACTGTGGTACTAGTGGAGTCTCTCTACACCTAAGGTCAGTTTGGCTATCCTTGGATCTGTAGATTAGCTCATGTCCCATTGTCCTAGGTCTCTTTCCCATGATAGATCTGCATTGTTTCTCTTCTCTGCTTGTTGTACATTTCTATGACTAAGCTAGAGAGGGGGATTTAGTTCCTTGGATCTCTCAAGAGTCTAGTCTTCCATAGAGTCTTTTTGTGTTGTTAAGTCCCAAGAGCATTGAGAGCAGATGTGGTCTCCCTTAACATAGCCATGGGAGCCGCACAGACAACATCACAGGCAAAGCTGTGCAGAATATCACCCAGGAAGAAGCATAGTCAAGAGAAATTCCATTTTCCTTCTCCCTTTCTCCAGAAGGAGGGCTGAGCTGGCTGCCTGAGCAGAGCCATCTCTGTCATCTCAAAGCTAAGCTTTGAATTTCTTTTCCAACAACTTACAGAACAGTAGAAAGCTGTCATCTGGGAGCCCAGCTGGCTAGCTTTGTGATCTTGGGCAAGTCACTTAACCTTTGGGAGTCACAGTCCCTTCATCTGTAAAATGAGGAAGTCGGTGGGATGTTGGCTATACACTCTGGCTCTAATGATGGGCTTTCTTATAGCAGAGTCTTTTCTGTGCTCTTATTAAAGAAGAGAGGCAGAGAGAGGTAGGGGGGAAGTGTCTGCCTGCATCACAGTGCTGACTCCAAGAGCTCTTCCTCTAGCCCATGGGAAATTCTTCATCTTACCCATGGGGAACCTTCATGTGTTCAGACATGGGCACTGACAGACAGGTGCTTGACCTACTAAGGCCAAGTTCAAGCTGTCAGTGAGATGACTAGACAAAACAAACAAACAAACAAACAAACAAACAAACAAACAGAAAAGGAAAGAAGGAAGGATGGAAGGAAGGAAATTAAAAGATAACTTACTTCCCATTTCCTATTGTTTAGTAGAGCATAACATCACTAGCCACTCAGTGTGTGCTAGCAAATAAACATATAAGTATGTTGTATGTTTAATTTTCTTTTTAAACACCAGATGTGTCCTTTATCAATTTCAGAAAGACCTTGAATCCAAAACAACTTGTAAACTAAACAATGAGGTTTTAAAAATCATTATGAACACATAAATTGTAACATATTTCACATTTCAGTCTTTCGGTTTTTGTTATTGCTTTGTTTTTCATGCTCAAATTGTCATTTGTAATTGCAGGCAATCCCTTATATTGGCACCTCTACCCTTTACTCCTGGAGTCCTTGCTTCTGGGTACAACATACTTTATGATTACAAAAAATGAAGAAAGAGAGCTGGGTGTGATCAGATGCCTGGAATCCCAGCACTATGGAGGTAGAGACAGGAGGATCAGAAGTTTAGAGCCAGTTTCAGCTAAATACTGAATTCAAGGACAGCCTAGCTACTAAACAAAAAAAAGGAATGTAGCTCTGTTGGTAGAGTTCTTGTCTAACATGCACAAGGGCTTCAGTTCAATCTCCAGCACTACATAAAAATGGATATAATGGCACAAGGATGTAATCCTAGCACCCAGAACACAGAGGCAGAAGGATCCTAAGTTTAAGGTCATTCTTGGCTATGTGATGAATTTGAGGCCAGCCTAGGCTTCAGGAGCCCTTTCATAACAAGCAAGCAAGCAAACAAACAAACCCATAAAATTCCCCAACAGAGATGCGGTTACAGCCTGCAGTTTTTCTTTTCCTTTCCTCTCCTTCCTTCCTTCCTTCCTTCCTTCCTTCCTTCCTTCCTTCCTTCCTTCCTCTCCTTCCTTCCTTCCTTCCTTCCTTCCTTCCTTCCTTCCTCTCTTCCTTCCTTTCTTTCCTTCCTTCCTTCAATCTTTCTATTTTGTTTGGTTTTTGTTGTGTCTTTTTTGTTGTTGTTGTTGTTTTCTCAAGACAGTTTCTCTGTGTAGCTCTGGATGTTTTGGAACTCGATTTGTAGATTAGGCTGGCTTCAAACTCACCTGCCTCTGCCTCCTGAGTGCTGGGATTGAAGGCACGCCAGGTCACCACCTCCTGGGTTACCATCTGTACTTTCAAAGATGAAATGCAGGATGTTTGGGGCAACAGGGCCAGCAGAGGTCAGTGAAGCTGGGGTTTGATCTTCATCATCCAATTCCAGATCTTAAGTGTTACTGTCTTAAGTTTATTTGAAGAGGTCAGGTTAGCACACAAGACATAACTGAGTAGGTACTATGATTTGAAGGCTTGTTCCCTGCAAGGCTAACTGCAATTTTAACTGCTCTTGTGATGGTGTTAGAAGATGGGATCTTTAAGAGATGTGTAGTCATCAGAGTATCATCTGATGTGCGGAATGGCATTTGATGGATTCCTCCTGAGTTTTCATTATATGTGAAGGTCTGGGTCTGAAAAATCAAATCTCAGGAACATAGAGAGCTGTGATCATTATAATGGGTACCAGTGGAATTCAGTATGGACTGAGGAGATGTCTAGAGTGGGCTTGGATATGGCCTTTGAAACTTCTGGAAATGTTTGGCTGGGAGATGCTTTCCAGGCTGGTGATAGTGCAAGGAAAGAAAGCACAGAGGCAGGAAGCAAGCTGATGGGTAAGGTGATGGATGCCCACGTTGGCGATCAAACTACTGATCTCCAAGGGAAATAGAAGCATGTGATACAAATAACTCTTGCATGGGTGAATGGGTGCTCATGCAATATCTGAGACAGGGTCTTCAACATTATAGTGAGTTTTATTATTATATGATGGCTCATTTTCCATGGAGTTTAGAGGTGTGTGTGTGTGTGTGTGTGCTACAGCAAGTCCAAGAATAAAGATCATATGATTGGTATCTGTCCTCACACCATTCACCATAGCTCTTGCTTTGCTTTTAATGGCTTATTTATTTTTAATTTATGTGTCTGTATATAAGCTAACAAGAGTTTATGTCTACTGTGTAGATGTGGGATTCAGTGATGACCCCAAGAGGCAGTTGGAAGAGAAATTCCAGGTGGTTGTGAGCTGTTATGTGAGTGCTGGAAATGAAACTTGGGTTTCCTGCAAGGGTAGTAAATACGCCTAAATGCTAAGCCATCTCTCAATCCCCATCCATGGATTCTTAATACTTCTTTAAAGTTTAAATAAAAATTTCTTTCAAGTGGGGCAGTGGTAGTGTATGCCTTTAATTCTAGCACTTGGATGCAGGGGCAGGCAAATCTCTGAGTGCTAGGCCAGCCAGGCTACACGGAAAAACCCTGTCTCGTAAAAAGAAAATCCTTCCAAAATGTTAGCATTGGTGACTGCAGCGTTCCATTATGTGTCTCTGAATGTACTGCAAAGCAATGATCAGATATGTAGACAAAGCTTTGTACCAGAGAGGCCTATGATAAAAATATTTGCATCAAAATAATTATTAGAAGAGCTGGTTACTGTATCATATGCCTATAATCCTGGTGCTCAGAAAACTGAAACAGGAGGATTGCTAGAATTTCTGAGGCCAACTTGGTCTACACAGGGAAAACAGGGCAGCTTCATATGAAATCCTGTCTTTAAAAAAAAACAAAAAACAAAAAACAAAACAAAAAAAAAAACCCCAAAAAAACCCCAAAACAAATGAAGACGGCTCAGCCAGTAAAGATGCTATGATAGACGCTATGATGCCCAAGCCTGATGACTGGGGCCACATCTCTGTAACCGACCTTAGGTAGAAGAAAAACACTCCCTCCACAGAAGTTGTCTTCTGAGGTTCATATGTGGGCATCTGCACATCACTTTACACACACACACACACACACACACACACAGACAATAATTATTCAAAACAAAATCAAACCAGAAGGTGGTAATTAATCATATTATTGCAATTTTATGCTCCTATAGACATAACCGTAGTGAAACCTCATGTAGATATTAAATAATGTGTTTATGGCTTCTCTACAATCGTATGAGAATATTCTTAGAATATTCTGTCAAGTCAAAATATGCTAGGGTTTACAGAATTGGAGAAATTCTTGGTCAAGCATACATCTGACAAGAGATTAGTATCTAGACTATATAAAGAACTTAAAGACAGCTCCAAAAACAAGCAAACGCAAAACTAAACCCAAATCGTCCAATTAACGGACGGGTAAATGAATGGAACAGACAGTTCGCAAAAGAGAAAACCCAAATTGTCAATAAACACAACAACAACAACAACAAAACAACAAAACAACAACAAAACAACAAAACAAAGCTCAACATGTTTAACCAATCAGAATGGCTACCATCAAGAAGACAAACTGGAGCCTGGCTGTCAGAATGGTGGGCCATTCTGCAATGCCAGCAACCCAGATGCTGAAGCAAGGGGATCACAAGTCTGAGACCATCCTGGGCTACATAGTGAGTTCCAGGCTAGTTGGAAAACCTGGGTTACATAAGGAGATCTTATTTCACAAGAAAGCAAACAAAAATAAGTAAATAAATCGATGACAGAAAGGACTGATAAGGATGAAAGTGGCAAATTAGCAATGAGCATTCACTGTGTGGGGGAGAGGATAACCAGATCCATTGTTATTATCATGGTGGAGATTCTTCCAAAAACTAAAAATAGAACTGATCTGTGACCTAGCCATACTCCAAACCTATTCTAAGTCACCTAGTCTGCACAGCCATATTTATTGTTGCACAGGAGCGAAGACATAGAACGGTTGCATGTAGCTTTTGCTCTTTCACTTAAGCTCCACGAACAGACCACACTACCAGCCCCGGCCCAGAGAATATTGGATCCACAGATGAAAAACACAGACATACACAGTTTTTTAATTTCAACGTACCTTGTTGGCTTAACTGCTGGGCACTTCCAATCTACTTCAGCTAGCGTGCCCTTCCCAACACTGCCAGCTCAGCACCCTAAATCTTCACTCAATTTCAGTTTCTCAGCCACCTTTCGTCCCAGCTCAACATCCCCAACCTCTGGCCTATAGAAGCAGCCTGTGGTCCTCTGCCTGAGATCTCACATGGCTGGTTGGCTTTTCAACCTCTGAAACATGGTAAACTCTCTTTTCCCCCCTCTCCTGACAGCTTGCCTGTAAGTCCCTCCTATTCCTTCTGCCCAGCAATTGGCCTGTGGCATCTTTACTGATAGATCAAGAACCAATTGGGGAATAGCACCTTAGCATCAGAACCACCCCTACATGGAACTGGTCTAGATAGCCATCAATAGAGGATTTACTGTATGTATACCTTTATATACAGTAAAGTTGTATTTAGTTGCAAAGAATAGTGTTCTGTAGTTTGCAGGAGAATAGATAGAACTGGTAATCATTCTATTAAGAGAACCAAGCCATGTTCAGAAAGGTAAATATTGTCTGTTTTTATCTTTGCTGAAACTATATTAACATAAAGTCAGAGAGGGTACTGAGTGGGAGAAGAGGACCAGCAGGAAGGATAGGAGAGGTACGGAGAGCAATGGGAAGCTAATATTATCAATGATAGAGTGATATAGAAAAACCATAAAATAAGAAATAGATATGAAAGTCCTATAGCGCATTATTTTGTATAATCACTAAAAGACAAGAGTAGAATTAAAACATAACTACGTATCAGGAAAAAGATGTGAGATGCACAGTAAGAAATGACAATCCCAAATGACTGCAGCCGTGTGAGAACAAATTCACAGAGGTTGTTCATACACGGAAACACAACATTAGCCGGTGCTTACTTTTAGGTTGACTATTATTTTATTTTCTTTACTTCCCCGTTATCTTTTAAAATGGGTGTGTCTGGCTTTTTATAATAGACAAAACAAAACCCATAAAAAGTTCAAAGCTGGCTATTATTTTTGCCACCTAAGACAGAGCAGGAAAGTACCCATATATTTGTGTGTGTGTGTGTGTGTGTGTGTGTGTGTGTGTGTGTAGGGGAGAACTGATGAGGAGGGAGGTAGGGTGGTACCAAGAGAAACAAGTCTGGTAATAACAAAAGGGAGACCCTTAGCTCAGTGGCTCCTGTCTCTCCTCTAAGACTATCTGGAAAGGTGGCTACGGAAAAATGTTGGGGAAACATCAATTTCTAGGCATTTAGGAGCTCTGGGCCACTAGGCAGTCAACAGTGGCTTTGATCTGGTTAACTCTCCAGGGTCAGGCTGCTCTGACCCAACTGTGTTCTCACCCCAGAGCTGCAGCCGGGTCAGTGCTCCTATTGTTTTATAGCCTACATTAACTCCTGGACCAAAGAACAGGCTGGACTGCTCTCCATAGCATTGGATCCCTCCAGCCTGAGCTCACCAGCTTTGTCTCCTTCCCCTGGCTTCCTTTGTGCCTACTCAGGGGGAAAACACTTGCCTCTGTCCTCACACCAATGGCTCCCTCCTCTTTCAGTTCATAAGCATTTTGTCACTAGGCTTTCGGAGAGGGGTAGATTTGGGACTTTGATCTTTCCTACCTAGAGTCTAGCTTCCAAGCTGCCATTGTGGTTAGCCAGACACCTAGAAGTGTGCCATGGGAATGGTAGAGTCCGTAGTCTGGAAGCACTTAACTACCCAAGTTTCAGTAGCCTGGAATGATTGGTTTCATGGGAGGTATTTAAGTCCCTCTTTTGATTGGAGGCTTTGAGTGAGCCTTCCTGCCTCTTCCACACTCAAAGCTCAAGAGTCTTTATGGAAGGAATAAAGGGCTTTACTTAAAAACTTCCACCCTCTCCTGGTGTCACTTGGGTACCTGGCCTGTTTCCATCTTCCCCATTAGCTCTGGGTCCTTCCCAGGACTAATGAACACAATAGTAGTACTCAACAGCAGCAGTACTCAACCTGTGTGTCATGATTCCTTGTGGTGGGGTTGGGGGCGTGGTCAAGTGACCCTTTCACAGCTTACCTAAGACCATCAAAAATACAAATATTTACAATTCATAGCACTAGCAAAATTACAGTTATGAAATAGCAACTAAAATAATTCTTTGGTTGGAGTCCTCACAACATGAGGAGCTATATTAAAGTGTCACATCTCTAGGGAGGCTGAGAAGCTCTACAGAAACATAGTGATCTCTATTCTCTTCCACATGCTGTCCCCGGTACCTCGTTTGTATAGTAACCCTTCCCTCCTACAACACAGGATTTTTTTTTTTTTTGTCTGACAAGGCCTCTGTGATTGCTTATACTGTAGCCACTTCTCCTCATAGCTGAAGTGAAGGCCATGTCTTCACTGCCAGATAAGTACCGTTGTCTCTATAGGGACAAAAACATGATATATTTCCTAATTTTGAGCCAATTGTAGGATGACTTCTAATATTTTCAAAAGGTATTTTAGGAGTTACTGAGATGGATCAGCAGTTAAGAACAGTGTTTGTCATTCTAGAGAACCTGGGTTAAATTCCCAGAGTCTACATGGTGACTCACAACTGTCTGTAATTCCAATTCCAAGGAACCTGATGTATCTTCTGACCAATAAACACCAGGTATTGATATGATACACAGACATACATACAGGCAAAACACCCACACATATAAAATAATTCAGAAAAGGAGGAGGCGGGCAAAAGAAATGTTACAGCATAGGTAGGAATACATGAGTCAAGATCTGGGGAGGAATGAAGAAGAATACTAGAAAGATCTTAGTGCGTTGGGATTTTTGTTGTTGCTGTTGTTTCTGTTTTTGTTTGTTTGACTGACTTTTTTGGAGACAGGGTTTCTCTGTCCTGGAACTTAATCCATAGTTCAGGCTGGCCTTGAACTCAGAAGTCAGAGATTTGCCTGTCTTTACCTCCCAAGTGCTGGGATTCGACATGTGTACCACCACTACTCAGCTTGTGTTTTTTTTTTTTTAAAGATTTATTTATTATATATAAATACACTGTAGCTGTCTTCAGACACCAGAAGAGGATATCAGATCTCATTACAGATGGTTGTGAGCCACCATATGGTTGCTGGGAATTGAACTCAGGACCTCAGGAAGAGCAGTCAGTGCTCTTAACCACTGAGCCATCTCTCCAGCCCAGCTTGTGAGTTTTTAAAATCAATGAAAGACTCAATTTATCTGTCCTTTTATTTTAGTTTAGTTTTTGAGACAGGATGTCTTCTTACCAGAGGGAGAGCCCCAAACAGGATACAAAGCAAGTTCCCAGTCAGCCTGGGATACCACAATGTGTGTGTGTCACAACACACAATTTATATAGTGCTTGAGATCCAGCCCAGAGCTTCACTCACACTAGAGAAATGTTCTCTCAATGAAGCTACATGCCCAGCCCTCAGCCCTGTTTCCTACATTATACAAATAGGAATGGAGTAGTTCCCTGGGGTTGGCTCCATCATTGCTAATGCTAAGAACACAACGCATATGGGAAATCACAATCTATCAGGAGGTTAGTGGCAGGTAGACTCTAGGCATGTTGAATTCCACCTAGAGGAAGAAAGCTGCACCCGATAGCCAAGTCTGAACTTACTGAGACAGATGTAAATGATCACAAGAAATTTATTAAGCAACAGTGAGTAGTTTGGGAGCTCCAATTCACTTCCTCCAATAGAAATCCCAATTAGTGGCTACGGGGAATTCCACCAAAGCATTAAACAGCAGCTAAATACAGCCTCTTTGTCTGCTGTAGATTACGGTATTGACATTTGTCTCTGGACCTCTTCAAAAAATTTGGGTTTGCCTACAGGAAGCCTGCCAGATCTGTTGCTGCCCTGTGCCAATGCTCTAGGAATCTACCTAGAGTTCCCTCTGCAGTGGGTGGAGCCCCAGCTCCTTCTGTTAGTTTCCCACTTTGACCGCCATTTACTACGATCCAGAAAGGTAAATAAGGTCATTGTCTTCTTTTTCATCACTGTGCTTATCCACTTATGTATTTTTGTCATTTGTAATCTACAAATAATGGGTTGTCAGCCAATAAATTGTTTCCATGTATGCATTCCACAAAGTCTTTGCTAAACATTTGGAGCTCTATTAAGGTTTTAGGAGATTAAAAACTTCACCACCAGCAGGAACATTATTTTAGTGTGGTCAATGATGATATCGTTGCCTGGGAAGTTTTGTGATGAGGAAGACAAAACACTTCACTAGGGTGTCCTTGGAAGGGGCTGTGTATGCTAGTGGTCAAAGAAGACTCAGGCTCTGATGGACAGCATTACCCTTGAAGGCTTCTGGAAGGTTAAAGAAGAAACCAAACCAGTGAAGTGAAAATGGGAAGAGAATTGTACTTGAAGCCATGAAGATGATGGACTATTGGGAAACCTTGGCACTAAGGAAGGGGTGGGGGGTATAGATGAAGGAGGCTTCAACCCCTGATTGAGTATTACATTTTGGCACAAGGGTTGTCCAGTCTATTGGCATGGTCTCTGAGCTGTACTCATCCAGTGTGTACTGGGGATGTGCACACACTGACCATCCTCTCTTGACAAGCTATCATTTACAAATGTCCCAGCAAAACATCAAATGTCACTGTCTTCCCAAATGCTTTGCATTATCTGCAAATACATTTTGAGAGCACTCACTGTCTCCAAATTGTCCTTGTGTTCTCGTGGGTGGCATCCCCCTCCCCCCAAACCCTCCACCCTGGATGTGTGGATAGATACTTTTGAATGTGCTGTCTGGGATCTGTGTAGAAAGATAATTATTTGCCTTTCTCGTAAGGGAAAGCTAATTATTAGAAAGGATCCCAGCATAATTACACACTTAGGCTCAGTGTCTTTGTACATATTGCTTCCTGGCAAAGTTGTCCCGGTTAGCTTGGAGCCATTGTTGGAGGAGGGGACCTCCATTTCTTATTGTCTCTCACATTCTCACCCCTTTGCCTGCCCCTGATTGATGGATGACCCCTTAGGGGTAGATGGAGTCAAATTATAATGATTAGGAAAGGGAGAATGTCTTATACGTCATTATAAGAAAGCCACCCTTGGAAGACCACAATCTCTCCCTTTCCTACTCCTCAGAATTTGACTCAGTTTATCTACTATGCCATGGCCTCTCTTTGCCTGTGGGAGTTTGTGTAGAACTTGGGTCTCTAGCTGGACTGCTGTCCCTTTCCTTCATGACCAGGAAAGAAATGAAGAATCTGGTTTCTGGAGGGGCTGGGTCAACCCAGGGAGTATATGTCCACATTTAGTCTGTTAAGGATGGAGGAGTGGGAGGATGGTAGGATCAAGGTGATCGTCTCCATGAAGCGCAGTGCTCCCAGCTGTGTGGGGGTGGGGCTGGAGGGGCATCACTAGAGGTGCTATATATCCCGGAGAGTCAATCCTTGTCCAGGCACAAGCCATGACTGACTCTAACAGATGGGTAAAGAGATGCTGATGACTACCTCCTAGCTTTGTGTCTTGGTGGCTTTCTCTCTAAGGAGAAATGAGCCAAGAGAAGCAGATGAAGGCTAATGCAACCATGTTTTGAGAACTGAGCCAGATGTGAACAGGAGGAAGAGGGGTTACTGTGTTGAATTGGCATCGACTATTGACCACAATTATGTAGCACCTTTGGCTCTTTCTTCCACAGGGAGAGCAGACACTGAACCAGTGACTTGGAGCATGTCTGCCTGTTTTGATACTATGTGCAATCTTTAAAGTATAGACATTTTGTGTGTGTGAATGCATGTCTGTGTGGGTGCATGTACATGTATATGCATGTGTGAATGGAGGTCAGAAGTCAATATTGAGCATCTTCCTCCATTTCTCTCTACCTCCATTTTATATATATAATATATATATATATGTGTGTGTGTGTGTGTGTGTGTGTGTGTGTGTGTGCGTGTGTGTGTGTGCATGTGTGTGTTGAAGTCAGATGATAATCTAGGGGGAGTCAGCTCCATAATGAGAGTCCCTGGGACCAAATTCAGGTTATCAGCAAATGCTTTTATGACCACATTTTTTTGAGACAAGATTTCTCATTGACTCTGTAGTTAACAGATCCAGCTAGACCAGCTGGCCAGTCAGCTCTGGGATCCTCCTGTCTGTGATGACTTTTTGTGCTGCTGATCCAAATCCAGGTTCCCACATTCTCAAGGAAATTGCTTTACTCCTGGAATCATCTTCATAGTACTTCATGTATTTATTTTATGAGACAAGAGTGCATATGGCCCAAGTTGTTGTCATCTTTGCTGTGTAGCTAAGTACGACCTTGAACTTGTGATATTCCTGCATGTCCTTCTGCGGTTCCTGGATTTGGGGCATGTACACCTAGTTTGAGTAGTGCCAGGGAATCAAACCTAGGGCTTTGTGTAAATCACACAAGTATTCTACCAACTGAGTTCTGAAGTAGGCTTACTGCTGTTTTCTCAAATCAATAATCTTAAACCATTTATTCCCTTTGACCTAGTATTTCTACTTCAGAAAAAAAATTCTGAAGGAAATAGATATATAAACAAGAATGTAACAGTATTGTTTATATATTATGGGAAATTGGAAACAAGATAAAGATTCAAGAATGGGGGATTCACATTGCTATATCCTCATAATAGATGTTTTTATACTAATTGAAAGGATGTTTATGGAATCTATTAAAAACACAGGGAAATGGTTATATTATATTAAGGAGAGACGACAGGATATAAAATTGGACATTTAATTACAATTGTGAAGACAATGGCACAAAGCAAGAAAAACACAACTGTACATAGAACACTGGAGATGTTAAGTATCTTTGACCTGTTGGGAATTTACAAATAATCCTGATAAAACATTAAACTTAAGTGTTGGCCAGATTCTTTTCTGATACAGAATAGCCAATGAAAATAAACTAAAGATAGAAAATGCATCTTTTGGCATGTGGTTTCAGAGGGCCTATTTAGCCCACTATTGTAAGGAGGATATGGCAAACATTTTAGATCATGGCAGTCAGAGAGCAGAGAGGAGAGGAAAGGACTGGGAACATGATTCATCTTCCCCTGAAATACACTCTTTCCGGGTAGACCCTACCACATACTTTCTCCCCATAGCTCTTGATAATGTCATCATAGTATGAGGGGTGTATCTATTGATTAGGTCAGATCCCGATGGATCCATTCATATCACATAGATACTCTGAACTCCTTCAGTTTGGGGCTAGAGAGTAGTGGAGTGGAGTTAGGTTCTCAGTACCTCTATCAGGTGGCTCACAACTAACTACTTGTAACTATTTCAACATCTCAGAGGCTCTCCCTACACTAAAGGTTCCATCCAATTTCTAGGATTTGGCAGGATCTACGAGACCTTGACCTTGTAAGAAGAAAACTTACATAGACACACACACCCACACACAGACGCATACACACATAGAGTTGGCCTCGAACTCACAGAGATCAGCCTGCTTCTGCCTCCCAAATCTAGGTTAAAGATGTACACCTAGACTGCCCAAGGTTTTGCAAGATGATAAAATGGTTTAATTTCTAACTTTAAAGTTTTGAGGACATGGAAACCATGAGTGGTTTTCATGGCCAAGCCTAGATTTCAGACTTCAGGCTCAGGATTAAATCCTGCTTTCTTATCCTCTTAGGATTTGAGGTTTTATCTAGTGAAGATGTGAGATAAAGTTGGAGTTTTTTCCTGTTTTTTTTTTTTTCTTCTTCTCTCTCTCCCTCTTTCTTTCTCCCTTTACACAGGTTCTCTCTATGTAGTCCTGGCTGTCCTGGAATTTACTATGTGGACCAGGCTGGCCTTGACCTCAGAGATCTGCCTCTCTCTGCCTCCAAGTGCTGGGATAAAGGCGTGTGCCACCATGCTCCACCTGAAGCGAAGTTCTAAAACTAGCCATACCGCAGTAGCACAGAGATTCAAACATAAGCCTGTGTATTAAAGGCCTCCTGCTAGGGAAGGACTCAATATCAACTGGCTACTATTTGGGGCTTCTTAACCACCAGGAAGTTCGAGTATGAGCTACTTTTTCCTCGTTGTTGAGAGAATTTCCCTGGTTGCAAGCCCTGGCTGTGGTGTTCCCAGTTTTAAATTGGCCGGTTTCGTTAATAGTATGGCCTAGTAGGCAAGCCTTCATTTTGTGAGCAAATACTAGATTAGTCCTACAAAGGAGACAACTTCACTACTGGCTTGTGCTGGCAGCAAGGAAAATGTTCCCCTCCAAAACAAATCAGGCAGCCAGTCACTACAGCACACCATTGGGGGCTTTCTCAGGTTCTAAGAGGTGGAGGTAAATAAAGCTCATTTGGGGGGGTGGGAGTGGGGTAGGGGTTACACAGCTGACAGTTGGGTTCCCAGGAAGGTGAACTTAAGGGTTCTCTTCTGGTACCGCTTTCCTGAACACTTTGAGATTTCTTAGTGCTAAGCAAAAGTTGTCCGTTGTCATTAAGTGGGTGTTGCACAGGGTAGACCAGATGACTCAGAGAAACCCCGGGAGCTTTAATAGGACTAGATAATCAGGATCTGGAGGGTTATGAAGGAAACTGCCTGGGCTAGAAACAACAACCCCATTCTACCGTAAGGCTCCCAATGTTGCAGTCTTCAAAGTTCTTTGGCTTCATGGTCCCTTTGCATAGATGGACTGACTCGGGAGGTTACATTTGCAAGCACTGCTTGTACTGTTCCTAGGGCAGTTTCACAGGGATAATTAAGGCTCTGATGCTGACTTTGTTCTGAGAACTGGAGCTGTGCAATGATAAAACCAGGCAGTGTAGGATAGTGGAGATACCAGAGAGAAGCCCTAGATCCTCTGGAGCTGATGTTTTATTTGCTTGTTATTCTGCTGATGGGCCTAGAACCCGAGGTCTAATGCATATGAAGCCTGAGATCTTTCACTGAGCTGTATTTCTCGGGCTCTCATTTCTTTTGAAGTATGATTTTAAGCCTAAGTATGATTATGGTTGAAGTGGGCTACCTTGATAGGACTGGGTCGGTGAGACAATATTAGTTTGGTATGCAGTGTGTGCAGGATGGGAATGGGAGAACCTGATCTGTTTGTCCAGGAAAGAGGCAGTGACTGAGATGACCTCCAGAGCCACTTCCACCAGGGAAGGGAGTCAACGGTCACTCTTTAGGACAGGTATGGCAGTCTTCTGTCCAACTATGATACTAAAGCACTCGGTGGCCATGGTGTTGCAATTGAATGCAGAATCAGATTGAGCCACTGAAAAGTCTAGCTAAGAACCAGATGACTACTCATATATCCGACTACTCTGGTTCTGCCTTATGAAGGCTCTTGATGTCCCTGTCTACCCCAGGAACCGCAACTAGGGCAAATCTCCTTAAATGTCTGAGCCATGATTTTATGGATGGAAAATCTGCAGCTTCTTGATGCCAGCTACACAGAGGTGGGGAGGCTGGAAAGATGGCTCAGTGGCAGAATGTTCCTCTAGTATGGGCAAGACCTTGGGGAGTTCCAGCTCTAGTATGGATGCGAGAAGGTCCCCAGGTCTCTTGTTTCTTGACCTCTAGCCCTGGGTTCTTTTCCTGAGCCACCCGAGATCTGATCACACCCCAGGCAGGGCTCGCCAGCATTTCCTGCCTCCTGTACAATTTCGAAGATTTATTGTAGCTGGGATTTTGTTTCAAGCGTTTAATATGATTAGCGAACATCAAATATCAAAAGCTTATCTAGTAAACACCTCCCACCCATGCCATGGCTGTTATGGTCAGCTTCGGATTGAAGTCGAGTCAAATTTCAAAACAGATGCAATTTCAAGAGGCCAGAGCGAGGCCGCCCACATCTGCCGCTGTGATCTTTCGTGTGCAATAAACGGCATTGTTGGGGAGCTGGGCTGTAAAACTCAGCCTGGTCAGCAGGACCTGCTCACAATGCAGGAGCTTTCCGGGGATTTTTTAAAAATGCAGTCTGGCACACTGAGGCCAGTGGACAGTCTGCCGGGACAGGATCAAACTCGCTGTTTAGGGCTGAAATGTTCGAACAGAACAGCATCTTTAAGCCAAATGCAAAGTGATAATCTGAGTAGCCAGGCCTTTTAGGAATGATGCTGGCAGAGAAGGTAGATGAGGAAGAGTTGTAAAGAGGATATTGTCATCCCTGGAATCTCCCCATGTTATCTATAGAACAAACAGTTTAGATTATTGTTTACTCGATTCAGAACCGTAGTGAAGGGTAAGTCCACTCTATTCTTGGGAATAGATTATTTCCTTCTAGTCTGTGGACATTGTGGCTAATCACAGGTGATCTTGCATGTGTCAGGATGAGGGATTAGGCTCTGTCTAGTGCCTCTGAGGACTCTAGGAACAGGACATGAGTCCTTGTAGGTATGCATGCATGAGGGAGCAGGGGCTTGTGTGTCTGTATTGGTGTGTGTATATGTGGGAGCAGGGACTTAGGTCTGTGCAAATGTGCATGTGTGTGTAGGTGGGGACCTCTGGGTATGTGCATGTGTGTGGGAGTAGGGACCCATGTGTCTGAGTGAGTATGTGTGTGTGTGTGTGTGTGTGTGTGTGTGTCTGAGTATGCACATGAGTGTGTATCTGTGTGGGTGAGCATGTGTATGGGAGCAGGACATGTATGTCTCTATAGGTGTACATGTGTGTGGGTCCAGGAACCCATGTTTGTGTGAGTGTGCATGTGTGTGAGGACAGGACCTCGTATGTGTGTGTGTGTGTGTGTGTGTGTGTGTGTGCGCGAGTGTGTGTATGCATGTGTGTGGGGTCAGGGTCTTATGTGTTTCTATGGGTGTGCATGTGTAAGAGCAAGTCATGTGTGTCTTTGTAGGTGTGTATGTGTACGAGAGCAGAGGTATGTATGTATATCTGCATGGATGTACATGTATGCAGAGGCAGTCTGTATTTGTATGGATATGTGTGGAAACTGGGGCCACTGTGCTTATAGAGAAGCATGTTTCTGTGAACAGGACCCTGTATGTTTCTGTGGGTATGCATTTGTGTTTGGGCAGAAGCATGAGTCTCTGTATGGTGTACCTGAGTTTGGGTGCAGGGAATATGTGTGTGGGGGCAGGGCCCTCTGGGAAGCCCCATAGCAACAGTTCACTCACCTCTCTTCCCAGCCACAATCTTCTTTCTCCTATTCACTCAGCGCAGGGGACATTGTATCTGGGGGCTAAGGTTTCTCCAGGCGCCACAGTCCTGTGGATTTGAGTGACCCGCTCCAGCTGTTTCTGGCTGTAGCTCTGAAGCTGGTGGTCGCCCGGCGGGTGGCAGGGTGGGTTACACCGTGGAAAATGTGTTCCTAATGGGACAACAGCTGCCACCGGCCAGAGCTTCAGGAGTCTGTGTCAGGAGAGAAATTGTTCTCTGCTGTAGGCGTTGGCAGATTTCATCCATAAACTAAGATTTGCTGCTTCCCCCAGGGGTGGAATTTGTTTGCTTAGATTCCTTGAAGCTGATGAGACGGTGAGCCTCACTGACTATTATTTCTAGAGTACCCACTCTGTATTCCAGCTCTGGGTCTGCCACACCCACAACCTGCGACGCCCCCACCTCCACTCCCCCACCCCCACCCCCACAAGCCCCAGAAGACTAAAAGGCAGCTGGACTCACAGGAAGGAGCCCAGTCTACATCCTGAAAATTTGGGGAGGGAACATGAGCCTAGTTAGTCCACAGGAATTCTCAAACTAAGCCTGGCAGAAATGGGGAGGGGATAGGAGGTAGGGAAGGGCAGAGGGAGGAAGAGTAGGGCTTGTAGGATGGGGGAGGTGGGGCTTCCCAAACAGCTGTTTCCTCCGGAAGTTATTGAGAGACAACCCAGGCTACAGACTTCACCTTACGGGTGAGGATTTATTTTTCTTTCATTTATCGCTCATTGAGGTCGCAAAAGCATCGCATTTGAAACTTTCTGCAAGGCTTCTTAGGAAACAGGAAGCCTCCCCTCAGCCTTTCCCTATCTCTTTCTCCTCACAGGTGACAGCTCTGAACTTTTCGTTGACTCTTGTCATTTTCCTCTGCCTCACTTAGCAGCCTATTGTGTCTTGATGTGACAGTTTAAGGAACAACCTGTTACCTTTCCAGTATGGGTATGCTAATTTTATTTCTGTTTCTTTGATTAAAATACCTTGACAAAAAGCAACCTAACTTAAGGGAGGACGGATTTATTTGAGCTCAAAAATCCAGGTTACAGTACATCGTAGCAGGGAAGTCAGCAGGCAGAAACTTAAAACAGAGGCTCATAGCACATTCACAGTCGGGTAGAGATGGGAATGTGTGCATACTAGCTTGTTCACTTGTGCCAAACTCTGTTGAGCTAGGTGTATCTACTCTTCTACACTCCAGAACTGCTTGCTGAGGGAATAGTGCGATTCATAGTGGGCTGGGTCCCCCCCCCCACATAGCCCGGAATTAAGACAATCTCCCATAGACATGCCCAAAGATCAACCAAAGTATAGATTGTTTCTCATCAAGACTCTTACCAGGTATGGTGGTTTGAAAGAGAGTGGCCCCCCATAGGCTCATATGTTTAAATATTTAATCCCCAGTTGATGGAGCTGTTTGGGAAGGATTGGGAGGTGTGGCCTTGTTGGAGGAGGTAGGTCACTGGAAGTTCACTTTGAGGTTTGAAAAGACCCTTGTCATTCCCAGTGTGCTTTCTGTTTCCTGCTTGTGGATCAGCGTGCAGACTCTTAGCTGTTCTTATAGCTGTGCCTTGACTCTGACATCTTAGACTCTAATCATCATCTGAAACTATGAGCACAATTAAATACTTTCTTTTATTAGTTGCCTTGGTCACGGTGTTTTGTTATACCAATAGAAATCCTAATTGAAACATCACATGATTCTAAGTTATTTCAAGTTGACAATTAAAGAGAACCATCATGATGGGGAGGGGGTAAAAATTCTCTTGTAACTATCCCCCTTTCCATTTTCACCTGTGCCAAGTTCATTCATTCATTCATTCATTCATTATTTTGGCAGTGCTAAGATTGACCCCTAACACTTTGTACATATTAGGGAAGAGCTCCATTATTCCCAGCACTTATTTCCTGATACAGGGTCTCACTACAAAATCAGAGGTGATCCTGCTGCCTCAGTTTCCTGAGGTCTAGGATTGCATGGTGTACCAACATGCCCATATTGGGCTGTTTTTGTTGTTTCTGGCCCTCAGGGATGGTATTAGGGTTATGTTGGTATTACTCACTTTCTTAGTTCCTATGCAACATTTCAACGATAACATTCTGAAGTCACTTACTACAGTTGAATTGTTTGGAGGTATTTGGGTGCTTAGAGATAAAATTGGGATGGGATATCTGAGTCTCTCTCAGTTCTTGCTAATTCTGAGGCAAAGAAAGGGCTTTCGTTGTTTCAAATCTGGACTCTAGATTTGGGAACATGTTTTCGTTTTTGTTGTTGTTGTTTGTTTGCTTTTTTGTTTTGTTTAAAGGCAATATGATTATTATAAAGCATTTTGATAGCAATGCATTTCTCCTAAGAATGACACTTACCACCAATGATGTGGAATAGGAAGAAGATACTAGAAATAGAAGGTAGAGCCCAGAATCTTGAAGTCAGGGCAAGATAAAACTGTTTCTTGGTAACTTGTAGAAAACATGAAATTCAAGGCTAAAATTATCCATGTAAAAGATTCTTGGCACAAGCAGACCTACAACTCCATCAGATGTATTCCACAGGGCAGGGTGGCTCTGGAAAAGCTGTCCTTTCTACTCCTTGCAAAACTGTGGGAGAGAAAGCTAGCTGGGATTAGAAACACACTTTTTTTTTTAAACAGAGCTCAGGCGACTTGGGAGAGGTGTACAGGGGGGCAAATAAATAATGGAAGAGCTATGACAAGTGCTTTCAAATGAGCCATCTGTCCCTGCTGCAAAACAGAGCCATGAAAACATGACCCTAACTGCATGGTCTTAGTACAGAAGGAGGTCTGTTTACACTTATAACAAATACCAAGAAAAGCATTGTGCTTCCCACAGAAGGGATGCTCAAAACATACCTGTCTTTACACATGAAATGACTCACTTTGTAGATGTGCAAACCAAGAGTCCAATAATCACAGTGGCATGCTCCCTGTCATACAGTCAATAAATGGCAAGACTCAAAGACAAACATGGGTCCCGTCTCCCTCCCTTCTTTGGGAAGCCAGAAAGGAAATCAGTTTGGATTTGTAATCGTGGAAGGTGTCTAGAGAAAGTGGAAGTTCAACTTGGTTGTAGAGGATGAGTAAATATTAACCCAGAAGAATAAATCATACGGTGTGTGCTGGAAGATGCTGGGACAACAATGAGAGACAGCTAGATGAGGAAGGAGGCTCTTGTTCTTGTGAGGAAGATCTAGGTTTTTAAGAAAAAGGACAGGGCCTGAAGAGATGTCTCGGTGGTTAAGAGCACATAGTGGTCTTGCAGAACACCTGAGTTTTGTGGCACCTATGATTTCCAGCTTGCAGCAGCCTGCAACTCTAGCTCCAGGGGACCTGAGACTCTCTTCCAGCCTCAGAGGGTACCTGCATTCACATGATACGGAAGACACCTGCTGGATGAGGAAGGGAGAGTGTAGCTCTAGGCTATACCCAACTTCCTGATTGAGCTACTTATTTGCCCATTCAATGGGAGAGAAGATGGAACGGAGTAGAAAGAGGGTGAGTATAGGTTTGAACTTGTGGTATCACACAGGCATATGAACTAAGTAAAAGAAGAGAGAGTGAGTCCTGGGGAGGGGTTGGTGGTACAGATAGATGGGCACTATATAAAGGGACAGACTGAAGTAGCCATTTGTGCTATGCAAGGAGAAGGTTGAGGTGGAGACCCTGAGGAACATCTAAGGTACAAAGTGGCTCATAAAGGGGTGTACACAGAAGAACCAGAGATGTGTGAGGCATTCTTTTCAGAGAGAAGAAATATATATTAGAAAGGAGCTGGTAGGCAACATGGCTGTTCAACAGGGAAGTGTAGAGAGGCAAAGACTGATTAAACCTGCTAGGTTTGACAGTGGAGCCTTAGATGACCTTGGCAAAGGGCTGTATGAAGAGAATTGTGGGTGGAAAACCCCAGAACCCAGTCCAGGAGTGAGCTTCTAGGCAACATGTTCTCACCCATACAGGAGCTCTTTCTGGCCTGGTATAGCTATCAGATACAAATCCTAGCATCCCAACTTAATAAGGATCTTTCTTGGTGGATTCCAACTGTAAGATAGATTCCAGACCAGATTGGAGCAAGCCAGTTTCACTGGAGAGGAACTAGGATTTGTGTTTGCTTTCTAGGGATGGTACCAGGTTGAATGTTTGTTCTTCTTTGGAACATTTAGAGGCATCCTGTAGAATTCACTGGGCACTGTTTGTAAATGGAGACCAACTAGAATGGGATAGTGAAGTCAAGGATGTCTTCCTCACTTTCTCTGTTGGTATGACAAGGACATATGAGAAACTATTTCATAGAAGAATTTAATTATTTTGGTTGATGGTTTCAGAGGATCTAGTCTACAGTTCTTGGCTCTCTTGCTTCTAGACCCATGACAGAATAGCATGTTGGTGTCAGCATGAAGTAGGGTGTAATTCCTTCCCAGTGAACAGAGAAGGGAAGTGAGTCCTCAGGATAAGACAGTCCTCAAGAATATATGCCAGCAACCTACATGCTTCTGTAGGCCGCACATCCTGAACTTTCCTGGGCCACATGGTGAAACATCTTCCAAAAATGAAAAGAAGAAAATAAAGAGAGAGGATGGTGTGGGGCAGGGATGGATAAAAACCATAAGAGGGATGGGAATCTCCTGTGTGGCAGTAAAAGAATATGCATAATAAGTCACTGGAGTGGTGACCCCAGGTCAGGACTGCCTTTGGCCTTGAGCTTGCTGGTCCTGAGGCAAGAAGGAAAAAGACTGGATCCAACCACAGTCTGTACTAAAGAGATAAACTGGGATGTTGTGCATTCCTATTATTCCAGCACTCAGAGGCAAAGGCAGGTGGAGCGTTGTAAATTTGAGACCTGTTTACATGGTGAGTTCCAGGTCAGTCAAGGCTACAGAGTGAGACCCTATCTCATAAAAACAAAAACAAAAGAAAAAACATTGTAAAACACAGTCTGCAATGACTTCAGAGATTATGCAACTGTTCACCCGGATGGAAGACTGTGTCACTTCCCTTGTCAGCTGTTCTATCTCACATGTGAGAAACGAAAGAGGCAAATGAATTTGCAAAACCCTAAGATGACTGGCTAGGGAACCAGGACTAAATTTAAGATCCTCTCTGCCTGCTTCATCTAGTAATCTGCCTACAATAATACATTATTATTTGAGTGACATTAACCTCCTTTTTTTTTTTTTTTTTTTTTTTTTGAGACACAGTTTTTCTGTGTAGCCCTGGTTGTCCAGGAATTTAGTTTATAGTCCCAGGCTGGCCTCAAATTCAGAGATCCTCTTGCCTCTGCTTCCCAAATGCTAGGATCAAAGGTGTGTGCCACCATGCCTGGCTTCCTTCTTTTATTTTTTAATGTATTTTTTAAATGTATATGTTTATTACATAAATTGCAATTACACTTATTTTATAATAATACATGAAAATTTAAAATACACATATTTATCTTTTTACTACTTTTGTAGTAAAGGGATTGAATTTAGGTTCTCATGCATGCTGACAGATGCTCTACTATCCTCTATATCCTCTGTCTTCCTTTTGCCTTTTATTTCAAGACATGGCCTCACTAAGCTGCCCAGACTGGCCTGGGACCCCACACAGGCCTGGAACTTTCAAGCCTCTCCATTCAGGGGGCAGTTGAGGGTTCAGCTTTTGTTTGTTTTTCATGAAGTTTTCACTATGCAGCTCTCCCCGTGACCCTGTGCCCCTGACCCCGCACCCCACGGCCCCTAAGATGCTAGGATTCCTTGTTCATAATTCCACACCTGGCTGACACTGGTTCTCTGTGTTAAACATTTCGACCATACTCATCATTTAGAGATGGACATTAGGGGTGTTAGCTCCCCTTCACTATAACAAAATGTTTGGAAGAGTTAATTTATCAAGAGAAATAGTTAATGTTGGCTCACAGCTTTGTAATTCAAGAGTGATGGCCCCTTGCTTTGAGCTGTGGTGAGGCAGCATACTGTGGCAGAAGAACCTGACTGGATATGCTTGCTCCCACCATAAGCCATAGAGTAAAGAGATGCAGTGGGAAAAAAAAAATCAGCATCCTGTAATCTCCTTTGGACGCATTCCTTAAATGGTCTGAGGCTTTCTTCCATATCACTACCCCAGAAGGTTCCATCACTTCCTAATAGTGTCACTGTGGGGCCACTAGCTTGTTTGTGTATTTATTTGTATGTGTGTGTCTTAGTTAGGATTTCTATTGTTGTGAAGGGACACCATGACCATGACAACTCTTAACAAGGAAAACATGTAATCAAGGCTGGCTTACAGCTTCAGAGGTTTAGTGTGGTATTGACATGGCAGCTGAGAGTTTTAAATCTGAGTCATTGGGCAGCAGGAAGAGAGAGTGACACTGGGCCTGGCTTGAGCATCTGAAACCTCAAAGCCCACCCCCAGTGACACACTTCTTCCAACAAGACCACTCCTAATCCACCAAGACCACACCTAATAATGCCACTTCCTATGAGCCTATGGGGGCCATTTTCACTCAACAACCACAGTGTGGGTTTTTGCATAATGATTTCTCTTAATTCATGAATATACATATACATCGTATACATATATGGGTTTTTTTCTAATTTGAAAGTTTAGCTGTATTTTGCTTCTCAAGTAAAATCTTTTACAGCCATGTGTATTAACATTAGCCTCATCATTTCAAGGAATGCAACTTCCTAAAAACTGTGTGGCTCTGAGAGCTTGTCTAGACTCTCTACACAGAGATTCTGACTTCCTTAGAGTCTTTTTAGTTTGGGCCCTCTCTGCCCCTAAGGATGTGAAGACCAAGATTTCCTCAGGCCTCATTTCCTTCATGTTACTTTAGACAACACAAACCTCAGGGGGCCAAAGCCCTCGAGTCTTGCAACAGCTGAGGAGCAAAGAGGCTTTGCATTGACTAATGAGAAAGCAGTCTTTGGGATTTTTTGAGTGATCAACATAGACTCAATTCTCTCTCTTTTTTTTTTAAAGATTTATTTATTTATTTTATGTATATGAGTACACTGTAGTTGTCTTCAGACACACCAGAAGAGGGCATCAGATCTCATTACAGATGGTTGTGAGCCACCATGTAGTTGCTGGGAATTGAACTCAGGACCTCTGGAAGAGCAGTCAGTGCTCCTAACCACTGAGCCATCTCTCCAGCCCCATAGACTCAGTTCTTATCGGACCAGAAAATTAGGAAAGAACAAGAAGGGCACCAAAAAAGGTGACCTTGGGCTAAGGCCAAGGCCTCCAAATGACTTTTGAATCACCAAAGAAGGATTGCATTACCGTCAGGGTGGTTGGAATGCCAGGCCTGGTTTATGATGTCTGGAAGCCTCAGAGATGAATCACTGAAGGAGATGTACTTCATTATTTATGTATGCTTACACTTTGCTGACTTCAAGAGCAAGTCACAGATAACATACCATATGTGTGTGGCTATATAAATAGGATTTTATTGGGATTTTTCTTTTTGTGAAAGTAAAATGTTTACTGTTTCAATATCATTATCAACAAAAATATTGTCCACTTGGCCCCTCACATTTACTCTCTGAAGGCAACCAAATGTAGCACTTTAAGATACTTATGATGTGGGGTTGGGGATTTAGCTCAGCGGTAGAGCGCTTGCCTACCAAGCGCAAGGCCCTGGGTTCAGTCCCCAGCTCCGAAAAATAGAAAAAAAAAAAAAAAGATACTTATGATGTAGTTGATTTCCAGCTTTCTGTGATACTATGGAAAACTTTTTTTTTTTTTTTAATTTAAGACAGGGTGTCACTATGTAGCTAGTATGGTGGTTGGCATAGGAAATGTCCCCAATAGGTTCAGGTAGTTGAACGAAGCTGTTTAAGCGTTAGGATGTGAAGCCTTGCTGGAGGAAGGACGACGCTGGGGTTGGAATATGCGAGTTTATGGCCGGCCCTCTTCCATTCTCTCTGCTTCCTCTTCGCAGCTGAGATGTGATTTCTCAGCTTCCTGCTCCTGCATCATTCTGCCATGCTTTTCCATCGAAACGATCCCATGCCTCGGGAACTAAGAGCCAAATTAAGTGCCTCCATCTATTAGTTACTTTTGGTCATGGTGTTTCATCACAGCAACAGAAGAGTAGCTAATATGCTCAGGTTGTCCAAGATGTCACATCCCTCCTGCTCCTAAATGTTGGGATCACACATGCACATCGCCATTCCAGGACACTTTGTGCATATATATATACATATATATATATATACATATATATATATGTGTGTGTGTGTGTGTGTGTGTGTGTGTGTGTGTGTGTGTGTGTGTGTGTGTGTTGGTACTGGGATTAAATCTAGGCACTCATTTATGCTGAGTGACATATTCTTTGATTGAACTGCATCTCCAACTCTCTCTGGACTCCTTAATTGTCTTTTTATATTTTTTATGTAGACCCAGAGTCTTACTAAGTTGCAAGATTGGACCTAAAAGTCACTCTGTAACATAGTCAGCATTGAACTTGTGAGTCTCCTGCCTCAGGTCCTGAGTCATTGGAATTATAGACCTGTGTCATGAGGTCTGGCCTTTTGACTTATAAATATTTGTTATTTTACTTATATTATAATTTTATAATTTGTTAATTTATCTGTCCTGGCTACTGCTCTACTTTAAATTGATTGACATGTGTTATTGATTGTTGGTGGAGCTCATTCAGGAAGAACTTTTACAAAAATTACACTCTGGAAGGGAATATCTAAACTTGAAGCTAATTTGTATAGCTGTGACTCTAAGTTTCTTCTAACTAAAGACCAATGAGGTAGTTCAGTGGATAAAGGTGCTTGCTGCTGAGGATGATAACCCAAATTGGATCCCTAGATCCTATGGAGTTGAACCATATGAACTGAGCCAACTTGCCAGAGTTGTCTTCTGACTTCCATATTCATGACTGCTATGCTATATACATACCCCTTTCTGTAACAAAATAAATTAGCAAATAGAAAAACAAATTCTTACAACTAAACCTGTAATTGCTTCTCTTTCCACCCTCCCAAAAGAATCAGACCATAATTTGAAGTTAAATTAGAAGTATTTTGATTTTTATCTTGAAAATACTGCTCAGTAAAGAGTTCTATATTTAAAATACTTTGAGGGCTGGTGGTTGTGGCACACACCTTTGATCATAGCACTTGGGAGACAAAGGCAGGAAGATCTCTGAGTTCAAGGCCATCCTTGTCTACAAAGTGAGTTCTAAGATAGTCAGGGCTACACAAAAAAAAATCTTTTCTCAGAAAGCTGAAAAAGAAAGAGAAAAAAAGAAAAGAAATGGAGAGAGAGAGAGAGAGAGAGAGAGAGAGAGAGAGAGAGAGAGGTTGGAGGAGAAAAAGAAACTGCCTGGAGGCCTGAAGATGAATACATTTAAGAACAGAGCAGTTACATGTTATGTTAGCTGTCCTAGGTTTAATCCTAGCACTGCAAAAATGCCCTCCCCAAACCTTAATTTTCTTTCTTTTTTTTTTTTTTTCTTTTTCTTTTTTTCAGAGCTGGGGACCGAACCCAGGGCCTAGTGCTTGCTAGGCAAGTGCTCTACCACTGAGCTAAATCCCCAACCCCCTTAATTTTCTTTTATATAGTTTCTTTTTTGGCTTCTTCTGGAGTTGATCATTTTATTTCCTTCCCTTTTTAAAATATGGGTTTAGGTTCATGGACTTAATTTTTCTGTCTATAATGCTTGTTAATTTTTTTCAAGTGTTTCTGCAAAGCATAGAATCTGCCAATGTCTTTTTTTTCTCCATGTGAAACCCTCCCCCTCAATGCTCTATATTCTGTTCCAGCCAAGACTGCTTTCTAGTCTGATACACAGCTGTCATAGTTATAGTAGGATGTGGTGAACTATGTTCAAATGTATCTCCTCTTTTTCCTTGGGTGAAGATACAGCCCACTGATATCTGGTTTAGTTCCTTCTATTGTGCTTTGATGAAATTTGAGAGGAGTGTGTGTGTGTGTGTGTGTGTGTGTGTGTGTGTGTGTGTGTGTGTATTATGTGTGTATGACATCTAAGAAGAGATTTTAGGGTCACAGTAAGGTCAACCATGATCTCTTTTATTCCCAGCCGTAATGACTGTTTATATTTCAGATGTGTTACAATCAAGCAGAGTTGGGGTAAAGGCAAAATGGAGCACAACCATAACCAACCCAGAGTAGACATATAAATAAGAAGATCATCTCTCCACAGCTTATCACTGTGACCTTTCAGTATCAGTCCTTGAAACCTTATCTCCAATGCAAAAGTACTAAGATGTGAGTCTTTAGGAGTTGATTAGGTCACTAGGGATATGGTCAGTGTCCATCTAAAAGAAGCTTTAGGAGTTGTTGAGCCCCTTCTACTATGTGAGTATTCTACAAGGAATAGGGACTCAACAGATGCTATACCAAGATCATGATACTTTGATCTTGGACTTCATGGCCCCTGCAAAGGAAGGCAATAGGTTTCTGTAGTTTATACATTACTCTCTCTAAGGTATTTTATTATGGCAGCCCCAAAATATCAGAGTGGCTTCCATGTTTGTTTACTTTATACTTATCTTCGTTGATAAGATAACACACAACCTAAGAAATGGTGCACAGGAGGAGCTGTCTTTGTTTGAGGCCAGCCTGGTCTACATACAGAATTCCAGCCTATCCAGGGTGATATTGTGAAGCCTTGTCTCAAAACCAACCAACAAACAGCAAAACAAAATACCTTCAGAATCTTGAAGGCCTCGCTCCTTTATTATCTGCTACTCTGAGGTCATTCTGAGCCTGGGTCCTTCGGGGATTTTCATTTTCTTCTCAGAAAATTGGTACAATATATCTTTTCTCCAGAACACGGAAATCTTGATGTGAGCTAATATGTCCATGTATCATGTCCTTCTCTTCTAAAATTACTAAATTTTTACATATTTGTTATTATAGCATGTATATGATATGTGAGAATAGGTGTACATAGGAGTATTTTATAGCTGTGTGGAAGTCAAAGGACTTGGTAAAGATTAAATCTTCTACCTTTAAGCACATTCTGGGGATTGAATGTCAGTCATCAGGTTTGCTCATCAAATGCTTTACCCACTGAGCCATCTTACTGCCTCCTCCGTTTTTTTGGTGATGGGGTCTCATGAAGCTCAGGCTAGCATCAGACTTGTTCTGTAGCTATAAATCTGACCCTGAACTTCTGATCCTTCTGCCCCTACTCCCATGTGCATGCACACGGATTTCAGGCGTGCACCACCACACCCAGTTCCCTTTCTAAATCTTTTATGCAAAATAGCTACTGATTTGTTAATTTCCTCTCCTCTGATTTCTCTTTCTGTAATTACCAGTAATCAGATAACTGAGTAGACTAGATTGATCTCAACATTTAATCTTTTCTCTACTGTGTCCCACCACTTTGAAATTTAAAATACCTTTAATTGGGAAGTTCCAGTAACATTATTTTCTGGTCTTTCTGTAGCATTTTTTTTTTTTTTTTAGCTGCTTTGTTTATTCAGAGTCATAATTTGCAGGAGAACGCAGAGGAAATGTCTTGGATGACCTGAAGCTGTGATGTTTAGCTTTGAAAAGTCTCTGAACCTTAATTACTGATGTCAGCTTCTCCACCCTCTAGTTCCACCCCCAGTTTGACAGCTGAGGAAGCTGTTTTCCAGAGAGAAGCAGGACTTTCTGGAAAGCGACTTAGCTAAAGTACGTTGGCATTTCTTCCTAATTCCAAGGTATCTTCTTCCCGTTGCAGCACTGTGCCTTTCCTATGCTTATCATCCTTAAAACTGATTGTAGCTCCAGTAAAGGACACTTAGCAGGCACTTCAGGGTGACATTGACATTTGCCAACTGCTTGCTGCTTGAGTCCTTACAAAGTAGGCACCCAAAATAAAGGCAAGCGACCATCACTCAAAAGCAAGACTTCCTAAAAACCATCTGTGCAAAACACAACTAACTTTTTCTCCAACAAGAGTAATTTATTATTGATATACTTTATTCATAGACAAATACGAGTGACCATGGTGCAGCCACATGGATTCAGATTGATCCAAATCACACATTCCCATGTGGAAACAGTTACACAAACTTTTTTATAGTCCCATAACAAAAGCAAGTAATAAATTAATATGCTTGTCAAATACATTGGTGATGACCTTAGTTAGGTGGGGGAGTTACAGCTAAGGATGGTAGGCTCTGTTTCAAAGTAACTTTTCAGTTGCAATTTTTGTCTGGGAGACTCATTGCTGAATAAACTCACCCTTTCTAACTCTTTCTGAATTCTGGCTGGTTGGTTCAACACAACTATTTGGTCTTAAACTCTTCTCCAAACTGACTGATTTAAATTGGCTTCTTATATCTTCTGACTGAATGATTCTGCTTGGGAAAACTGCCTCTGAACTCCATGAACTGAACTGCACCAAACTCTACTGTACTCAGTGGTCAGCTGAACTCCACTGTGTTGCTGGAACTCAACTGGACTGCTTTCTCTCAATTAGACATCACTTTCAAACATGGGTGCTTCCTCTGACAAACTAACCTTATCTACATTGTTTGGGATTAAAAGTGTGTTCTGTATTCCAGCCAGATCATAGTGTAATCCAGGGTATCTCTGCATTACAGCTGTATCACACAGATCTAGATGGTCTTTGGATGTCATGTCTGCCAGAGCAGCCATGTTACTGGATTAAAATTTCTCTACTAACTCTGCTATGATTTTTTCGGTATTACGTAGTGACATTCATAGGTCATTTGGGGCTATAGAGAGCCAGTGGTCTGTTAAGAATACAATTCAAGGATTTTACCTAACAATCAAAAGATGATGTTGGGTCAGACACAGAGGGGAGGCTGTGAATGGCTATTAAAGATATTAAAGAGGGCCCAAGATAAATTTGGTTTTTTAAAAAAGATTTATTTTTATGAATATGTAACCTATAGCTGTCTGTCTTCAGACATTCCAGAAGAGGGTATTTGATCCCATTACAGATGGTCATGAGCCACTATGTGGTTGCTGAGAATTGAACTCAGGATCTCTGGAAGAACATTCAGTGCTCTTAAATGCTGAGCCATCTCTCCACCCCCTAAATTGGCTTTTAATTTCCAACATTCTAGCACTTTACAGTCACTCCTCTGGATAGTCAACAGAGGTATAGTTTTTTTCAAGGACCTTCAGTTCACCAAACCAATGTCATTTCTGCCTCTCACAGGTGACAAGGCATTTCACCTTTCTAAACCTGGAGAGAATAGGTTATTGCTTTTCAAATTCTAGGCCCTAAGCTTTCCCTGGGCTATACTGGACCTTGATTTCTTGTGGAAGAGGGTTGAAGAAAGAAAAGAAAGGTAGCTCAGGGACTTTTCTCATCTCCCTGATGGATCTCACCTAGAATGGTTTTATTTAGTTATCTATCTATTCTTTCTAACTGCCTCCCCCTACCCAAATGGTATTTCTCTATGTAGCTCTGGCTGTCCTGGAACTATGTAGACCAGCTGGCCTTGAACTCAGCAATCTGCCTGCCTCTGTTTCCTGAGTCCTGGGACTAAAGGCATATGCCACTACCTCTTGGCTTATATGATTTCTTTTTGAGTTAAAATAAAAGGTTTTAACATGTCTGTTGTTAAATAAGAAGCCCTTCATCACAGTTTAATGCAATATTTATTAAACAGTTACGTGTATGCTGGGAAAATCATTTTCCTCTACATATAAAACTATACAAGTTTTTATTAACCCCCAAAAAATTATCTGTGACTGGGGAGATGGTTCAGTGGGTGATGTGTGCTTGGCATGCAAGCCTGAGAACCTAAGTGTAGATTACAAGCATCTATGTAAGAGCTGGACACAGTATCACACAGCTGTAACCCCAGTGGTGAGAGCCAGCAGATTCCAGGGGCTCACTGACCAGCCAATGTCACTGAGAAGGAGAGTGCCATAAGACTCTTTTAGTAACTACCAAAATTAATGATAATATAGTAATACTACTAATAGTAATAACATGGGAGAGATAAAGAAAGACATTCTTTGTCAACCTCTAACCTCACACCTGTATGCAAGGCTATGTATGCATATCTATACACATACATACATACATACATACATACATACATACATACATACAACACAGACACACACGTACAAGGATCTATGGTTAATTGCGATCTCTGTGTTAAATTGTTATACTCATATAGTATCCTGCACTTTCTGAGGATGTCAGTTTGTGGCTCTCTTGATAGGAACTGGGCACTCAGACTATTGTCTACTTCTGTAACTATCAATTCACTGGAGAGAAGGAAGATTGCTTCCAGTACCCCACCCCCACCCTGCCCCAGGCCACAGGCTTTGGCTTCCAGACAATGCACATTGGGCACTGAGTTTAAATAAAGCCGTCACCAGCCCAAGGACAGTCTCAAGAGAGGTAACTGTCCCTGTCCTCTGCAATTGTTGCTAGAGAGCAATTTGCCCTTGAATCCTCTGCCGTTCCTAAACTGACAATTTCATTTCCCTCCAACCCCGCCTCCTGCCTCTGAGATCTGCTGAAACAGCGAGTTTGGTCTGAGAAGGCGGCAGATAATAGGTAGACTCCATCCATCCATCAGCCACTATGGTCACAGACACCAGAGTCTCCTTTTGTCTCCCGGTATCCCTGAGGATGCAGCCTGGGGACCTGGGGTGTTTGCCCAGCCTTTGTGTGCATATGCTTTGAAAACCATCCCTCTGTTTACCTCCCTGCCTTCAACCCTGACTGTTTCCTACCTTTGCAAGGGGTCAGGCCTGGAAGTCAGCCCACATTAAGACCCAACATCCAAATGTCACAATTCGAATGAGCAGGATTCAAAAAGTCCAGGGACATTGGCTGCTCTGTTGGGTCCTGTTTAGTCTGAGGGTAATGAAGAGCTCACAGATGACCTGATTTCATTAAAGTAGGTCAGACTCAGCTGAAAAGAGGCTGACTCTCACCCAGTTACACAGCCAGCCCCTCCCGCCTCCCTCCACCACCCACCCCCACCCCGGGGCCTGAATGCTTTCTGGGAATTAATGCAGAGTTTTGTCAATACAGTAGCCAAATCTCCGTGGAATAATTGGACCTTCCCCTTCGGCTCCTGTTTGTGAGGGCTGGCCTGGGAGAGAAGGGATGGGCTTCCTCAAGGGATGTCTGATGTAGTCGTAGCCCTTTGCTCCCGGAGCTAAACATTGTACATTGTTTTATCTTAGCTCAGAGCCACATTAGTGGAAACGAGAAAATGGACTGGGGAGTTACCATATGGAAACACTTTCTACATGCCTAGCCTGATCAGTAGCGCATAGCCCTCTGCAGTCTCCTAAAGCTTCTTGTGGAGTACCAGAGGAAGGGCGGAGTTGGGGATGGGTATTCCAGGCAGCTGGAGTAGGTGGGGCTATCCATCTTCCTCTTGTTCCTTTCTGGGACCAATGATCTGGCTAGGCACTTCCAGGCAGGCAGAGAGTAGATCATCTATACACAGAAAAAAGTGCTTCAAGCTCATGGACCTGTCTGAAGGTCAGATGGATTGTCTGAGACCACTTACATATTATACCAGACTAAGTACCTGTAGTCTCTTCATGCCTCGTAAGCACCACTTTCTCAGCTCCGTAGCATCTCAAGGAAGGCAAATGGAAATGCTGAGGTTGACATTAAGCTAACAAAGCAAATACATTACAGATACAAGACTTGAGTTCCCTGGGTTGGTTTGAATAGAAATGGTTCCCATAGATCCCTCTATTTGAATCCTTGATGGGTAGGGAGTGACACTACTTGACAGGGATTAGAAAGTGTGGCTGTCTTGGGGTAGGTGTTGGCGTTCCTTCTAGGCCCCACCCAACAGTTATCTAGCAAGAGCCAGGTAGGCCTGGCATGCTATAATAGGGGCTTTGTGACCCCTCCTTGCTCTCTCTCTCTCCCTCTCTCTCTCTTCCTCTCTCTCCCTCCCTCTCTCCCTTCCTTTCTCCCTCCCCTCACTCTCTCACTCCCTCAATCCCTCACTCCCTCACTCTCTCTCTCTCTCTCTCTCTCTCTCTCTCTCTCTCTCTCCTTCCTTTTCAATTCCCCTTCCCATGCCCTAATTAAACTATTCTACATTTTACCCAAAGTATGGCTGGTACCTCAGGGGGAAGGGATGCCTCAGCATGGGCCCACCAAGGCACCTCTCCCACCTCACCATACCTCACTCTACCAAACAGATCCTAGTCTTTTTATTTATTTATTTATTTTTTTTTTTTCGGAGCTGGGGACCGAACCCAGGGCCTTGTGCTTCCTAGGCAAGCGCTCTACCACTGAGCTAAATCCCCAACCCCTTCCTAGTCTTTTTATAATACACAACAGTAGATGTGGCCTTGTTGGAAGAGGAAATGTGTCACTGGAGGTTCTCGTTGAAATTTCAAAAACCCAAGTCAGGTCCAGTGTCCTCCTTCCTCCTGCCTGAAGATTCAGATGTAGAACTCCCAGTTCCTCCTTAGGCACCATGACTGCTTTCATGCCGCCATGCTCCATGTGGCCATGATGGTAATGAACGAGACCCCTGAAACTATAAGCAAGTTCCAATGAAATGGTTTTCTCTATAAGAATTGCCACGGCTGTGGTGGTGTCTCTTCACAGCAGGAGAACACTGACTAAAACATTCGAACTGTTTCTGCCATGACCTTTCCAGTGTTGCCCATCTCGGGCTCACAACCTTCAGGGAGCAGATTGTGTCTACCCTGTGATGCTTGTGACTTTGCTGCAAGGATCAAAGTTTGGGGAGCTGGAGACCCAGGCTCTATTTCCAGCACCCGTAATGTGGCTCACAACAGTCTGTATCTCTAGTCTCAGGGGATCGATGTCCAATTTCTAATCTCTTCAGGCACAAACATGATGCACGTACCTATAGTCAGGCCAAGTACTTGTACACATAAAACAATGAAATAAAGAAATTTCTTTTTAAAAAAAATCAAAGGTTGGGTATAGAATTATCTATCCCAAGTCTGGCTTGGTCACAGGCCTGGTGGTTGATGCTGGCAGTTGGATGGGAGGGGTTGGGGGAGTGCCTCAGTTCCTCCCATGTGGGCCAGATGGGTTCCATGTGAGCAGATGGGGCTCCATCCAGCCTGATGGCTGCGTTCTCAGTATGAGTGTCCCAGAGAGAAGCGGGCTACCACTGAGTTGCCCATTCCACCCAGCCTGGAAAGCCACACAGCATCATCTTCACACATTGTGTTAGATAGTTTTCATTTGGGGCAAATCAGTACACTTGACTCATGTTCAAAGGAGAAGAAAAAGAAAGTGAACTCAAGTTTTTTTTTTTTTCCTGGTCCTTTTGCAGGACTGAGGATCGCCAAAGTCAGGACTTTTCACAGGAGAGGATGTCCTTCCGCTGAGCTACAATCCCATCCCAAACTCAGCCTGAGAGAATTGACATCCCAACGAGCGCTTCAGCTGTGCCTCCTTTTTCTCTTTGTATTATCTTTCTTTCTCTCTCTTTAAAAACAAACAAACAAACAAACAAACAAGCAAGCAAGCAAGCAAGCAAACAAAACTATAATCCTGACAGTCATTATCATTGTGCTGAAAAATAACAGGAGGCTGAAAGGCCCATATTAAGATTAGTTTATAGTAGGCCTACACCACCAGTAATACTTTCTGTTTGTTTTTTGTTTGTTTGTTTGTTTTTTTAATACTGGAGCTCAACCAGAAGGCAGAGAAGTAGTAACAGCCAAAACCTTATTTATTTCCTAAAAAAGAATTAGTAACTAATTGAAATAATACAATCCATAAGTGAAAAGAATGACAACTTTTGTTATTTTTTTTCTTTTAAAGCCCCATTCCAGGTTTTATATTAGCTCAGTGCCCTTTTGCGTCTGTCTTCTGGGGGCTGAGATTCCAGAAGTGAATTCACCTTCCCATTTTTCATTTACCCACTCTTTGCATCCTGACAGTTGATAGTTGTATCAAGACCCATGAGCCTACTGCCATTACACAGCTTCTTCTGTCTGGGCAGCACCACCCATGGCCTTGTTCCATGGTGATTTTTGTGCTCCTGTGCTCGGCGGATGCCACTGAAGAGAATGTGGCTCATAGGAATGCTAAGCCAAGAAACATCCCCCTCCCCTTCCCCCTCCCTCCAAGGTTTGTAGGTGTGAAGAATCCCACAGATGCCCAGCAATTCCTTAAAACATGAGCCATCTTCCATGCTTCCACAGGGCGCCTGTGGACTTCCATTGGCATCTAGTTTGGAAAGACAGGGTTGAGCACATATATCCAGAATAAGGAGCTGACATGTATGGTGGTATGTCTATGACATGTGTTCTGTTTCCCCATAGATACCACCTTTCTTAGCTTGTTCCCATAGGACAGACTAAACTTGCATACTTCTGATGACTGGGTAGCAAAGTCAGTTTGCCCAATCACATTTTTTAATTTTAAACTTGAATATGAAAAGCAACGGGAGTCCTGATGAAACTTTCCCCTCATCCAGCTTGAAGCTTTCCTTTTGGCCCCTCCTCCTCTTCTCCTACCCCTTCTTGTGCCCTTCCACTCACTCCCAGGAGTTTCTTGTCCATTTTCATGTCCCATGCATTCCATTGCTCTCCCCTAAAGCCTTGTTTCTTCCCCTCATGATTCTGTTCCTATTCTCATGACCTAGACCCAAGCTCATATCCATCTAAAACTTAGAAGGTAGAATCCGAATATGAGGAAAAACATGAGCTATTTATCTTTCTGAATTTGGGTTACCTTAGTAAAACAATTTCCAGATTCATCAGTTTCCTAAAAGTGAATAAAATTCTATTCTGTATATGTGACACATTTCGTTACCCAGTCATCTGCTGTTGGGCACTGCAGCTGTTTCTAGCTCCTTGTGGTTTGAATAGAGCAGTAGTAAACATGGATGTGTAAGTGTCTCTGTGGGAGGGTACAGATTCTCTCTGACCACTTAATTTTTTTTTATCGTGTCAAGCCAGGAGAGGAAGAGAGGAAGAGAGAGAGAGAGAGAGAGAGAGAGAGAGAGAGAGAGAGAGAGAGAGAGAGGAAGAAAGAGCAGAAGAGAGAGTCTGACCACTTAATTTTAAGGCATTACTTGATACCCTTCCTTATTACTTCCTTCTTTCTGTCCTTCCTTCTTTCCTTTCATTTTTGAGACATGGAGACAAGGTTTTTCTGTGTAGCCTTGGCTGTCCTAGAATTCACTCTGTAGACCAGCCTGGTCTGGACCTCGGATATCTCACCAGCCTCTTCCTCCTAAGTGCTGGGATTAAAGGTGTGGGCCATCACATGCAGCTGCTTTGAAATTCTTTCTGTTGAAGATAGTGAGCTAGATACTGTCACCAAGATACTGGTAATCACTACACAAGACTTCATTCATAGAAACTGAGGAAACATGTCACATCATGTACCTACCGAGACACCTGTCTAGGCCACTCCCCTTGGGCACATAAGAACACAATACAGCTTCATCCCAAGTTAATAAAAATATCCTTCCGCACTGCTATCCAATACAAGATAAACTCTTGTATGAACTATGAAAAAGTCAGAAGGCATCCCTTCTCCAAACCAAACAGTTTTTGACATTCCCCAAGCTCCATGTGCATAAGAATTCAACACTGACATACTTCCCAAAGCAACTTATTTATATCAGAACGTTGCATGTGGCCTCAGTAAGGTCACTTAGAAGCTTTTGGTTTCTTTAAATAGAATCAGAAGGCAGCAAAAAGGAACTCTTTCCTCAAAGGTTATTTAGCAAGATTCAAACGAAAGAGGAAATGCACATTTGGTGAGGAGTTCATCACCTTACTGAACTAGAAAGTGTGGCCCAATTTCACCCTACTGCTCCCCCCCCCCAACCCGTTCCTCCTTTCTGTCTCCTAATTCTCAGCCAAGACAATAGGAGTCATGTGACAGGAGGGAGAAATTGGGCCAGTTAAAAATAGAAGGCACACTCCTCTGACCAAGTTCATTAGAATGCTGAAGTTTCATTGTTGATTGCTATTAATCTATGTCTGCCTGATACTTGCAAGGGAAGGGGCAAGAGATGATGACAGCTTCTGAGGACTGGACTCCCTCTTCTCCCTCCGTCCTTTGGTTCCATTTACAGCCCTGGCTGAACATCATTGTGTAGCCTGAACCACTGAGGTGAGCTGCTTGGATGCTGGATGCTGGTCCACCTTTCCCAGCAGTCCACAGTTTTGAGTTACGCCAGCTCTGCCTGGCTGCTCCCCCTCTCCCAGTAGGGGGCTTCATACTGATGTGTGTGTGTGTGTGTGTGTGTGTGTGTGTGTGTGTGTGTGTGTGAGAGAGAGAGAGAGAGAGAGAGAGAGAGAGAGAGAGAGAGAGAGAGAATGTCCTCCCATCCTTCTTTGTAAACACATAGTGAGCACCTGCTTTGTAGTAGGCAATGCCCCTACCCAGGTAAGCAGGCACCATGGAGAATACATGGTGGAGGGCTAAGGGAGTGGAATAGTGACCATTCGCTAATGGCGTCCTCTGGGAGTGGGTAACAGCAGCTTTATGTTTGCTAGCTGAGGTGTTTGATTTAGTATTCCTTCCCCTGTAGTGTAGAACAGTAGCTGCAGCTATGAGGGAACACTGGCTAGACACAAGATCCTTTCAGCCCATCTTTATCCTGGGTACCCTTTCCTGAGGTTGTGGGTAGAGGTGTATATTCTGAGTTTGGGTCCACTTGGCGGAAGGTGTGAGTTGGGACAAGAGAGTTTAGTCTCTGCTGTTTCTTCTGACATTAACATAGAGCTGTAACCATTCATCTTCAGAGTTGGACCAGCAGCAGCCAACAAGAGTCCAGTAGATGGAAGATCCAGTCTGAGTTGGCAGCGAGCTGGGCCAAGATCTATGGCTATAGATTGGTATCTTAACCCGACTCCCAAGTTTGTAGCCCAAGACAGTTTACCCGAGGGAGAGAATGGGCCCTGAGCCCGGATGGCTGGTTTCCCACCTTTGCTGCCCTACTGTGTCAAGCTCATGTGTATGATGGAGAGAAGGTGGCTTCAGCTCTGACTTTCCAATGCTAATCCCAGCAAGAGCTCTCACCAGCTGATCAGAAGGGCCCAGGAAGTACTGAACAACCACAGCTGTCCTACAGGCAGCAGAAGGGGAGCAAACGAGGAAAGCACCTGCTTTTACTCTGGCTGTAAACTGAGGACTCTGAGCCCAGCCACTTCATTGTGCACACTGTGCTGAGATGGCTTTTGGCAAGGGGCCGCTTTGTGCTGCGGTGGAAGCCCAAACCACAGCACTCTTACAAAGCAGGAATTTCTCAGCATTGTCCCAGCATCAAGCCAGCGGCCAAGGTGGCAGGTGAGGAGGCTTATGCCTAGAGCAGGTGACTCCGTCTGCTGTCCAGGTGCAGTGTCAAGCTTCAGTGGTGGCTTAGGGATGCTAGTTGGAGGGATAACCTGAACCACTACCCCCACTCCATAGTCACCTGGTGAGACTCCTTTGAGTGTAGCTGTCACAAAAGAACTAGGGAGCAAGAATGCTTGCTGGGAGGTCTAGGTCTAGGTCTAGGTCTAGGTCTAGGTAGGCATAGGTACAGGGAGAGGTAGAAGATAGGTGTAGGCTATAGGTATAGGTATAGGTATAGGCTGGTATAGATATAGGGTGGTATAGGGAGCAATAATGCTTGCTAGACAGTAAAAGGGCTTTGGAGTTATTAAAGGTGAGGTTAAAGGTGCGTATGCCTTTGCTCCTTCTGTTGCCTGGAGGCATCACTTGTAAAACTGGTTCTTAAACTATTCCGGAAGTTGGGGAGGGCTATATAGGCTGTTTTACTCACCGAGGCAGAGAACAGATTCTGACACTATCTGTACACTTTCTTTTAATTTTCTCCTGTTTCCCCCAGCCCCACCTTCCATTTTCCCCTCTTCTCTCTCTCCCTTCCCCTAGCACATTTGGAAGCCAGGGGCTCATATCAGCTGTTATCCTCAGTCACTCCCCACAGTAGATTTTGAGACAGGGTCTCCCACTGAACCTGATCGCACACTGAGGTTGGTGTCTTAGTCACTGTTTCATTGCTGTAAGGAGACACCGTGACCATGGCAATTCTTATACATGAATGCATTTAATTGGGGCTTGCTTACAGTTTCAGAGGTTTAGTACAATATCATTATGGTGGGGAGCATGGAGAGCTGACAGGTACCATGCTGGAGAGGTAGCTGAGAGTTATTTCCAGAGAGAGAGAGAGAGAGAGAGAGAGAGAGAGAGAGAGAGAGAGAGAGAAAGAAAGAAAGAGAGACTCTGGGCCTGGCTTGGCATCTTCTCAATCTGCCTTGTTTTCTTTTTACTGTCCAATCTGGGTTCTCTTGCCTTTGCTCAGTTCCAAAGCACAGAGATGCTTGCTATAGGCTCTCTCTTACAACTGACCTTCACACTGTCCCTCTCTCCTTTCTCCACCCCTCCTCCACCTATCCCATAGTCTTCAGATAAAAATAGGACCCTGCGGCCAGTAGAGGAGTATCATAGTTTGAATGACAATGACCCTCATAAGATCATGGGGTAACTTTATTAGGAGGTGTGGTCTTGCTGGAGTGGGTGTGGCTTTGTTGGGTTACTGGAGGTGGGCTTTGAGGTCTGAGAAGCTCAAGCCTGCCTAGTGGATGGCTCACTGCCGGTTGTTTGTGGATTAAGACGTAGAACTCTCGGCCCCTTCTGCAGCACCATATCTGCTGGCATGCTGCAAACTTTACCACCCTGACAATACAGAAGAGTTGCTGTAGTCATGGTGTCTCTTCATAGCAACAGAAACCCCGACTAAGACAGGGGATTTCTGGATTCTAATCTTGTCTCTGGATTCAAACTGAGAAAAATCAAGATCATGAAAGAGGAAAAGGGCTTCTTGACATTTCTAGGGATTTATTGATTCATCCCTAGAAAATCTGTAGAGATCATCTTTTAACATAGACAGAAATAAGTGTCTGAATACCTGTCACCTAGTATGTGATGTGTCTTCGATGTCCCAGTGGCCAAGTTATGGTATACATGGCATGCACCATATGGAGAGTGTAGCATAGGTTTTATTTCTAGTAAGATAGGGACATTTACTTGCCTGTATTACAGGGCTGTCCATAAAGTAAGATAGTGCATGCAAAGGAGCAAATATATCACCTCTCATGAGTTGTAATCGCCTGTACCCCCATCTACTTCCAAAGGGGAGCAAAATGAAGAAATTAGGATGCATAGCCTAGATCCAGACAGTCAGGGTTCTAATCCTAGTTCAGCCATGCTCTAGCTCTGTGATCTTGGGGAAGTTATCTTACTCCCCGTTTCTTAAATACTTTGTGTAATAAAGACAAGTTACATTATCTCATAGGGCTGATGTAGAGAACACATGAAAATCAGACAAGTTGATGACGAAGAACTATGACTAACTGGTGGATTGAGTGAGAAATATTCCTATAGGCACAGGCATTTAAATACTTGGTCCTCAGTTGGTTACACTATTTGGGGAAGTTTGGATCCTATAGACTTGCTGGAGGACATGTCACTGCCAGGGTTAGAGTTTTAGAGTTTAAAGTCTCCCCTTACTTCTAGCTTGCTCTCTCTGCTTCTTACTTGTATTTGAAGATGTGAGCTTCCTGCTGTGGCCACCATACCTGCTACTTGCTGCCATGATTCTACACCATGATGGACATCTACCTATCTGGAACTGCAAGCCCAAATAAACCCCTGTCTTCCATAAGTTGCTTTTGGTCATGGTGTTTTATCACAGCAACAGTAAAGGTAACAGACCCATTACTGTATCCATCAATACTTACGAGGAGTGTTTGCTGCTGTTGTTCTTGAATACCCATTAATTGTTATGATAATGTAATAACATAACAACGTAACTCCATCTTCCAGGATCTCAAAAGCCCAGGCTACCAGTAGAAGGTTAGGAGTTAGGGGTTTAGAAGATGCTCAGTGAGAATGCTTACTGTTCAGTCATGAGGATCTAAGTTTAAATACCAACACTTATGTATAAAGAAAGCCAGACATGGTAGTAACCCCAGTGTTGGGGAAGAGAGACCAGTGGATCTTGAGTCAGCTGAGCTAAAATGTTATGCTTCAAGTTCCTTACTAGACCCTGTCTCAAGGGAATAAGGTGGAGAGTGACCGAGGCAAACAGTCCTGGCCTCAGATGGGTGGACACAAGTAAGTACCCACCCCCACTACATGCATACACATACAATACTTCGTAGACTTTCTTTTAAAGTAAAAAGGGGGATTTAAACTTTTGGTTTAGTGAACAGTTCTTTGAGTTTGTCGTAGCTGGAGATGCCCAGGAAAGTGGTGAACTAACTACTTTTTATGGGACACTGAAGAGAGGAGCCCTGTGGAAGGGTAAGGTGGAGCAAGTGTTCCCTCCATGTTCCCAAAAAGCACTGGGAAGTCTTTCAGTGTCTAAATCAATGTGTAAGAAAGCACACAGCTCTTCTTGAACAAGTCCACCCTTCTCTTACCACATTTCCTTATTCAGAGGTTGATGTTTGGGGTCTTCCTCTGTCACCTTCCACCCCATTTGGGGTGAGGGGGGACAGGGTCTCTCACTGAACCCAAAGCTCACTAATTCGGCTAGTCTGGCTGGCCACAGGGAGCCTCCTGTGTCTGCCTCCCCAGAGATGAGATGTTACATGTTCTGGTCATGTTGACTTTTACATGGGTGCTGGGAATCAAACTGAGATCCTTCTGTTTGTATAGTGAGCACTGAGCCATATCCCTAGCCCTCTTACTACTTTTCCTATAAATATGAAGAAAACACCTCAAATTGCTTCACCTCTATCCAGATTCAGGTCGATTCAAATCAAGAGACCAGATCAAGACTTTACCTTGAACACTGTGCAGAGCCAGGTCCTTCTCTGCCCTGTACAAACCTTTGTTTCTATTCCCATACCTTGGTTAAATCAGATGTGAGTTTCAATTTAACAGGGACCAGGCACTGAGGGATGAAAAAGGCCTAGAGCCCAGGGCTGGAGAATAGAAGCAACCTTGGTGCCGGACATGTTTAAGAGCAAGGGAAAGGAGACACTGGGGCAGGATTGTGGGCAGTGAGGGAAAAGCAGAGCCCCAGGGATTATGTGTCCCTGTGGGCTTTATGGGAGGTTCTTGGAGCTGGTTCACACTGATCAGGTGACCACAGAAGCCATGCAGCTGGTCTCAAGATCACAGATGGCCTCTGTCTGGAGCAGTAAAAAGAGCAGATACTTATAATCTCCAGCACTGAGGGTAGAATCCCAGGGAGGTTTCAGCATGATGACACATTAGGAAGTCCCATTTTCCTTCCTGGTAAAATGAGGTCTACCCACAGTGCTAGTTGCATGGGTGACTAGTTAATGCAAACACATTGCATAGCACACAGCGGTTGAACACTCCATCCAGGTCCCTGTGTTGGATTGGTGCTCTCTGATCATTACAGCCAAACCTTAAGTCATTTGCTCACTCAGTAAACATTACTGAGATAAAGCTGTAGGTCAAGTACATACTGAGGATGTTCTGGGATGTGGAGCAGAATAAAATGGGCATATTGTTTTGTGGAACCAGTACCTTCCATGTATGAAGATGCCTTTCCAGCTTTGTCTCCAAGGCTGAAATATTGGTTGCCCTCCTATGTTTTGTCACTAGACCTAAAAGGATGGATACTTGTTGACAGTTTCAGGATGGAGATAAAGGGCATGGGTAAGCTTGTGCAAGAACAACTTGGTCTTCCACCACTGTATGCACATGTAGAATTACTGTTACAGAGCTGTGGGAGAGTGTTGACTTTGGGGTTACAAAGACCTTTTAGCCAGGAGGTGAATTTGCAAACTGAAAAATCCACAAATAATAAATGTGTCTGTAGGGATCAGATAGAGCTAACACAGATGAAATTCTCTGTTTTGTTCTGTCTTTTTTTTTCTGATACTGTGGAATGAACCCAAGGCCTTAACCTAAACATGGATTATAGGATTACTATTCTTCCTCTTATCTTTGTTTTATTAATATTTTATTTCGTTTTTTCAAAAGATAGGATCTTATCATGTAGCTGAGGATGGCCTTGAACTTCTGATCCTCCTACATTTAGCTCAAAAGCGTTGGGTTCAAAAATGTGCATCAACATTTCTGGAAATTGTAGGATTATTAGTGATGCTTTTTTTTAAAAGTCAGCTTTTGTACATTATCATAAAATAGGTTATATTATTGCATTTTCATATTATAGTAAAATTTCATATTTATTACCTTAATTTTTAGAACATTTTTATTTATGTGTGTGTGTGTGTGTGTGTGTGTGTGTGTGTTGGTGTTATGCCTGCATGTATGTCTGTGCACCATGTACTTGCCTAGCTCCTTGTCCGACTCCCTGGAATTCCAGCTACAGATGGTTGTAAGCTGCCAGTTGGGTGTTAGAAATCCCTGTCCTCCTGACCATGCGCCAGCGCCCTCAATCACTGCATTAATTCCCGAGTCTCCTATTATTTTGCCCTTACTGAACTCCTCCTCCACTCATTTCTTCTCTCTATTTTTTTCCTCCTGTCTGAATTGAACCCAGGGTCTTCTGCATTAGGCAAACATTTTACCACGAAGTCACACCACTAGCCTTCATTGTTGCTTCTGCTTTAAAGTTTTTATTAATGCTGTCCTGTCCCCTTCTTCTTCATCAGTAAATCACTTCAGGGAAACAAACGAACAAATCTAGACTCTTTCACTATGAACACTTTCAACACACACACACACACACACACACACACACACACACACACACACACACTGGTTTCTCACTGGGTCACATCTTGTTCATGTGACAATTCCTCTACTTACCTCAGCCCTATTGGAAGCTGTGAAAGATAGCTTCTTGCATTGAGAATATGGAGAAGTGGAGGATAAAAATTTGTTCAAATGTGCAGTTCAAATATAGAAAGACTTCTTCAAAGTGGACTATCTAAGTTGAAGGAAACCAATCAAGGCAAAAGAGAGTGAAATAGTAAGAGCAGTTGTTGACCTAAGTATGGTACCTCACATCTATAATCCCAGTTTTTGAGAGGCTGAGATAGGAAGGTTGTTCTGAGCTTGAGGCTAGCCTGGGCTACAGAGTGTAGTTCATTCTGGCCTACAATGTGTGTCCTTGTTCTCTAACAGTCAAGGAGGGAGGAAAAAGAAGAGGAATTGCTTCAGACTGTGCTGAAGACTTACTCATTTCCTTTTCAAGGGTATTGTGCAAGCTCAGCTCACCTGAGCCTTACCCCCATGCTTCATCAGATTGTTCTAGGCTAAAGGGAAAGACCAGAAAGTTGCCCATCACTCCACCGGGGACAGGAAATTCCAGGTCTCAAAGGTCGCTTACATTTTTACCTGCTTTGCCTCCAGATCTGAAGTTTATTTGAATGGCTTGTTTGTCTAACTCAGCTCTGCTCAAATCAATCTTTCATGGGTTCTCCTAGCAAAGATCACCTTGGGTCAAAGGCCAGAGGTCATCATGCTTCTCAAATACCTACCGGCTTGGGAAGAGTGCTAAAGTGGACAATTACCCAGCAATTAGTGAGGGACAAAGGGAAGTGCTTCAAAGGACTAATTGGAAAAAGATGAGAATGGGGTGTGGTAGGATGCTTCTGCAGGACCATCTTTATGGCGGCCCCCAGGCATCTCTAGTCTTTCTTCAACTTGGCTTTCCCCGTTCTTTCTTACTTTTGTTCGTTTTAGTTTTTGGTTTCTTTCAAGGTAAGGTCTCACTATGTAGCCCTAGCTGTCCTGGCACTCATTTTGCAGACCAGGCTGGTCTTGAACTCACACTTCCAAGTGCTACAATTAAAGGCATGTGCCAGTACACGATGCCAAAAATAGGACAGCCAGCATAGGTGAGTTGATGCTTAGGTTTCCCTTGGGTCTTCACGAATTGCTGCTAGAATACCCCTCCCTTTCTAGAGCCTAGGTGTGCTCATACAAGTCAGGAGACATAGATATGAGATGTCACGGCAGAAAGATTCCCTGAGACTAATTCATATAGGATTAATGGTGAGAGATAGAAGAAATCACTCGGAGAAACTTGTACAAGTATCAGAGCCTCACAGTGCACTCTAGGTCTCTTTGGTGTAAATGTATTAGCCTTGACTTAATACAAAGTCAGAGTGTTTATAGCAACAGGAAGCTACAGATGGAGACCCTGAGGTTCTATGGAAAGACTGACTTGAAAAACTCATCGAGAGACTGCTCAGAGAGCCACAGTTCCATCCCAGTGCTCTGGGTGCTAGAAAAAGGCGCAGGCTACTTACATAGCTCTGTGTTTCAGGGAAAGGGAGGGTCAGCGCACATGGGTCTCATGGGCTTTGCGTCCTGGAGTCAGCTAGCCGCTCAGCAGTGAAAGGGTAGGCATTTCCCCAAAGCATAAGAATCCCTGAGACACAGCCACTTTCAACAATCCTCTCCCCTGCCCCCCACCCTGTGATGGTTCCATGTCAAAACGCCCCAAGTTCCCCTTCTTAACCAGGCTTTGAAACAAGTTTTTAACATTTCTATTGTGAGATTTGAAAACAAGGACAGACAGAACTGGATCTACAAACACTGCTTTTGCTGGGATTTTTGTTAACCAAAGATTCATAGGAACACTTATGAATAATAACTGTGTCCCGCAGGACTTGAGGTGGCTTCTGCAGTTTGGAGACGAAAACACCTTAGAAAAGGAACGATGAGGCTAACCCCTACAGTTCCACTGCCCTTTTCTCTCATAAGGGGAGGGAGTTATCAAAAGCACAGTCCTGACTCCACAGTGCTGAAGGGGTTTCACTCCAAGCAGTGGCTTCCTCCCTTGTGTTAGGGGGCGGAGAAAAAAAGGATTTGTAATATCTGCCATGTGCTGAGTCTAATGCCCACCAGATCTCCCATGATTTTTATAACAATACCACAGAGTAAGCAGTAGGAAAAAAAATTTAAATGAGCACAGGGCCATGTGGTAATTATCCAAGTCCAACAGCTAAGTGACTGAACCAGGATTCAAGGAAGTGGTGTCTGTCTTGTGACTTCTGTTGGGTTACACTTCATCAAAGCTCAGCATCACTGAGGAAGCATGGCATCCCTGGAAGTCACCGAGTAGAATGGAGGCAGCTTGTTTCTGAGGATGGGGGAGGGGCAGGGAGAAGCCAGATGCTCCAGCCATCTCAGGTCACATGAAGCCTGATCCTTTCTCAGCTTGATTTGACCTAGAACTGGGAAACAGATGGGACCATGCTGCCCCAGGGTCTGTGGGAGGCTACACACACACACACACACACACACACAAACACACACGAGTCCTGCCTGTCACTACTGCCTCCGCTATTGCTGCTGCTGCTGCTGCTGCTGCTGCTGCTGAGAGCCTGGGGCCCACTGGCCTTACAACCGCACAGCAGTGGGCACCTTTGGACTTAATCTCTGCTAGGAATTTAGTGGTAAGGCTAGAGGGCTCATCCTTTCTGAGAGCAACAGAGACCCAGAGCAAGTCCAGGGCAATGAGACAGATGTCAACTGATGCATTATAAACAATGTGGCATTGTCCCAGGAAAGCACAAGGTCCCAGGCAAAAGATAAACAAGGGCCCAAGAGGGGCCTCTTGGATTCATGAGCATCCATCAGGATAGACTCATCTGGTAGACATGGCTGCCCAGAAATTCCCTCTAGCTGATGAGTAGGGGACCTAATATTACATGCATGTGAAGTTATCTAGTAAATGAATCGAGATCTACCCATTCGTTGAGTCAACATCCACTTATTGTTGAGGACCAATAGTCCTCTCTGCCAAGCACTGTTCTTGAAGTGTGGCTTTCAGTGCTTTGGGTAAACCAGAACTTCACTGGTCCCCTCATGCACTGTTGATGGATACTAGCAGCCCCTTAGTGGAACTGGGCAGGCGGTGGAAAGCTAGACTCAGTCCTTGCTCCCAGGAACACATTCAAGTAGTTGTGGCAGTTGATCTGATGGGGCCGTGTGCCTGGACCTTGACTGGCAGCTTTCCATAAGAGGACCAAACACTAGAAGTGAGATTCTTTGGCAGGAACTCAGCAGATCTCTACGGAAAGCTTGGGGTGGGAGTAGGGGTGGGTTTGGGGGAGTGGAACTGGCGCTTGGGATGGTTGGGGCAAAGACTTAATGCTTGTACAACAATTCCTGGTTCAAGGCAGTATAGGCAGTGGCGGGGGTGGGGTGGGGGGCAGGAGAAACCCTGGGGATGTTTGGGCGGTGAGAAGCTAGTTAAGAGGTGCAACTTACAAGGTAGGCAACATTGCACTGTGGAAGAATTTTCTTTCTTTGTTCTTCTTTTCTTGTTTAAGCTGGGATAAAAAGAATTAGAGGGCTGGGGATTTAGCTCAGTGGTAGAGCGCTTACCCAGGAAGCGCAAGGCCCTGGGTTCGGTCCCCAGCTCCGAAAAAAAGAACCAAAAAAAAAAAAAAAAAAAAGAATTAGAGATTCCTAAATGTTTCATTCACTGGAGAAATCTTTACTCAACGTTCTATTATGAACCAAGTACTGTGCTAGAGCCGCGGTTCTCAACCTTCCAAATGCTGCAGCCTTTAATACAGTGCTGCGACCCCCAAACAATAAAATTATTTTCATTGCTACTTCATAACTGTAATTTTGCTACTGTTCTGAATAGCAATGTAAATATCTGATATGCAGGGTATCTAATATGTGATCCCAGTGGGGTCTTGACTCATAGATTGAGAACCACACTGGGGTAGAGAAATGACTGCAGGCGACTAATTCATTTTCTAACCACTGCAGAGGACTTGAGACCCAGCGACCAGGTGATGCGCAAAAGTGCTGCGGCTTTCGGTAGGACAGTTATTCAGCGGGGAGTAAATCCAGTGCAAAGACCTCAGTGCAGGCAGGCTCCAGCCTCTGCCCCTTTATCTGTTTTTCTTTTATACCCTCCCCTCCAAAAGACCTTGAGGACTGTAGTCGATCCCACTACAAAACAGTTACACAATTCCCCAGGAGAAGGCATGTTTCCACCTTGGCCGTGAATAAGTTCTTTCTTCTCTCAAACACTGGCCAGTGGAGGCACAGGCTGGAGGGGTAGGTCCGGTCTGCTTCGGAGGGGAGGGCTGAATAGCTGTTTGCTTTTTCATTAAACAAAGTCTGCACGGCAGGGCTTGTGGTCACAGGTGCTCCTGGAGTCCGACAGAGCAGGTATTACAATTCTCGTCTGGCATGCAGGTGAACCAGCGCGCAAGCAGCCTCAATAACGGTGGTCCATTTTTTTTTTCTGGGGCTGCCGTCCCATAAATGACTTCTTTGAAGAGGCTGCCCCGGGGACTGCGGGACCCTCCCTACAGCACCCACTTGGTCACTGGTTCTAAAAGCTGGATTGTCCCACACGAAGCCCTGCCCTTCCTTCTTCGACATTCCTCATGCTGACCATTGTCTGTAGAAAGAGGCCATTGTCCACTGCTGACATATCTGCTGACCGAGCCACACGAAACAAGGGGAGCTTTGGGGAGAAAGCAATCCACTAGAAATAACAAAACCCCAAGCCCCGCCTCAGAGGAGGCTCAGACTGGCCTGGTCAATTTCCTGATGGCTGGTGTTCCTCCCGGGAGGAAGTGCCCACCACCACGGGAGGGAGGGTCCCTTTTATCTTTGGGTTGGAATGACACCATTCGTGCCTTTGTGTCAACAGCACTGAGAGGCCTTGTGGAGGGTTATGTGGCCAGTGCTGAGGAGAGCTTGTTTGAAGAGGGGAAAAAAAAATCACAGAATGATGTTTACCCAGCAGGCAGCTCCTGCCAATGCAGACTCTAATGCTCGCTGCAGTCGGATATACCCGCTGCCCAGGCTGTTTTGGCTTGCCCTTGGCCTTGGGTGCTGTCGGGCCAGGAGGGCAGGCAGCTGGCAGACACCGGAGGTTGGTGCCAGCTCTTAACCATGGAAACTCGCCTCTGCCCTGAGTAAACAGCTAGGCTCTCTTCCAGCCTGCCCCACCCCCAGCTTCCTCCCTGCTCCAATCCAAAACTAAAGGCTCCCTAATGCCTAAGACTGCAGAGGCTTCCGAACCTAGCCGATGGCCTGGCCGCCAGCATGTGTCTGTCAAATTTTCAAATATACTCACTTTGGTTCAGGGGAAATGTTTTCAGGGATTAAGCTGCAGAGGCCCTTCTGATTCAAAGGGTCACCCCCAGGTCTTGGGCCAGGGACTCTTTAGAAATGTGGATCTCAGCCTGGTGAGGCAGCATAAATGGGAGCCTGAATGGGAGCCTCGTGGAGGATCCTAGGAGGAATTCTGGGGCTACATACAGGTGGAAGGAAGGAAGGAAGGAAGGAAGGAAGGAAGGAAGGAAGGAAGGAAGGAAGGGAGGGAGGGAGGGAGGAAGGGAAGAAGGAAGGAAGGGAGGGAGAGTAAGGAGGGAGAGAGGGAGAGAGGAAGAATGGGAGGGTAGAAGAGAACCCCAGGCCTTATCCTGCTGATTCAGAATCTGCGTGTTAATATGATCTGTGTGTGCCAATTTAAGTCTATGAAGCAGTAGGTTCTCAAACTGTCCACCAGGATCCCCTGGTCCAGGGAGGTCTTAGACCTAGAGAACACACTGAGTTGATTCACACGGTTTATAGGCTCTGGCTTGAGCAACCAGGAAACTGGAGGAATAGCGCACAAAATTGCTTAGGAAACCCAGGACACCCTTTCATTGGCCACAGCGGGAGAGATGCCCCTTTGGTGCATCTGATATAGTCATGGAGTGCGGTAGTGCCTCTTCTTCAGGAACTCTCCCTGGTGTTTTTTTTTTTCCGGAGCTGGGGACCGAACCCAGGGCCTTGTGCTTCCTAGGCAAGCGCTCTACCACTCAGCTAAATCCCCAACCCCTTCTCCCTGGTATTTTAGAGGAAACCTATCTTCTAGATAGGGGTTGTCCCTGCATCCTTACTTTCTCCTCTGATTAAAGAGGTTTGGATTTCTGCCTCGAACCTCCTTAAAGTGAGCTGGGTGCTAGAATTTTAGCTTTTCCCACCTAGTTCCCTCGTCCAGGATCTTTCCAGTCATTGTGTCTGAGTTGAATCTCACTCCTCTCAATCCACATCCAGCAGGCCTAACCACTGGGAAGTCAGAAAGTGATTGTATTTGGAGATAAGGTTTTAATGCAGGTAAGAGAGTTCAAATGACACAAACCCAAAGCCAGGGTACTCAGTCTGTGTGTCACCACCCTTTTGTGAGTGGAAGCACCCTTTCACAGGATCACATATCAGATATCCTACATATCAGATATTACAATTCATAACAGTAACAAAATTTATAGTTATGACGTAGCAGTTAAAATAATTTTATGAGGCACGCTGAATACTGTGTTCTTCAGTCAGTAATTTACAGCCAGACACCATGCAAAAGTAAAGTCTTCCTTTAAGATGGTTGATATGCTGTAGTTTATGGTATATCACCATTAAAAGTGAGTACAAGTAAAAAAAGAAAAAAATATTTTATGACTAGGGGTCACCAAAACATGAGAAACCGTATTAAAGGGTCGAAGCATTAGGAAGGCTAAGGCCAATTAGTGTCCTTATAAGAGTCTACACCTGGATGATGACTCAGTTGATAAAGTGTTGTATAAGTATGATGACCCAAGTTTGATCCCCTAGAACCAGTGTGAAAAACAAAACAAAACAATAATGTGGTGTTGTGGTACTTGCCTATAATACCAATGCTTTGGGGAAATAGATGTCCAGGATTCACCAGCTAGCCATTGTAGCTGGATCTGTGAGTTCCAGGTTCAGTGAGAGACCCTGTCTCAAAAAGTTAGATGGAAAGTGATTGAGAAATACCTGATATCAACCTCGTATGATATATGTGCGTGTGTATCCTTATACACACACACACACACACACACACACACACACACACACACACACACACACCCCACTACCACACTTGCACAGGGACAAATTAATATTCAGGGTTGGTGCTGGAGAGATGGCTCAGTGGTTAAGAACACTGGTTGCTCTTCCAGAGGTCCTGAGTTCAATTCCCAGCAACCACATGGTGACTCACAACCACCTGCAATGGGATCTGAAGCCCTCTCCTGATGTGTCTGAAGACAGCTACAGTGTACTCATATGCATAAAATAAATAAATCTTTAAAAAAATCTTAAGGATTAAAAAAAAAAAAACAATGATAACCTATGGGTCAAGGCCTTAGGAAAAAACCAACCCAACTAATGTGTTGATTTCAAACTCTCGGTTTCCATGATCATGAAGAAATTCTGTTTTGTCGATTAGGTCATCCTAGCCGTGCCTTTAGAATGGAAGTCCCAGCAACCTCTGCACCAGTCTGTTAAGTGCTTCATGGCAACCTTGGATGACAAGCGATATGTTTTGCTGGATCTTAATGTTTTGAATAGTCATCATAAGCTTCCAACATCACACGCTTAGCATATGTGGGTGCCCATCACATTCTACTTTGCCTGGCCCATCACATTCTACTTTGCCTCAGAAATTAGCTTGGGCTGAGAAAGTTGTTCAGAAATCCTTTCCTGTCAAGCATGAGGCCGAGGGCACAGGAAGTGATGCGTGTGATTTTGTCTGGAGATAGGGCTTTTGACTCATAGTCTTCTAGTCTCCAGGTCCTCATTTACTTTCTCTCTCCCAGACAAGAGGAGGATATTCACTCACAGATCTAGCAGCTGAGCAGCTCATGGGCTCAGAGATCTGCAGAGAACAGACTCTTAAGGTTGCATCTGGCAGTCCTGTCTTCCAGGATCCTGGAGAAGATGGGCATGCTCTGTCCAGACTAGATACCCACAAGCCTCTGTTCTGGGCCCTCATTATGAATGGGATGTGCTGAGTCTGCCCAGGAAGATGTAGCAGGCAAATGACCTCAGAAGCACAGCGGGGAAAAGGTTATACAGTCAGAAGGGGCTGGTTTGGCCTGAGGCTGGCTCTTTCTAGATCCAAGTCATTCAGTGGACAATCTTCATGTGGCGAAGCCAGCCATGAGCCTTGTCCTGGGGGGGAGAAAACATCCACTGCTTGTTATTCCAGGCATAACACCTCCAATCCCTTCTGCCCTCCTCTTCTTTTCTTCTCTTGTTTTCTCAGGATACGGTCTTACTATACATCCCAGACTGGTCTACTTCTTGTGATTTTGGTTCAACCTCCTGAATGCTGGGATTACAGGCATGTAACTTCACAGCACACATTCACCCAGTCCTTTCTAACCTCATTCTTTCTCTTTCCTGTGTGAGTCCTCCATTCTTTCTGCAGAAGTATGATGACCTGAGTCTGATCCCCCAGAACCCATGTGAAAAATCTGAATGTTGTGGCACTTGCTTGACCGGTGTTTGGGAAGATGGAGCTCCAGGGCACACCAGCTAGCCAGTTCTAACTATATCTGCCCTGTGCTGGAGGCTGTGCCCTATGACCTGGGAACCTAGAGTCAAGTAGAACTTGGTCCATGTTCTTGTGAAGGTTTTGTCTTAGGGAAGACAGAAGAGCCATGGAAGAACAATGCCCAGAGCACGTGAGCATCATCAGAAAGTACTGAGTCGTTTGGAGGACGACATAAAGGTATCTAGGGTAAGCCTAGACACAGAAAAGGTCTCACTGAGGAGATGTGGGTCAGCTTATTGGAGAAGAGGTGTGGCCAAGAAAGTGTTCTTTGAACAAGAAGAAAAACGTGCATACAGGCATGGGCCCAAAGGGTCCCCAGGGCATGTGAAGAATGAGAGGTACCACTCATGGTCTGAGTCACTCAGCACCAGTGCAGGGATGTCTGTGTTTGTGTTCTTCCTTCCCCTCCCCTCACAGGGACACTTATTTCCCCTTGTTCAGCTGGCTCTTGCCACTGTGGAACTTTTGTTCTGGAACAGGTATGGGCGGCATTTTCTGTAAAGGGTCAGATCATAAACATTGTAAGTGTTGCAGGGCATAGAACCTCATTCTCAGTCCCTTGCCTCTGCCACGAGGGTAAAAGCAGCTACAGGAACAGCTAAGCAAGGGCAGAGCTGGGCAGCAACAGAACTGTCAAGACCAAATGGTGGGCTAGGATTAGCTGCTCATGGGTCAGAGTTGGCCAACCACTGGTCTAGCAGGAGAGATAGATAAGGAACAAGTCACGGGAGGCAGTTGTAGCCTCTGTCAATATGATTCTTTTCCCTGTGTCTGGGCCTCAGTGTACAGAGCAGAGGTCCATTTTTCTAGCTCATACTGCTTGTCAGTATGCTCTAAGTTCCTCTACTTCTGTTAAAGTGCCCTTTAGCATTGCCAAAACCCTCTCTTCATAAGCAACTGTCCCAAGGCATTTGCTCTGAACCTTCAATGCGACTCTCTAAGATGTGTCGCTATGCGTATTGCCTTTTTTGTTTTGTTTGCTTACACTGGTCTTCTGCCTCCATGTATGTCTGTGTGAGGGTGAACTGGCATGTTGTTGTTGCTGGGATTTGAACCGGAGTCCTTTAGAAGAACAGTCTTTAGAAGAACTCTTAACTGCTAAGCTATCTCTCCAGCTCTGTACATTGCCTTTTGAAGTATTGCAAATAATATTGTTCTTTTAATGCTTCATCCTGTTCAGTCCTTAAAACTCTAACCTGAAGGGGCTGAGGAGATGGGTCAGTGGTTGAGAGCACTGGATACTCTTCCAAAGGACCAGGGTTTAGTTCCCAGCACCCCCATGGCAACTCATAAAATTTACAGGGTGAGAGGCCGTATCACAGAAGTGCTTTGCCAGGGAATGGGAACTTTTAGCATCTATATTTAGGGAACGATTGCCACACCCCAGGTGCTCTGCTCTACTGCATGGCAAAGGGATCTGGAAGTCCTCCCTAAGGAAACTGATTTACTCACTGAAGTGGATATGGTGGCTCTGCAAGTCACCATGCAGCATCGAGGGAAGAGACAGATTTGATGAGGGACCTCAGTGGGGTCATAGCCCAGAATGAAGCCAGCTATTCACTCAGCCATATGTCCTTTGGACAAATACCATGATGAAGGGGGCATGCCAATCAGAAAAGACATATGCACATAGCAACCATATAGGAAACACTTGAGACTACCCTGGTGGATGAAGAGGTAGCATCAAAGCCGGAGCCCATGGTGAGTGGAATGTTCAGTGGAGCTCTTCTGCAGCCTCTGGGATGAGCCAGATATGTGCTTAAACAAAGCTTAGAGTTTGTCTGTTTTTAAGTTTGTTGCTCTTTCTGCTGGCTTTCTTTCCTGCTGACCCTCACCTAGACTGAACTCTTTCTACACTGCAGACCTGGGGAGTGTGATCACTGATTTTGTATGTTATCTTGACTATGCTACAGTGCCCATTTGCTTAGTCAAAGACCAAGGTAATGATTCTTGTTGCAAAGAATTTTTTTTTTGGTAAGATTAGTATTAAAGTCAGTAGTCAATAAAGAAACTGTATTACCTTTCAGGGTTCGAGAGAAAAGGTGTACTTCCTTTCGAAAGAAAGACTTCGTCTCAAGACTGCAGGCAGCATCAACTGGATTCTGACTCTCTAGTCTGACATGTAGAATTCAGACTCATTTGTATCCACAGTAATCATGTAAGGCAATTCATGTGTGTGTGTTGTCATGTATGTGTATATGGTATATTTATATGTGCAGCTGTGTGGAGGCCAGAAGATGTCAAGTGTCCTACTCTATCATTCTGTGCCTTATTTTTTTGAGGCAGGGTCTTTCTCACTAAACCTTGAGCTAGGCTGGCAGGCAGTAAGTCTCAGCAAGTTCCAGAAATTCTCCTGTCTTCACCCACTAACATACCAAATTTACAGGCATGTGGCTACAGGCAGTTATGTGGGTTTTGAGATTCAAACTTTGGTCCTCGTTCTTACAAGAGCTCTTACCCACTGAGCCATCCTTTTAACCTCATGGATCCATTCTTTAAGTCAAGTCTCTCTCTTTTTCTCATGTCTTATCTATCTATCTATCTATCTATCTATCTATCTATCTATCTATCTATCTATCTATCTATCATCTATCATTATCTATCTGTTTACCTACCTATTTATATTTTTTTCTTATTGGTACTGCTTCTCCACAGAGCTCTGGCTAACATCTGAGTGTCAGGACAAACTGACCTCAAGGTAAGACCTCACTCATAATTTGAAGGCTGAAGGGGGCTTCTGGAGAGTCCACGTGTGACTGCACGTGGGGTTGAGCTCCTAGCTGAGTGCCAGCCCACGAGGGATGGGAAGTGCCAGGTGATAGGTGATAGGCCTAGTATTCAGGGTGAACTCTTGGCATTATATAAACAAAGGACCCACATCTTTTACTCCCTCTGACCTGAGAATGTGCAAGTACTTCACCCAAGTGACTTGGGGCGTGTCCTTCACCTGGGCCTCCACCATTACACATCACTCATTAGGCTGAACCACAATTTGGGTCTCTGAAGGGGGCTCAATAACTCATGCCTGAATCCATGGTAAGAAGACAAAACTTGTGTCTAAGCCCACCGTGCCCTGGCTTTGTTTGTTCAGATTTCAATTCTAGATGTGGCAGGATTCTTGTTTTTCCTGTAGTATCTCATAGACACAGGGAGCACCTACAGGTATCTTGGCTCACTATGGTAAAGACTTCCTTTTTCTGGGACTTCTTCTCAGACAGATCCCCTCTAGACGCATGTCTCCTTTTCTTTCTATTAGGAACTCCTGATGAGGTGATGGATGCCCTTAAGACTCAGATGAGGCCCCTCCTCCCACATGCAAAGCATCCTCTGAGACCAGGTTTCAACTTCCCTGGCTGTCTTAGCTGTCTTTGCTTCTGGGTTTTCTCCTCTGTATCTTATCCCAGACACTTCCTCTTCCTCCTGTGTCCTGTGGAAGCCATGAGATACTCCAGATAGCTCCTAGTCCCAAGCAGAGTCTGAAAACTTGGTGCCAAGTAAGTGGGTGACCTTGGGCAAATTCTCTGCCCTTTGGTTTCTTGGAACAGAATGAAGGTATGTCAGAGAAGTGTGGGTTAGAGGAGACTGTCATGCAAATGAAGTCATTATTATTCATCATGCAGCAAATAGAGCTCCCAAGGGCAGGGAGGGCACCTGAGGACTCTCCATTTCCTGTCTTTCTCAGGCAGCAAGTCTCCTGGGGCTGTGCTGATGCTGTGGTCATGAACTTGGCTCCCACCCCAGCACGGTGTTTCTTCAGCAGTGGTCACTGCAGTGACCCTAGCTATCCATCCTGTTCTGCTGGGAAGGCAAACCCAGGTGGGGAAATGTGTCTAAAGGGCTTATTTGCCACTTTATTTTAAAATAAGACCATTTACAAAGATTGAAAGGATAGCGAAGGGAGATCATTTTAAATTCTCTTTAATTTGGTTTCAGTTTTTAAAATGCTTGGAAACATGCTTTTAAGAAAATATACCTTTAAGAAAAGATGTGATATGCGTGTCTGGTGTTTGACATGTGTGTGTGGTATGGGGTATGTGGTATGTGTGGTTTGCATATGAGATGCATGTTGCATGCATCTATGATTTATGTGGTGTGCATATATGTATATGTACATGTATGGTGTGGTATAGTATGTGTTTATGGTATGCATGTATATATGGTATGTGTGCACACATGTATGATGTATATTATATGCATGTATGCATGTGATGTGAGTAGTATATGTGGTATGTGTGTGTGTGTGCATGTGTGTGGTGTCTATATGAAGTGTGTGCCCATGAGTTTGATATGTATGGTGTGTGTATATATGTGTGCAGTGAATGATGAGTGTGGTGTGCAGTGTATGATGAGTGTGTGATGTGCATAGTATATATATATGTGTGTGTGTGTGCATAGTGTATGGTGTGCATATGTACAGTGTTTCATGGATGTGGGCAGTGCATGGTGTGCATATGTATATATACATGTGTTCCAGTGTGTGTGGTACGCATGTGTATATATGTATGTGCAGTATTTGTATAGAATATGTGTGTGTTCTCTAAACTACTCTGCAACATAAACATCTTGCAAGGGAGACCTTGCCCTCTGTCTAAGAGCTGCAATTGGAGGGACAAACAGTGTTGGGTCAAACAGCCTGTGTTGGGGGCGTGGGAGGTGCTGGGAGGGCCAGGGTGAAATGAAGGGGCCAGGGTCCGTAGAGCTGACCCTCCTGTGTGTGTTCCCTACCGGATGCTGCTGTTAGCTGAACAGATTCGGCTCATGGTTTCATCTCGGAAAAGACGGGGTAAGGAGGGGCCAGTTCCTTTGTGTGGTGAGCTGCTGGCGAGCACGGAGGGAAAGCTCAATTATCAGTGAGGTTAGGGGCAGGGGGAGAGGTCAGGGCCGAATGCCCGCTCTTCCTCTGGGCGCTGAGAGAGCCGCTCTGGCCTTTGCGGCTGGGGAGGAGGATGCATTGATCAGGGTCAAAGGTTGTGTGTCATCAAAGGCAGTCTAGGGATAAAGGGAGCCCTTCCCGAGAATTCTAGACTGGCCTATGAAAATCCAAGGCAATTCACTTCCTCAGTGAGAATGTGCAGACGAGTCTTACACTGCAGTCTAGAATTCTTATTACGACATTTACCAGAAAGTCTGTCTTTATCCTGCTTTAGCTTTCAAAGACTTGGGATTGAGAAGCGGAGGGGTTGCAAGTGTTCTCTATCTTCCCCGGCTAAGAATTGAGAACCCTCTGGGGGGAGATTACATATGTCTTCCTTTGGGAAGGAAAAACAATTCATTAAAAAGTTCTTTGTATAAGGCGGGACACCTCAAAGATAGGACCCTAGCCACCCTTGTCTCACACTTATCTTTTCCCATGGGACTGTTTCCTTTCTAGACAGAAAAACACAGTCAATTGAAAGCTGCAAGTTAAACGGGAAAGATAACTTGACCGACAGATTGTATAGAAAGACGGTAAAGATGTAAAGAAAGAACGATGACCTATTAAAAGATGGACCAATTAGTAAAAAGACAGACAGTTGGAGGCAACAAAGCTCATGTCTGAAACCAGAGAGAGAGGACTCCACATGGGCAGCTGCAGCCACACTGTTACCCCCAGCTAGCTGTAAGTCTGATGACGTCCTCTATAGTGCAATTCTGAGCTACAGAGGAGACAGAAGTTTCCCAACAGACATGCCTATGCATTTCTAGTAATCATTTCTTGGTCTGCACAGTAAAGTATGAGAAAAGAACAAAGGGCCCATTGTGTATCTGCTTAAATTTGCAGTCGCCACAGCAAAACCGGCAGAGAACACCCGATCATACACTGAAACAGTTTGTATGGCACAGGAATCTGGGTCCCAGATGAAGATGGGACAACTCTGGCAGAGGGCACTGTTTTAACAGGAAACTTGAAGACCAAGGCATTCCAGAATCCTGCTGTGTGGAAGCCCTCATCCTCGAGCACCGTATCAAGGTGTTTGCAAGGATTCGTTCAACTCCATGAGAGAAGCTGTGATTATCTGTCTAAGAGAAGTGGCCAGGAAACCTCAGCCTAGACTGCACAGGGAAGATGTGAATATATTTCCTTTCCTCAGCGTCCTGGAAATGAGCACAGGATGCAGAAGGCCTTGTATTCCTGGATTCTCCACACTTATCTGTTAATGAATTCCATTAGTCATCAACATTGGTGCAAAGTCGCCTCCTTCAGGAAGCCTTTTCTGATCTGTCTGCCTCAGTGACTTTTTTTTTTTTTTTTTTTTTTTTTTTTGCATAGGCTTGGCCTTAGATCTGCCCTAGGTGGATTATCTGGTGCCCATCCCTCAGTTGAGAATCTGACTAGTTCTTGATTCTTGTTCGTGTCTTAACCTCCCAAGTTTCTGGGCAGGATCTCTGGGCCAGGTTAAAGTAGGTCTTTTCTAAGAATCTATTGACCAAGTAGAAGAAAGGTGGCTAAGTCTGAATATCAATAAACCGGAGTCTCATGAACTTCCCAGGCTCTCGTTTTTGTCAAAAGAAGAATGAGGGTGTCAAGGGAAGCTCATCATTTGGTCACAGGTTCACATAGGTGGTGCTTCTATAGGTAGAGGGCACTGCGGCACCCAACTTATACCTGGTTATGGGAATGGAACTGACAGCAGTCAAGTCCCAAACATGGATGCAAATCAAGCTACTTCCGTTTGGCTTTCCAAGAACTTTTTAACATAGTTTTTTCTGTTTCACTCTCCAGTCTTCAGCCATGACTCAGGTCTTTCCTTTTTTTCCCCCTCCAGAAGATCTTTGGAGACTAAGGAAGCAGATTATTGACTGACATTCTAGTGTAATCTTAGCCCCACCCAGTCTGGTGACTATGCACAAAGTCCTCTGGATGGAAAACACCTAGTTCTCACCTTTTTTTTTTTTTTTTTTTCCATTCAGCCAACCTGGTTCTCTTTCTGGTTGAAAAAGAAGCAACTTGTCCGAGATATAGCAGGAAATAGAGGTATTCCTGGCTCCGGGTTTTCTGGCACTAGGGTCTGTAATAGCAAATGGGCAGTGACCTTAGTAACATTCTCATAGCTCTTCCCAGGCTGTCTATCAAGTAATGTTGTGGATGTCATGCAGGGCACAGCAGGTATCGGCGTACACAAGAGGAAACCGAGGCTTCTGGTGGGGGTCGGGGTGGTGGTGGAGGAATGAAGCCATGTCCAAAGATATAAGAGTAGGAAAGTAATGAAAAAGTCGCCGGACAGTGGTGGCACACACCCTTAATCCCAGCACTTGGGAGGCAGAGGCAGGAGGATCTCTGGGTTTGAGGCCAGCCTGGTCCACAGAGTGAGTTCCAGGACAGCCAGGGCTACATAGAGAAACCCCCATCTTGGAAAACAAAAACAAACGAACTAAAAGCGAGCACAGCACAGCCCCTCACCTTGCCTACTTCCTATAACACTGTACTTCAGAAAAGCTGTTGGTTCTGTGTACCAAGCAAGAGCCAAACCTACAGATAGATGGGGATTTGTCAAGCTTTCACAGGCCTCCCATAAACTGCTCACTGAGCTCAGGAAACCCATAAGTGCTGTTCCTGCTCCCTGCTTCCTGTCTGGGTGTTGATGTTCATGACCCAGTATGGGTCTGTAGCTGCAGCTGGGGGTGATGATAGGTACCTGGTTTCTCTAGTGAAGCCTCATTTGTTCTGGAGAGAGCTGACCTGGCCGATAAGCTTAGATTTCCTCTCTTGTTTTCCCCAGAGACTAGAGAATGCTGGGGGAGAGGAGTCTGGGCTTTCAGCTGAGTATAGTCCACACCAAAGGATTTCACTTTCAGAGACTTATGGATTCTCTGTTCAGATGTCCAATGTGTAATCTCTTTTAGAGCTGCTCTCTGTCTCTCTGTCTCTCTGTCTCTGTTTGTCTCTGCGCCTCTCTCTCTCTCTCTCTCTCTCTCTCTCTCTCTCTCTCTCTCTCTCTCTCTGAGTCCAAGTATGAGGAGTCCCTAGTTCAGCAGTGGGACTCGTCACATGACAGTCTAGCTTGTGCTTTAGAGACATTGTTTCTCACTGATCTGGGGCTTGCCAAGTAGGATAGGCCTGGCCACCAGTGAGCCTCAGAGATTTACCTGTCCCTGCCTCTCCAGCAGTGAGATTACAAGCATGTGCTACCATGCCTGGCTTCTGGTACTTGAACTGAGTATCCTGTACTTGTGTACTAAGCTCTTTACCAACTGAGCTAACTCTCTAGTCCCAAGTGTAGGTCTTTTGTTTTCTAGATAGGGTGTCTCTGTGTAGCCATGGCTCTTATGGAACTCCCTCTGTGGACCAGACTGGCCTTGAACTTAGGGCCTGAGTGTGTGCCACCACTGCCAGGCTTCCAAGAGTAAGTTTTTGTACCAGCTCTGCCTACAGCCAAAAGCCAAGCAGGCCATGATGGGAAAGTTCCTGTTTGTATTTCAACACTACTTGATCAACTCAGCTTACAATGCCACAGAAAGATTTTAACTTTCACAATTTAAAACTGTGGGATGAAGTTAGACCTGTAGGCTGGCCATGGTCTATCCTGTCTAGGACTCAGGCCTGTGGCATCTGTGGTAAGCTTCAGATTTATAGCAAGCCTTTGAGACAAGCCCCACTCTCAGAAACCCAGTGTTCCCATTGCCAAGACGGGATAATGACACCAGACCAAACGGAATTGTTTTCAACCTTCCTAATGCTGGTACCCTTTGTTGTGATGACCCTCAACAGCTACTTCATTGCTGTAATTTTGCTATTGTTATGAATTATAAAGTGAATATACTTTCCAATGGTCTTTTGGGGTGGTCAGGATGCACAGGCTGAGAACCACTGATAAACTCTTGGGGGTGACAATGAAGACACAAGGAGACAGTGATTAAAATATCTGTCACCTCAACACTTAAGGTCTCATTTCTTTTCTTTCTTCCCCCTTTCCAGGCCCTTCTCAGACCTCACTTTTGTTTCTTTTTCGAGATAGGAATATGTATCCCAGGCTGACCACAAATTCATGATCCTCCTGCCACAGTCTCCTGATTGCTGGTATCACAGACCTATACATATACAGTCTTTTTTTTTTTTTTTTTTTTTTTTTTTGCTGATGAATACTCAGAGGCAGGCCTTAGACACTGAGGAACATCAATGAGTTCCATCAGGCTCCCTTTTGGGAGGACACCCCTGGTGCAGGCAGTGGTGGAGAAATGAGCTCAAAGGAGAAACATTTTCCTCAGACAGTTTCTATTGTCTTCCTGGGGTCAGGTGGCACTGTTCCTTGCTTTACAGCTCCAGTTTTACTTTTTTATAATGTTTCTTCTTCTTCCTCTTCTTCTTCCTCTTCTTCTTCCTCTTCTTCTTCTTCTTTTCTTCTTCCTCTTCTTCTTCTTTTCTTCTTCTTCCTCTTCTTTTCTTCTTCTTCTTCTTCTTCTTCTTCTTCTTCTTCTTCTTCTTCTTCTTCTTCTTCTTCTTCTTCTTCTTCTTCTTCTTCTTCTTCTTCTTCCTCTTCTCCTCTTCTTCTTCTTCTTCTTCTTCTTCTTCTTCTTCTTCTTCTTCTTCTTCTTCTTCTTCTTCTTCTTCTTCCTCTTCCTCTTCCTCTTCTTCTTCTTCTTCTTTTTTAAACAAAGAATGTCCTTTGAACGTTTGAGGGGATAAGATTCCCATTAAGAAGAAAGAGTTGCTTTCTGTCCCCGGCTAATGAATATGACAGGAAGTAGCCACTGTCTTCTGGCACTTGGAAACACCTGCTAATGGTTCAGAGAGCAGCAGTAGGCTGCCCACGATGGCAACATGCAACTCCAGCCCAAGGAAAAGGGAAGGTGGAGGGTTTTGAGTGGAGACTCACTTTCCAGTCAAGAGGTCAGAAAGCAGAAGACTGGAGCTTATGCAGGTAAGGGTTTTGGAGCACTTGGCTGTTATGGAATTAGTTCTGGTTATGCCTGGATAAGCTATCGGGCTAAAACTGGAAATGAAGCCCTCGACTCTACCCCATGAGACCTTCTAGGGCTGTAGCATCAGCCTGAGACCCAGTAAGGTGGATACAACTAACCAAGTGTCCCTGACCCCTTTCCCCTGAACACAGAGGCCTCTTGTCTGGCTGGGCTGAGGGAGTGGACACAAGCCACCTTCTCCTTCCATTGTCACTGGCCTAATCTATGCAATCTGGAAGGGGGTTTTGTTTCAGCCTCTTGGGAGCCAGAGGGCAGGAAGGAAGATGACTTCAGAATTTGAAGAGAACAGAAAGGGTTAAACAAGAACCCTCAGCCCACCTTACTTTCCAGTCAGGGAGGAGCTACAGGCTCATCCCTGGGGGCACTCCCTGCTGTTCATCAGGAAGGTGTGTTTGTGGTCAATATTTCTAACAATAACTTCATTGTGCTTGCTTGTGTTGTTTAATGTATCTATCTTGCCTTTTCTTTCTAAAGCATTTTAACATTATCAATGGAACAGATTTACAATGAATAAAGGAATCCTGGATTGGGAGGATAAAGCTGATAGACCCTTGTGATGAGTCTGAAGTTCCCCTCTAGGAGAGAGTGTGGGTACCTACAGAGTTTCGGGAGATTGGAGAAATAACTTCTTGCTGGAGGTGTAGTTCAGTTGTTAGATGCTTTTCTAGCATGCACAGAGCCCTGACTTTGATTTCCAGCCCGAGAGGCAACTTTAATACTTGGGAAATAGAGGCAGGAGAATCAGGAACTCTAAGTCATCATTGGGTATATAGAGATTTCAAGACTAGTCAGGGATACATGAGATCTTGTCATTTTGTCTTAAAACAAAAACAACAACCTTCCCCTAAAAACCAAACAGCCAAACACACACACACACACACACACACACACACACACACACACACACACACACACACCAGTAAGGAGGATTACTGTTCCTGCTCTCTAGCACAATAGAGTCACTGGTTGATAACCCCGAATTCAATATTTCAAAATAGCTATACAGAGAGACTTTTGAATGCTTCCAAAACAAGATATACATCCAAGGCAAGAGATGTGCTAATGGTCCCAATCTGGTCACAACAGATGTTATGAATGTATTGAAATACTATACCCCACCCCACAAATATGTGTGGTTGCTCTAGCTGAGTTAAAAAAAAATAGGCAGGGGTTGGGGATTTAGCTCAGTGGTAGAGCGTTTGCCTAGGAAGCGCAAGGCCCTGGGTTCGGTCCCCAGCTCCGAAAAAAAAAAAAATAGGCATAGACTAGAAAAATCCCCCTTTAGACAGTGACTGGAACTCAGTTCTGAGTTTCCTAGGAGCCAAAGTAAGGAGGAACACATAATTCACTGTGTTAACAAGAACCAACACTATTTCAGTTACAGAAGGCTCTAAGTGACATCAGAGGATATTACCAACACAGTGTCTCTGTAGATTGGGACATTAGGAAATATGGCCTTGGGAGACTCCAAAGTTCATATATAACCCCTGGGCAGTGGTTTCCTTTGTATGTCATGAAATACTGACTCTTTCTGGCTGGGAAAAGTGTCTTAGACATAGGCAGTGTGGCATTCACACAGTACACATGGGCATCGTCGTCTCTCTCTGGAAGACCCTCCATGTTCTCTACTGAGGACTCTTAAGAAATCTGCAGAGACCTGCTTCAATTTACCAAGTCATTTCCCAAACTCCTCTGAGTACAGAACCAGGCATTGGGGAGATGGGGGATCCTCAGGTCTGTATGGCAGTATCGATTTTTTCCCCCGGGATACTTGCCTTGCTCACAAGCTCTCAGAAGCTATTTTCTGTAACCTAGAAACACAGTGCAGGGCTCCTCAGTCTGCAGGCCTCTGGATGGGATGCCATGAGACGAATACAGTACTCTTTGCTGAAACTTGTTTCCAATCATTGCATAACATCTGTGTGAACAGAACACCCCCACTCGGCAAGTCCACCAAGAAGGGGGTGTGTGAAAGAAGAGTTCCTCTTGCCAAGGGAATAACAGGCAGTTACAGTACCGGATGATGAATGCATATCAGAAAGGACAAAAGGCCTCCGTTCCAAAGAGGCTTCTTGGAGGAAGTGACACATCAGCTGTAATTGAAAAGATAAACAAGAATTTTATGAATGGGGAGGTGTGGGGTCCCATTGGAGCTTAGAAAGACCAAATGGTCAGAGTGGCCTATAGGGAAGACAAATGGCTGGGATCCAGGCAGCTGGTGGGAGCAGGGGCCAGACTGCCTAACTAGTTAATCTATGCTCTCTCCAACCAACAAGGTATGAAGGGTCCCCAGAGGGATGCTGGGATTTTCCTTGGGAGGGAGGCATAGAGGATATACACGGGTCACAGAGGTGGAGGCAAGTGATGAGGACCACTAGGGCAAAGGACAGAACTCTGGTGTTGACCATCAGTGGGTCATGGATAAGATGACAAGCTTTTTATGCTCCCACAAGGGACAGTATTTCCCTTGGCTGGATATCAGAAGGGCGCTTGTCTCATGAGCTGCACCTGGCCCCTGGGTCACCCATCAGCGTCCTAGACAATGGCTTCCGAGCAGAGCCGTTCTTTCTGCCGTGGCTGGTGATAGACAATAAATGTGATGAGCGCGCCACAGACAATGCCCTGTTTTGGGGGTGTCACCTATTCTGAGGTGTTCTCCGCTCACTGAGGCGAGGAGCAAACCAACTTAGTCAGAGCAGAGCTACGTCAGTTTTGCAGCCCCAGCCAGTGGCTTATAGGAGAGATGGATAGGCAACCACTTAGTCTCCCCTCATGTTTGTCATCCCATTTGACCTCACAGCACCCTTTGACCCTGGGATGACTTACTTCGTCCCCAGTGACAGATGGAGACACTACAGAGTTGTAGAGGTAGTGATGCCTGAAGGTTTGATTCAGACCTTCACTCTCTGGGCTTGCTCAGCTATTCTGGTTGCAGAGTTTCTTGTAGCAGCAGTAGCAGCAGCAACAGAAGACAGAAGCCCTATCCCCACCACATCTCCTCTGAGACTTGGCTCTGGTAGCCCAGAGGTAGGGGACCTGTGGTTGTTACCTTGGAATGTCTGGGGCTGACTCTAGGGTCCTAGGAATAAATGGCTGGAATGGAAGTAGGAAATATAGCCTACTATATTCTTCCTCTAGTTCTGGGAAACTCTTACAGTCACTAAAAGAACAACCTTCCAGACAGCATGTGCGTTTTAGGACTTTCTGGAACCCAGAGAAACTCTTGTGACACCCCTCTTTCTGAGGTAACTTTTCCTGCTCTATGATGTCTTGGTCTTTTAGTATCTGCACTTGGATATCCTTGTACCCAAAAGGTTTACCTGAACCCCTCCAGCTGGGTCAGCTGCTAGGGATCTCAGGCATGCATTTCTTCCTGCAGCACAAGGACACTTCAGATGTCAAGGTGTGCAGATAAAGCCTTAGCCTTTCCCTGTAGTGTATTCCTGCTATCTGGCCTGAGCCTGGTGCACATGGATCAAGAAATATTTAATGAAGACAGAAGGCAGGCAGGAAGGAAATAAATGAGAAAGTCAGGCGGGAAGGGAAGGAAAGAGGGAGGGAGGAAAGGAAGGAAGGAAGGAAGGAAGGAAGGGAGGAAGGAAGGAAGGAAGGGGACAGAGGATGAATTTGTGATTGAAGAAAACCTAACAACACCACTCAACTGGGAGAATGTTTGCTCTTGCCCGGGTGGTCATACAGTTGATCCAAAGGTAAGCTGAGTGTTGGATCAGTTCTACTGTGTTTTTGTCTTTTGTCTGCCTGTGTGAGCTGGTTAGAATCCCAGGGCAATCAGCACTTTCAAGAACAATGCAGATAGGTTGCTGGAATTATATGTACTCTTATCCTGGGCCAGTTGATGCTATAGAATATAGAAAACAGTTGTTTTAACAACTAAATTCTTTTTTGAGGATAATGTTTTCTATAAAAATTTTAGAACTGTGGGTTAGAAAAGAATACAGTAAGTAAGCAAACTCTTATCCTGCCACATAGAATGTCGTGCATCACAGCTGTGTCTACTTTCCTTTTTGTACGTTTGGTTGGTTCTGAGATGATGTTTCATATAACCCAGACAACTCCCTCAAAGTGGCTGTGTAGCCAAGGCTGCCCTTGGATTTTGCATCTTCCTGCCCCAGGTGTTAGGATAACAAGTGTGCGTGCACACCATCAGGTCCCAAAGTCAATGAATCTCTTCTCTCCTCTTCCTTCTCTCCTCTTCCTTCTCTTCTTTTCTCTTCTCCTCCCGTCCATCTTCTCCCCCGCCCCACGTCCCCCCACCCCTCAACACATAAGCATACCTTCAAAGTCTCAATATAACCTAGGCTGGCCTCAAAGTCTTAATAGTTTTTCTTTCTGGGTCATCTAATTACTTATCAGTATTTTTCCCTCTCTCTCAGTCATTTGGGAGTTCACAGGAAATGAATCAATATAGCCTACAAGCTGATTTTCAATGCAAGGAAAGCTTCACAGACCTTAGTTGTAAGAGGAATAGGAGGTAGTGTTACAACGATCAGTCACTGAGTTAATCTTCTGTTTGCTTTTGTGTCTGTACTTTTCATTTTGTATTACTTGGACAGTTGTTTTTTTGCACCATGGCATATCAGAGGTTTTTGTAGAGCTTTCTGAAGATCCTCAGAGAGGTCTGTAGCAATGGGGCCAGATACCATGATTTGTCTGAGATAGCCCTATGCTTGCTTCACAGAAAGACCTTTGAGGGTCAGCCAGATGGCTCAGAGGGTGAAGATGCTTGCCTTGAAAGCCTGCTGTTATGAGTTTGCTTCCCGGTACCTATTTAAAATGGAAAGAAGTGATTCCACCAGGTTGTCTACTGATCAAATACTCCAGTCTCTCACCTCACACAAGACAATGCCTTTTTTTGAGGATAGGAAAAAAAAAAAAAAAAAAAAAGAGCCCTTGAAGTACCCGTGGCTGTTTCCTGTGCATAAACTGCAGAAACATCTTTTGTGTGGAGAGACTCTCAGGAGCTCAGCCAGTGGAACCTGCTGGTTAAGGATCGTTACCTGAAGGGTAATGGCATGGAATACTAACAAAGCAGACGAGCCTAATGGTGGCAAATCAGTCTGAGAGAACACAGGCCAAGGAAGGGACTTGCTTATGTACATTGTCACATGCTACAACCAAGCTGTGACATGACAGGGCTCTCAAGAATTACATTTCAGCCCAGTTCCATAGTGTAGCAGTTATCATGTCTGCTTTACATGCAGAAGGTCCTGGGTTCGTGCCCCAGTGGAACCACGTGGTGTACTCGTTACTTGGGTTGGAGAGATGGCTCAGTGGTTAAGAGCACTGACTGCTCTTCCAGAGGTCCTGAGTTCAATTCCCGGCAACCACATGGTGACTCAAAACCGTTTGTAATGGGATCTGATGCCCTGTTCTGGTGTGTCTCAAGACAGGTTCAGTGTACTCAGATGCATAAAATAAATACATCTTTAAAAAAAAATTGCATTTCACTCTCTTAACATCTTTTCAAAGGGGATATTCACTCCATTTTATAGAAACAGTCATTTTAACTAAAAAATGCCAGTAATCCAAGGGCAAGAATGGAAGTCAGCCTAACTCTAGGCTCTCTTTGACTTTCTGCCATTATGAACAGAGAGTATTTTCCATTTTCAGTGGAAAAAGCAGCACGTTGAGGAATGCTTGCTTGTGATACTAGCAGGGTTAAGAGAACTGCAGGAGAGGTACCTTCTAGAATTTTCTGTTTGCAAAAGTCACTGTTCTGCAAACAAACACTCAGGATGAAAGAACTAGAAAGAAGTAACTTAGGGCTTTAAAAATAGCAACCGAGTCTTTGTCTTGAGTCCTAAAGCCACAAACCCAGTTGTTTTTTAATCTAAAATACACAGAGCATCTCCTTCATGTAGGGGGCCCCCCAGACATGATAACCTCTTGGACTTGGACCCTCTGCTACCCAGACACAGAGGCGTGGTACACTTAGTACAGTCAGGAGACTGGATTTCACAAACTATACCACTCCCTGGCCCTGTGGTCCTAAGACAAACGAAGGCATCTCTCCAACACTCGGTTAATTATTTGGTAAAGATAAAGATAGTCATATTTGTTCAAGCTAGACCCTGATTAAAATTCCTGTGATGGTCCCCAAGGCTTTTGATAAACCAGTGAAGGAACATTTCCTTTGAGCATGCTGTAATGAGTACAGGACAGGAGTAAACACAGGTCCCAGCATATAGGCAAGCAACTCGGGAATGTAGGATGGGTAAGGCCAGAGACTTCTTGGGTCTCTGTTAAAATATATCAGTAGCTAGGATCTTTCTGGCTTCGTCATGCTTAAAGCAAGGTTCTGAGCTCCCACTGCATTCACCTACAGTGTCTTCTGTTCTGATTCTGATTCCCTAACATTGGGATTAAAGGTACACTGCTGTGACCAGCTTTCTGTGGGGGTGCCTGGGATCCATACTCAGTCTTCAGGCCTGTGTGGCAAGCACCTTGGAAGATTGTACGGTGGAGCTGTCTTCCCAGTCCCCTGGACTCTCTTCTCAGAGCATTTTGAATATGCTTCATCAGGATCGATGGGGTAAAGCCATCAGATCAAGCTTTCTGTTCAAGCTTCCTGTGGACAGGCAGACTTTTTGACCATCACCTGCAAAGGAAGCAGCCATATTTTTACAGGTAGACCTTTTCTTTTAGTTAACACAGAATCGGGCAGAGACCCTTAAACTCTCTGGATCACAAAATCATGGACAGCCTACCATTGAGAAGGCCTTTGGGGTTTATATATCCACAGGCCCCTGGTTTACAGACGAGTTGGTGTATAGAACAGAGATGGCCTTGGTGCATTGTGACTTTGTCCTTTGACACAATAGAAACTTCTTCCAGGACTTCCCAGGACTCAGTCAGTGGCCCTACTTAGAAATCTTGGGCCTCCCAAATGGACTCTGAAGCAAGTGGACACTTTAAAATCTCCCCTGCTGTAGTGTTGATGGGCTCCTGACTGTTCTGAGATTTCAAGTGCTTTCCAGCTCTGTTGCTCCCACAGCCCTCCCTCCAAAGGCAAGAGCACAACGGCTGTTTTCATGGACACGCTCGTGGGCAGGGCAGACATTGTCAGCCAAAGTGGCCCTGACATTCTTCATTCCCAGCGTGTAGGTGGACAGACTTCCTTTCCTCCTCCAGCCGTGTACTTGTGAACCCACTGGAGAAGTTAGGTAACCTGCATTTGAATGACCCTGCCCATGCAAGTACCTTGTTCTGGATGAGACCGACTCCCAGCTGGCACCTCTGAGCACAGAAAAAGGCCCTGGCTTCCTTCCTCCTCCACTAAACCCAGCTTGGAGAATGGGGCTCTGGCACTGTAATTAGACACCGGCAGGAAACAAATAACTGCGACATTTCTCTAAGTGAGGAAGGAAAGAAAACATCCAGGCTCTGAAGAGCCCCCAGCTTCTGGGTTCTTCAGCATTGGAATAACATGCAGAGCTACTGCCTCTTGAATCTTTACCAAGCCCCTGAAGTAGGTACTTGAGCCTTAGTTTGCAGATGCAGGGCTATGGGGGTCAGCCAGGGCTGCAGACTTGCAAATGGTATCTGGGAGCCAGACCCAAATCACAGTTGTGACTGATTCTCCAGTGCAGCCCCACCCCTACCCTCTGCCCTGCCCGTGTCTACCTCACATAGTGCTGTGTGGAAAGGGCGTTCTTTGCTCTTGTTAGCATTTAACTATCCTGGAAGTGAGGAAGATATTCTAAAGAGACACTTGAGCCCCTCCCTTTGGCTATCGGACCATTGAAATGCCAGTCCCCCACGAAATTGGAATTTCCCCAGGGATTTCACGCTGGGAAAAGAAAAAGGATGAAGCCTGTTGCCAAGTCTATGGAAGAGATTTCACACAATTCTGACAACTTGTCAGACCACCTTACAGGAGAGACAGGAGCTGAGACAGTGATCGGTCAATGATGAGTGGGAGCATACCTTGGCCCAGACTGCTTGGTTATGCATACCTCTTGTCCTCTATTTAATCCTACACCCCATGTCAGGACCCCAAAATGGCTGGTGGTGGAGGAAAGGAATCATTGGACCTTTTCATTTGGTTCTTCCTTTCAATGTGACAATGAACAAAATATTCTGTTGTCCATAGAGGATGATTGGCCAAATCTACCTTGTTAGGGTCACCAGGGATGACCCTCATGACCTTAGGAACAAGCATAAGGTGGTGTCACTGAGGGGAAATCTGGCATCTACCATGGCCTTCCTTGTAGACTTGTATCCCTGGTATGTTTCTGCATCTGTGTATTCCAGAGGGAGGGCTTGTTCCTTTGGTACAATGAGGCCAACTCATAGCTATGCCTTGGACTGAGTCCACTAAAAGGGGACCTTTGCATTCCAACAACAGCACACTTGGACCATAATGGGTTAATACTTACTATTGATTTGTCAGGATCCAAGAGACAAAACTTGAAAGTTTTGTCTGTGAGAGAATTTCTAAAATTGGGTTAACTGAGTCGAGAAGACCCACTGTAACTGTCGGCAGCATCCCATGGGTTGGGATCCATGCATGAACAACATAGAAGAGAGCTGAGGATCAGCTGTGAAGACCAGGCTATCGCAGCCATAAGTCACTCCATATTGTATGAATCTTTCTTTTTTTTTTTTAAAGATTTATTTATTTATTCCACGTATGTAAGTACACTGTTGCTGTCTTCAGACACACCTGAAGGGGACATCGGATCCCATTATGGATGGTTGTGAGCCACCATGTGGTTGCTGGGATTTGAACTCAGGACCTCTGGAAGAGCAGTCAGCACTCTTAACCGCTGAGCCATCTCTCCAGCCCCATATTGTATAAATCTTAACACCAGCCTTCATAACTCTGCTTCCTAAGTGATGTGATCAGCTGCCTCATGTGCCTGCTGCCATGCTTTCCCCTGCATAATGGACTGACCCCTGAAGTGGGAGCCAGTAGAAACCCTTCTTTTCTCAAGTTGTCCTAATCAGATCTCCCCCCCTCCCCCCAGGAACATGAAATACAGGTTTCAAACAGACTGATGGCAACTTTTGATTAGCTACTGTTGCTTTAACCTTCCCATGCCTCAGTTTCCTCCCTGGAGTGAGGATTTTACTAGGTTACTGTCTTAGTTAGGGTTTTATTGCTCTTAAGAGACACCATGACCATGGCAACTCTTATAAAGGACATTATCATTATGACAGGAAGTATGGCAGCATCCAGGTAGGCATGGCACTGGAGGAGCTGAGAATTGCATCTCTATGTCTGAAGGCCACTAGAAGCTAGAAGAAGACTGGCTCCCAGCTGGTTAGAAGGGGGTCTCACTGCCCACCCCCACAGTGACTCACTTCCTCCAACATGGTCACACCTCCTAATAGTGCCACTTTCTGAACGGAGCATATTCAAATCACTACAGTTACATATCAACTAAGTCTTAGGCTGTGAGACGTACCATGATCTTGTGGAAGGTTTTGCTCTGGCATATATAAGGGAGCCATTCCTGCTTTTCTTTCTGTCTTCCTCTTCTCTGGCTACTCCAGCACTCCAACTGACTTCAGGCCAATGGAGGCTGCCCTTGTCTGGATGGTCTGGGTGAGGAGTTGTTGACTTTCTCACTACTGGGCTTCTTGTGACCATTGGATGTGTAGGTCATCTCAGGTTTGGGCACAAACCTGGAAAGAGGATTGCCAGCAAGAAGGTAGATACCCGTAGTTAGTATAACAAAAGTTATATATTTTTACATTGAGGGTCATCACAAGCCTGTCTTCCCAAGCCTGCTCTTACCTGCGCATTATCTCGGCTGAAGGTCAGGCCTAGTCTCTAATAGTAGTCTCTGATTCGAGGGTCAGAATCCTGGCAGAGACTCTCTACCTTCAGGGCAGATCAAGGTGACATCTCTCCAGATGTGCAGAGCAGAGATTGCTCTTGGTCCCTGCTTACATCCTTACTGTCCAGTGGGCATCATGGGTTCTAGGGCTGTGTCTGAGTGAGTGATGTCACTGAGTTCTGGTTATCAGGTGCCACCTTACGACTCCAGACTATTTTTACATGTCTAAAAGGCATTAAAAAAAAACAAACAAACCAAAAACTCTAGGCTTATTACAGAAGAGTGCAAAGCCTGTGACTTGGATCTCGTGAATGCACCCGTCAGGAGCTGGACATGACACCACAGACTTACTGAGGGCACTTTGCTCTGAGTCAGGCCTCTACCACTGCCAGAGAATTTTCAGTGCCCCGGCCTGGTGAACCCTCAGTACCTAGCATACCTCCAGCATACTGTGGGCACTCTGCACTGTTTCGGCAACAGATGGTTGACTGGGTGGGGTCCTGACCTTGCTCTGTCACTGCTGGGCTGTTGTGACCTTGGGTTGGCTCTGCCTTCCAGCAGCCCTGAGTGCCATTAAACCTGCCTCTTCTCTCACCTCATTATCACCTAGGCCTGGGGGAGCTTCACCTCGCTGCTAAGAATGCCCTGCACAGCCCTGGACTTCCCTATCCTCCAGAGGAGGTGAGGCCCCTACAGGTTTGATCTGGAAACACCCAGCACCTAGAGGGATTGTCATCACTATAGAGTTGAAAAAGGCCATCACTCCATGAGCTCATTTAATAGCCCCTGAAGGGCAGGGTGGATGAGCCCCAGTCCAGGGGGCCTCCATTTTCAGCCCCAGCCTCCAGCCAACGCCTTTATCTCCTTGCAAAGATAACACCCTGCTGGCAGGAGCCATAAAGCAGGGAGAGGCTGACAGTTTAGGGTCCTGGGGCGTCAGAGCTTTGAACTCTGCCTTCTGAAGGGTTAGGGCTTGCTTTATGGCCAAGCTGCTTGAGGGGGGATGGTGGGAGAGCAAAGCCATTAGGGTGAAATAAGTCCCCAGGGCCCCTGGCCCTCAGCACCCTGACAACAAGCTTGAAACAACAGGGCCCAGAGAGGCGGGACCAGAAGAGGAAATGGTGTTTCATCCGGGCTTTATTGACTTGTAAACGACAGCATTAAGGATGAAGTCCTCACCTAGGCTGGAAACAGCTGGGCTGCTGCTTGGCCCTAAATCTGTGGCTAGCTGGGAGGCTGCTGCAGAAGACTCGCCCCAGCAGGAGCCAGGTCAGGGGCTGCCCAGCTCTTCTTACCTTTTCGCCAAGCTGTGGGAAAGGGGGCTGTGCTCCTTCAGGGAAAAAGGTTTATGAGTGGAAATGGCATTGGCTAAATTTTTCCTGAAAAGAGATCATTTTTCCGGAAGTTCTTGTAACCACCATTTGCAAAATCAATAGAGACTTAGAAGCCGAGTGCTATGGAGGAAGAGGAGGAGGGGTTGGAGAAAACAGCAGAGGGGCTAGACTTCAGCTTGGCTTCTTAGTTATTGGGCTTATAGGAACATACACTGAGCCACCCAGGGCAGATATTCGTGCCCTAAAAATATGCATAGTAGCTGAGTGGTGGTGAAACACGGCTTTAATCCAGCACTTGGGTGTCAGAAGCCAGCGGATCTCTGTGTGTTTGAGGCCAGCCTGGTCTACAAAGTGAGTTCTAGGACAGCCAGGACTGTTACACAGAGAAAACTTGTCTTGAAAAACAAAACAAACAAACAAAGCAGGCATAGTAATACTCTTCAAAGGGTGGCCAAACGGTTCAAGTAAGATTGGGGGTTGAGGGCCCCTGACTTTGGGAGGTGCTAGTTTTCTTCCATTAACAGCGCAATGGAATTAATCCCAAGGGACATAGAAATACAGAATCTTGCTCTCCTTTTCTTCTCTGGAATTAGGGACCACTGTGAAACCAAAGACTAGACCGGAAAGACTGCAAGCTCTTAAGAAGCAAGCCAGCACTACCTGGGTAAGTTTTGTGTGCTTGGCTCCTAATAAGGAAGTTGCTGTAGATTTCTGAGAACGTTTTTAACAAATATGTGATGGGAACTAGGAAGACAAGCAAAAGAGAGAGAAGAATGAACTTAGCAAGAGTAGAAGGAGAAAGGTCTTCAGAAGGGAAGGAAGGAGGGTGGATAGAGGGTCCTCTGACTGACCATTTGCTGACTGCAGCTGGGAGTCTCTACTGTGCACAACTTGATCCTCAAAACTCCCAGGAGACCCCAGGAGAGGATAGCTCAGGCTGTATCATCTGTTTACTAATCAATAACCAAATTTTCCTTTTGGGCAAGTTCTTTGCTCTAAGGGGGAATTAAATCCTTTGTGCCTTTATATTCTAGGGAGAGAGGGAGGGCGAGGGGGAGAGGAGAAGAGGTTTTACCAAAGCTGAGAAGTGGCATTGCCTGGGTACCCTGTTTGCTACCAAAGTTTAACCCATGTCCGGGGGTTCTGAAACTGACTAGGACTCTCTAGGATTGTTCCGGAATCCCCACGACTTCAGGGATTACGGAGTTATGGCCAGATGGTGCCATCAAAAAGAAACCCTTGAAGGTACAGTTCTTACAAAGCTAAGCAATCTAAAACTGTTAATTGGACCACAGAGATCCTTGTCTTTAGCTGACAGATGCCTTCATTCTGTAAATAACAAGCAAAGAGACATAAACAAACAAGCGAAAAGGAGGCTCTGATTCAGAGGCATTTGCAGAGCCTCTGCAGGTGGGAAGCACCCTAAGACAGTCTCAAGATGCTTGGGAGCTTGCAGCCCAAGTCCTCTGGGCACTTAGCATTCGGAAATCACTGACAATTACAACCTGTCTTTCTTTTCCCTTCCCTCCCTTCCTCCTCCCTTCCTCCTTCCTCCACCCTCTCTCCCTTCCTCCTTCCCTTCCTTTCAAGATTTTCTTTTTAGGACCTGGGGACATGGCTCAGTGGACAAAAGTGCTTGCTGCTCTTCCAGAGGACCCAGGTTCAATTCCCAGCATTCTCATGACAGGTAATAACCCTACTAGTCTCAGAGATTCAACGCCCTCTTCTGGCCTTTGTGGGTACCAATCATACAGTGGTATACTGACATATATGCAGACAAAACATCCGTGTATATATAAAATAAAAATAACTACTTTTTTAGGATTAAAAGATGTCAGGTGCCTGAAGGGGCTGTAAGATGCTCTCTCTCTCTGAAGCTGGAGCTAGAGGTGACTTTAGGTCACCTATTTGAGTGCTGGGAAATACACTCTGGTTTTCTGTAAGAGCCACTGGGTCTCTTAATCAGTGAGCCATTTCTGCAGCCCCTGGCATTAGTTTTTTTTTTTTTTTTTAAATAACCATGTAACTGAGAAGACGAAAGACAGGGGACACTTCCCATCATCTGGAATTTGTTAAATGCTTACAATGAAAGTAATCTTAGGCAAGAGTCACCGTGGTCCCCTTGCATCTGTGAGTTCTGCCTGGCTTTGATAGGAGTTAGATGTTTTAATTTTATAACCTTCTCCTCCTCCTTGATAGGGTATCACTCTGCAGGGTGGGCTGGCTTGGTACTTACTTGGTACAAGTCCAGACTTGTGTTGAATTCATGGCAATTCCTGCCTTCCCCTCCCAAGTCTTGTGATTACATATACGTGGCAGAGGATGCTTGACTTGGATATTTAAATGTATTTCGGATTAATTTTTAAAATCTTTTGAGTATTAGAATAAATGTCTTGTATCTCGTTTCCTATACTTTAGTGAATTATCATATTCTTTTATACATTTTGATCCATGCCCAATGTTTATTACCTGTGCTTTAACAGTTTTTTTAATTACATTTACTTGCTTTGTGGGTGCGTGTGTTTATGGGGTTAGCATTTGGCCATGGAGTGTGTGAAGATCAGAGACCTAAGAGTAGTGTTTCTTCTGCCCACCACGTGGGTCCTTGGGATGACACTCAGGTCATTATGTTTAACGGCAAGTGCTAAGCCAAGTAGACGGCCTATATTATCTGCATTTTCACTGTCATTAAACACATCTAGGAGTTTTAAAAACCTTGCTAGGTCCCTTATTCTGAGCAAGGCACTGTTTTAAAGCACAGGAGCACCAGGCTTTGCTCCCTCTGTACCAGGTGTTGGCCCTTCACTTTCTACAGGAGGAGCGGAGGCAGCAGGGAAACTTCAGACGGAGCCTGCCTTTCCCTTCGGGGCCCCTCGGGTTTCAGTTTGCCAAGCCACTTTTAAACCTCCAAGGAGAAAGGTAGAGAGTGAGGGAGAAGGAAGGTAGGTACTTACCTTTGGGATGAGGGAGGTCTTGTTGAGCTGTTACACCTCCCCTGCCCCCCAATATTCATGATACACAAAGCCTCCTGGGGGTAGCTTCCTCCAGTAGCTCCTCTCCTGCCAAGATTTCCTGGTAATCCTTGTAAGCATCCCTCCAGGGCCAGAGATTCTAGGGAAGCTGCAGGCAGGGACCGGCGGGAGTTTCCCTGAATTGGGGCCCTTACCTGCCCCATTGCATTCTTCAGGATTAAAGCCTCCTATTCTCTTACAAATCACTGGTTCAGGCCTCAATTATCCAGATAATTGAGCCGCCTGGCCCTTCATTTTATTGGCATGGATGGCATTTATGTGTAACCTGAGAATATTCTGTCGTGGAGTTTCTTCCTAAAGCATTCTTTCTAACCTTTTTTAAGAAACAAATTTCTTGTTGCCATGGAGATCATCTTTTTGGTTAATTTTATCGGGCTCAGGAGCCAGGGCTGGAAGCATCCTCTCTGGCTTGTTTCCTGGGCTCTCTACCTTGTAGCATTCCAGCGTGTCTTCCTCAAAGGGGCACCCAGGTCCCCAATCATTTAGAAGCTAGTTTGGCTTTGATTTAGGAAGACTTGGCCCCTTTCACCGATTAGGGGTAGCCTTGACATCACCTGCACCTTAAAAAACTTGTTTTGATGAGAACATGTAGAGCTACAAAGCTGATATGCTTTGTTAAATCGTGCTTTCTGGGACCTATTTGTGAGAGACCACTAAGCTGAGAGGTTGCCAAGCGACAAGGCCTTTGAGATGGAGAAAAGAAAAGGATTGTCTTAAGCATCGTGTCCTGCTGTTCTCAGTATGGATCAGAGCACCCACTGAAATCTGAAGAGTCTAGTGTCCCAGGTCAAAGAGTTATACAGGGACATACAGCAACACAAATAGACATAGTTTATTAGGAAAGAGAAAGACTCTCAGGAGAATGAGAGTGGGTTAATGAGATAGGGAAATTTACACACTCAAAAGTGTTGGACCCACAGCACCTACCTCTCCTGCGTGCGTGTGTGTGTGTGTGTGTGTGTGTGAAAAAGAGAGAGAGAGAGAGAGAGAGAGAGAGAGAGAGAGAGAGAGAGAGAGAGAGAGAGATATGCTTCAAGATGGGGTTTACCTGTGTAGTCTTGGCTATCTTATAATTCACTCTAAACCAGCAGGCTGGCTTTGAGATCTGCCTGCTTCTGCTGGGATTAAAGGTGTGTGCCACCAATGTCTGACACACGTTTGTATTTTATTTCCCTTGAGCATTCTCTGTCACATGTAGCCCAAGTGGGGAAGGGTTTACAGTCCTCTACTTTTGGCTTTTCTATTAAGTTTACCTTGATGCTCTCTCTCTTGCCACAGAACCCCTCTTTATGATGTCCCGGGGGGAACCATGACAGCAAATTTGTAGTTTATCTTCTAGGAGTTTACAATCTGCAGGGAATTAAATGGCTTCAGAGGGACTCAAGGATCCTCTCCAACACTCTGAAATTGGGAGTTAATCCAAGTTCTCAGATCTGGCACTGAGTTTGAAATCAAAGTGTCAGTCTGGGCTCTCAGGATAAAGTCCGAGTCAAGTTTTCCTGAGCTGACTCAGGCTCAGGCCTTATTCCCCTCTGCAGACTTGGAGCCATTTGCAGCTCCAAAGAGTCCTGCTCTTCTCCCTGTCTCTCCCTTGTACTAGCCACACACAGTTCCTGCTCTGGAGATTGCCCTTTCACCTTTATACCTGCTTGGACCATTTCACTCTCAAAGTTTATTCAAACACCACCTGTTCTGAGATACTGTTGGCGGGACTGGGTTTCCTTGTAGACCCATGTGATTGTCCGTATCAGCACCATCTTGTCTCCTAGACCATGGAGAGACCCTGGGGCATCTTCAGTTCATCTCTGTCTCCTAGCTGGAGACAAAGCACCTGACTTGGAGGAGAAAATGGATGTCAGGAGCCATCCACAGTGCCGGTAGCTGACACAGAAAAGCCTACTGTGCACCAGGCTCTGTGCCGACCTGTCAGGTCAACATTCCTACTAAGTCTTGGAGGACATAACCTACATTTTGCTCCAGAGGAAACAGGGACACAACAAAGAAACTTGCAAAGGTCACAAGAGAATTAAAAGTTAAGTTCAAGCTCTGGAAGTTTTCCTCCACAGCCTTCATGTTAGACAATAGTTGTGGGGTTCAGAACATGCTACCCCAAAACAACCACCTTGGCATGTGAGGAAATTGTAGAAGCTGGAAGACTTTCTGATCCCCCCCCCCCCACCTTCCTTGCAGAAGTCTCTATCTCTCTTCGAAAGTAAGCCGTAACATCCCTACTCTGGGGGTGGGGGGCTGGGAGGGGCTCTTTCTAAGGCAGGATAGAAACACAGGGACACTTGGGGGACCATGAGAATGAAAAGGAACCCTTCATCCAGGAGACTAAGTGGAAGCCTCTTTCTAAGGGAAGGTTGAGTTTCAGTGCAATTAACAATTGCTTAAGGGCTTTCTCCTGTCCCAGCTGATAAGTCTGGAATTTCCTAGGAATTTCACCAGAAACCCTGCATACAGAGTCATTTTAAAATCCCTTGTGCAACCTAGTGGCTCCTGGTTTTACTTTGTCCCATTCAAGGAATCTCCAGACCCATTGGATAGTCTGTCTCACCAATCAAGAGAGAGGAAAGGGAAGATGCTTCCAAAATGTTGTGAATGGGTAATGCTAAAACAGTTAATTGCAGTTTTCCCTTAAGAAGCCTGAAGTCACACCTGATCATAACTTACATTCTTTCTGAGTGTCTCTCTTCCTCCTAACCCTTGCACTTAAAGTAGCTATTAAAACATGTGTCAGGGGCTGGAAAGATGGCTCAGTACTTAAGAACATTGGCCAGTCTTTCAGAGAACCAGGGTTCAATTTCCAGTACCTACATGTTGGCTCACAACAAGTTGTAATTTTAATCCTAGGAGATCTGATGCCCTCTTCTGGCCTTTGAGGGTACCAGGCGTGCACATGGTACACAGACATACCTGCAGACAAAACATTTGTACACATTGCATTAATTGATTAATTTAAAAATATTTAGTAAAATCTCCAACAAGTTTCTTACTGGTTAGTCCTGAAATTCTGCTTTACCTCCTTGAGTTCAGGGATTAGAAGTGTGCACAAGCACATCTGGCTGATCACAGGATACTTCCAAGGTCAAACACACAACAAATGATGGAACAGATTTAAAACAACAAAAGTCACTGGCATGTCTGGCTCTTAAGTTGAAACTCTTGTTAAAATAAATAAATAAATAAATAAAAATGAAAATTTGAGCCCTGTATATAAATATGTCTTAAGACATTTTCAGTCATATGCCTTTGCCTTTCTTTTAATCCTCCTTAGAAGAGTTTGAATCCACAGACAGCTTCCACTGTATGGTGCAGATCCTTCCCACCATCTCTGAGTTTTCTTCATATGCCTGGATGTGTAATGCAGTCATTGTGCCAGGGACAGCTGCCTCCCAGGTGCTGACACTGTCTGGACAGGAGATCCCTGTGAATGCTGAAGAATGGCTGTCATCCTGAGTAGATGATTCTTGTTGCAATAGCCTTGTTTCCTCAGTTGGAGCTTGGGAAACCCGTAAACCCTGGAAATGGGTGGATGACCAGAGAAAGAGTTGGCCTTTTCATGGATGGCACCATCCACTCTTGCTTCTCTACTGTACAGCTCTTCCTGTGTGGACGTCTTGACTTCGTAGTCACGGAACTGGGTGGGAAGAAAGCAGAGCTCACCTGGGGTACAGATGTTGTGAGGAGCCTCCCTCATCTTTCCTAATCTCATCTCTTCTGCTTATATCTGATGAGAGTCAATAGACAGTAGACACATCTATAGATGAATGCATCCCTTCTCAGTTACTCCTTTGTCCCCTCCCACCCCTGTCCCAGTCCGCAGAGTACACAGTTAGACCCTCCTGTATTGGATGTGCTCTGTATTGTGTCCCAGCTGTGCAGGTATGGGTCAAGTTCAGTTTCCCTAGGCAATGACTGTGTCAAGGTCCTCAGTGTCTGCTGAAATCTGGCACAGTACAAGTGTTTTAGAACATGCTTGTTGAATGAATGAATAAATAAATAGATGGGAAACAAAGGAAGACAGTGACATCTCTTTTATTTTAAAGCTCAACTCAGTGGAAAGTAGGTCTTTATTTAAAGACTTTTCATTTGCAGCTCATGGGAATTTGGAATGAAGCCCCAAGGTCATGAGTTTCTCTATTTTTGTTTTGCTTATTCTACTTCTTTTTGGGATTATTTACTGGTTTTATTTTAGCTTTCTTTTATGGATCAGTTGCTGCTTTCTTTGTTTTAATTCTGCTTTGATTTAAATTGAGGCTCCTTTGGAAAATCTGACTTCGGAGGTAATGAAAAGGCTCCAACTGAAAGCCTGGGGGCCCTGGTTCTAATTTCACTATCGCCAACAAGATGGCCTTTGAGACAGTCCCTCCTGAGTCACAGTGTTTGCTTACTTATAAATCTGTAAGATGTGGTAGTAGGTGGGATAATCTTGATCACCTTTGCTCTGCCTGAAAGTTTTGAGGTCTGATTGGGCAGAGAGGAAATAGCTTTTCCTGTTGTTCTGCACCTGTCCAAACTCAATGACATATATGTGACACACACTCGCTTTTGAGGTGAGGAGTAGTTCTCCGGCGCCAGTGGGAAGAGAGAAGATGATGAGTTACGTCATGAGAGGACCTTCTCTCCTGAGATGGTGGCAGGTCTCACTATATCCTGAAGCAGCTCAGTGAGGAGCGAAATATCTGGGCAGAAGGAAATGAGGTCACAACCTCGGGTGTGGCCAGGTCACAGGTCACAGGCTTCTGTGCAGAGGTTGGCAGGTTGGACTTGTCTCAGAACTGAAGGCAAAGCCTCAAAACACTTACAAGGGGAGAAAGGCAGCCTGTTGCACAGTGGAATGGAATGCAAGACACTGGAAGCAGGGACCAACCAAGAAGAGCTACAGGGATTGTAAATAAGAGAGGAGCAACTTGAGCCATGGCAGTGGGACAAGAAGGGGACAGAGAGATGGCGAAACCTTCTAGGCATGCTTGGGAAGGGAAATGCTACTCTTCAGGTTTAATTGAGGCATAGGGAGTAGGGGATACAGAGTCAAAGACAATTTTTCAAAGTCCTTCCTTGGGTGGAGTTTCCATCTTACTCAGAAAACACAGTCTAATAGGAGTAGGATGACTTTTAACTGGACGTGGAGGTTGACAGTGGCCTCATATTCATGGGGCTGCTTCCTAGGTAGCTGACAGGCTAAGTTGAAATGAAGGTTGACAGGTAGACAGGGAGGTTAGCAATCCTGATTGTGAATAGGCTAATCTTGAGGAAGCTTTTGGAGTTAAAAGATAGTGGCCTGGCTCAAAACTGAGAGAGATATCTCTATTTGAAGGGACAAGCAGAAGGACCCAGAGGGCATGGCTTCAAAAAGCTCTTTAAAAAAGAAAAGAAAAAAGAAAAAAGTGGTTGATTTTGATTTTGAACTTGCTGGGATTTGAAAATCATCATGGAAACAAATGTTGGTATGTCTGAGAAGGATTATCTAGATTAGATTAATTGAAAAGGGGGGATCCATCATGAAAATGGGATGGGATCCCAGGCTGAATGAAGAGAAGGCTAGCCGAGTAGCAGCATTCATCTCTCTGCTTCTGGACTGTGGACACAACACAACCAGCTGCCTCAGGCTGCTGCTGATGCCAGGCCTTCCCTTCCTGACGGGTTGTAACTTGGAACTTTGAGCCAAAATAAACCCTTTCTTAAGCTCCTTTTGTTAGAGTATTTTGTCCGGCAACAAGGCAAGTAAGAAATACAAGAGTCAATCACTGTAGGGCCCCATAAGATAAGAGCTGAAAGTGTTCTATTGTGCTTGCTAAGTAAGTGGTTCCTAGAGACCTGGGTGAATGGATTGTCATTAGAGACTGAGGACAACCATCAACCTGACAAGAGAATGGCTCACATGGACAGGAAGTTAGAGACTGTTCTATTTTGAGAGGGTCATAAATATACTCTGCGATAAAGAAAAGAACAGAGGAAGGAGTTAAAGACTCTGTGTGTGTGTGTGTGTGTGTGTGTGTGTGTGTGTGTAAGAAAGAGAGAGAGAGAGAGAGAGAGAGAGAGAGAGAGAGAGAGAGAGAGAATACAGAAAGGGATATGTGGCAGAGTCAACCAGGCACAAGAGGAACAAACATTTGCAGAAGAAAAAAATGAAGAAGGCTCTTTTCTGATGGCTTCAATGTTCTTGCTTTAATCAGCAGAATGAATATCTATAAAAGCACAGGGTGAGGACTTGAACTATGAACTTGCAGTGGGGGCTTAGACTAGTCTTGGAAGAATAAAGGGAGCTGGCCAGAGATGGGTTGAGAGGTTCTTGAGTACCCTCTGAGCTTGGTCATCAACAGTTGTGTTGATAAAGCAATGGTTTGCTCATTTGTGACTTTGTCTTTGGTGGCTTTTGGCCTTGGGGAACAGAAGTAGAGAAAGACATCAGAGACAGTGGTTCATAGTGAAGTTGTGCTACATCAATTTGGGATATGTAAAGATGTTAGCAAGTGAAGTTTAGACTCCCTGTGCAGTACAGATGTGGTCCCTTCCCATCTGATAATGCCCACCATAGCTAGGCACCATGCTAAGTGAAAGAGATGGTGACATAAATAGATCCAACATGGCACTGGAGGGACGTATGACCTATGGACATGTGGGAACAGCACAGCATTTAGTCTCTAGACTTGGGATCCAATTCAACTTCTGTTCCTTAGCAGCCTGTCGCTTGAGTCTCCACTTGGTTTCCAGGCTCCACTGCCTGACTTAGTTTCCAACTCAGCAATTGCTACTAATGAAATTTATCTCATGTCAATGGGGAAGAATTGATGGTGTTTTCTGAGTGGCTTTTGGAAGCCAGGGAGAGGGATAGATCAAGACTCAGTGTTGTTCTTCTTGGGTTCTTTGAAGTCCATAGACTATCTGTTTCTACAATGGTCATCATTGGGTCTGCCTGCTGTAGGCTCTGGTGCCAAGGTCTTTATGAGCAAAATCTCCCTAGTCCACACTATTGTACTGTTCAGATGGTGTTGTGATGCTGGTCTGTGTCCGGCTGAGTCAGGAGATAGCCAGTGGTCACGGTTACAGTGATAGGTTATCAGAATATTGCCACAGACCACACAGACAGCTGGCTGGAACTCCATTGCTGTCTGCCCTGCTACCTAATAAGTCACAATGACCTCCTCCCAGCTGGTCCGATACTCTGTTCTCAAGGCCTATGGAACGATCTGTGGCCAAGTTTGATGTTTATATCATTCTGCAGTTTCTCGGTCTATGAAACAAAAATACTCATGACTCCGTGGCCTCTGCTTTAGGAAAAATGAGGGCACAATTGGATGTCTGTGACAAGCCTAGAGTAAAGAAGGTAGGGAAAGAACATGCCATGGAGACAGACTACAAAACAGAAAGCTACCCAGAAGCACTCAGGTGATACTGAACAGTAATAGTACCGATACTGCTTAGAACCACACCGACTTTAGGTCAAGGTTGTTGCCACAGTCAAGTCTCTAACATCTCTAATTTGATTCTAAGTCTAATTCCCAGATAGAGAAACTGAGGTCCAGAGAGAGTAAGTAGACTCAGCCTGCATTTCCCTAATCACACAGCTGGGTCAGAATCAGCCCTCACCCAAGGTTCACATTCCAAGTCGTTTATTATACACGGGAAGAGCTTCTGAGGTCTGCTGTGTCTGATTTGCATAATTCATTTTTAGAACATTAATTAGCCGGGATGTGTAGTAGTTCTTGTGCCAATTTGTGTTTCAATTTCAAATGCAAATACAAATTAGCAAATGTTCTTCCCTCAGTACCTTAAGGAGGAAGCATTTGCTGCTCCAAGTGAGTATTAGTCTTTACATTTCCGAAGTGATCACTGATAGCAATAATATCCTCTCACTGACATGAATGAGGGGGAAACGCTCTAGTTTGATGGGGGCCTGGTAAGTGAGAGATGATTCTCAGCAAAAGAAAATAGTATGTTAGGTGTCAAGCCACCCATTCATCCTTCCATTCCTTTATCCATCTGGTAGATAGCACTGAATACCTGCTTGTGGAAAGAGAGAGAGAGAGGGAGAGAGAGTACCCAGGAGCTCACACACTTAACAGAAGAGAGAACCATGTAAATAATAAATGTATGGCATCCTGATGGGCTTTGAAATAGGCCTATACTATGAGCTGAAGTAGGAAACCAGAGGATGCACGATTACCATCTAGAAGAGAAGTCAGGAGAAAGACAGGTAAAGGTGGGATGTTCCTAGTGGAGTTCCTAGCTGGAAAGGGGCTACCTTGAGCTAAGACCAGATACAGGCCTGGTGCCCTTGCGGTATGCAAGTCTTTCTGTATTGCTGGAAATAAGATCTCCTAGCAGGTGTGTGCTCAGGGGTAAGGTGATGGGTAGAACTCTATGCTGCTTGGAGTTCACCCAGCAGGCCCGTGAAGCCATTGTCAGGAGTTGGTGGGCCTGGCACATTAGAAAGGCCGCTGGGAAGGTTGACTGGAAAAGGTTGCTGGGGAGGAGACTTTAGACCAAGTTGAAGAACTTTTGGAACAACCCAGCAATAAAAGTAGAGAGGAAGGGACATCGCAAAGAAATTCTCTAGGAACCAGGCCTGCTGGCACCATGTCTGCAATACCAGCATGTCATAAGCTATGTAAGAAGTATATGGTCTGAGTCAGTCTGAGCTACACAGCAAAACCCTGTCTCAAAACACCAACTCTCCCAAACCAATACCAAGCAAAAGTACAGCAATATCACTATTTGGTGGCCAGTACAGTGTGGGGAAGAGACGAAGTCTTCAACAGTCCCAATGCTGTGACCCTTTAATGCAGTTTCTCATGTTGTGGTGACCCCCCAATCATAAAATTAGACTTGTTGCTACGCCATAACTACAATTTTGCTACTGTTAGGAATCATAACTTAAATATAATTCCTAATGGAACCTGATGGTCTTAGGTGATGCCTATGAAAAGGCCCAAAGGAGTTGTGGCTCACAGGTAGGGAACCACTGTCTTAGGGAATGTGTGTTGTTGACAGGAATGCCCGTCATGTGGAGGATCCTAATACCTCAAGCCTATGGGAATGGTAAAGCCTTTCCCTGAGGGATAAGAATGCTTGAGGAATGGTTGACCTCTAGCTAAATGCAGTATATGCATTAAGGTATCAACTGTAGCTTCTTCCTCCAGACCACTGCTACCCTTCAGGGACCTCCTGCCGAGATGGGCTAACCTGCCTCCTTCGTTCTTGCTGTGTATAATAAATTTCTCAGTTTCTGGGCTGCTGCTGGTATGTCTCCATTGAAGCACATGGCCCACCCAGTCTCAACATTTCTGTATATACATCTTTTTACATCTATTTAGTATTCGTCACTCCAGTGAAATTAGTCTTTAAGTCATGCAGGTCATACCATTCTGGGGTCATACTTTGAACATGGCCTGTTGTATTTCAAGTCCAACTGTGACCTAGGCCAGACTTCTTTAGTGCGGTGCTCTCCAAAACATCCATCTTAAGGATTAGTAGGTATGGGGTGGGGATATAGCTCACATGGTAGACTGACTGTCTAGAAGGCAGGAGGCCCTAAGTTCCAATCCCGGTTACCACATAAACTTGAAGTGGTGGTATGTGCCTGAAATTACCAGTACTCAGGAGGTAGGAGAGTTCCAAGTTAAGAATTCAAGGCCATCTTTGGCTACATAGGGAGCTGGAGGCCAACTGGGACACATGAGGCCTTTTCTGTTTTGACTGGGGATGGGGTTGGGAGTGTAGTGGCGGAACTGACAGAGTGAATGTGGTGATGATGGTGATGTAGACAGTTACTTACTGGATATAAAAAGAGGAGCCTGGGGATGGGGGCAAGCCCAGAGGTCTGAGCTGGACAGAGAAAAGTAGCATTACTTCTCATCTGATTAAAAAGCACAGAAAACAGAGTGGGAGTATGGAAACGACAAGGGAACTTAGAGTAGAAGAGAAGCCACCTGAGTTCTAGAATACATCGTCTCAAGGCACAGCCTCCTCAGGATTGCCCATTCCTGTGATAGCCTCAGCAAGTCCAAGTTTATACTTTCAGCACAGTTTGAAGGCACTTTTCTATCTCATCTCAGATTCTACGAGCATCACCTACTGACATGTCCCAGGATGCCCCAGAAATCCTGGATCCAGTCCAGGACACATTTATTCTGGGAGCAAAGGAGTTCACAGTCTTATTGTTAGGACCATGCCTGCTTCAGAGGAGAATGTGGGAATCTACCAGGACAAAGGGTGTTGTTTCAGGGTGGTGTGGCTGTGGTGCCTGAAAGATCTTAGATACATATCCTGACTGAAGCCAAGGGAAAGCCAAGCACCCACTCCAAGTAGCTTAGCAACTTTTAGAAAGCACTGAAAGAAGGATTGAATTTGGGAACCAGAAGGGGAGAAGGGGGAGGGAGGGGAGAAGGGAAGGAAAAAGAGTGAGAGAGAGAAGGAAGGAAGAAGGGAAAGAGAGACAGAGACAGAGACACAGAGAGATACAAACACAGAGACAGACACACACACAGAGATCCTTAGGAATAGGAAGAAATGGCAAAGTCTCAATCATTATTCAGATGTCACTGATAACTTGATCCCTTCTTTTCCTTCTCAACTGTCCTACTGTAAAAAGGAACAGTAAATGAGGTTAGTTTCATTCTGTCAATAATGTATTCAATAGGCACTTTTTTTGTTGCCACTGAAATCTAGGGATTAAAAAAGACTTAATCCCTCTTTCTAAGATGTTCACCAAAGAATGGAATAATTGTTTTTGTTTTGTCTGTTTTTCTCAGTTGTTTGTAGTGAACAAGAAGTCACAGTGAAGTTGAGTATCTTACAACAACATAGGTAGCCTCTTGTAATCTCATGGTTACTGGTGGATTCAGAGAGTGGTTCTTTTGTTGGCATCATAGTTATGTGATTCCCAGCTCTAGAATCTGCCAAGGAGTGGGATGGACAGACATTCATCTTCTTTTAACGTGGTGGCTTAGTGGCTCATCCACACGTGGTCACGTCACCTATATGGCATCTCATCCTCTAGAAATCCTAAGTGGTGGGGGTTGTTTTGTTTTATTATTAGTTATTCTCTTTGTTTGAGGTATTTTTGTTATCGTATGTTAACAGTACACAATAATGGGTTTCATTCTGACATTTTCATGCATGTACGTCATTTCAGTCAGATTTACCTGATTGCCTTCTCTTGTTCCTTTCTCACTCTCAATGGGGCATTTTGCTCAGCAAAAATCTAAATGGACTTCTAAATGGTGGCTGATATCCAAGAGTGTAGAGGTGAGATTCTCAGTGGTTGAGATGCCTATAATCCTAGTACCCAAGAGACAGAGGCAGAATGATCATGAGCTCAAGAGTCATTTGGGCAAGTTAAGTTAACCCCAGGCTATTTAGGTCTCTTGTCTCTCTGCTCCCTGAAATCCCCAAAAACACAGAGTAGACTTTTACAAGATCACATCGTTCATGGTAAAACAACTTGGAGACAATCCACATTAATGTTGGAAGGTCAACAAACGCAAGGGGCAAGTCTAGAAAGATGCTGTGTTAAGGACCATTTTTTGGGTTCTAGCAAACCTTACACAGGTGCACCACCGCACTTAGTTTATGTGATGATGGATATTGAATCCAGGGCTTCATGTATGTTAGAGAAGCATTCTGCCAAGGGAGCTACACCCCCAGCCTTGGCATGGAATTATTTTATGTGTTGTGCAATGCTAGAAAGTCAGTTTTCATTATACTGTCCCTCAGAGATGGAAGGAGAGTGCATTCAGAGAACGGATACAATAGAGTATCTGATGTCTCTAGATTCTAGCGCCTCACGTCTCTCTAAGCTTTTCAGAACTCTACTCTCTCACAGTGAAGGTTGTACCTAAAGCTAGCATGACTTTTTATGCAATTTATAATGTTCTTCTGCAACCTGTGGGATTTAGTGTTTCTATTTATTCTTTACTCACTCTGAGGATACAATGAAATATAACTTATTTTTTTAAGGCTTTCTGGTTTCCAGATTGTACCTTTAGCTAAATATTTAGTCACTAAATAGCCCAGGCTGGACTCAGTCCTCCTGCCTTTGCCTTCTATGGTGGTGCAGGCCTATACCACCATGACTGGCTTCAGCTAAATATTTAGGGTTGAAAGTGCCATTCCTCTCAGGTAACCATCAACCAGAACTAGAAACAGTCCTTCCCTATCCATCGAAGTGGCTGGAATGATTATTCTCACAGTATATTGATTAATCTCACAGTATATTGCTTTTAGTGAGCATTTTTGACATAGATAACTACTGGCTGAACTTAATTGTTCTTTAAGAGCCACTAGTTGTTGCCTACCGGTGTGTCATTTTTACCTGTCATGTGCATAAACAGGCTCAGATTCACAGTTGTGAGTTGGTTATTTAGAGTTCAAGACTGTGGATGCCATGAACTGTTGTCAGTGGGGGATGCTACTGTTCCCATCACTCCTCAAGTCTCCCCATTAACACCTCAGGGCTCCTCAGTCCCTCAAGAGCATCCCTTGCTGAATGGCACTGCCAGCCAACCTTCTAGCCAGAGCTATGAGCGCTGCTCTCACACTTCATGCTTTGTTGTCACCACCCATGGACTCATGCCGCCTAAGCAGCATCCCAGGAGCCCACACCTGTCTCCCACTCTGTTGCTGCTGCTGAAAGACAATGTAGGCAAAACAAGCTGCCTTCTCTCCCCCTCTGCCGTTCACTTTCCTGGCAACGCCTCAAAATCTGAAGCCAGCTGACAAGGGAATCTGGGTTGTGTGTAGTCTCCAGGCTTGTAGCCTCTTGCAATTCAGAGCAGAACAATTACCAGGCACAATACAGAACTGAAAAAAATTGGAGCCTCCGTGACAAAAATTGAGCCAAATTATCTCCCTTCTTGATTTCATGTAATGTAGCTCTTCAGTCCCTCTTATTGTGGGATGGGCTCTGCTTCCCCACTGCTTGGATCTGGGACTCCCCTATGACTTCCTTTGCTGGACAGAATAATGTTTAGCAGAAGGGAAGTTTGCCCCAGTTCTGAGCCAAGTCTCAAAGGCCCTGTGTGTTTCCACTTAACTCTCTTTGAACCATGCTTTTACCTGGGAAACCACACATGGCAGTGTGAGATGGGGAAGAGCCAGCCAAAATAGAGCTCTCAGAGGCAGTAGTATCAGTGGAGGCTTTCTTCTAGACCTAGAACGCTTGGTCCAGTGGCTCTCAATCTGTGGCTTCTGACCTCTTTGTGTGGTGAGCAACTCCATAAGGGAAACCTAAAACCATCTGCATATCAGATATTTATACATAGCAAAATCACACTTGTGAAGTAGCAACAAAAATAAGTTTCTAGTTGAGGATTACCACGCCACGAGGAATTGGATCGAAGGATCACAGCATTAGGAAGGTTGAGAACCACTGGCTTAGGTCTGTGTAGCAGCTAATCCACCAAGAAAACTCATTCCGGCCTTGTAGCCTACTCACAGACTTGTATTTTTAGTCTACAACCTTTGGGAGTATCTCGTTCTGCAGCAATCACTAACTGATACATCTGATGTCAAGGGTGCTAAGTTTGGCAAGGAGACAACACACACAGAATGGAAGCAGGTGAGAAAATAGTGTGTATTCCCTCTTCAATAACTTCTATGGTATATCTCATTAGACAGGGTTCCAAGAAGAGAGGAGTTTTGGTGGCTTAGGTTTTCATTGAGTCATCTAGTAAGTGCTGAACTTGAAGTAGGCTTTGGAAAAATTTCAGCGGAACATAGTAGACCATGCCATTTTGGGAGGCAGAGGCGGCAGCGGAGGCAGCGGAGGCAGAGAGGCAGAGGCAGAGGCAGAGGCAGAGGCAGAGGCAGAGGCAGAGGCAGAGGCAGAGGCAGAGGCAGAGGCAGAGGCAGAGGCAGGCAAGATCTCTTTGAGTTTGAGGCTAACCAGGTCTATATAGCGAGTCCAGACACCTGGAGCTACATAGTAAGATGGTATCTTATTAAAAAAGAAAGAAAGAAAGAAAGAAAGAAAGAAAGAAAGAGAAAAGAAAAGAAAACAGAAAAGAAAAATTTCAGGAAACCAGATTAGAAAAAAATACACGGCAACTAAGTACAGAGAAAGTCTAGTGAGGTGAGGGGCAGTTTGAAGAAGCAGTCATTACTACCTTCTCATTTGCTTACTTAAATAAAGTCGTGTTGGGCTATTGCTGAGCGCTGTTGGAGAGAGTAAAATCACAGATGCATGCACACATTACCTAAACACTTATCTATCGAGCACAGTAGACCACAATCATTGAAGAAACTAAGAAGCCTTTTGTGTCTTATCTATCCATCCATTTGGAGGATCCATTACTTTGTTCTTTTATATTTTTTTCTAGTACCTGTTTTCAAAAATATTTACTTTATTATTTAGTTGTGTGTCTCTCTGTGTGTCTAGCTTGACAAGGACAAAGGATGATGTTAGATCCCCTAGAGCTAGAATTACAGGTGGTCATGAACCAGCAATGTGGGTGTTGGGAATATAACTCAAGTCCTCCAATAAAGAGAAAAGTGTTCTTAACCATTGAGCTCTTTCTCCAAACCAATATATATATATAAATTCCATTTTTATTTAGTTAGTGCATATGTGCGCACACAGGAGCCCACAGCACACAAGTGTCAGAGGATCGGTTCTCTTTGTCCCATGTGAATCTCAGGGATCGAATCCAGGTCACCAGCCTTGGTGGCAAGTGCCTTTACCCGCTGAGCCACCTCACTGGCTCCCGGTATAGATATTTTAGTAATAATGACTTGTCGCTTTTATTATCATCTCTTTGAGTGTGAGATTGATTGAACATTTTCAATGTGGTCTGGGCTTTAGTTTTCCGTGTTGGTGGACTGACTGCTCATGGCTAGATATTGATATTGACAACAAGGTTCTTTGTGAACAGCCTAGCTACTGCTGTTCTCTCATGGGACATAGGCTGTGCAGCGGGGAAACTGTCATCTCCTATAAGAGCCTATATAATAGGCTGCCTGTCTTGGCTGTTGTCGCAGCTGTCACCAAGGTGGCACTGCCAGGGTTCTGTCACATAGTCCTTCTACCCATGGACATGTGGACCCTGAAATGTGTAGTTTTCTGCAGGGTCCTGAACTTGGTGGCTTTGTGCCCTGAGGCTTGTTTTATGTGAATGGTAGGAGCATTGAAGGATTCAATTTTCAAGCAGTGCAAGGACCTACAGTGACCAAGAGAAAATTGGGTGCCATCAGGCAGGGTGGCTTGGGGGTTTTCAATAATCTTGTGAACTATGTGTGTATGGCAGTCAGCCTTTAGTTTTCCAATTCCTTGGTATAGGATGCTGGAGAGTTTTTGAGTCTCATTACTTGCCTGGAGGGTCATGGGATGCCTCAGTGTGCTACCTGTTAAGCCACCTGTCAAAAGGGCCCAGATTTGTATATATTTATTGGCTGTGCATCTATATTGAGGTAGATAGAGAGAGGTAGTTAATATGAGAGATACAGAGAGCGCTTGGAGGCTAGCTCACTTCTTCTGTTCTTACTCCAGGGTATCAAACACACTTGGTTTTGTCTCCTCCTCCTCCTCCTCCTCCTCCTCCTCCTCCTCCTCCTCCTCCTCCTCCTCCTCCCCCCTCCTCTTCCTCCTCCTCCTCCTCCTCTCTTCTTCCTCCTCCTCTCTTCTTCCTCCTCCCCCTCCTCTTCCTCCTCCCCCTCCTCTCTTCTTCCTCCCCCTCCTCTTCCTCCTCCTCCTCCTCTCTTCTTCCTCCTCCTCCTCCTCTTCCTCCTCTTCCTCCTCCTCTCTTCTTCCTCCTCCTCTCCTCTTCCTCCTCCTTTACCTCTTCCTCCTCTTCCTCCTCTCCTCTTCCTCCTCCTCCTCTTCCTCCTCCTCTCCCTCCTCTTCCTCCTCCTCCTCTTCCTCCTCCTCTCCCTCCTCCTCCTCTTCCTCCTCCTCTTCCTCCTCCTCTTCCTCCTCCTCTCCCTCCTCCTCTTCCTCCTCCTCTCCCTCCTCCTCTTCCTCCTCCTCTCCCTCCTCCTCTTCCTCCTCCTCTTCCTCCTCCTCTTCCTCCTCCTCTCCCTCCTCCTCTTCCTCCTCCTCTTCCTCCTCCTCTTCCTCCTCCTCTCCCTCCTCCTCTTCCTCCTCCTCTTCCTCCTCCTCTTCCTCCTCCTCTTCCTCCTCCTCTCCCTCCTCCTCTCCCTCCTCCTCTTCCTCCTCCTCTCCCTCCTCCTCTCCTTCCTCCTCTCCTTCCTCCTCTTCCTCCTCCTATTCCTCCTCCTCTTCTTCCTCCTCCTCCTCCTCTTCCTCCCCCTCTTCCTCCTCCTATTCCTCCTCCTCCTCCTCTTCCTTCTCCTCCTCCTCCTCTTCTTCTTCTTCTAACAAACAAACAACAACAACAAAACTTATTTTATTTATTTGGGTATTTCTCCTGTGTGGATGACTGTTCACCACATGCATGCCTGGATGCCTACAGAGACCAGTAAAGGACATTGGATCCCCTGGAACTGGAGTTACAAACCATTGTTAGCTGCCATGTGGGTGCTAGAAATTGAACTTGCATTCTCTACATAGGTAGGCAATATTCATAAGTCCTGAGATATCTTTCCAGACATCTTTTTTTCTTAAACATTTTTTTTTCTTTCAAGACAGGGCTTCTCTATGTAATAACACTCCTGACTGTCTTGGAACTTGCTTTACATAGCAGGCTGGCCTGGAACTCACAGAGATCAACCTTACTCTGCCTCCTGTGTATAGGGATTAAAGGTGTGCACCATCACTGCCTGGCTTCCTTTTACTTTTTAATTTATAGCTTTTTGTTGTTGTTGTTTATAAATTGGTTTTCTTTGAGATAAGATCTTAGTATCCAGATGTGGCGTCACTTGAGGAAATACAGTATGATACCACTTCAGGAAGATGCTGTAATGGAAAGGTATTCTCTGGTTGTAGGCGTGGCTCTGTTCAGTGCCTGCAGCGTGAATGAAGCCCTGGGTTTAATCCCATTACTGCATAAACCAGGTTCAGTAGTGCACACTTACAATCCCAGCACTCACGGAGTGGAGGCAGGAGGGTCAGAAGTTCAATGTCATTCCTGACTACACAGACTTTGAGACCAGCTTAGGGTTCACGAGTCCCTGTCTCAAAGAAAACAACTCTGCAGAGAATCTACTGAATCAAAGACGTCCCCTTGTTTAGCTCTGGAACGTGAAAGAACAAAGATCTGTGACTTCCATAGATGAGCAAGCCATTTGCCAACCCTTCAAAAGCGGTTGGTGAAGCAGTGGGCCTAGCTCCACTGCTGCTGTGGCCTCTGTCCAGTGTTCCCTTGTGTGTGGCCGGGATTCCTCTGCCTGGGCTGCTACAGAGAAGCCTTCTTAGTCCCCAGCAGGATGGTCAAGGAAGCCTGGGTTAATTGATTCTTACCCAACCCTTAGGACCAAGGCATTCCCATTTGCTATAGTATTAGACTTGAATTATGTCTCTCCAGAAAGTTATGTTTGAGCCTTAACTCTCAGGACCTCAGAATGTGTCTTTCTTTGGAAGTAAGGTCACCGAAGATGTCATGAGCTAAGTTGAGATCACAATGGAGTAGGTTGGGCCTCTGTTTAGGATGACTGGTGTCTTTATTACAAGAGGGAAATGGGGACACAGAAACACAAAGAGAAGGCCATTTGACCATGGGGACAGATGCTAGAGGGGATGCTGTGACAAGCTGGAAGGAGCTGGGAATGATCTTCCCCTCAGGGCTCTGTGTGTGTGTGTGTGTGTGTGTGTGTGTGTGTGTGTGTGTGTGTGTTGGCAGGGAGGGGACATAATCATCTGACACCTTGACACTCACTGCTTTAGAACTGTGACAGACTAAATCTCTGATGTTTGCTGTGTTTGTTCTGGCAGCCTTGAAAGATGATACTCTGGGATTGGTATTGCCTACGCACACACAGAGGTGGTGCCTCCACGATGCATAAATGCTTCTGTGTGCACACACACACGCACACACGCACACACACACACACACACACGCACACACACACACACACACACACACACACACACACACGTACACAGAGAGAGATGGGGGGAGGGAGACAGAGAGACAGAAAGACAGGGATAGACACAGAGAGAGAGATAGAGAGACAGAGACAAAGAGAGAGACAAACACAGAGATAGACAGTCAGGTGCACACACACACACATGAGAGAGAGACAGGGAGACAGAGACAAAGAGACAAAGAGAGAGACAAACACAGAGATAGTCAGTCAGGTGCACACACACATGAGAGAGAGACAGGGAGACAGAGACAAAGAGACAGAGAGACAGAGACACAGAGATAGACAGGTGCACACACTCGAGTGCATGTGCACACATGCGGACACACACACACACACACACACACACACGAGAGAGAGAGAGAGAGAGAGAGAGAGAGAGAGAGAGAGAGAGAACGAACATACATCAACACCTCTCCAGCAGCACTGGCCTCCTTTCTGAGAACTGATCGATAAAACCTCAGACCCTTGTGTCTCCCCTGGAGACGCACTGCGTTTCTCCGCCACAGTGCAGGGCCACAGCTCAGTTTTGCTGCCACGGCTTTGTTTTCACCCCATAGCTTGCTTTCTCTGTTTGTATGGAAGCATCCGCGATTGTCCTTGCTGTGGGAGACAGACAGGGTGTGTGCGGGCATGTTTGTACTGGCTTTGTGCAGGCCACTGATGGAATACTCCTGGACTCTGTGCAGGTGCTGAGACCATTTCCGTTGCTTCTTTGGTGGAACTCTTCTCCTTTTAAATGGGGTAAACACTGAAGTTGGGGACCAGGTCAGATATCAGAAGCAGCCTTTCAAAGCAGAAAGGGGCTATGTTCTCATGTCTGGATTAAAGCAAGTCACTCCTCTCTTTACCTCATGGATATAATCATCACATTTATGTCCTTTACAGATCGGCCCTTCCAGTGGGTCTGCATAGAGGCATGGGTTCTGGGAACCTGGCAAGGAGGACTGAGGGGAAAGCAAGGCCTTGCTCTCATCCAGGAACAACACCCTGTTGCTTCTAAGCATTTGTTTTAGGATAACAATAAAATGAAGAGTATGAGTTCTTGTCAAAATACCTTCTGCTCAGAGGCCACTCAGGGTCAGTGGGCCTGGTTTTCTGACTTGGCTACCCAGCATCCCAGTGGGAGGTTCTATGTCTCTGAGCCTCATTCTTCCTTGTATGGACAGTACAGGTACCAATCCAGACTCCACAGGACTTTTGTGAATTCAGACGAGAATGTGGCGTAGGCTTGCTTGAAGACCCGAAGGCTAAGACCTGGGAAGGATAGAGCCCTTGAATGGCTGCTCAACTCAAGCCCTCAGTGTTTTCCTCTCTTCCCTCTCTCCTTCCCCATCAGCAGGGCCTCTAATGGCTTTGGCATCTCTGCGGTCCATTTCCTGGAGAGTGTAAATTATTTATTAGATAGCCACATCTGCCTGCAGGCTGGGGCGCCGCCATCAGTGCCTGCTGCGGGAGGAGATAGGCCTGGCAGACCTGGCCCCCGCCTGGCTCCCAGCTCCCTAGAGGCCTTCTTCAGCCCTCAGGCTTCTAAGATGGACATTTCATGCCACCTGCCGTCACACTCCGGGCTGTTCCTGGGATGTTCTCCTCCAGCCTGAGCTGCTAGTTCTCAGGCAGTGGGTTCTCCTTTGGGGGAAAACTTGCCCTCTTACTAACCATGAATAATCTACAAGCTCTTAGGGGAAGGTTCTGGGGAGACACATGCTCCCCATTAGTGACCCTGCTATCTCTCTGAGGTGCGTCCTTTTCATAATGCATTTCTACCAACACGAAGCTTCTAGGCTGGGCATGGTGAGTCCCGGTTTCCCAGATGATAACAGCAGTAAGAGGCAGCTTCTGAGAGCAGTGGGCTACTCCCCGGGAGGATGTGTCCAGAGACACTCTGCCTGCCCATCTGTAGCCAGTGCAGGGGGTTGTGTATCTGCCCCTAATCTGGAAGTGTAGAGAATGTCTGACTATACAAGGGAGCTACAAATGCTTCCCCAGACAAATGCACCTGCATACAATCGAGAGGGTGTGGCCAGCGATCTTTGATGGTCTCAAAGCATCTCCTGGCTCCTTGCTAGTAACCTCCCATACTGGACTGAGCCCAGTCTTCTCGAATTCAGACTTCTCTGTACAACTTCATCCTGTGTGCTCACTTATCTGCCACAGCACTGCCCTGCCCAAGGTGCTCCCAAGTATAGCCAACATCCTCCAGGCTTCAGCATACGCCTCGAGGGTCCTCGGAGGACAGTTTAGATTCTGGCATTCTGTACCCTCCTTTTCCTGACATGTATGATGCTCATGGCTTTCTTGGGGGACAGAAGTCACTGACTGTTCTCAGCCCTGCATTCCAGGTTCTTAGCCTGCCGTGTGTCATTAACCTTAAAGGAGTCCTGTAGCTTTTCTTCCTTCACCCAGAGGAGAGAGTCGGATCCACCTTTTATAACAAAGGTGGGTTATCCCCTGTGGGGAGGGCTTTATTTATTCTGCAATGACTTCCAGTTGAGGCTTTCTTTTTTCTGACTCCGAAGGGTGGGCTTGTAGATCAGACTTGATATGTATGGGTGCGTTCAAATAGTAGCACATTGTTTAACAAAGGAACCCCAACTGATATACTTATTATTACATGATTTTATAGTTGTGAAAACAATATATAATGTATTGTATAAACTTACATGGATACTGTGTTACTGGGATACATATATATGTGTGTGTATGATGTATGTATGTATGTATGTATGTATGTATGTATGTATGAATTATGTATACACACACACACAAGATCATTGTCTTACAGGCAATGTGTCATGGATTGAAACATCACTATGTTGGTCATGACTGCTGGAGTTAGTAGTAAGGTCTCCATTAAGTCACCTCCCTGAACTGATTATTTCTAGAGTTTTGATTTTTTTCTTTTCTTTTTTTCCAAAGCAGAAGAATGTAGGTATTAGACACAGTCTTTTCTGTTCAAGGCAGGATAAAAATCACACATAAAGGGACTGGAGAAACTTGTCACATTAATTATGGCTCACCCAAGATTTATGGCTAGTAGGTAAGTATTTAAGCCATCCCAGGGCAGGAGTAGGTAGGCAAGAATGGGTCAGTACTTAGATCAGGCATGATGTTTGGCACTTTATTTCTTAGATCATTTCTCATATGATTCTACCTGTCAACTGCTTTTACTTTCCACTTATGAGAGAGAATGAGGCATGGACATACAGCTTGCGTGCGTTCACACAGTGCATTAGTCAATGGTGACTCTTTGGCACACTTAGGATGGCATATCTGAGATGGTGGTAAGTTCTCAGAATGCTTGAGTCTCTCTCTCTCTTTCTCTTTCTCTCTCTCTCTCTCTCTCTCTCTCTGTGTGTGTGTGTGTGTGTGTGTGTGCGCGCGCGCGCCCGCGCGCGCGTGTGCTTGTGTGTTGGTATAGGGAATGTGGAACAGGGCAGCTTGTGGAATGGAACCATGAGGAATGTTCCAAGTATGTCTATTCTATCTGACAGCTCATTCTTCCCTGAGCCTACCAGTAAAGGTTAATGCTCTGGGAGCCAGTTCCATCAAAGTCATCTCTCCCATTAGAACACACTTTCTTTTCTTCAAGGCATTTTAGACCTACCATCTCCTTTAATTCTCTAAACAGCAGCTACTGCTGTCAACAATTCACTAACAAGCCTTCAGAATCATACGGAAGCTGGCTAGGAACACATCCAGAGCTAGGATGTAAACAGATACTAATTCTGATCTTCCCATGGAAGGCCAATAACGCCTATCGATCCAGGCCAGTGATCTTGTCTTCCCTTCGTTTCTAGCTGTCAGTGAACTTCTTACTTCCTAGTAGTGGGCTTCTTCACCCTGCAAGATGTGTCTGATGAAGGAATGCAGGTTCTTAGTGGCTAGAGGCCTGCTTAAGCCAGCAAAGAAAACATCAATTCCCTTTTGGTCAAGGAGCCTGAGGGACCTTGATTTGTTGCCTGTTCTCTATAGTCAGGAGCCATCTGGAAATGTGTCTTTAGCTTGCTGCATTATACAAGGTCAAGACATCAGACAGACACAGTGAGAAAAATATAGGCATGTCTCTAATGCAGCAGATAAACACCTGTTTAGCCTAATGGTTTTCCACCTGTGGGTCTCGACCCGTTTGGGGTTTGCATAACATATATCCCGTATATCAAATATTTACATTATGATTCATAACTAGCAAGATTACAGTTATGAAGGAGCAATGAGAATAATTTTATGGTTGGGGGGGTCACCACAATATGAGGAATTGTCTTAAAGTGTCACAGCATTAGGAAGGTTGAGAACCACTGCTTGAGATTCAAAGGAAGAATATATTGTTTTAAAATCTTTCTTTCTTCCTTTCTTTCTTTCTTTCTTTCTTTCTTTCTTTCTTTCTTTCTTTCTTTCTTTCTTCCATTCTTTCTTTCTTCCTTTCTCTCTCTCTCTCTCTCTCTCTCTCTCTCTCTCTCTCTTCCTTCCTTCCTTTCTGTCTTTCTCTTTCTTTCCTCCTTCTCTCCCTCCCTCCCTTCTTCCTTCTTTCCTTTTTTTCCATGATGTTCCACTGTTATATCTCACAGGTGTAATTTCTGAATGTGATTGACTAATACACCCCTTTTCTCTTTAGTTTTGTCTTTCTTTTTACGTGACATATAATAAAAGGAAGGCCACAGAGGCCTGGAAACACAGACAGAATGTTGACTTGAAGGCAATGGTGTGTACTTCAACTGTGGCCTCTGGGTAAAGACTCTCCCTTCCCAGATTTCGATTTCTGACAGTAGAGAAGGGAGTCAGCAGACACCAGCAACATTCTGGCTGTGGTATGGAATTTCATTTCTCCCTTACAGCCAGCGAGAACAGGAGGCACCTGCGTCTTCATCCCAGTGAAAAACTGAGCTCATTGCCCTCAGGAGAGGTGAGTTGATGGGGATGGGGAATATTTGTGTCTTTGTAACTATGCAGCCAGGTTCTCCTGGCTCCACACTCTCTGGTTATTGCTTTATTTTATAGCCACCCACAATGACAATTTTGCCTCTGCAGTGCCTTCCTGCCTTGGGTCAGAAATCCATCAGCTCTTTGTAGCCACTCTGTGTATTTGAGTTTTTTATCATAGCCTCCCCATCAGATGCCTTCAGAAGGTCCTTCCCAAGCCCCAGTGTGACCTTACCAGGCAGGCTCCCTAAATTTGTTGCTCCTGAGCCTTTTGTTGGCTCCTAATTGGCCAGGAACATAATTCTTAGTAGTGGCATTAAAATCCCCTGTTTGCTTTTCTACCCTTGAAAAATCACACATAACATTTGCAAGATTAACGAACTTTATAAACGAGATTTCATGTATGTTAACCCCAGCAGCTTCTTCCATTCATTTTCTAGCTAAGTCTAGGCACTGCTTACTGCAAATCTTTGAGTATGTTTCTGCCTTGTGGCATTTCTTTCTGAGCCTTTTTGTAACTGCCATGAATTTTCTCTCATATTTACATTTAAATTCATCCCCCTCCAATATCCTTTTTAAAAGGACACCTCATTCAGGAAGCACCCCAGGATCTCCATGCTAGGGAGAACTTACCCTTTGATTAACATAGTGTCACAAAACACCAGGCTTTGAAGGTAAGAATGAATGATCACTGTTTACTCCATTTGAGCCCCCACAAGACTCTCAAGTGCTTTAAGAAATTCTTACTAAACGAAATCTTTAGATGGCATAGAATGATTACCAGTAATTGATCCTACTGGCACTCAGGTTGAATGTCTGTCTTTAATCCAAGGCTGTGAAATACAATGGAAAAAAAGAAACCAAATTCTGAGGACAGAAGTGCAGCTGGAATGTGTCAACTGGGGTGAGTCCTTGAGGAAATGTTGGGAAATGTTAGTTTTGGGGAGAGAAAGAATATAGGGGAAGTGGGGGGGTACATGGCCTATGTGGGAACTGTGCTTCGTCAGAGGCAAGCATGGGTTTTTCCCTCACTAGGGCCTGCCCTGACTCTCCTCCAGGTGCCTTCTGGGGTACGCATCTGCTGATGTTTCCTCCCATTCGAAAGGCATGACGTTGCTTAAGTTAGCCGACTGCAGAGACATCCTTGCGATGCTGTTAAGGAACGAGAAATGTTTACAGCGTGCGCCTTTACTCGACGAGCCATTCGGTGGGTGTGTATCTATTTCTTAAAGCAAATTAGTATAGGAGCAGCATACCCTGTCCCAATTTCAAGTGAAAGGAACTTGAACCTAGAAAGAAAAGGACCATACCCAGGGTGCTACTTCATCCAATGGCTTAAAGGATTGGCCTTCAGTTTAATTCCTTGAGAAGAAGGCTGTAAAACTGCCCTTTCCTGGCATACAATTGAGAACCATTATGTGGGGTGAAGGGAGGGCAAAATACAGAGGATTTGGGAGACCTTGAAAATCCTAGGTGTACCCTGGAAGCTGGGAAAGAGGGCAGGAAATAGAATTATTTACAAGGACATGCTATACATAACCTGACAGCAAGACTGGGCTGGAGACTTACCTTTCTCAGGTGCATTGTCAGGGCCTCTGGTCTCGGTTCCAGGAATGTGAAGCAGATTTAGAGATGCTGCCTGCAGAGCATTTCGGGGGTCTCGGGGGGGGGGTAGATAGTGTCCCAGGGTTTCTGCCTGTGAGTGTTGTTGCTTGACCTGAAAGGAGGGAATGTTTGCAGAAAAATGTGAGTGGAAAGGGCTGGTTTATGGAGAAGGGGGCTTGAGTCCCTATTCTAGGAAGCGTCTGCCACACTGAAGCCCAGAGTCCTTTATTGCTTAAAACTCACTTATTTCTTTCTTTTTTTTTTTTTTTTTTTTTTTTTTTTTTTTTTTTTTTTTTTTTTATGTACTTGAGTATTTCTTATATACATTTCGAGTGTTATTCCCTTTCCCGGTTTCCGGGCAAACATCCCCCTCCCCCCTCCCCTTCCTTATGGGTGTTCCCCTCCCAACCCTCCCCCCATTGCCGCCCTCCCCCATAGTCTAGTTCACTGGGGGTTCAGTCTTAGCAGGACCCAGGGCTTCCCCTTCCACTGGTGCTCTTACTAGGATATTCATTGCTACCTATGGGGTCAGAGTCCAGGGTCAGTCCATGTATAGTCTTTAGGTAGTGGCTTAGTCCCTGGAAGCTCTGGTTGCTTGGCATTGTTGTACTTTTGGGGTCTCGAGCCCCTTCAAGCTCTTCCAGTTCTTTCTCTGATTCCTTCAATAGGGGACCTATTCTCAGTTCAGTGGTTTGCTGCTGGCATTCGCCTCTATATTTGCTGTATTCTGGCTGTGTCTCTCAGGAGCGATCTACATCCGGCTCCTGTTGGTCTGCACTTCTTTGCTTCATCCATCTTGTCTAATTGGGTGGCTGTATATGTATGGGCCACATGTGGGGCAGGCTCTGAATGGGTGTTCCTTCAGTCTCTGTTTTAATCTTTGCCTCTCCCTTCCCTGCCAAGGGTATTCTTTTTCCTCATTTAAAGAAGGAGTGAAGCATTCACATTTTGATCATCCGTCTTGAGTTTCGTTTGTTCTAGGGATCTAGGGTAATTCAAGCATTTGGGCTAATAGCCACTTATCAATGAGTGCATACCATGTATGTCTTTCTGTGATTGGGTTAGCTCACTCAGGATGATATTTTCCAGTTCCAACCATTTGCCTACGAATTTCATAAACTCGTTGTTTTTGATAGCTGAGTAATATTCCATTGTGTAGATGTACCACATTTTCTGTATCCATTCCTCTGTTGAAGGGCATCTGGGTTCTTTCCATTTTCTGGCTATTATAAATAAGGCTGCGATGAACATAGTGGAGCACGTGTCTCTTTTATATGTTGAGGCATCTTTTGGGTATATGCCCAAGAGAGGTATAGCTGGATCCTCAGGCAGTTCAATGTCCAATTTTCTGAGGAACCTCCAGACTGATTTCCAGAATGGTTTTACCAGTCTGCAATCCCACCAACAATGGAGGAGTGTTCCTCTTTCTCCACATCCTCGCCAGCATCTGCTGTCACCTGAGTTTTTGATCTTAGCCAATCGCACTGGTGTGAGGTGAAATCTCAGGGTTGTTTTGATTTGCATTTCCCTTATGACTAAAGATGTTGAACATTTCTTTAGGTGTTTCTCAGCCATTCGGCATTCCTCAGCTGTGAATTCTTTGTTTAGCTCTGAACCCCATTTTTTAATAGGGTTATTTGTTTCCCTGCGGTCTAACTTCTTGAGTTCTTTGTATATTTTGGAAATAAGGCCTCTATCTGTTGTAGGATTGGTAAAGATCTTTTCCCAATCTGTTGGTTGCCGTTTTGTCCTAACCACAGTGTCCTTTGCCTTACAGAAGCTTTGCAGTTTTATGAGATCCCATTTGTCGATTCTTGATCTTAGAGCATAAGCCATTGGTGTTTTGTTCAGGAAATTTTTTCCAGTGCCCATGTGTTCCAGATGCTTCCCTAGTTTTTCTTCTATTAGTTTGAGTGTGTCTGGTTTGATGTGGAGGTCCTTGATCCACTTGGACTTAAGCTTTGTACAGGGTGATAAGGATGGATCGATCTGCATTCTTCTACATGTTGCCCTCCAGTTGAACCAGCACCATTTGCTGAAAATGCTATCTTTTTTCCATTGGATGGTTTTGGCTCCTTTGTCAAAAATCAAGTGACCATAGGTGTGTGGGTTCATTTCTGGGTCTTCAATTCTATTCCATTGGTCTATCTGTCTGTCTCTGTACCAATACCATGCAGTTTTTATCACTATTGCTCTGTAATACTGCTTGAGTTCAGGGATAGTGATTCCCCCTGAAGTCCTTTTATTGTTGAGGATAGCTTTAGCTATCCTGGGTTTTTTGTTATTCCAGATGAATTTGCAAATTGTTCTGTCTAACTCTTTGAAGAATTGGATTGGTATTTTGATGGGGATTGCATTGAATCTGTAGATTGCTTTTGGTAAAATGGCCATTTTTACCATATTAATCCTGCCAATCCATGAGCATGGGAGATCTTTCCATCTTCTGAGGTCTTCTTCAATTTCTTTCCTCAGTGTCTTGAAGTTCTTATTGTACAGATCTTTTACTTGCTTGGTTAAAGTCACACCGAGGTACTTTATATTATTTGGGTCTATTATGAAGGGTGTCGTTTCCCTAATTTCTTTCTCGGCTTGTTTCTCTTTTGTATAGAGGAAGGCAACTGATTTATTTGAGTTAATTTTATACCCAGCCACTTTGCTGAAGTTGTTTATCAGCTTTAGTAGTTCTCTGGTGGAACTTTTGGGATCACTTAAATATACTATCATGTCATCTGCAAATAGTGATATTTTGACCTCTTCTTTTCCGATCTGTATCCCTTTGATCTCCTTTTGTTGTCTGATTGCTCTGGCTAGAACTTCAAGAACTATATTGAATAAGTAGGGAGAGAGTGGGCAGCCTTGTCTAGTCCCTGATTTTAGTGGGATTGCTTCAAGTTTCTCTCCATTTAGTTTAATGTTAGCAACTGGTTTGCTGTATATGGCTTTTACTATGTTTAGGTATGGGCCTTGAATTCCTATTCTTTCCAGGACTTTTATCATGAAGGGGTGTTGAATTTTGTCAAATGCTTTCTCAGCATCTAATGAAATGATCATGTGGTTCTGTTCTTTCAGTTTGTTTATATAATGGATCACGTTGATGGTTTTCCGTATATTAAACCATCCCTGCATGCCTGGGATGAAGCCTACTTGATCATGGTGGATGATTGTTTTGATGTGCTCTTGAATTCGGTTTGCCAGAATTTTATTGAGTATTTTTGCGTCGATATTCATAAGGGAAATTGGTCTGAAGTTCTCTTTCTTTGTTGTGTCTTTGTGTGGTTTAGGTATAAGAGTAATTGTGGCTTCATAGAAGGAATTCGGTAGGGCTCCATCTGTTTCAATTTTGTGGAATAGTTTGGATAATATTGGTATGAGGTCTTCTATGAAGGTTTGATAGAATTCTGCACTAAACCCGTCTGGACCTGGGCTCTTTTTGGTTGGGAGACCTTTAATGACTGCTTCTATTTCCTTAGGAGTTATGGGGTTGTTTAACTGGTTTATCTGTTCCTGATTTAACTTCGATACCTGGTATCTGTCTAGGAAATTGTCCATTTCCTGAAGATTTTCAAATTTTGTTGAATATAGGTTTTTATAGTAAGATCTGATGATTTTTTGAATTTCCTCTGAATCTGTAGTTATGTCTCCCTTTTCATTTCTGATTTTGTTAATTTGGACACACTCTCTGTGTCCTCTCGTTAGTCTGGCTAAGGGTTTATCTATCTTGTTGATTTTCTCAAAGAACCAACTTTTGGTTCTGTTGATTCTTTCTATGGTCCTTTTTGTTTCTACTTGGTTGATTTCAGCTCTGAGTTTGATTATTTCCTGCCTTCTACTCCTCCTGGGTGTATTTGCTTCTTTTTGTTCTAGAGCTTTTAGGTGTGCTGTCAAGCTGCTGACATATGCTCTTTCCTGTTTCTTTCTGCAGGCACTCAGCGCTATGAGTTTTCCTCTTAGCACAGCTTTCATTGTGTCCCATAAGTTTGAGTATGTTGTATCTTCATTTTCATTAAATTCTAAAAAGTTTTTAATTTCTTTCTTTATTTCTTCCTTGACCAGGTTATCATTGAGTAGAGCATTGTTCAATTTCCACGTATATGTGGGCATTCTTCCCTTATTGTTATTGAAGACCAGTTTTAGGCCGTGGTGGTCCGATAGCACGCATGGGATTATTTCTATCTTTCTGTACCTGTTGAGGCCCGTTTTTTGACCAATTATATGGTCAATTTTGGAGAAAGTACCATGAGGAGCTGAGAAGAAGGTATATCCTTTTGCTTTAGGATAGAATGTTCTATAAATATCCGTTAAGTCCATTTGGCTCATGACTTCTCTTAGTCTGTCTACATCACTGTTTAATTTCTGTTTCCATGATCTGTCCATTGATGAGAGTGGGGTGTTGAAATCTCCCACTATTATTGTGTGAGGTGCAATGTGTGTTTTGAGCTTTAGTAAGGTTTCTTTTACATATGTAGGTGCCCTTGTATTTGGGGCATAGATATTTAGGATTGAGAGTTCATCTTGGTGGATTTTTCCTTTGATGAATATGAAGTGTCCTTCCTTATCTTTTTTGATGACTTTTAGTTGGAAATTGATTTTATTTGATATTAGAATGGCTACTCCAGCTTGCTTCTTCTGACCATTTGCTTGGAAAGTTGTTTTCCAGCCTTTCACTCTGAGATAGTGTCTGTCTTTGTCTCTGAGGTGTGTTTCCTGTAGGCAGCAGAATGCAGGGTCCTCGTTGCGTATCCAGTTTGTTAATCTATGTCTTTTTATTGGGGAGTTGAGGCCATTGATATTGAGAGATATTAAGGAATAGTGATTATTGCTTCCCGTTATATTCATATTTGATGTGAGGTTATGTTTGTGTGCTTTCATTCTCTTTGTTTTGTTGCCAAGACGATTAGTTTCTTGCTTCTTCTAGGGTATAGCTTGCCTCCTTATGTTGGGCTTTACCATTTATTATCCTTTGTAGTACTGGATTTGTAGAAAGATATTGTGTAAATTTGGTTTTGTCATGGAATATCTTGGTTTCTCCATCAATGTTAATTGAGAGTTTTGCTGGATACAGTAATCTGGGCTGGCATTTGTGTTCTCTTAGGGACTGTATAACATCAGTCCAGGATCTTCTGGCCTTCATAGTTTCTGGCGAGAAGTCTGGTGTGATTCTGATAGGTCTCCCTTTATATGTTACTTGACCTTTTTCCCTTACTGCTTTTAATATTCTTTCTTTATTTTGTGCGTTTGGTGTTTTGACAATTATGTGACGGGAGGTGTTTCTTTTCTGGTCCAATCTATTTGGAGTTCTGTAGGCTTCCTGTATGTCTATGGGTATCTCTTTTTTTAGGTTAGGGAAGTTTTCTTCTATGATTTTGTTGAAGATATTTACTGGTCCTTTGAGCTGGGAGTCTTCACTCTCTTCTATACCTATTATCCTTAGGTTTGATCTTCTCATTGAGTCCTGGATTTCCTGTATGTTTTGGACCAGTAGCTTTTTCCGCTTTACATTATCTTTGACAGTTGAGTCAATGATTTCTATGGAATCTTCTGCTCCTGAGATTCTCTCTTCCATCTCTTGTATTCTGTTGGTGAAGCTTGTATCTACAGCTCCTTGTCTCTTCTTTTGGTTTTCTATATCCAGGGTTGTTTCCATGTGTTCTTTCTTGATTGCTTCTATTTCCATTTTTAATTCCTTCAACTGTTTGATTGTGTTTTCCTGGAATTCTTTCAGGGATTTTTGCGATTCCTCTCTGTAGGCTTTTACTTGTTTATTAATGTTTTCCTGTGCTTCCCTAAGTGTGTTCAGGTCTTTCCTGAAGTCCTGCAGCATCATGATCAAATATGATTTTGAAACTAGATCTTGCTTTTCTGGTGTGTTTGGATATTCCATGTTTGTTTTGGTGGGAGAATTGGGCTCCGATGATGGCATGTAGTCTTGGTTTCTGTTGCTTGGGTTCCTGCGCTTGCCTCTCGCCATCAGATTATCTCTAGTGTTACTTTGTTCTGCTATTTCTGACAGTGGCTAGACTGTCCTATAAGCCTGTGTGTCAGGAGTGCTGTAGACCTGTTTTCCTCTCTTTCAGTCAGTTATGGGGACAGAGTGTTCTGCTTTCGGGCGTGTAGTTTTTCCTCTCTACAGGTCTTCAGCTGTTCCTGTGGGCCTGTGTCTTGAGTTCACCAGGCAGCTTTCTTGCAGCAGAAAATTTGGTCTTACCTGTGGTCCCGAGGCTCAGGTTTGCTCGTGGGGTGCTGTCCAGGGGCTCTCTGCAGCGGCAGCAACCAGGAAGACCTGTGCCGCCCCTTCCGGGAGCTTCAGTGCACCAGGGTTCCAGATGGTCTTTGGCTTTTTCCTCTGGCGTCCGAGATGTGTGTGCAGGGAGCAGTCTCTTCTGGTTTCCCAGGCCTGTCTGCCTCTCTGAAGGTTTAGCTCTCCCTCCCACGGGATTTGGGTGCAGAGAACTGTTTATCCGGTCTGTTTCCTTCAGGGTCCGGCGGTGTCTGTGGCAGGGGTCCTGCCGCTCCTGGGCCCTCCCCCACGGGAGCCCAGAGGCCTTATACAGTTTCCTCTTGGGCCAGGGATGTGGGCAGGGGTGAGCAGTGTTGGTGGTCTCTTCCGCTCTGCAGCCTCAGGAGTGCCCACCTGACCAGGCGGTTGGGTCTCTCTCTCACCGGCTCTGGGAGCAGAGAGCTGCTGCGGGCCGGGATCCGCGGGTGTGGGACTTCCGGTAAACACAGAACGTGCCCGGTTCTAGAGAAATTCTGCTTCTGTGTGTCCCAAGCTCACCAGGCAGCTTTCTTGCAGCAGAAAATTTGGTCTTACCTGTGATCCCGAGGCTCAAGTTCGCTCGTGGGGTGCTGCCCAGGGGCTCTCTCCACTTATTTCATTTGTAGAGAGGAGTTAACCAGGCAAGGCCTGCATCTGTTGCAGTGCGAACATGCTCGAGATAAGGCATGGCTGTGCTATCAAAAGTGTTGACAGAAACAGGTGCACATAGCTGTCAGGGAGCAGCTGTGTCCTATGGGAGATTCCCGAGACCAGTTATTCAGCTAGTACTAAGGGAATTCTTCTGTTGTTTGTGTTTGTTTGCTTATTTGAGACAGGGTTTCTCTGTGTAACCTTGGCTTCGCTGAAATTCTCTTAGTAGACTAGGCTGGCTTTAGAACTCATAAACATCTGCCTGCCTCTGCCTCCCGAGTTCTGGGATTAAAGGTGTGCACCATTACTGCTCAGCTACTATGGGAGTTCTTATTCCTGTCTTACTAGCATGAATAGGGAATGAGAAAATGTACCCACTATAATATTGCGGGTATGCAGGACTGATTGATGGTGGTTGGGTGGTGTCAAACAGTCAGTCCTCCAGTCTAATCCTGGCTCCTGTGCTCATGGTCTGGGTGACTGAAAGTCTCAATGACATCATATAGAAGATGGACAAGATAAAAGATAATGACCAATGATTTTATAGCACATGTTTTACATGCAAAGACACTTTGGATAGATGTATACATAGTCATTGAATTCTCCAGACAACTCAAGTTCAAAACCATTATATTTACATTTTACAAGTAGGGAAATTGAAGTTTAAAAAGGTTAAAGAATTTAGCTGGGCATAGTGTCCCATGCTTTTAATCCTAGCACTGGGGAGATCACTATGAGTTCAAGGCCAGCCTAGTTTACCTAGTGAGTTCCAGGACAGCTAGGGCTGTGTTTAGAGACTCTGTCTCAATCAAACAAATAAACAAATAAACAAACAATAACAACAGATTAAAAAATTTGGCTCCAGGTTAGCAAAGTGGGATAGAGGTATCTGGGATTCAGATTATGCTGAGCCTAGCTCAGGGTCAGTTGTTTCTCAGCAGGAAGATGATGAGAAGAGGGCAGAAAGCCCTTGATGCTATTCATAATTTTATTATTTTATTGTTGCTGTTGGTCTTGCTCTGGAGCTGGTGTTCATTTGACAAAATCCTGCCCAAAGCTATAAATAGCAGCCTCACTCTCAGAATTGCGGTGGTCTCTGTGAGAATGGCCACTATAGGCTTATATTTTTTGAGCTGTTCGGTGGAACTGTTTAGAGAGGATTAGGAGGTGTGGCCTTGTTGGAGGAGGTATGTCATTGGGGGAGTGGGCTTTGGGGCTTCATAAGCAAGCTTATAGTATCCCCAGTTAGCTCTCCCTCTGCCTCCTACCTGTGGATCAGATATCAGCTTTCCATTACTGTTCTGGCACCATGCCTGCCTGCCCACTGCCATGTGCCCCACCATAATGGTCTCACTCTCCTGTAAGCAAGATTCCAGTTGAATGCTTTATAAATTGCCTTGGTCATGGTGTCTCTTTAGCAATAAAAACGTAACTAAGATTAGAATAACACCCCTTCTCACTGCCTTTTTTTCCCACTAACATTCTTCAACAGCTATAGGAACACTGAAATGCTTTTTGAAACAGATGGGTCACAAACTTCAGTGTCTGCTCTAACCTGTCTCCTCCAATAGGGCATTTATGGACCCAGAAGAAAATGGAGAAGATGTGGCCAGGCTGGCAGGAGCCTTGCTGCCTCAGGTTATATGTGCATAGTTTATTATCAACCCTACCCATGTGTAGCCTGCCTTTTCTGGTAAGGAATCATAATCATGGGCTTCCATATTCACTCTATCTCCATGGGAGAGTGTGTGCCTTACCAAGTAAATTCCTGATAAGAAGTAATTTAAGGGAGAAAGGATTTATATTTATTCTGTCTCACTCATTTGAAAGGCAGGGAGGGTGTGGCTAACATTTGGGCCAATCTGGAAACAGGGAAATCAGGCTAGAGGGAACAGACTTGGCTACAGCCTTCTGTCTCCTCCATCCCTATGGCCCTATGCTTGCCAGCTAAGTTCTATGTCCAAAGATTCGTAACTTCCCAAAACAGTGCCTACAGTTAAGGGGCGGAGGGGTAGACCAACTGTTTACATAACTAAAAGTAGCGCATGAACATGGTCATTTGAAATGGAAACTTAAGAGTCCTTTGGAAAGTCAGTTGTGTTGGAAGGTATTTTGCTGGGGCAAACACATAAAGTGTTTTTCTAAAATGGACACAGGTGAAAAACTAAGGCAGACATTTAGCTGAAGCAGACACAGGTGAAAGGATGTCCTGCTAAAGCAAGCACGTGGAGGATTCTTTGTTGATAACATGCATATATTGGTCTGCCTTACATTGCGTAGTTGAGTTGCATTCACTGGGACTCCATAGAGAGACATGTACCAAAAATCTTCTGGCAGTGTGCTGCAGCTTCCTGCCAATTCTGTGAACGCAGGCTGATTGGCAGAGTGACATCACCTGAGACAGACACATGTGCTGAGGCAAGATACATGCTGAGGCAAAACCTGCGGAGGACATGTGATGTTTGGAGGGCATAAATAGGACTCGATGGACAGTGCAGGAGACTGAGCTAGGCTTGCTTATAGAGCTAGCTGTGCAATGCTTGTTGGTCTTGCCTCTTCACTGAGAGAGGCACAGCCAAGAGCTTCTCCCGATGGTACCGGCAGCCCAGGTCCTTCCTGTTGACTCATGCTGAGGCTGAGGGCTGTCTCTGCTAGGTAGTGCCACTGCTGCTCATTTGTGTTTGCTATCTGGACTCTACCAAACTGGATTGCTGGTGTATCCATGAAGTGTTTGCAAGTGGATCGAGCTGCTGCTGACTTGTGAACTGAACTGCCAATTTTAGACAACACAGATGGGAGTTGCCCCAAAGAACCTTTCTAAACAGGTCTACTTCCCCTGTATCCTTTCTTTTCTACTACCTCTGGTAGGTGGTAGGCTAAAAGTCAGGTTAAAAGCATTTAAGAACCATCATTAAAAATAGTTTTGTTTTTTTTTTAAATTAAAGTTAGTCATTCAGCCGGTTCCTTCAGTACCACCAAGAACTACTAGACATTAGGAAAATGGAAGATGCTCCACTCTAGAAGGGTATGGAAGGGTAGACATTCAACAAGCGGACATCTCAGCAGGGCCAGAACAGGGTGAGGCAGGCAAAGGACCAACTGACAGTTAGCTCTATCTTGACAATGATTCTCTTTAAATTTTGTACTGAAGTGCCTCTTGGGCCCTACCCCAGTCCCTAGATCTCAATCAACATCTACCAGTGATGGGAGCTTTGGCAGCCAATCCTGGAGACCTGAGAAGCCTTGACCTCATAGATATTGATGGAAGGTTGCTCTGTAGGGGAGGCAAAGAGGACTCGGGAATCAAGAAGTTGAGCCTGTGGAAAAGTTTGGGTGGTCCAGGGTACAAATACAGTTTGTGTGATAGATCTTGGCCTCAGTTAGGATTGGCTAGTCATTCTTCTTGGTGGTATACTGGTATCCACTTTCAGATTTGAAGTATGTCACAGGAAGGCTAACAAAAGATAACAAAGGTGATTGAGCTCTAAGTGGTATCACAGTGTCTACTCTGCACTGCCATGGAAATTAGTGCTCAGGACAGTTACCTCTGAGGAGTAGGTGTCCTCTGAGGGGTAGGTATCCTCAAACTGTGATCCCAGCATCACCATTTAGGGGATCTGTTAGCACCACTATGAAGCTGGAACAAGGAAGAAGGGAAGTCGAAGTCTGGACCCTAGAACCTTCAGTCTCACTAGAGTTTACACTGATATTCTGAACATTTGATTTAGTTTTCCTGTGCTAAAAGTCTAAAAATCACTATCCTAAGAGATATTTTGGTAACCATCATGGAGAATGCAAGTCCCAATTTCACTTCCGTTTCTGTAAAAAATTCCTGACCAAAAAATGTCTTTGGGGAGAGGTTAGCTTAAATTCCAGGTTATAGAGTTGTAGAGGAGTCTAGGCCAGAACTTGAAGCAGCTAACGACATTGTGTTCACAGTCAAGAGCAGAGAGAAGTGAATGCATGCGTGCCTTTGTTGTAAAAAGGATTATTTAACATCCTTTTTACACCTTTAAACAGTCAGGGATTCTCTGCCTGTAGAATGTATCACCCACAGTAGGCTGGGTCATTCTACATCAATTCATATAATCAAAACAGTTCCCCACAGAGATCCACTGACCAACCTGTTCTATGTGATTCTTGATTGAGACTCCCTTTCCAAGTGACTTTAGATTGGAATCAAGCTTACAATTAAGCCTATCGATCATAACCTCTTTTCATTTACTGTTTTCAGATTATCCACCTCCTCTTTCTTGTTCTGATCTAAACGATATGAATGGCTGGTTCTTTTCATCTATTAGAGAACTGAGGACAGACTTTATTCAACATCTGAGATGACACTATGGATATCCACATGTACAGACCTGGGACACATGACTCATTTAATCACTGCTACTAGCACTTTTCTTACCCCCTGCCTGCTGTCTTAGTTCCTACCCAGGGTTCTCAGCTTAGAGTGGGACCTGAAAACATGGAGAAACAATCCCTCTGCTTTGTCCTCACAGCCCCATTGTCTGTTAGTGTGAGGTCTACTTCAAGGATGGATGACCTGCAATGTCTATCCACCGCTTTTAGAAAAGCTCCCTCCAATCCAGTGGGATATAATCTTGGAGACCCCTACAGGGCAAGCCTTAGAATATAACCAAGCAAATAGGATGCCCACTGCCCAGGCTCACATGTCCCTGCAGGAGGGCCTCTCTATTTCCTAGTTAATGATCACAGGGTGACCATAAATTCCAACTTGCCTGGGACAGTCCTATTTTATGCCTGTTGCCCTGGTGTAATTATTAATAGCTTCCCTTTCACCCCCAAAGTGTCCTATTTAGGGTGATAAATTATATGGTCCCCTTAATTGTCCTGATTATGATCAGAGAGCTTTCTCAGCTTCAGTGACCACTGATGCTTACCTCCTGCCATGCTGCCTTGAGCAGATCTTCCAGACAACTGACCACCCATGTGCTTAGGAGTCTCCTCTCTACTCTTCCATGTGTGGTACCCATTTCTGGCCCTCCCCAATTCGTTCAATGAACATTTCATGCCTACCACAGTACACCAAGGCATCTCTGGTGCTAGGTACTAGAGAGCAAGAGTAGTGAAAGAAAGACGGATTATGAGTTCATTAGTATGTACCAATTCTGTTCCCTCATGATTGAGGTGTGAAAAGTGCACAGTAACCTCTTTTATACTTGGGGGATTCATTGCAGATCCCCCCCTCCCCTCAGTGTGTTCCTGAAGCCATGGGCAGATCTGAATCCTCCGCTCATGTGTTGTTGCTCATACATACACACCTATGATTAAAACAAGGGAATTGTGCTTGCTAGCCAAACATTCTACTGGTGACCTATATTCATAGCTCTGTTTAATTTTTGAGATAGTGTCTCACTAAGTTGTTCAGGCAGGCCTTGAACTCAGTATGTAGCACAGGCAGGTCTTGAACTTGTGATCTTCCTGCCTCAGCTACACAAATAGCTGGGATTACAGTTCTGTTGTGTCACCAGGCCCAGCTATATTTAATATGTATATTAAATACATATGCATATATATGGACATATATTTTTATTTGTTTGTTTGTTTGTTTATTTTCCCAAGACATGGTTTCTCTGAGTAGCCATGACTGTCCTGGACTCACTTTGTAGACCATGATGTTCTTGAACTCACAGAGATCTACCTGCTTCTAGTTCCTGAGTGCTGGGGTTAAAGGTGTACACTACCATGCCCAGCTTTTTAATATATTTTAATGTGGGGCTAGGCATGGTCGTGCATATCTTTAACCCTTAGTACTTAAGAGTCAGAGGCAGGTGAATCTCTATGAGTTCCAGGCCAGCCAAAGCTATGTAGTGAGACCCTTATTAAAATATGTGCATTATATATATACAATTTACATATAAATGTATGTATATATTAATGTGGCATACCATTTAATTTTCTTTAAAAGTACATATTATAGTAAAGGGTATGTAGGTGTTCCTTGATGTTAAAGATGAACATAGTAGGGCTATAATGGGTGGCACTGGGAGTGAGGAGCTTTCGTGTGCTGTATCGACACAGTAAACAGGGCAGCTTCTCTGCACATGTGCCATCTAAACCAAGTCTGATACAATGTGTGAGTGACTCTGTCGGGGAGAGGGCATTCCAGGTAAAGGAACAGATGTCAAAGAAATGAGAAGCAAGGTCAGAGTGTGATGGATGTTAGTGCCAGCTAGGGGTTCAGAGAACACAGATTGGGTGACCCAAGGTTCTGTCTTCTCTGCAGCTCCATGGCATTAATGCTATGTCTTGATGGTCTTGGAGGATAGTGACTGGTTCATTGTTCATTTACCCATCTGTTCTCTTGGGCACAGTGGGTCTGAGTCAAAGCTTCCTAGGACAACCAGGTCTAGCTAGAGCAATGTGTTCAGACTGTAGATGTGGTGTGGGCATATAGAGGTTCCCACAGCAACTGAGCTGTAAGCCAATCCCCTGACATCCACTGATGGCATCAGCCTCCAGAAGGAACATGTTGCTTTCTTTTGCAGAAGAGCCTGCTCTACAAACCTTGATTGAGGCTCATCCCAGGGGCTTAGGATCTCACTTGATCCTCATTCTGCATAATTTTATGAAGCCATTTCTCAGGCAGAATACCCAAGACGAAAAGAGCGACACCTCACTGTTTAATAGATGTCCCTTAGTGTTGTCATAGTCATTAAATTGTATTATTGGTTTTTTTTTTTTTTTTGGATTTTTTTTTTCCGGAGTTGGGGACCGAACCCAGGGCCTTGCGCTTCCTAGGCAAGCGCTCTACCACTGAGCTAAATCCCCAACCTGTATTATTGGTTTTAAGTGTATGTACTAATAGCCATTCTCTGCACAGTACAGGTTTTGCTATTGGTCACATTTCTCTTTTCCCCTGGCAGCCAGGAAGCTCCTCTTCAGTCCTGTAAAGCATCCATAGTAAGTGGACAGGATCCTCCAGCATGAATTTTTCTAGATTAACCCACCCTGGGCTTCAATTCAATTTATAATGCCACCCCTACTTTTTGCCTCTATTGTTATTATTTTTTTAATCTTACTAACGAAATTTGAAACTTTTAAGTGGTCTGAGTCTTAAACAAATCCCCAGAGAAATCACACTTCACACTTCTGGATGCTGTCTTTTGCAAGTAAGTTTTAGGCACCTACTATGTGAAAGGAAGTGTTAGGCCCAGCAGGAGGGACTAGAAAAAATGGTTGTAGAGTCCCTGCCCTCCAGCTTAAGTCCCTATTTTGTGTCCCTCACTTTCTCATGGGTCAGATCTCAATGCACACCAGCATTCTATAGAATGAGGAAACTGACCCCCCAAATTCCATCCCTCAAAGGGATTAGTTATTTGCATAATTTACTTTGTTAATAATGGTGCCTGGCCTAGTACCTGCAGGGAGGAAATAGAGTTTTAGAAAAGAAGATGGTGAGGTCGACATTATTTCAGCCTGTCTGTGTTGATGTCTTTGTGTAGAAGGGAACTGAGAGCCTTGGTGTGAGGGTTCAAATGTCTCTCTAAGCATCCCCCGACACTTTCACCCAACCGGCCACAAAAGAAGGTTGAAACTAATTCAAACCAGAACTCGGCAGCCACATACAGTCCCATACATGATGGGGGAGGGGGGGGAGAGAGTACATTGAGATCTGCCCTTTGATCGTGTTCAATGCGACTTTGCATTTACCTGAGGGATTAAAAGTTCTCATTGACGGAGCTCCGGGCTTCCTACTCAGTCTTTGACGGGACAAGCGTTAATTGGACAATATAATGGGGGCGATGTTAATTCCCCTCTTAGAGCTCCTTTTCTTGTTCATTCAAATAGAAAGGCCCTTTTAAATGGCAGGGAGAGGAAGAAAGGAGCTGGTTTATAAGGGTAATAGACTGCACATCTTCCCCCTTGTCTCAAAACAAGCCCTGTAGTGGAGTCAGCACAAAGCAAGCCCCAGTCAGGGGAAAGAGAAATGACCTGGTGGTAGCTGGCCTGGAATGTCACCCTGGATCAGGAATGGGGAACAGGAACTCTCCATTTTGATATGGGGATGGATGAGGAGTGTCAAAGGGACAGATACAGGGGAGAGCATAAGATTTGAGAGTAACAGAACAGGTTCCTGAGGGAGTGGAGCAACAGGAGGTGACAAGGGAAAGACCTTTCTCCAGGACCGAGTACTAAGCACTGTCACTGGCCTTGAGCCTCCAGAACCCTGTCAGTTCCCAACTGTGCAGGGATGATTGGCCAATTTTAGAAGCAGCATAATTAGAATCCTTGTTCTGTGAGACCTGAAAATGGGTGGTGAGGCTTCCGAGTGCTGCTTTTACTTCATATGCTAAGAAACCAATGCCTTTCTTTCAGGTTCTATCTTCCTACCCATCTTCATTTGTCTCTTGCCTGAGTTTGCTTCTTGTTGAATCTCAATGATATACTTCCTCAGCCCTGATTTTTAGTGGACGATGACTATAACTCCATGATAGATACTTTGATATCATTGTGACCTCATACTGTACAGAAGCAAAGGAAACTCATGGTTTCAGTCCATCATGGTGAGGAACACATGGCAGAGTTCCTGGTAGCAGGAAGAGGCTATCCACATCACAGCAGACTGAGAAGCACAGAACAGGCAGGAACCAGGGGCCGGTCTACAACCTCCACACACATAACATACGTACCCCACCTCTCAACCAGTAACTTGTCATACCAGCTAGGTCTACCTCCTACAGGTTCTACCTCATGGCAAAAGAGTATGATCACCTAGGGAGCAAGTATTCAAATCACAAGCCTGTAGGGACATTTCAGATCCACACCATTCCCCTCGCCATTTGATAGCTGAGTCAGCAAAAATGTTCTGGTAATTTCCTAAAGGGCAGATAAACCACTGTTTGCCCTCGAGCAAGTTCTGTTTTGGTATGCCTTCCGCATTTAGAGCTACAAGAACCGCCTTGCCTTTCTAGTCAATAGAGTTCTTTCAGGGATCAATGGAGAAAATGGATATTTTTAAAACTGCTGTATAAACTCCAAACTATGTGAGATGAATTATTCTCTTTATGATTTTCTTCACTAGAGAGATGAAAGGAATATATTAAGGAACAATGAACAGCAATGATAAATTTCTCTTGAAAAAGGAGCTTGCCAGGCATGGAGCATGGGGAGAACCTTGGGAGGCCAGTGTGATGAAAGGGACCTATTGTGGTCTAGCCCGAGCCAACTTGGACAGGTTCTCCAGTTTGAAAGTCTTGTGGTGGTCCAGCCTCAGCCAACTTAGAGAGGTTCTCCAATGTGATCAGAAAGGCTTGTGGTCCAGCCTGAGCCAACTTGGACAAGTCCCCAACGGGCCGGCTAAGCTGTCTTCATGACCTCTGAGCATTGTTAAGTTCAGTTTCCCATGATGCCACCTAAGTTGCTCTCCTTCCAAACTTTCCTTTGGAATAATCTGAGAACTAGAAACAAATTTGAAGTCCCCAGAGCTCCAACTATCAATCAGATGTTTTGGTTTGTTTGTTTGTTTCAGGGTTGACTAAAGCATATGCAGTAGCTTACCACTCGTATTTTAAGAGAAGACTGAAGAAAATGTTCTGAAATTACGAAGGACCTGTCTTATGGCAAAAAGAAGAGAATGAGAAAAGGAGGTCAAGCTTTGCTTTGCTAACCTTGACCTCACAGTTGGACAGGTTCATTCCATGATGCCTGAAGGCATATTGGGTAGATTAGTCCATACTGGCAGAAGTATGGTGAGGGGGTTGTTCACATCACAGTAGATTAGGGAAAAAAGAATGAGGCAGGAGCCATTTTCCTCAGATAATTCAAAACACTGTACGATCCCCATCTTAAAAAAAATATTCCTCTTTTTGCCATCTTCTCTCGCCATCACCATGGTGAGAATGAATGTTCTGGCAGATGCTCTCAAGAACATCAACAATGTGGAGAAGAGAGGCAAATGCTAGGTCCTCATCAGGCCGTGTTCCAAAGTCATCGTTCAGTTCCTAACTGTGATGATGAAGCATAGATACATTGGTGAATTCGAGATCATTGATGATTACAGAGCTGGGAAGATTGTTGTGAACCTGACAGGAAGGTTGAACAAGTGTGGAGTTATAAGCCCTAGATTTGATGTTCAACTCAAAGACCTAGAGAAGTGGCAGAACAATCTGCTCCCATCACAGCAGTTTGGTTTTATTGTGCTGACAACCTTGGCTGGCATCATGGACCATGAAGAGGCAAGACGAAAACATACAGGAGGGAAAATCCTAGGATTCTTCTTTTTTAAACGTAAAGCATAAATAAAAAGCCTCTGTGGACTGTGAAAAAAAATTCTCCTGGAGTTAGATCTCTACAAATTACATATCTTAGGTCTTCTGGGCATCAGGGATATACTTCTTTGCCAATAGGTGTCATCATTAGGAGACCTCTCAAAAAGAAAGGGACTGGAGGATCCTGCTTTGTTCAAACAGGAGAGAACAGGGTCATCAGGTGCCTATGGATGCTGTGGTAGCAGCAGAAACAAAGTGGCAGCTGGAAGGGTGGCCATCCTTACTTCTGGTTGAGAAGATGCCTTTTATCTGTATGGAGAGCCAACTGAGACATCATCTGTAAGGATTTGGCAGCAAGAGAAGCATTCTAAGCTCCAGACACCACCCTTTCTGTCCTTACAATACACAGACACCACTCATTCTAGTCCACAAATGCCCACTCACTCTCTTTCTTTTTCAGTGGCTATCTAAAATTTCCAACATTTAAAATTCTAAAGTACATGATTTCTTGTAGATACAAGAGCTAGACAAATACTCTTTGCCCATGGTGTTCCTGAGGCTGAAAAGAAAACAATCCTTTAACAAAGGCAAGTCAGTCAGTCTGTCTGTCTCTCTGTCTGTCTGTCTCCTTCTGACTCTCTCTGTCTCTCTGTCTCTGTATGTGTGTGTGTGTGTGTAGGGTCATGTGCATCTACAGGTCAACTTGAAATGTCATCCTCAATAATTTCTTTCATTCAGTTCCTGAGTCAAAGGTCAATGTACCTTATTGCAGCTGAAGCTAGCTCACCTGTTGGGTTTATTGACTGGCCAGCAAGCTGCAGAGACCATTTGTCTCCATTTCTCTAGTACTGGAAAGAACACAATTCTACATCTGAATATACTAAACACACACACACACACACACACACACACACACACACACACACACACACACACACACACACACACATTGAGTGTCCAAACTTGAGTCCACTTTACCAACTGAGCCATCTCTCCTGCCCCCCAAATCTCAATGCCTACTTTTGCTGGATTTGAAGCCTAGGTGGATTCCCTCCACTTTTCTGAGTCTTAGTCTTCCCATCTCTAAAATGCTAACACACCCATGTCTTCATTCGTCATCTCGGGTTAGTGTACTTACGTCAAGAAGCCCCAAGTGACTGTCCACAGATGCTCTGTTGAATAGCCAGAGCATCTGGGTGAGCTTCAGCCTGGCCCACTTCCTTCCTCACCAATTCATCCTCCTGCATCTGCTCCATCATCCAGTATCCTGCTTTTGATGGGCTCTTTTTTATCCTGGGCTGAAAGCCACATGCTTCAGACTTACCAGTCCTTAAATATTTCATAGCAGACTGGCTGGGAATTAATATTTAATCACAGACTCCTTGGCACTTAAATATTTAATCACTGATGTGACTGATGAGTAATGAGTCGGTGCCCAGGAAAACATTTGGTCTCTGGTCTCAGTTTTAAAGGCTCTTTGGTTTGGGTCTCAGAGGATAGAAGGACCAATAGCATGTCTATTGCCTGTCCCTTCCTTCCTTCCTTCTTTCCTTCCTTCCTTTGTTCCCTTCTTTCCTCCCTCTTTCTTTCCCTCCCTTCCTTCAGAAGGACTAATAGCAAGTCTATTGTCTGGACCTTCCTTCCTTCCTTCCCTCCCTTCCTTCCTTCCTCCTTCCCTCTCTCCCTCCCTCCCTCCCTCCCTTCCTTCCTTCCTTCCTTCCTTCCTTCCTTCCTTCCTTCCTTCCTTCCTCTGTTCCTTCCTTCCCTCCCTCCTTTTTCTTCCTCCCTCCCTCCTTTCCTCCCTTCTTTCCCTCCCTCCCTCATATTCTCCCTTCTTTCCCTCCATCCTTTTCTCTTCTCTTTCCCTCCTTTTCTTCTCTCCTTCCCTTCCTCCCTCCCTCCCTCTCTCCCTTCCTTCCTTCTTTTCTTCCTGAAATCTTTTAGAATAGTTTTAGATTTTTACTTTTAATTGTGTGTCTATACGTGAGTATGTACATGTGAGTGCAGGTGCCGATGGAGGCCAGAGGCATTGGGTCCTCTGGAGTTGCAGTTACATGAGGTTGTAAGCTGTTTGGTAAAGGTACTGGAAACCAAACTTAGTTCCTCTACCAGAGCAGTGTACACTCCTAACTGCTGGGACATCCCTCCAGCCCAGACCTCAAATTTTATTCCTTCTTTGGGCTCTAGAAATTTAACATACCCTCTCAAAATTAATTACTGGATGTGGTGACACAGCTTTATTGCCAGCAACTGGGAAGCAGAGGCAGGTGGATTTTTGAGTTTGACGCCGGTCTGGTCTACATAGTATGTTCCAGGACAGCCAGGGCTATGCAGTGAGACCTTGTCTCAAAAAAAATTTTTTTTTAATAAAAGAAAAGGGGAAAAATCTTCGAAGTCAATAATAAACATAGTAAAAACTATCTCAAAGAAAAATAGAAAAAGAAGTAAAAAAAATTGCTTCCTTGGCAAGTGTGTTCATTTCTGTAGCGAATTTACCAATGTCCAGGAAGAGAAAAAGAAGTGTTTCAACACATTTGTAGGTCAGGCATTGTCATGCTGGAAGAATGTAGGTAAACTGGGAATAGGGAATAACAGCTTGGAAAGAGCTGACCCTTTGGTCATAGTTATAAGCAGTGTATTCTAAGGTAAAAGAGGTGCTGTCCACAAGGAAGGGATCTCTCATAGCTATAAAAGCCCATGTTAAATGGACATTGGATTCCCTTACATTCTCACTAAATGGAGGTTGGATTCCCTTCTATTCTCAGTGTTGGTCTGGAATATGAGATAAAAAAAGAGTTTTAGGAAAAGTCTCTCTTCACTTGAGAGCAGTGGGTACAAGGGCTAGGGAGAGAGTTCAGTTACCAGAGTACTTGTCTCATAAGCATCAGACCTACAGCCAGCCCCGGAATGCATGTATAAAAGGCAGGCATGGTGGTACATATGCATAATCATGGGGAGGCAGAAATGGGTGGCTCTCTGGGACTCTCTGGCCAGTCAGCATAACCTGCTTGGTGAGCTGTAGGCCAGTGAGAGGCCCTATCTGAAGAAAATGTGGATAGTGAGTGCCTGAGGAACAACATCTGAGGTTGGCCTCCATATGAATGAACACATGTGTTCACAAGCATGCATTTACTCGTGTAGAAACACACACACACACACACACACACACACACACACACACACACCTGCTCTTGCACAAGTACATACACATGCACACACATACAGAGCAATTGCAGACAGAAAACCATCCTTCCCTCCACAAACTGAGAATGAGAAAATTCCATGGAGTCATGGAGCTTCACCTTTAAAAGTAAGAGTGGTAAAAGTCCTCTGGGTCAGAATGCAGAGAAATCTACTGCTCTTCTCATCTGTGACCAGAACTCTATCTGCAGAAAGAAGGAAGTTTTTGGAAGTCAGCCTCAAAGGACCTTGCTACCTGCAGTTGGCACTTGTCTTTGCTGCCCAAGAGCCATTATGTCCTCATTTTCCCTTGAAACTAGGGTAGGGTGTTTGCCCTCTCATGTGCTTAGGGGACTGGAGCATTCTATCCCCGAGGTCCAATTTTTCAAAAACAAAACAACAACAACAACAACAAAAAACTATGGACACTCAGTTTCCCTTCAGTCATAGTGTTAGTCAGAGGAATAAAAGCAATTCTAACCATTATGTTACAAAAGAAATAAAGTGTGGTCAGGAGTTTTTGGACAAAGTTCCCTGATCTCTTGCCTCTGGTAGTCTGCAGGGTTATAGGGCAGAAACTTTCAGGAACTTTGCTGTTCTGAGAAGACAAGTTGACAAGAGCGGGAGGTGGCAGAGAATGGAAGATAGAAGCTCTTGGTCTAGTGTAGGACCTTTACCCTGGCCAGGTCTGAAGCGCACGTAGCACTAGATCTCCCATATTTCAAGAGCACTGAATGATTTGTCCTGTGTGGTGAGAAGTCATTCTAATTAATGCACCATGAGATTAGGGGAGGTGACAAGACAAAGATTAAAGACAAATGAGAGTCGAATAGGAAACTTTCACAGCCACTGAGTTGGCTAATAATTAATCCTGACCTCGGTTGACCCCAAATGAGGGTGTAGGGCTCCAGGATGCTCTCCTATACTACATCCTGTCATTCAGTGAATCAGTTCAAGGAACAAACTGCTGCAATAAAAAATGAGCATGACCTATGACACAACAGTTGTCTCTTGAGCACATGACTAGAGGATCTCCAGGACACGTGTAAGAATGGAAATGGTGGTTATACTGGCTAGTTTTATGTCAACTTGAGACAGCTAGAGTCATCAAAGGGGAGGGAACCTCAATTGAAGAAGTGCCTCCAGAAGATCGGGATATAGGCAAGTCTGAGGGACATTTTCTTAATCAGTAGATTCATGTGGGCTGGTGATCCTAGTGCTGTAAGACAGAAGTCTGAGCAAGCCATGGGGAGCAAGACTATAAGCAGCATTCCTTCCTGGTTTCTCCTCCAGTTTCTTAGTTTGAATTCCTGTCCCAACTTTCCTCAGAGATTGAAGGAGACCTGAGTGTTATAAACTGAGATAAACTGATTTCTCTCTGAATTGCTTTTGTTCATAGAATTTTGTCAATAGAAACAACAATAGAAACCCTAAGACACAGTGTTTATATTTCTGAAGTAGAAAACAAGTCACATATCTAGACAGATTTGGGGCTATTATAGAATGGATACAATAAATAATTTATAGCTATATGTATCAATATGGAAACAGTTTTGAGTGAAATAAAAGCCTCAAAGGAAAGGCAAGATCTGAAATTATTCAAATGAAGTTTAAAACCGTACACATGATATATATGCTGGTTAGCTTTCTTTTTAAAATAATTAAATTATATTCACATAAATTTCCCCTTTCTCTTTCCTTTCCATTTCCCTAGCCCCTTATCCATTCTCAAACTGATGCCCCTTTTTGCTTTGATGGTTATTGTTACACACACAAACACACACATGTATAAATAAAACCTACGGTGTCCATTTTGTGCTGCCTGTATGTACATGATTTCAAGCTGAGCAATTTTTGTTGGCTAACAAATTAGGAGGATCAGTCTTGGAGAGACTAATTCTCTGTCTCTCAGAGTCATCATTTGGCTATTGTTCCTTGTTTAGGTGTGGGACACTGAGTTTTCCTCCTTGTATGTCAGTGTGCCTAGAGCTCCTTGTTCGGGTCTTGTTTGGGTAACCCTATTGTTACCTGCAACTTCCCGGCCTGTCTTAGGAGACACAATCTCACAGCAGACTTCCTGGACCTCTGACTCTTGGTCTCTCTTTTCTGAGCTGCAAGTGCAGATTTTACATTGTAAATGCATGGTTTGGGGCTGGTTTTTCCTACTGGCTGGTTTTTGTCAACTTGACACAGTTGAGGAATTAATCCCATCAGATTGGCCTGTGGGTATATCTGTAAGACATTTTTTTCTTTTTTTTTCTCCATTCTTGTTTTGTTTTGTTTTGCTTTGTTTTTGTTTTGTCTTGTTTTATTTGTTAAAAACTAGATTTCTCTGTGTAGTCAGGGCTGTTCTGGAACTCACTTTTGTAGACAAGGCTGGCCTTGAACTAAGGGATGTGTCTAGTCTCTACCTCTAGAGTACTGGGATTAAAGGCATGAGCCATCATGCACTATTTGTAGGACAATTTCTTGGTTGTTAATTCAAGTATGAGGACAATTTGGGGCTATCATCTCAGAGCAGCTGGGCCTGGTAAAGTATAAGAAAGGTAGCTGAGCAAGCTAGAGAGAGCGAGCATGCAGTGTTCCTCCATGGTCTCCGTTTCAGTTCCTGTCTCTAGGTTCTATCTGGAGTTCCTGCCTTGACTTCCTTTGATGATGGACTGTAATCTGTAAATTAAATAAACCTTTTCCTCCCAACATTGATTGTTGTTCAGTTTTTTATCAATGCAACAGAAAGTAAATTAAAACAATATTATATGGGAAGAGGGTGGGAAAGAAACTTTCTGGGATTATAAGCGTGTTCCAAACATGGCTTCCTTTTAGGACAGAGGCAAGCTACAGAGGAGGCCATCTACAGTATCCCAGTGAGAACCAAGCATGTTCCTTCTGAACAGAGTCTGCAACAAGATGGCAGTCATGATATCATCGTTTATATTGTTAAACATCTCTGAAATATTTCATTAAAAATTGATAGAGACTAAAGTATTGGGCTAGAATAGATGGAGTGAAATCTATCATCTCCATTTGGTGGTGGTGGGGGGCGTGTTTGAAATGTTCCACTGAAAAGATCTATAGATTGAATGGCTCTAAAGGCAATGAGGAAATTTTGACACAGCTGATGATCCACAGGTCTATGGGAAAGTCACACAGACATTGAAGTAAAAACCCAGGGGGCAATCAGTTCCAAAGGCTACAGACAGAGAATAATGTCCAAGAGAAGAAATGAGAAATTAGTGGATTTTGACACTTGAGGAGACCTAGGAATAGCTTCTTTTGCATTTGAATCTGCTGTTGGGGCTCCTTGCTTTTTAGCTTTTAGTGTGGTGTACTGAAAGCTACTGAGAGAAACTGAGGTGTTTGTTTTTCTTTTTGTTTTTCCAGACAGGTTTTCCTGTGTAACTCTGACTGTCCTGGAACTTGCTTTGTAGACCAGCCTGGCCTCAAACTCACAGAAATCCACCTGCCTCTGTCTCCGGAGAGCTGAGATCAAAGGTGTGCACCACCACGCCTGTCTCTCATCTTTAATGCTACCCATAAAATTGTATTTTAAGTACATTTTTAAATTATTTTAAATACAGGTATCTATTACTACATTTGTGTGAAGATTTTTTTTTGTTCAATTATAAAAACATTGTCCCAAGTGACTGAGACATGGAGACATCCCCCCAAGGGAACTTGTTCTTTGTTTGTTTTTGTTTTTGTTTTTGTTTTTGTTTTGTTTTGTTTTGTTTTTTTGTTTTCTTATTTTTGAGTTGTGTGGTGTTACCTGGATTAATAGTAGATTTTATGAAAGGAACCAATTGACTTTATTTGTTGTCAATCATATGATTACAGTGAACTGACAGCGTGATGCAATTTCTAAGCAAGTTAGTGTAAACCTTTGTTGTCTTCACAGATATGACAAAAACATCAGAGGCCGAGAAAACCCAGCTTCATTTCATATTGTCTAGACCTCATTGGAGGGTAAAAGTTTAATGCCAACTTTTATTTTTACACAAGGAGCACACGTAGACTAGCAGAGGCGGAATGTGAATGAATGAAAGCCCTTCCGCGTATGTCATATAAAGAGTGGTTGATGAAGAGATCATCTTGGGGCTAAAAACTGCTGCTACCCGCTTGTCTCTGATGGGCTGTTACAGAGCAGAAGTACAAGATAATGTTGTATCGGGTCAGAGCACTGAGGTGGCCCCCAAATTGGAAGGTAAGGTGCACATTTTGGGTGGAGTGACGGCAGAGCTCTTAGGAGACAGAGCTATCTAATGCAAGAAGTACTACAGTGGGCCCAGTGGTCTATGAAGACAATGACGCTTTGGTCATTTGGCTTGTCCAAGGATATTCTGCAGTGGGGCTTCTATCACCGTATACATAGTTAGTTAGGCAGTTTGGTCCCACCCTAAGGCTTCACAAGCATGGGACAGAACATGCAATATACTTCTTATTGAGCATTCAAACTAGAGGCAAGCAAAAGTCTTGCATCTCCCCAGGAGACCTTTTAGAAGTGCTTACAGACTGGGCTTGTCTGTCAGCTTTGTGATCATGAGTAGAGTATCAATTTGTTTTTGACCTTCCTATTGGCTGAAAGGAGGAGGAAGTTGGAAATAGGGGAGAGGTTTTTTTTTTTTTTTTTTTTTTTCCTTTCTTTTCCTGGTTGACTGACTGGCAGGTTGTAGGGAAAATGATTTCTTCCCACTGTCTCCATAGGGCAATCGTACTTTTAAGTATGTATTGTTGACTTGAATGTGAAATATTCCCCTTGACTCATATTCTAATATTTGGTCTTCAGCTAATGGTGCTATTTGGGAAAGTTCTGGAACCTTTAAAAGGTAGAGTCTCACTGGAAGAATTGGGTCACTGAGGATGGGCCTCGAAGAGTAATATGAATGACCCAGCCGGCTTCCTGCTTCCCGTTTGTCATGCCTTCCTTGCTATCTGGCTGTCTTCCCAACCACAGTGAAATAATCCTATCAGAATGCAAGTCAGAAGAAGCCCTTTCTCACTTAAATTACATTCTAGCATCAAGGAATGTACATAGGAGAGCAAGGTAATATGACAGGCTGGTATTTGCCAGCGCTGATCTTTACCCAGGACCCAGTAGACATAAAGCTTGCTTTTCAACTTTCTTTTCCCATCAATGATGAACAAGTGCACGGTAGAGCTTATGCAGCAATAGGTACTGAAAACAGACAGAGTTAGGACTCAGACTGCTCTCTTCTGAGCTGAAAGTTCAGAATCTGAGGTTATTGCACAGGAAGCCTAGGGTTAAGTTAAAATTTCTCAACAAGTAGTAGTCGGTTTTCATCGGTGTTTTTCCCCAAAGCTTTTGTAAGGTTTTGTCACCTAGTTCTAGACAGGTCTCACTGTGTTTGTTAGCATGAAAAGCTAAGCGGGGAATGATAAAAAGCATTAGGACTCAATGAGAGGTGGCTCCCCTGTTCCAGAGTCCAATGGGACTCTGAAATATCTACAGTCAAGAAAAGAGCCCTAGAAGTATCTCTCTCAGGGCCACAGGAGAAGGTTGTCGGTGAAACTTGGTAAGGAAACAGATCAGTCCTCTTGGAGGCAAGAGAACATGTACAAAGTCTCTCGGCTGCTTCTTTACCTGTTACCTGCACACCGAGCGAGGATGGAGGCTTCCTTCCCATGAGCCAAGACCTCAAAAACCATCACAGAGATATCGAAATCATTCGGTAGTGATGTAAAACTTGTCTGCTGATGTGTGTGCTTGTTGATCTTGGTCTTCGGCTTGATTGGCTCTGGAATCAATTAAGAGACAAGCAGCAGGGCACCGCCGTGGAGGACGTTCTTGATAGGGTTAGCGGAAGTGAGCAAACCCATCCTAAATGTGGACTATATGGTGGCAGTTAAGATAAAAGGAAGTTCGGGGAGAAAGCATTTGCCTTTTCCCTACTTGACTTCCTGTCTCACCAGCGAGCTCGCCTACCCTCTTTTGAGTTGATTTAACCAGTTGCTGCTGTATTCCTTCTCTCATGTGAGAATTCGGATTCTCTTGGTCTCCAGTATGCACCAAGGACCAGCAACTCTTCTGCTCTTCAGTGTCATACCAGGATTTGAAGTTCCTGGATTCCCAGACTCTCAGTGTGGGAACAGCTTTTTTGTTTGTTTGTTTGTTTGTTTGTTTTTGTTTTTTTGTTTTTGGTTTTGACTACTCAGCCAATCTAACAAACCACTCTTCTAATATTCACTGTGTGGCTTTTGTTCCTCTTACAAACCTCAGTGGAATCACTCCTAAACCCAGCAGTTTTAACACCCATTGTTCATCTTTGTCCACAGTTTTGAGTGTCAAGAATTGGTTGCGTCTTGGATTCAGGATCTGTCACAGATTGAAGCGCAGGAGGCCCTCCTCCATCTCTGCTGGCTAAGAAGGCTCTTAGGATGATCACTTCTCAAGCTCTCTTACAGGTTGTTGGAAGGAGACCTCAGATCTTCAGTAGGTGACTGTTTCTTTGGAGCTACTCATGCCATAACTTTCCTCAGAGTTAGTGACCAAGAATAAGAAGAACAGCACAACAGAAAGGAGCAGAAACTTCAGCCTCTAGCTTCCACTTCAGCCATCTTCCGTTGTCCGCACAAATCAACCCTGCACCAGAGAGTGAGGTGTAAATAGCAAGAGATGGGGATCACTGGGGATTGTAACTCTAATTGAAAACATAAAAGTTTAAATTAGCTCCAGAAAGATCCATATCGGGCATAGGAATGTTAATATTTACACATTCATTCAACAGACTCTTATTAAGCACTTCCTTTGTGTCAGTCACGGGGTACTGAAAATGGTGGGGGAGCAAGGCATTCACACTCCCACCATCAGAGGTTTTATGGTTTATCGGGGACTGTGGCTCAGTGGTTGAGAGCTTGCTTAGCAAGTGTGAGGCCCTGGGTTCAAATAAATAAATAATGCATATTTGGTTATAGCTAGTTCAAGGCCAACCTGGGATGTATGAAATCTTGTCTTAAAACATATATTAGAGGGCTGGAGAGATGCTCAGAGGGGTTAAGAGCACTGACTGCTCTTCCAGAGGTCCTGAGTTCAAATCCCCGCAACCACATGGTGGCTCGCAACCATCTGTAATGAGATCTGATGCCCTCTTCTGGTGTGTCTGAAGACAGCAGCAGTGTACTCACATACATGAAATAAATAAATCTTAAAAAAAACCCCAAATATTAGAGAACTATCTCTATCATTAAAAAATGGGTCCTTGGATCTAAAATGCTTTCATTTGCTCTCTCCTCATCCCATAGAATGGAGCAGTACAGTAGGAAGACACAGGCAGAGAGAGTCTTGTAGTTTTGGCTACACAAGTTGTGGGGATTTCGCTCCTGAGACACAGCTGTCTCTGCCTCCTTCCGTGTAACTGTCTAGGTCACATTCTGAAACGAAATCCTATTGTGTTTTAGCCTAGTCTACGTTTGGTCTAGCCTGGAGCATGCAAGTCACCTAAACTTTTTTCTTTGCTGAAAATCTGTTCTTCAGGTCTGGATGGAACCCGAGTCTATATTTGTGACCAGCTTCAGGGTAAGATTGCTGCTCTGTGGAGCATCTTTTGTCCCTTTTCAGTGTTAGAGCCCTGGTCCTCCTGAAACACACAGAGCCAGAGTTTCTGAGCCCGACCATTCCCATTCATATTGCTTCCTCCTTGAGTGCCCTGCTCAGGTCTGACTCTCCTCAGAGGGCACTCATCCCATAGCACTGCCCTAAAGTGATCTGGGTTTCAGACACTTATCTATAGTCAGCCCACCCTGGACTGGGCTCAGAGCAGATCTGAAGTCATGACCCGTCATTGTTATGCCTTTTTAGTTTAGTGTGTAGGTGTTTTGCTTTCATATGTGTACGTGCACCATATGCCTAATGTCCCTGAGTCTATGCGAGAATGTGAGAACCCCTGAAACTGGAGCTACAAATGACTGCACTGCTATGCGGGTGCTAGAAACTGAACCTGGATACTCTATATAGGAGCAGCAAGCATTTTTAGCTACTGAACCATCTCTCCAGCCCCACTATTAAAAAAAGTGTGTGTGTGTGTTTGTGTGTGTGTGTGTGTGTGTGTGTGTGTGTGTGTGCGCGCGCGTGCATTTATAGAAGTCAGAGGCAAACTTGTAGGAGTCATTTCTCTCTTCCTACTACACGGGTTCCAGGCTGCTAACTCAAGTCATCCAGCTTGGTGGCAAGTGCCCTTGCCTGCTAAGCCATCTTGCCTGCCCATTGTTTATTAATATTTTTTATTATCAATCAATTGGACACTTAGGCTCCTTCTGTTGTGCAACAGAGGATCATGGATCACCCTATTGAGCTGTGTTCTTTTCCCATTTTTTTTGACTCTGCTGGCATGGTTCGTTCCTAGATCCAATCTTTGAGCAATGTTACAGAGGCAGGAACACTTGTGGGCTGCTGGGCCAGTCCTCAAGTCACTGGATAAGACAGCTTTACACCTCTGTCTAATCTCTGTAACTGGCAAATTCCGAGCCCACAGTCGACCTTTACTTTTGGGGAAGAAAATCTCTTTTTGATAAACCTAGACATATGTTGGGATTCTTGGCTGTACCAGGCAGTGGTGGGCCACAGGTACCAACTTCTTTCAGGGAGGGCCCAGTAGACTCTCCGATTTAAATCTCATTATCCGCAACATGTAGCCATGCTCAATAAATTCACAAACACCAACAGGGCTGGGCCATGTGTTACTAGTTTAAAAAAAAATGCAATGTGGAAGAATTTTCATTTTCCTAAAGTCTCCTTTTAAAAGTTCAGTATTAAGAAATCCTTGAGGTAAGGACACTGATTCCTTTTCCTGGACAGATGGACACACAGATGCTCTGCAGCTGATTAACCCCACCCTGACATTTCTGCAGTCTTGGCTTTGTCTTACAGTGGGTTTTGGAACGCATCCAAAATCTACTTAGACATACTTCTCAGGGAGAAAGCGTTTACACTTCAGAAACTCTCTCTCTCTCTCTCTCTCTCTCTCTCTCTCTCTCTCTCTCTCTCTCTCTTAATTTGAGGTTGAATTTTTCTGCCCTAATTAGCTGTGTCTTTGAGCTTCAAGAGCAAGTTTTACTGTGGTTATTAACGAGGCCAATCTCTGATCGCTGGCCTTTTTCAAAAGCATTCCAGCCCACTAAACAGTGGCCTTTCATGATTTACAAGTTTGGAATCTTTGAGGGTTTTCAACAATTAAGGTGATTACTTTTCACACTCCGAAAGTCTTAATCACAAAACCTTGAGAGGGGGCCATGGTGAGTAGAGCCTGGCACCCCTAGAGCTTGCCTCTTGGGTGTGTGTGTGTGGGGTTCCCTGGAGCTGGTCTAGCCCAGTGGCACTGTTCTGAGAGGGTGTTGGCAGGAAGTCACAGGTGTTCCACTTCATCTCCAAGCCTGTGCTAACAGTACAAAACCGTGTCTCGGCGAGTGCTGTCAGATACCGGCTGCGGGCAAGGTAAACAATCCCTTTCTTCAGTTCAACCCGACCCCGTTTTCAAAGTACTTTATAGATTTGAAAGCTCAGGTGATCTTTACACGGCTGTGGGGTTGCACAGATGAAATGCTGTAGTATTAGTGAATGGGGAGAGTGAGGACCAGAGGTGAGAGCACATGGTCTGTGGTAGAAAAGGCCATCCAGTTTTCTGATTCTTGGCCCAGAGCTTTGCCCAACAGAGATGTCACTCCTTCTGTGTAGAAATGGTACAGTTCTCTGGAGGAAAGGAAAGATTCTGGTTTAACATTTCATCTCTATCTAATGAAAAGATGACCTATTCTCCACTTTCATAAGACATAGATTCTGCAGACACCCTGTGCTCCCATGTGATCTGGCAGTGAACTGGGTGTATGGCACCAAACAGAAAGTTAAGAGGGTCAGTCAATGCTCAGAGAAAATGGATTGCTAGTTAGTGTTGGAGGGAATACATAAGTACTAGGTTCTAGAACTGTAGAAATGTAAAACACAAGATTCTTGTGAGGTGCATGATGAATGTGTGAGCTGACATGCTTATCACAATAGGAACATCCAGAATTATTCTGTGGATTTTTTTTTTCTTCCCTAAAAGGTTTAACTCTATAGCCAGGCTAGCGTAGAACTCACTGTGGAGCCCAGGCTAACCTCACAGCTATGGCAGCTCTCCTGCCTTAACCTCTCAAAGGCTAGAATTGCAGGACCATGCATGGCCCTGTGCCTAACTGTATGGTTTGAATTAATGTGAAAGAAACCTTGTGAAGGCAACTTGCATTTCTTAAAGCTCAATGTACATCTACATGATCAGGATGGTTATTAGGTCCCATCAGTGTCACAGTTCACTTCATAAAGTCTTTATTGTTATCATTGTTACTGTTACTGTGCTTTTGAGGCAAAGTCTTGCTATGTAGTCCAGGCTAGCTTTGAACTCATGATCTTTCAGCCTCTGCCTACCAAATGGTAGGATCACAGGTGTGCACTATTGTGCGCAGCTTTACAAAATCTCTTTGGTTGGTTGAAGAGTATTGTTACTGAAACTGTGAACGGCTATGTCCCAGGCTCTAACCTGAACTTTTACTCCTCCTTAATTTCCAGCCCCATTACATCTTTGCTTCTGCCCTCTTCTCAGACCATCTTGATGGTGCGCCTACATCTCTTACACAAAGATTATTGTTTGAATGAGTATATTCATTCTCCATCACATGCTGAATCCTGACTCCCAAGGGGATGCTCTTAGCAGCAGGCACATCCAGGACATGATTAGACTGTGAAGACAAGCCCTCACAAGTGCTATTCATGCCTTTTCCTGAGAGATCAGAGACCACTTTGACTACCAACCCCAGGTAAGAAAATGGAAAGACGGTATTGCTTGTGACCCAGGAAATAGGTTCTTATTAGACACAGAATCAACCAATGAATTGTTGATCTTAGTCTTTCAGAACTATGAGAAGTAAATGTTTACAAGATTCCCAGCCTATGGGACCTCATTACAGAAGTGTGAGTAAATGGAGTAGCAGGACACGGTGCAGCCTTATAGCATCCCCTTACTCCCTGACCCCAACCCCTGGTCCTGACTCCAGACAACCCAGAACAATCTGACATCATGTCCTTGTTTAAGACCCACCACAGCTAAGAGAAAATCTCGTCACTATGGTGATCGCGAAGACCTACATGGTCATGCCTCTGTCTGTCTTATTACCCTTTCCACCTCTTTCAACTGAGAACTTGCCATGCCATTGCCCCATTGGTCCATGTGGTGCATGCCCATCTTATACCCGATCCTAGACTGCACTGGTCTTGCCCAAGGTTGGGTGTTCCTGATCCTTCTGAACCACGCAAACCTCTCAGAGTGGCTCCCTGACTGACTAAGTAAAGGATCCCCTGCATATTTTGTCTCAGAACCCTAATGAGATTCAATCTGTTCCTTTCTTTCTAGCCAGTCCATATTCCTGCTTCTTCAGAGTCTGTTTTCTTCCCAAAAGAATGTAAAATCCAAAAAAAAAAAAAAAAAAAAAAAAAAAAGCAAGAAAATGGCTGGTTCTTTTCACTTTAGTATTTAATTGAGAATAGTCCAGTGTGCAGTGGGTGTTCAGTAAATGTTAGTGACAGACCAAGGAAATAAAGGAAGGAAGACCAGGTCCATTTCTGGAGCTCTTGCCATTCTTTTCTTTAACCTTCCAACAATTCTAGGTTATTTTAGTTCATGGCATATGGAGAAATAAACGAAGTCCTGAAAAGACTTACTCAAGTGTAAAGATTTGCATTTTCAATCTATTCTCAGGAGGTGGGGATGAATGAGTCAAGCCGTGGGCTGTACTGTGTATAATGTTGGTACTAGACCCTTTAGCTGTGCCCTAGCCCATGTGGCACATGGGCATAATGAGAACTCATGAGTAGAGGACATATGCAATGGGAAAAGGGGACCTTGTTCTCTGAGGGGACTATCAGAAGCTCAAACACAAGCAGTCAACCAGCAAACTGTAAGAAGAGACATTTAGGGGAAGGGGCGTGGTTAAGAGCAAGTACTGCTCTCTCACGGGACTTACAAGTGTGCTTTCCAGCACCCATGTGTGGCAGTTTACAACAGCCTGTAACTTCAGGTCCAGGGGATCTCACGCCCTCTTCTGGTATCCACTGGGAACTGTACTCATTCACATGCCTATATTTTCACACAGACACACATACCTTCACATAATTAAAAAAAAAAAGGCTTTAAATAGTAATGAAAGAAAAGAACATTTTCAAAAGGTGAGGGCAGAAACTGTCCTGGATGGCCCAGAAGGTGAACAGCACTTGGGAGAGTTTCAGGTTGGATGTGAAATATCCCCCAACAAGCATTTCGTTGTCAGCTGATGGAGCTGTGTTGATGATGTCAAACTCTGAGGAGACGAAACTCTGCTGTAGAAAATAGCTCACAGGGATGTGAAGCTTATGGCCTTGTCTTGTTTCCTGCCTGGCCTCGGTTTCCGGTTCTGACAGGATGTAAGGATGGGAAGTTTTCTAATTGTACTTCCCTGCTGCCATGGTAAAACCTGTGACTGTATCCCCTCCAGTGGTGAGACAAAAGTCATAAGATGTTGTTGCACTCACACCTGTGACTGGGTGGAAATAGAACAAGTTTTCTTTCTGATAATACGTCTTTTTTGTTTCTACCTGCTTAGCATATTTTTGATTCCTATGGTAGTCATCTGGGTTCGCTTAGTACGTGTACTAATTTGCTTTTCATTTGCAGGCAGCCTAGTTTATAAAGGAAAGGAGTTTATTAACTTCAATTTTTTCTTCCTTCCTTCTTTTATGATTTTGTTTTAGACAGTATCTCACTATGCAGCTCTGGTTGGCCTGGAACTCATTAACTATGACTTTGGGTCTTAAAATCCAACATGGGTTCAGCAAGACATATCAAATTCAAATGAAAGCAGTAGGTGAGAAGCTCTGAGTACAAGGGACTCACTAATCTCTAGAGCCTACTTATCCTTAGGGTTAATTTGAGTAAGATCAGGCTGGCCTCAAAATCACAAAAATCCACCTGTCTCTGCCTCCCAAGTGCTGGGATCAAAGGTATAGGCCATCACACCCAGCTGATCTCACAGCCTTGAAGGCAAGAAGGCCTAGGACCTTGATGCAGGCTACAATAGAAAAATGGATTATTTTTTTCTCTTAGCTACAACATCGCATGCCAAGAAACCTGTGTATCTCTGTGTACCTCTCTCTTTATGGAGCCTTTAGGATTAATTTATGGGAGGGATGGTGGGTGGGTGCCACCCTAGTGGCTTAATCTAATAATCTAATCATTTCCCAAAGGCCCCACCTTTAAATACAATAGGCGGATTAAGTTTCTACCTTCTTAATAGCATTAACTATGACTTTAGGGCTTAAACTCCAGCATGGGTTCCGCTGGACAAATCACACTCAAATCAAAGCACTGGGTATGGAGCTCTCGGGCTTGTATGCTGAGGTGGGTCCAGGCTCATTCCTAGATCTCACCTCTCCCTAAGGCAGACCACTAGGTGTTTGTGAAGTAGCTTCATAATATCTAGTCTCTAACATGTAAAAAATTAGGAAACAGCTTGTGGATTATTTTTTTCTATTCTTTTTCTCTGCCTGTCTCTCTGCCTGTCTCTCTGCCTGTCTCTCTCTCTCTGTGTGTGTGTGTGTGTGTGAGAGAGAGAGAGAAACTGAGTCTCCCCATGTAGCCCAGGCTGGCCTAAACTTGTTATGTAGCCTAGGCTGGCCTAGAACTCACAATCCCACCTATAGCTTAGAATAAAATTATCTACCATTACAGCCACAGGTTGTGCTTCTTATCCTCTTTTCAAAGATGGGCTGGAATTAAGCTCGGGAAACGGGACTTGTGTCACTAAAATGACGATGTGAGGAGAGGACAGTTCCTAAATAAGCAACTTCATCTTCTCTGTTCACAGTAGAGCCAGAACCAAAATTAATCTTCCTAACGTTTGTAGGCAGGCATTTGGGATTAGCTTGGGAAACTACGTGTGCACCAAGGGTGACTTGAACAGAAATGTAGACTGGTCCCAAGCTTTATGGTTCTATCACATGTTTTCAAATCCTACAGTGGACATTTTTACTCAATGTTAGGAGGTTTTAACACTGCTCTCTCCCCCCCAAAAAGGTATCTTACAGCCCCAGTTCTTACTGTCTCTAAATAGGTATGACCTTATTGAAAATACAGTGTTTTATTTTATTAATAACATCAGGCCATATTTTAGTAGGGCAGTTCCTAATTTAGCAAGACTAGTGTCTTTCTAGAAAGGGGGAAGATAAAGAGAGAGAGAGAGAGAGAGAGAGAGAACATGTCTTCCATCCCCTCACCTGATAAGAGAATAATATCTGGAATATGAATGTATAAAACAACAAGAAACAAATTGATTTTAAAAGTGAGCAACCATGAGCTCAGCAGCTATGGATGTCTGCACTAGGTCTGTGTAAGAATTAGCCTGGAGTCAGGCCTGGATGGAGGAAAGGCTCAGAGGGCCTCATCCCTCACTCCTCACTGCTGAAGTGTTTACTGACAGGTTCAGGGAGAGAAGGAGTCACTGCCTTCAGTTCTGCACTACCTGGTGACTCCATTAGCTTCCAATGGATAGTTCTGACAATGCTCACACAGATGGATCTGGTCAACTAAAATTAGTCATAAAACAAAATCAAAGGTCTGGTTGGGATAGGAGTAACAGTGAGGGATGCTACAGCAATAAAAAGGTGTTTTGGAGAAAGCATAATCAGAACTAATTGTATAAATGCATGAAATTATAAAAGATCAAGATAAACCATTTTTTAAAAAGAAATGGGCAAATGACCTGATTAGACTTTTATTTATTTATTTATTTTTTGGTTCTTTTTTTCGGAGCTGGGGACCGAACCCAGGGCCTTGCGCTTCCTAGGCAAGCGCTCTACCACTGAGCTAAATCCCCAACCCCCTGATTAGACTTTTAAAAAGATATGTATTTTTTATCTTATATGTATGTGCATTTTGACTGCATGTATGTTTGGGTCCCATGTGTATGTCTGGTACCCTTGGAAACCAAAAGAGGGTATCAGTTTCCCCTGGAACTTGAGTTTAGATGGTTGTGAATTGCCATGTGGTTCCTGAGAATCAAGGCCCTTTGCAAGAGTAGCTAGTGCTCTTATCCTGTGAATTATCTTTCCGGCCTCTAGATAGACAGGTCTTAGAGACGTACAAGTGGCAGCAAATACACAGAAAAAAGTGTTCACATCATGAGCTATTATGGAAATGCTAAGCCGCAGTGATGTATCATTTATAATTCCTTTCAATGACTGTCTCAGAAACACAAATAGCAATAACCACACCAAAGTGCGGAGGGGATCCCCAAATGCTGCTGAGGGTACAATGAGAATTCTAACAGTTTGTAGGGAAGTTAAGACGTACAACTATTACATTAAATAGGAGGGTGGCTCTTCAAAAACCAGAAACAGACGTGTCTATATCATTTGTTCCTGGTACTGAGTAGATAGCCAAAGGAAGTGAGATCAATATATTAAAGAGATAGTTACACCATATGTTTATATCCAAGATATCAATCCACTCTACCTAACTAGCAATAGATGAACAGATAAGGGAAAGCATGCAATTCTGTCATCTGAGACAACAAATGGGATGGAAGATGTTTGACATGAATGTCAGGCACAGAAGGACAGACTCACGTGCTATGACTTGTATATGAAGCGTCTCCCAAAGGGTTCGTGTGAGGAAGACTTGGGTAATAGTCGGTGAAGGTGATTGGATGAAGATGACAGCAGCACGGGAATAATGCATCCATTGCATTTGTGGCTGATTAGGAGATGGGGCCTGGTAGGAGGATGTAAATCATGAAGAAAAGGCTTTGAAGGTTTTATCTGGTCCCCAGTGCTCTCCCTTTGCTCTCTGCTTCCTGACCATCATGAGCTAAAACTCTCCATCACACATTCCTGCCTCCTGTTGGCCCGAAGCATGGAGTTAGCTAATCTGGCCCTGAGCCAAATACATAACCTCTTACCCTTTAAGTTGCTTCTCTCAGGCATTTGTCACATGGATGAAAAACTAGATTGCAATGGCTATTCTTAGTTGTCTACTTGACAACATCTGGCATTAACTACAACTCAAAAATGGCTGTGCACACCTGTGCCAGGTTTTTGCTTAATTAAATCATCAAAATGGGAAGATCCACTTGCAATCCAGATCTTTGCAGTGGGAAAACATGCCTTTAATCCAGATCTCTGGAGATATGAAGACTGGGCTACATCTTCTGCTGGAAACCTAGATAAAGGAAGAGTTTCTCTTGATGCCTGCTTGCTCTCACCCTCACTAGCAACTCCATTTTCTCATTGGCATTAGAGCCTACTTCTTTAGGGTTCCTATGTATATGGGAGACCAGACGAGATATCCAGCCTCGTGGACTAAACAACTCCTGGATTCTTGGACCTTACATTTATAGGCGGGCATTGTTGGATTAGCTGGACCACAGCCTGTAGCTTATTCTAATAAATGCGAGAGAGAGAGAGAGAGAGAGAGAGAGAGAGAGAGAGAGAGAGAGAGAGAGAGAGAGAGAGAGAGAGAGAGAGAAAGCTGAATAGTTGACCCTACAGAAGTAGAGAGCTTGATAGGTGGCAGAACCTGATAAAGATGTTGGAGAGGTAGTGATGGATAAGGGTAGTCACAGAACATAGGGGCTCTTGAAGAGCAAAGATAATGTTAATGACCCATGGTAGTTAGGACAACTGTGGTTGTCTATGTGATTTGGATATCTTGTAAGTGGAAAGGGATGTTCCAGCACATAGAGTGAAAATGACCAGTATGCTCATCACTGTGATTGGATGCATTGTGTACATGTCTTGAAATGCCGTACTCTAGAAGTATACTACTACTTTTGAGTACTTAATGAATGTGAATAATCTAAAGGAAGGAAGGGGAAGATTAGGACCAAGAGACACACAGGGGAAGCTGGCTATATGAAGACAGAAGGAGAGATTAGAAAGATTTAGCCATAAGCCAAGGAATGCCTGCAGTTTTCCGTACTCGGAACAGGCAAGGAAAGATCATATACTAGTTAACTGGGATGAGCAAGGTGCTTGATTTTGGATTTCTAGATTTCAGAATAAATTTCTTTCGTTTTAATTCACCTAGTTTGTGATACTCTGTTACACGGCCATACAATAGGGGGCATACTTAGAAATACAAGCAGAGAGAATCCCCCCTCTCCTAGCTGATTGGATTCTTCTAGGTGGTCTAGGCAATGCACACAGCATAAACTATTATATCGGAAGACAGGAAACAAAGATCCATTTGTCTGCGGATCTCTGCGTCTAGAACACTTAGAGATGCTGCCTGAGCACTGAGGACATGGCAAGTTTCACAACCCCTGAGTTCAGTCAGCGACTCACAGGAAGGGGAGTGGCCCACTCACAGCGCTAGGTGTATCCGACACAGAACAGAACAGCATTCCCTTCCCGATGATTGAACTTGGGGTTTCCATCACATCGTGCATTCCAGCATTTCTATCCCCTCCGGAAGTCTTAAATCGTGGGGAGGTTGTCTTTCTCATCTTATTTTACTTCCTTCTCTGCCCCTTTCTTATTGATTACGGTTCTCCTGCAGATTTCCCTCTGTATCTATGAAATTGATTTGAGGAACCCCAAGACTCCCAAGTCCTCAGATATCTAAGTATCTTGAGGTGACACAGTCCTATATTTGCACGTAATGTAACATGCATTTTCACGTGTTTTCACCCATGGAAGTGGAGTTTTCAGGTTCGGCCAAGCTGTCTGTAGTTTGATTATTCCCTCATCTCCGGAATTCCTCTCCTTAGACCAGCCTTTCCTGCTATTATTTTCAATTACATCACCATCTTTCCACCTTCAAGTCTTTTGTGAACACGATTATCAGCTTATTTAAGAGGGTGAAACTCATTAAGCCACATTTCTGCCTCACTTTCTTCAATCATGCATTTTACATGCACGCACTAGTGCATTCCCATGCACACATGCACATACGTGAGCGTTCATGGAAATTCAGTCTCCTTCCATCTTCCTGTCTTGTATCTCTACGTTGGTTTTCTTCATGATGCCAATATGGCTGCAGAGATCCTTTTACGATTCATACTTACCTTCTTTTTCTGCCCAGAGGGAGAATGACAGATGGGTTGTTTGGGGGAAAAAATAGTATCAATTCATAGGCTCCCTCCTCCTCCTCTTCCTTCTTTGAAATAGGTCTCACTGTGCAGAGCCCTAGCTGGCATGGGACTCTCTATATAGACCAGGCTGGCCTTGAATTCACAGAGATCTGCCTGCCTCTGCCGCCCAAGTGCTGCCCAAGGTGTGCACCACCCTGCTGTGCTCAGGGCTCTCCTTAAGAACTAACAGCGAGCCTCCCTCAGATGCTGGCAGACTGCTAGCTCCTGAGCTACGAACTCAACTGAAGGAGCAATGCATGTGTGTCATACGGACGGATGTCCTCAGGATGGATGAATGTCTCAGATGCGTTGACATCTGTCGGGGTGGACTGCTGCTCTTGTTTGGGTCCGGAATGTCCCCCAAAGGCCCATAGGTTAGAACAATGGTTCTCAACTTGGGGGCCATGACGCCCTTTTGGGGGGAGTCAAATGACCTTTTCCCAGGGGTCACATATCAGGTACCCTGCGTATCAGATATATTCATATTACAATTTATAATGGTAGCAAAATTACAGTTATGAAGTAGCAACAAAAATAATTTTATGGTTGACAACCATTGGGTTAGAGGCTTAATTCTTAGTCTCTGGTGCCTCTGGATGTCTTCGTGTCATTAAGGGCATGGCTTTCCAGGAGATGTAGGGCGTTGGGTTTCATTCCCTCCTTTCTCTTAGCTACTTGGCTATGAAGTAAGTAGATTTTCTTCCCATTTACTCCACCATGATACACGGTGATAGGCCTAGACAACTGAGGGAAAACCCCAGAACCCATACTATAAGTAACTCTAATAATTTAATCTTCAGGAAGCAGATTAAAGGAGTGTACTGAATAGGTTTGTGTCAACTTGACATAGGCTAGGTCATCTGAGAGGTAGGAACCTTAATTAAGAAAATGTCCCTCGGGGCTGGAGCGATGGCTCAGTGGTTAAGAGCACCGACTGTGCTTCCAGAGGTCCTGAGTTCAATTCCCAGCAACCACATGGTGGCTCACAACCATCTGTAATGAGATCTGATGCCCTCTTCTGGTGTGTCTGAGGACAGCTACAGTGTACTCATCATATATACATAAAAAATTTAAAAAAAAAAAGAAAATGTCCCTCAATATCTGGTTGTATGCAAGCTTAGGAGGGCATTTCCTTAATTAGTGATTGATGGGAAAGGGCCCAGGCCATTGTGCCACCCCTTGGTTGGTGGAACTGGGTTCTGCAAGAAAGCAGGCTGAGCAAGCTATGGACTGGAAACCTCTCCTCTATGACCTCTGCATCAGCTCCTGCCTCCAGGTTCCTGCCCTGTTTGAATTCCTGCCCTGACTTCCTCAGTGATGGACTAGGATATGGAAGTGCAAACTAAAGTAAACCCCTTTCTCCCTGAGTTGCCTTGGTCTTGGTGTTTCAGTAGAAATCCTAAGACAAGGCTTTCCATATAGCCAGGATCAACTTCCGGAGCCAGGACTAAGGTGAATCTGTCTTCTCCCATGATAGCCCTTCATGTAAAGTCAGCCACCTGGCCTTTCCCAGCTTTCTGGTGGCATGTGAGAAGGCTAACGAAGTCACAGTATTACATCCCATGGGATGGTGACCCCTTTCTCTTTACAGTCTTTAACATAAACATCACGAACTCATGGCATGTTCTGGAACCTTCTCAATACTCCTTATACATCCTACCACTCTATGATGGTCAACTAGAATTTCCTTACTTCTGTCTTGTTGCATCCACTGTCATCTCTGTGAGTAACTGATTCTATCCATCTCCCATAACACTGGCTGAGGAGTGTAAGCACCTCAGAAGAGGTGGGCCAAGGCCAAGGCTGCCTTTCTCATACCAGGCCCTAGTGATGTGGAGTATCTTGTACATCATAGGTGCTCATTAAAAATGCGATGAGCAAACTAATGTAATAAGTACAATGGCAAAGAACAGAACCATTCGACTCCCCCCCCCCCAAAAGGGGATCATGACCCCCATCTGGAGAACCATTGTTCTAACCCATGGGCCTTCAGGGAACTTTCCAGACCCAAACAAAAGCAGCAGCTCAGCCTGACAGAGGGCCATCGTTGCCAGTGACAACTTTATATGAATGTATACATGCTCGTGAGTATGTTTATACTTTTTAAAAGATTTATTTTACTTACTGTGTCTGAGTGTTTTGTCTGCATATCTATCATATGTGTATCTGACACACTTAGACATCAGAAGAGGCCATTAGATTGCCCAGACTGCAGTTTCAGATGTTCGTGGGCTGCCATTTGGGTGCTAGGAACAAATCCCAGTTCTTTTGCAAGAGCAACAACTGCTCTTAATTCTGAGCCCCATGTTGAGCTCTGATACTTTTTATTGATGGGTTTATGTATTCTGTTTTTTTTTCTGAACTGACACCATAGCACCAATATCTATATACCTATATCTATATATGAAATTCTTTATAAATAAGGTTATATAATCTAACCCAAGAAGCTGCTATGCAGGCTGATGGGAGAGAAAAATTATTAGAAATCTATAGTCTGACCTTTCTGGGAATTCTGGGAACTAGAACACCAACTTACCAGGCAATAGATGCCCAGTGTTACAATAGTGACATCACTGTTTTGGGGATAACCAATTGCTTTCTGAATAAATTTGAGGCCTGCTCCACAGAGGAGAATTCATACCTGGAACTATAAAACCTGGTCAAAAACTTGTGTCTGGGGTGGTCATAGGCCCTATGGGGAAACCTGTTGTTTTGCTATATGGACACATTATCAAAACATACCTTGTAAATATTTATGTTAATATCCACAGATCAGTGTTGCTCTTAGTTTTAGTCAAGGTAGCATAGTTTGCAGTGATAACAGTAAATGAAGAGATTCATAGCTATTCAAAGTGCTACTTAAGTGATGATTGAGACATTCATTGGGACAGCTGTTGAGCCCTAAATGGGACATCTTTATTCCTCCACTCCAGAGGTTAGGGTACATGGAGGGAGAGGATGTACAAACAATGTAAAATCTGGAAGATGGGAAGGAATGATGCAAATGCTGTCTTCTGGACATGACAGTCCATTGTACCCACGGACCCACAGCAACAGTGACTACATGTATGTTACCTTCATAAGTCTGGACCCATTAACATTTCCTCACTGATTGGGGAGGAGTTAATATGGCTCCACTCCTGAGAGAAGAACTGTAGTTAGTGGTTGGTTGGGAGAGCAGGGTCATAGTCTTTAGTATGTAGCTACTAGTAAGTTGCCCTTGCTTAAGTAAATAGCTCACTACTAGCCCCAATTAAAGGCAGTGGGTCACAAAAGGAAACAAAACAAACATAAAATATGAAGCAGGAAGGGGACTTGTTGAAGGTCAGCTTGTTCAAGTCAAGGGAAGGGGTGAGATACGAAAGGTAATGGGGAAGGTACAATTAAAGGACCTTTCATTTGTGTTGGAAATTGTGAAAGAATAGACAAGTTAATTTTCCTTTAAAAGTGGGATATGGAGGCCAATGGTGGGCACTGAGCATCCTGCTCTATCACCCTCCACATTAGTCCTTTGATAAAGGGTCTCTCATGAACTTGGAGCTAGGCTGGTAGCCCGCAAGCTCCACTGACTTTCCTATTTTTATGCCTCTGCAATACTGAGGTTGAAGCATGTGTGTAGTCAATCCCAGCATTTTACATGGATACTGGGGTTTGAACTCACATCTTCACATTTGTGTACTAAGCACCTTTACCTACCAATAGTCTTCTCAGTCAACATTCTTTTATACAGAACTGTGTCTATATTTCAGGTTCAGCATATTCTTGAAAATGGTGCATTTCCTATGTACTGTAGAACACTGTTACTCACTGTTTTAGGCCAGAGAGAAGACCCCACAGGGACCTGCAAAGCAAAGTGAGAACAACCTTTAAGAATGACGTGCACTCTTAACCTTTGTCCAAAAGCAATAACAGGATCCTAAAAATGTCCTTTGCATCTAGTTAGCATTGAATACAGTACTCTACTGTGTAATCTTACACAGTATTATTCATTTTCAAATTCTCTGAGACTTGGAAGATGCAGCAGTTCTTGGGCCAGAAGGATGGCTCAGTATATAAACATACTTGTCCAGAAAGCCTGCTGGCTTGATTTAGTTCTAGAATTCATATAAAAAGCAGGATGCCGTAGTACATATTTGTAATCCCAGAAACCCTAGGGCAAAATGGGAAGCAGAGACAGAATTGTCAGGAAGCTTGTGAGCCAGCTGGGCTAGAATACACTGTTCAGTGGCAAATAACAGAGACCCTGCCTCAGGGAGAAATATGAGAACTTAGAGATCTCTGGGAAGTTCTCCTCTGATCTTCACGTGTTCATACACACACACACACACACACACACACACACACACACACAGCACATATACACATAACACATACTTGTACTACATATACAAATACTACAAACAAATATGCTACACATACCACATTATTGTACACACACCAAACATACTGCATATATACTATACATCATACACACATACTACATACACATACTATATGCATACTACATACACACAGTACATACACACTCCATATATATACTACATACTATATAACATATATATACTACACCCCATATACACATACCACAGATACACCCCTAATACCGCATAAACATACCACATATACATATATAAACAGTAATACACACACTACATATATAAATACTACCCACACATACTATACACACATACTACATATACTACACCTTGCTACACGAACATACTGCACACACACTCTACAAGCATACTACATACACACTATACATACATTCTACATGTTACCTCCACATACTACCTCATACGTATTACACACACTATACAAATATATCACAGACTACACATGAATATTAATACACACTACATAAATACATATAATACATTACCAAACACACCACATACTGCACATCTACTTTGTACACACTACCCCCACATACTATATGCATATATATCATAGATAGTATACACACACTACAATATGCCATGCATACATACACACTACCCATATATATTATATACACACTACATACATACTATACAAACACTACTTACAACTGCACATGCACTACCCATACACGTTACATACAAACACACTATACACACTACACAAAACACTACAAACAGAAACACTACAAACATTTTATATACATATCTCCACATACTATACAAACATACTACATACACACTACACATACACTCTACACACACTATCCACACATTACATACACACAATACATATAGACTGTACATACCTACTATCCAAACACTACACACCTTTCCATTATACATACTCACCACATATACTACCCACATATACTACTACATACACATTACATATGCACACATACTACAAACATACACTATGCACACTACACATACTATATACACTACACATACACACATACCACACACACACATACACACTATACATACTACCCATACACACATACATACTATACATACTACCCATACACACATACTACCCCTAGACACTCCATACACACATACTGTATTCATACTAGACACACACTACAAACTCACACACTTTAAAAATATAGTGATTCTCTATCACAGTGTCACAAATAACATTTCTGTGGTTCAATTTTTAAAAAAGACAACAGCTTGCCCTTTGTGTTTTCCAGTTCCAACCCCCACGCTCCCTCACTTCATCTTTTACGCTTCTTTTTTTTCCTTCCAGCCACTATTATGAAGGAGAGATACCTATGTGGTTCATGCTGCACTGTGAATAAGACGAAGTTTGGGATAGAATCACCAAGGAGGTAAAAGCAAGTTTACCGTAAGTCAGATTAGCACCTCCTGAGGCTCTGGGTAAAAAAAAATATATTCTTTAATTTTCTTCTTTTTTTTTTTCAAGTTTGTTTTTCCCTTCCATCTTTTCCAAATAAGCCCACAGACTCAAAGAACGTTCTGGACCTCTTGGTTTGCTCCCTTTTCCAGCAGCTGTATGATCTGTGGCCACCCATACCCAACATTATTTTCTCAATGAGAGTCTCAGGAGATGTCTGCCTTATATTGCACAAAAGCCATTCACCCATTCATCTCCAATGTGCGTTCTCTGTGTGTATGCGATCCCGGGTTGAAGCTGGTCACTGGAAACCCAGAGAGGGAAGATCAAGCCTATCCTCAGGGGGCCTACACTCTAGGGGGGAAGCAGACAGAGCTTGTAATTAGGAGTCACCACAAAGGGGACAGAATGCCTTTCCAGAGCTCTCCCAGGCAGTGAAAATGGAGTAAGATCCCAGAGGAGGAGGAGGCTCCTGAGGGAGGTCTCAGAGCTGCGGGAGTCACAGAGACAATAGCACGCTTATGTTCTCTGCAAGCTGGCCACACGCATCTCCTGGTTGCATTGTTTCTGGTTCAAATCCTACTGCTTTATTTAGAAGCCTTGGGTCCTTAGATGGAAAACTTAGGAAATAGCAGGGGACAGTGTGAGCTCCCAGGTAGGAATCAGAATGCCCTAGATTGGAAGTTCCGCTCTACCTCTTTCTTGTTGTGTGAACCCCCAACTCTCAAAGATTCAGTTTCCTTCTCTGCAAAAATAAATAAATAAATAAATTAATTAATTAATAGAAAGACTAGTGAGATTAATTTAAAAGCATAAAGCCCAAGAAGGGTAGAGCAGAGAGCCTGCATCATGAAGTGTTCACTCCAGGGTATAGTCATGATGCCCTTCTGTATAGCTCACCACATTAAACTCTGTACTTTTTCTAAAGACTCCTGATAGAAAAGGGGTAGGGGTAACACCTAAATCCTGCCCTGCCCTCTGTGAACTGGTGACCCCTCCCTGGTCACGGAAGCAGGCAGGTCATTTAAAAAATGTAATTTTCGAAATGACATTCTTCATGCTAAGTCCAGGGCAGGCATGTCCATTCTGCTCAGAGAGAGCTGGGGCAGTAACCCAGAAAGGAGAGGTAGCCCTCGCTTCGCCATTCTGCGGCCCAGGCTGCTGACAAAAGAATTGTGCAAATGAACCTTTAAATCCGTAAATAGTGCCCCCACAATGCCGGGAAGAATGCAGCGGCGACAAAGGGCAATATTCACAGTTTATCTCAGGGTGATGGATCTGAATGGACGCATGAACACGGGTTTGTTAGAGAAAGAGCTGGCCACAGCCCCCCGCCGGGAACCCAGTGGCCGCAGTCTGCAGTGCAAACAGTCAGTCTAAATCCTGAACAATTAGGGGAAACCAAGCTGCCTTTATCTGAACTTCAACTTGTTCTCATGATTGATATGGGAAATGAAAAGTTGTACACTGCTCGGGAAGGGTCTGTTGGCCCTGGCTGCATGCAGGGCCACGGAGAAGGTGTGTGGTGTATATTTCATATACAGAGTGTAAGAAGCACACCACCCAGGTTAGTGGGGGACTGGGGCGGTCCTCAGACTGGCCTGGGGGCATTTACCTAGGTGGGTATTGTTCCCAAGCAATAAAATACGACAGTGGTTATTTCAGTTACATCAAAGTCTCCTTATTTGACTTTGGGTAAGGATTTGCTTTGAAGGTGGGGAGTGCATTAGATTCTCTTTGCCTGGCTTGAGTCTAGTTGGACTCATCTGTCTGGCTCTCAGTTTTGACACCCGAAGAATGGGAATAGGGGCCGTGTCCTGCAAAATGTGTGACAAGCAATTGCTAAGCACAGAGTAGACAGGAAGTGTTCTATTCCGCAGTTCAGTATCTTAGAGTTTGAATTTGCCTTCACAGTGAGGGCACCAGGATGTGTAAATGTGAGCGGGCACCTCAGACTGCTTCAGCGAGTTGGGTGGGGGCATCTATAAGCAAGAAGAGGAATGTAGGCACCCAATGAATGACGTCCAGTTCAAGGCCACGAACAGTGGCATTTACACCTCAGAGTCTTGAATCTCTTCCTCAGGGAGCCATGAGTGGAATCAAGTCACAGGAGGGAGGGCTGGGGTACAAGGAAGAAGTGGGCATGAAAAGATGACAACGTTTGAGTGCCCATTGGTGGGAAGGAAAGTCTCGGACGCTGTGGGCATAGGACCTCCTGGCTGAAGTGCAGGGTTTATGGAAGGGGGAGGTGAGAGGCAGGAGGAATGAGCAGATCTTCAAAGACTTTCACAGTGAGGTAAAGATCTGCCTTTCACCCTGTAGGTAATGGGAAACACCATATCCTGGAGCAGCAGGCTACCCTCTCATATGTTCCATGAGGGGATCTTTTGAGGCTCTGGCCTGCCTGGTGTGGTGCAGCAGTACACAGGCTTGTCCCATGCAGAACCAACAAGGCTCAGTGACATATTCGATGTGGGAGAGAGGTCAAAGGTGGCAAAGGTTGTGAGCCTTTGACTCCTACACTCATTCATTCATTAATGAAACATCGTGGTCCTTTCCAAAATTCCACAGGCTAGCCCACTCGTTGCCAGGAACTTACATAATCAATCACTTAATTACACCGTAGACTCCCGGGGAGGGAAGTAGAAGGAATGTGTACCTTCCAATAAGCATTCTGTTCTCCCAAGCTCACGTGGGAACTTTTCACACTGGTACTTTACCAAAGCAGAAACAGATGCCATCATTCCCTCATCTTCATAGAGGGGGAAACTGAGGCTCAGGACAATTACGTGATTGATTTGCCCAAGCCTGAGCTGGGATTTGAACTGGGTTCTGACGACAAAGCCCTTCACTGTCCTTTATGCTAAATGCCTCTAGTGAGGCTGGCTGGGAGGCACGCAGGCCACAGCACAAAAAGATCGGTGCTCAGGCCACTCTCCGAAACAGACTTCCAAGAACCCTCTTCAAAGCAGCCTGAGGCATTCAGCTCTGCCGGGCATTCACTGTGGAAGTATTTCCTTTGTCCCCACCATCAGAGGTAAGTGACATCTTGAACAGCTCAGGAAGATTAAATAGCCCGGCTCCCTTGGAAAGCTTAAGAAAAGAGTGAGAGAAAGAGAGAGGGAGAGAGAGAAGAAAGGGGCCACGCCGGCCATTATGGAGCTGCCTCCCCCAACCCCTTTTCTGTGAAAGAGCTCCCAAGAAGCGCCATTGGAAGAAGCAGGCGCAGATAAGACTACAATGACAGAGAGCCCGAGAACTCCAGAGAACCCGGGGCTGGGCGCGGTGAATACGGATTACTGCGGCTTGGAGCAGCTGAAGAAAAGGAGAATCCCAGTCAGGATGGAAGTGTGGAATTCCTTTTTTCCCCCTTCCCCTCGGAGACTCCAGTTCACTGCGCAACAACAATGCGAGGTGGGGGGCACTTGACATGCCCCTCTTCCAGGCCATGTTGGCGCCCCATGTGGGGCTCCCGGGGAACAAGGGCGGTGCAAACCCAAACAAAGCCGATTTTAACCCAATAAACTCACCCCACATTCTCAAATAGAAATGCCAAAAGCTTGGGCTTGCTGAGTACCCATCCACTGCCCAAACACAGGGGACAAACAAGGCCTTGGGCTGGACGTGTTTGAACAGCAAAATTCACCTTCTGTAATGCTTGCTTCCTTTTTGTTTTGCTTCAATGAAAGGAAGACTTTGCTAGCAGTTGACAACCTTCCTGCGATTGTGATTATTCTTGTTGTTGAGGTTGGTGGTGCTGAGGATGGAGCTTGGGCCTCGTTCACCCCTCAACAAGCACCGCACCAATGTCTCTTCTTAAAAATACACTATCCTATTTCTTCCCAAACCACACCCTTGGACAACAACACTCATTTGGGAAATGTGCAAATTAGACTGCAAATTACTGGCTCTGAGTTCGAGTTGCACAGCCTACTGATAATTCTGGGAACAATTCCTTTGCTGCTTCAAATTTTGTTTCTCTCTTGCAAAGCTTTAAGCCCGAGCTACAGGTTTTGATCCCTTCGGAGGTCGAATACCAGATATTTTGCATTATATTACAATTCATAACTAGGAAAGTTACAGTTATGAAGAAGCAATAACAACAAAACGAACTTTTGAGACAGGTGTCTCTGTGTAACAACCTGGCTTGTCCCAGACTTCTATAGACCAGGCTGCCTTTGAACTCAGAGACCTGCTTGCTTCTGCCTCTTGAGTGCTGGGATTAACCACTGACCGGCTAACAAAGAAATAATTTTATAGTTGGGGTCACCACAGCATGAGAAATTGCAGTAAAGGGTCAGCTTTAGGAAGGTTGAGAACCACTGTTCCTAGTACTCTATTGCTTGCAATATGCAGCCAGCAGTCTCTTAAGCCTTCTCCACAGTATATAACCCCTGGCAAGAATTTCTTGTGAATGAAGCATGCCAAGTCTGGCTTCTTGGGGGTAGGGAGGAAGTAGCGTAAGGCAATAATTGTCACAGTATTCAAACTGTAAATGCACCTTTTTTTCCAAAATGAACTATTTTCATTATTTCCCATTTTTTGGGGATAAAAATCAGTGCGTTAAAAATCCACCTAGTAATGACTATATTACCCCCCAGTGTCCTTGGGAAATTTACCCCAAAATTCGAGTTTCTGCCCATAAGGTTACCAATGGTTTTGGTTAGAAAAGGTTACCAACCTTTTCTTCAGGTGCTCTAATGGTTTGCCCATCTCTTACCTTAAAAGTAAGCAGGGGAGGTACTGAATCCAGAAATGGGATTTCAGAGGAAGAATGTGTGCGAGAAACTTGAAAGTCATCATTCCCTCTAAGTCAGTTCCCAGAGGGAATAATATGCTTACCAAAATAATAGCAGCCATTTTGGGGTCAGAGGGATGAGGATTGAGTTCAGGTCTTACACATGCCATGCCGGCACTCTAGCACTATGCTACAACCTAATTGTCTAAACTTTTATTTTGAGACAGTCTTGCTCTGTTGCCCAGGTGGGCCTTAAACTTGCGATCTGCGTCCCGCAGCTTCCTGGGTAGCTGCGATTACAGTTTTAACAGATTTTCTCTCTTACCTTTCAGAACTCCTTTCCCCTTCCCCACTTCCTCTTCATTTCACTCGCTTCCCCTTCTTGCTCTTAGTCTCTTCTTGCCTCTCTGAGCTTATGTCCACAGTGGAAAGAGCTCTGAGCAACCTGAAGTAGGAACGTTTCTGTCGCTCTGGAGTCCTTAGGCCTTGGAGCCTGAGCCCAGTGCACAACATGCTAAGTTTCCCTCTGAAGGGGCCCTTGCCCAGTATGTCTCTCTTATGCACGGAGGAGAGGAGTCTTCCAGCAGCTGCTTCATCTCTCCCTTGCTTCCCCTGGCAGAAATTAGGGTCAGAATCTCCTGAGACCATGAACGCTTTCACAGGGGGGGAAAGACAGTGAGCTATGGATAAGACACCATGGTGACCAATGTCCTTCCCATTGCACTCCTCCAGCAGGACAGGACAGTCACAGAACTTCTCTGGGCTTGGCTTCCTAGCTCGAGAGTATGAGTATCTAGGAACTCTGGTGAGGACAGAGAAAGCTCCATGAGGAAGAAAGTGCATACAGGAGGGAGGGTGGATGAGCAGGCTGCCTTCATGGGCTTTGGAGCCTAAGTCTGCAAACACTGCACACAGAGTATCAGGAGGCTGTACCTTGGATGTTTCCTGTATAACATGGGGGAACTGGGACCTCTTCACCAATGCTTGGCTCTTAGAACAGTGCCCATCAGTGGTTACTGCTCATATCCACACAGCCATCTCCCTAGCCCTTAGTATTCTGGTTTTGACATTGCCTTTCTTTGGTACTTAGCATGCTACATGAACTGGCCTTCTTTCACGTGTGTGAGAGAGACTGACGGTTCCCAAATCCTAGCTGTTCATGCCATTCAGGACTTTCTGTTCACTCACCTTGGCAATTGACAACAGGTTTACAAAACTTCTGCCCTGTTCCACATGCTCTCTGGCATTTTTGTGCTAGCCATATTTTCTAATGGGGAAAAGTATTAGTCTCCTTAGCAGCTGATACTGAGTTCTTGCTCTATAAACCGACTTTCGAATGCTTCCACCAATGAAACATCTTATATCAAAAGCATACTCCAGCTGATGTTATGGGGACATGATACATAGTAAGACACTACACTGTGTTCTGAATTCTTTAAGCTATCAGGAATAAACCTATGTAGAAAATACTGTTTTTGACTGAGTGATACAGAAGCACTTAGCCTATGAGATAAGCTAACATTCCTTCCACTGCATCGAGCGAATACGCAGCCTATCTTGTTTTCAATCAAGCCATTGTATAATTCCTTCACAGGGGAAAAAAAAAAAACTAAAAGAGACCAAATACCAAAAGGTATTTTTCTTGTAGAGAAACATAGAGATGTTTTATGTTTGTTCTGGCTCTTCAAAGTAGACACAGAGGAAGAAGAATTGATTGTGAGGTGAGCCAGGGTGACAGCCAGGTTAGGATTTTTGGTTTTGTTGTTGTAGTACTTTTCTCTTTAGTAAGATTCCCCACCCTCTCCTCTCTCCATCTCTCAGATCCTGTGAAATCAGCGTTATGCTTCTCTGAGGATGGGAGGTTTCCTTCAAAGCTTCCCTGGGCACCCCTCAAGCTGTTCTCCACATCCCCTGCAGGTGTGGAAGGAAACTCCTATGGCAGTCATCCGATTGACTTAGCTGAGACTTCTGAAGACTGTGACTGGCTTGTCATTGAGGGTACCTTTATTCGCACAATGAGATCTCGCTTCTTCTTGCTAATTGTAGGGAGAGAGAGAAAGATGGTAGATGGGTAAAGTGCTTGCAGTGCAAACACGAAGACTTAAGTGTGTTCCCCAAGAATGCCTGAAAATTAAATGGGCATGGTAGTCGCCTGTGCTCTTAATCCCCATACTGGAGAGGCAGAGCCAAATGGATCTCAGGCGATCCTGCTAACCTAGAGGAATCAGAAACTCAGGTAAAAAAAATAAGAGACTATGTCTCAAAACAGACTAAGGTGGATGACGGATAGCAGTCCTGAGGCATTACACCCGAGAGTGATCTATCCATATGAACATGTGGACATTCACAGAATCTATTTTAAGGTCAAGGAAAGAGCTATGGTTTTTTTCCAGTTATCTGTTTCTGACTTTCTCCTTTGCTTTTCAGATCCCATTGCCCTTAAGTCTGACTTCTAGGACAGTTCATTTCAGGTCACCAAATGCCAAATTCTCCTTTGTGGCTGTCCTCGTTACAAATCTGATGTCCTCCTTCTTTCTTTTCTGCCACCGCCATGCCATCCAGACTAAGGAAAACCCAGAATCTCTGGGGCCACGTGAGCCAGGGCCACGGTCACATCAGTAAGCACTACATGCACCCAGGAGGCTGCAGGAATGCTGGAGGCACGCGTCACCACAGGATCGACTTTGACAAATACCATCCAGGTTACTTCAGGAAAGTTAGGAGGAGGCGTTACCACTTGAAGAGGAACCAGAGATTCTGCCCAACTGTCAACCTGGATAAATCATGGACGTTGATCAGTGAGCAGACACGGGTCAATGCTGTAAAAAACAGGACTGGAGCTGTTCCCATCACTGATGTTCGATCAGGCTACTACAAAGTTCTGGGGAAGGGAAGCTCCAAGGAATCCCTCATTGTGAGGGCAAAGTCTTCTTCAGCTGAAGAGAAGACTAATGGTATTGGAGGTGCCTGTGTTCTGGTGGCTTAGAGGTTAATTAAATACTAACATTTTCAAGCAAAACAAAACAAAACAAAACAACAACAACAAACCAAGTCTGTTGTCTTGGTCTGGAACGATGCAGGCTCCAGTGGCCAGTTCCTTGTCCTTGAATAGTAATACAAAGTTTTAAGCACAAAGAGTCCTCACTATATCTACAGACTCACCCTCTCCCACATGGTCTTTGGCACTTCTGCCTGGCCTGGGTTCTCTAGCCATGCTGTCATCACCTGGCATGTGTGCCCAGTGTCGGCATTACTCAGAACTTCAGGGACATCAGTGACTCTCTGTTGTTCCCAAGGCCACTGCTGTATCACATCAGCATCCCACAACCCTAATGACCACAGCAGATGCCACAGTCAGCCATGTGGGAAAGAAACTGCCTAGAACCTTCTCACTACTGGACAATTAGCACCTACCTGTGTGGAAGTGATAGGTGGATCATGAAAACTGGTGTGTCCAACTTTCCGACATGTTGCATCATGGGACAATGATCAATCAGATCACAGACCTTAGACTTGTGATCTAGGCTTTACAAGATAGAGGAGATAGCCAGACATTCCAGTTACCTTTGGTCCGTCCTTGCTGCCTATGACCATTCTTGGTCACTTATAGAGTATTGCGAGGTCCCAGAACTGGCCACTCTTTATTTTTCTCCATCTCCCTTTTAAAATTAAAGAGACATGGATGTGATATTAACTTCAGAAAAGCAAACACATCTGTGATTTTTGTGCAGGCACTGTTGTAGGACCACAACCACTGTTTAATTGGAACTAAATGTCTTCATCACCCCAAAGAGAGACCCAACCCTTGCTAAACAGTTGGCCTCTGTTTCCCTTCTTTACCCTCTAGCATTACTGATCTGAGATCCATCTCTTTGAATTTCTCTAGCTTTAAAGTTTCATTTATCGGAATCATGAATCGTGAGCTAGTTCATGTCTGATTTCCTTTACTCAACAGTAGTTTTCAAGATGCATTTATGCTATAATATCTATCAGTATTCCATTCTTCTTCATAGCTGGTTAATAATCTTTTGCATTTATATGATTTGACTACCTGTTTTCTTTACCGATGGACTGAAAGGCTGTTCTACATTTTACCTGTAGTAAATACTTCTAACACTATTACTGTGAACATGGGTCCCTACATAGTTTATGAAATTACCTTTGTCTGTTTGTTGCATGCCTCTCTCTCTCTCTCTCTCTCTCTCTCTCTCTCTCTCTCTCTCTCTCATTCTCTCTCTCTCTCTGTGTATGTGTGTGTGTGCGCGCGCGCGCGCACGTGCGCACACGTGTCTCTGTGTGTCTGTCTATTGAGGCATAGAATAGTTCTGAACTATAGACCTGTGTCTGCCTGGTATGTTGGCTGTGCTGTGTCACAGGCTCATAGCTTAAGGACATTTAGGTAGAATCTAGAAGCTTTAGGAGGTGGGGTTCAGCCGGGGCAAATAGTTCACTGGGATTTATCTTGTTCCAAGCCTCTCCTTTCTGTCTCTGTGTCTGACCCACTGTGAACTGTTGGCTCTCTACAAGACAGACTAAATGCTCTAAAACCATGAGCCAAAATGCATCTCTCTTCCTTGAAGCAGCTTTGCTCAGACATTTTTTTTCACAGTCATGAAAAACTGGCACACTCTACCTAGGCTTGGCCAATGGAGCAGAGAATATCCTTCAGGAAGCTACTCAAAACCTACTGGAAAGGATAGGGATATATATTCTTCGACAGAGAAACAGAGGCAAAGAATTGTGGGAAATCCCCTCTGTGTGTGAGTGTGTGTGTGTGTGTGTGTGTGTGTGTGTGTGTGTGTGAGAGAGAGAGAGAGAGAGAGAGAGAGAGAGAGAGAGAGAAAGAGAGAGAGAGTTCAGAATATAACCCTTCACCTACAAGAACTTTTGACACCTCAGGCATGTTAGAGGCACATCGCTGTAATCCCTTATGTAAAGCCACTCAAGCCAAATGGCTTCAAATTTAGAAGCGTTTGCATTTTAGAAAAAGAAATATTCACTTGCTGCACATTGATTATGTAACACCCCCAGCAGGATCCCGGGAGCATCTTGTAATTAATACCTTAATATTTTTTGCAGCCAAACATACAACTCTGCAAAGTGAGACCTAATGTTTGCACAGATTAAGTGCTGCCAGTGTTTTGTAAGTGACTGTAGCTCAAATCAGGTCTTGTTGCCAAATGTGCTTCACTTTTCTGCTCCTGCCTCCAACCTTGAGGTTTTTAAGATTCTGAAACTGTAGCCAAGGAATCATTAACGTGTATTTTTGGATAGTAAGATGCATTTTTAAAAAAAATAAGTTAGTAGATATAGTCGTTATATAGCATCTATTCTCTATTTTCTTTCTCTGTTTATGGTGTGCATGCATGTACAGGTGCACATGTTTACACGTGTGTGTGTGTGTGTGTGTGTGTGTGTGTGTGTGTGTGTGTGTGAGTGTGTGTGTGCCTATGTGGTGGCCAGGGGACAACTTTAGCTCTCTTTCCTCAGATGATGTACAATTTGGTTTTGCTTGAGAGAGGATCTCTCACTGGCTTGGATCTTACCCAGTAGGCAAGGCTGGCTGGCCAGTGAGTCCTAGGGATCTGTCTGCCTATCTCTGCCTCCTGAGTGCTGGGATTACAGATTTGCACCCCAATGCTTGGCTTGTTTTGTGTGGTTTTCAGGGATTGAAGGCAAGCACTTCACAGCCTGACTCATCCCCGCCCCAGCTCCCTGTTCAGAGTCTTCTAGGCTGTAGCCATACAAGACCTTTCCTAGAAAGCTGAGTGACTTGTTGGATGCTATTTCTCAGCAACTGGAGATGTCTGTTGATAGTCTATCTGTGTGAGAGGGGGACGGGGCGCTTATGGCCTGGCTCTTGCTCCCATGACACTTACAGCCTGGCTGGTGACAACAGATGGGAGTGAGTAGGGTTGTTCTGTGGCATGTGGCTGTGCATCCGAGGCGGCCAGAAGCACTCAGGTGGGC